>NC_044038.1:69201294-69860611 GCF_901765095.1 Microcaecilia unicolor | reverse complement strand
AAAAAACTTCTCTCATCCATTGGAAGCATTTCGGCCCAATGGGAGCTGTCACGAACATCCCCTATATGTGGCTGACACATCCTGCTTGTCCTAGGAGAAAGAACTTGTCCTTCCTACAGAACTCCAGAGCTATTCTGGTTCTCATGCAAAGTCTGAGTTCTGCTTTCAACTACAGAAAGCCCCGCAGAGCCTTGGTGAATTCAGCTAGTGTTCATCAAACCTTAAGTCACCACTTTGGCTCACCATCCACTTCCACAGATAGTTTAAATATCTCCTATGCACCTACAACTGTGATCACTCTTCAGCTTTTTATTACCTTTCCTTTCTTCTAGAGGCAACCTGAGGAGGATGTGGAGGGATGCGGGGCCATATGCAGATAAGGTTCAGCAGCAATTCTCTGCACAAGTTAGTAGGGACTGAGCAACAGAAGTGCTGTTTCCAAGTGTATTCATCACTTGATATACCATACCGTCGGCAAGCCATCTAGGCGGTTTACAATAGCAACTTATAGCAACAGAATTAGGAAAAGGAAATACAGTAATCCAACAGAAAAGATGTTTGTGTCTGTGTTCTGCAACCTCCCCCAGCGCCCTACCCCATTTGATAGGGCCAGCTCTGCTTTCTGATGTTGCCTTACACCCATCCTTGCCACTTTCGTTCATCAGGCAGGCCACTCTTTTCCATGTCCTTCTCCTCTATCATCAACATAAACGGTGCTTTTTATGTTGCCACGCTGTATGCCTGGAACAGCCTTCTTGACTTGCACTAGTCTTTCTTAAAGGTCCATTTCTGTGGTGTTGTCTTTAAATTCTAAAGCCTGTTCTCCCTCATCATAGCCTTGTTGATTTTAGCCATATTTGCTAAAATGAATACATTTCCTGAGGAACCTGAATTATAGCTATGTCATGCAAGATTCCGCTTTAGGAGTTACGGACCAAGAAAAGGATCTGGGAGTCATCGTGGATAGGATATTGAAATCTTCAGCTCAATGTGCTGCGGT
The DNA here is from genome assembly GCF_901765095.1 of Microcaecilia unicolor. Classification (NCBI taxonomy): domain Eukaryota; kingdom Metazoa; phylum Chordata; class Amphibia; order Gymnophiona; family Siphonopidae; genus Microcaecilia; species Microcaecilia unicolor. The sequence continues at coordinate 69,859,611 of NC_044038.1, read as the reverse complement.
GGCTAAGAAGGCGAACAGAATGTTGAGTATTATTAGAAAAGGGATGGAAAACAAACATGAGGATGTTATAATGCCGTTATATCGCTCCATGGTGCGACCGCACCTGGAGTATTGTGTTCAGTTCTGGTCGCCTCATCTCAAAAAAGATATAAAGTAATTGGAGAAGGTGCAGAGAAGGGCGACGAAAATGATAAAAGGGATGGGACGACTACCTTATGAGGAGAGGTTAAGAAGGCTAGGACTCTTTAGCCTGGAGAAAAGGTGGCTGAGGGGTGATATGATAGAGGTCTACAAAATAATGAGTGGGGTAGAGCGGACAGATGTGAAGCGTTTGTTTACACTTTCTAACAATAATAGAACCAGGGGACACAAGATGAAATTAGAATGTGGTAGGTTTAAAACAAATCGGAGAAAGTTTTTCTTTACTCAGCGCGTGGTTAGACTCTGGAACTCATTGTCGGAGAAGGTCGTGACTGCAGCTAGCCTTGCTGAGTTTAAATGGGGTCTGGACAGATTCCTGAAGGAAGAGTCTATTGATCGTTATTAAATTTGGGGTTTTTGCCAGGTTCTTGGGGCCTGGATTGGCCGCTGTTGGAGACAGAGTGCTGGGCTTGATGGACCTTTGGTCTTTTCCCAGCGTGGCAGTGCTTATGTTATTTGTCTTGTCTGTGGATCAGGTGTGCAGAAATGCAGAGTAGTGAGTGGTCAGGAATGCTTGGAGTAGGGAAACTGGAATATAACTTTCAGCTGTTACTGTGAAGTATTTCCTAATGAGAAACAGTGTGCAACGTGGATGGATGCAAGGGAAAGATTGGTCTTTGTCCATTTGCATGTTTCTCTGTGGTGCATGCTACCTATACATCGTCCATGCTCTAGGTGACATGATCTTTCATCTTGTGCTGCCATGGAGGGTGACAGTTTGGCTATTTGTTGCCGTGGCGATGAGGAGAAGGTGCTCCTGACACAAGTGAATCCTGCTGTTTGGAGGTTGCCATGGAGACACTAAACTTCCTTGTGAATCTGCTAGGGTCTGCTGGGCTCCCAGGGAGCTCTTTCATCTGCTAATTTACTTTTAAAGCAGAAATTTGCTTTGGATGACCAGGACTGGTGGTGAAGAGCATTTCTAGCCATGTTTACCCTTTGTGCTGGCCAGGGTAGATGGTGAAGACCATGCTTATCTTAGTGCTTAGTCTTGTTTTATCCTCTGAGCTGGAGAGGGCCAGTAGTGAAGAGTGCACTTAACACAGCCTTACTCTTATGGACTGAGGCTGGTAGTGAGAAACTTGCTTGCCTCAACCTTATCTTGAGCTGCTTAGTGAAAAACATGATTAATCCTACCTTTATCCTAAGAGCTAGAAATGGGTTGTTGAGAAGATGCCTCATACCAGTAGTATTCATTCCCTGGCATCAAATAGGTTAGGTTTTCAGGACATCCCTAATGAATATTGTAATAAATAAAGAGTTGTGGAATAATCACTAAATAAATATCGGTAGTTACTTGGAATATATGAACATTGATGTGTGTAACTAGATAGAATATTGATTCTCAACTATATGTAGATTAATGAATATGGATGAGAGACATTTGTGTGCCTATCACCTCCATTGTATGAAAAGCTATCTAATCCATATTAATAGTAACATAGTAAATAACAGCAGATAAAGACCACCATGGTCCATCCTGTCTGTCCAGAAAGGTACCGGGGTTGCACCTGCTCCTCTCTGCAGGTTACCCCTCTCTGTGTTTCTTTTCTTTTTTTTTTTTAATTTGTATAAGTCATTTGTATTTTACTTTTAGTGAAAATACCCTATTCTTTTATTCCATTCTCTTCTCATATAGACATCCTCTGTGTATATCCCACAACCTTTTGAATTCTGTCAGTTTGTCTCCCCACCTCTCATGGAAGAATATTTCAGGCATCTACCCTCCTCTCTGTGAAGATCTATTTCCTGATACTTCTTTTCAGTCTCTTCCCCCCCCCCCCCCCCAAATGAGGCTTAATTTAATTTCCATGTTCTTTAGCCTCTCCTCTTCTTTGGAACAGGTTTGTTTCTTGTTTGTGTAATCCCCAATTATATGGGGACTACTAGTGTTTGGTGTTAGCTCCCTGGAGTCACTGGGGTAGAGCTGGGAGGTCCCTGGGTGGGAGGAAGGCCCAGCCCAAGGAGAGAGTGGTATTGAGATAAGTTGCAGAGAAAATTAGTTCTTTGGGTTTGAGTGGCAGTATGGGAGGAGGGATATTTGATAAAAAGGATCACTGAGGGGAGCAGGGAGCATGAGGTCTTTGGTTGCCTGTACCCCCACCAGGACCCTTGGGAGTATTAGGGGATCCTGGAGAGCAGTATAAACTCAGGCTGAGAAAAAAAAAAGAGTAGTTGCTGCCCTTACAAGTGGCAACTGAGAAGGGGTCAGAGCTTCAGGTGGATAAGGGGATTTCCTCTCCTCTCAGGCCGTCCTCGATCCGCTTCAATCCGGCTTTCGCCCACTTCACACTCGACAGAAACAGCACTCTCTAAAGTCTGCAATGACCTGTTCCTTGCCAAATCCAAAGGTCACTATTCCATCCTCATCCTCCTCGACCTATCTGTCGCCTTTGACACCGTCAATCATAATTTACTTCTTGATACACTGTCCTCATTTGGGTTCCAGGGCCCCGTCCTCTCCTGGTTCTCTTCGTATCTTTCCCAACGCACCTTCAGAGTGTTTTCTAATGGCTCTTCTTCCACCCCCATCCCGCTCTTGTTGGGGTTCCTCAAGGATCTGTCCTTGGACCGCTTCTTTTCTCGATCTACACCTCTTCCCTGGGCTCGCTGATCTCATCACATGGTTTCCAGTACCATCTCTATGCTGATGACACCCAGCTTTATCTGTCCACTCCAGACATCACAGTCGAAACTCAGGCCAAAGTTTCGGCCTGCCTCTCTGACATCGCTGCCCGGATGTCCAACCGGCATCTGAAACTGACCATGGCAAAGACTGAACTCCTTGTCTTTCCACCCAAACCCTCTTCTCCTCTTCCCTCACTTTCTGTCTCTGTTGACAACGCCATCATCCTCCTCGTCTCTTCAGCTCGCAATCTCGGAGTCATCTTCGACTCCTCCTCTCCTTCTCTACCCATATCCAGCAGACAGCTAAGACCTGTCACTTCTTCCTCTATAATATTAGCAAAATTCACCATTCCTTTCTGAACAGACGACCCGAACCCTCGTCCACTCGCTTGTTACCTCTCGTCTTGACTATTGCAACCTTCTTCCCGCTGGCCTCCCGCTTAGCCACCTATCCCCCTTCAATCTGTCCAAAATTCCGCCGCACGGCTTATCTACCGCGTGAACCGATACGCTCATATCACCCCTCTCCTCGTCGCTTCACTGGCTCCCGATCCGCTACCGTATACAGTTCAAGCTTCTCCTATTGACCTTCAAGTGCACTCAATCTGCAGCCCCCCATTACCTCTCTACCCTCCTCTCCCCGTATGTTCCACCCGTAACCTCCGCTCTCAGGACAAATCACTCCTATCCGTACCCTTCTCTACCACCGCTAACTCCAGACTCCGCCCCTTCTGCCTCGCATCACCTTATGCCTGGAACAGACTTCCAGAGCCCATTCGCCATGCGCCCTCCCTCCCCATTTTCAAGTCCTTACTCAAAGCCCATCTGTTCTCCCTTGCTTTTGGCGCCTAATCACCCTCCCCATTCATGTTATCTACACTGACTACATAGTTTGTAACCTTTAGATTGTAAGCTGTCTTGAGCAGGGACTGTCCTTCCCCATGTTAAACTTGTACAGCACTGCGTAACCCTGGCAGCGCTATAGAAATGCTAAGTAGTAGTAGTAGTACAGCCTGGAAGCGGGAACCAGAGCAGAGGAAGCCTGTTCAAGGGCAGGGTGCAGGCCTGCGAAGTGCATCGCCGGGAAGAGGACAGCCTAAAGGATCTGTGCCTGAGGAAGTTGGATTGATATCAGGAGTAACAGCTTGGATTACTACTGGCCCAACAGGATGGGCAATGGAGCAGGAGGAGGTGTACATATGTAAATAACCAGAGACTGATAATACTGCTATAATATAATGTAATGGGAGAGGGATTCCTCCTGAAGGATAATTGGAAAGTGGTTTGGACTCATCACAAGTTGTCTGACTTCTGAAGAATTGTACTGTTGACTGCCTGCTGCAGAAGTTGAGTTGCATTTTGGAAGCCATTGAGTGCTTTGTGTGGTACTTGAGGTGGGGAATGAGGATGCTTTCTCCCCGGAATGAACGAGGTACCACCATAGAATGTCAAAGCTCCCAATGCCCCGGATCTCTATTCCAGACCGTTGACCCACTCCCAAGTTCGACTTCAGGTGAACTGGAACTGTGAGTGTATTGTGTGTGATCCCCCGACACATCTAGTAAATCTTAGCTTGTGGCCAGGGTCAGACTGAGGCAGATATCCCCTGAACTGAGCTAGTGGGCTGTGAGACCTGGGTTACACAAGCTGGTGCTCAACATAGGGCATTGGGAGGTAAAGAAAAGGGAAAAAAGATTTCCCAAGAACTGCTGTTTGAGGATTACAAGGCACCAGTATCTCTCCCAAATTGTCCTCTCTGAAGACTGAAGCAAAGAATTAATTTATCTCTCCGATGTGGGTTTGTCTTCCCTGAGTGCCCCTTTTACCCCTTGGTCATCTAGCGGTCCAACTGATTCTTTTGCCGGCTTCGTACTTTTAATATATCTAAACATGTTTTTATGCAATCTTTTTTTTTTTTTCAAAGTCTTTCTTTGCCTTCCTTATCAGCACTTTGCATTTGGCTTGCTATTCCTTATGCTGTTTCTTATTATTTTCAGTCAGATCCTTCTTCCATTTTCTGAAAGATTTGCTTTTAGCTCTAATAGCTTCCTTCACCTCACTTTTAACCATACCAGCTGTCGTTTGGCCTTCCTTCCTTCCTTCTTTTTTAATACATAGGATATATTTGGCTTGGGCTTCCAGGATAGTATTTTTGAACAGCATCCATGCTTGATGGAAATTTTTGACCTTCGTAGCTGCTCCTCTACGCTTTTTTTTCGCCATTCTTCTATTTTATCGTAGTCTCCTTTTTGAAAGTTAAATGCTAACATATTGGATTTCCTGTGTTTACTTACTTCAGAGCAGATATCAAATCTGATCATATTATGATCACTTTTATCAAGTGGCCCCAGCACTATTGCCTTCTGCACCAGATAATGCGCCCCACTAAGGACTAGGTCTAGAATTTTTCCTCTTTTTGTTGGCTCCTGTACCAGCTGCTCCATAAAGCAGTCCTTGATTTCGTCAAGGAATTTTACCTCCCTATCATACCCTGATGTTACATTTACCTAGTCAGCATCGGGGTCACTGAAATCACCCATTATTGTTTCTCAGTTTGTTAGCCTCTCACTAAACACCAGGGACTACATTTCCCCCCCCCCCCAAACCTTAGTTAGGTTAGGCAGAAAGGGGGAGGATCGAAGGGTGTCACTAGACACCAGGGAAATCATATTTTTTTTTTTTTAGTTGGGGAAGGGGTAATGGGTGGGGCTGCTGTAGACACCAGGACAATTTTAAATTATGGAGGGGAGTACAGTGCTTGCTAGATGAGAGGGAAGGGAAATTGGGCCGATGCTGACCGGCAGCAACATATTTGTTTAAATGTTACCCTTCCTATCAGTGCCTGATCTGTTCGCAGCTCAGGCACTGACAGGACAGGGGACGTTTTGCAATGAGCTGCTGGGATTGAGTTAATATTATATTTTAGTAGTTTGCTTTGTGAGCTCTCAGTTTACTGGACTGGTTTTTTCTTAGGGGATGGGTCTTGATATACTGCCTTTCTGTGGTTACAATCAAAGCAGTTTACATATTATATACAGGTACTTATTTTTAGAGAATGTAATGCACTTTGAGCTAAGGTTTGAATATAAGAATAGCCATACTGACTATCTATAGACTATCTAAATAAGGATAACACCAACAAAACGGAAGGAAAGATCACAACAAACACACACCACCCAAGGAACGGCAACTAACAAAAATCCACATATCATCAAACCTAGCAGCCCCATACCAAAATATCCAAGTGGGCTACATTAATACTAGGTACGTAGTTAACAAAACAACAACAATATCAGACTGGATCAGCTCAGAAAACCTCGATCTTATCTTCATCAACGAACATGGATCCATGATCAAAAGGACCCCATAATCCTTGAACTATGCCCCCCAGGTTACAAAATCACTCACTGGATCAGAATGGAAAAGAGAGGAGGAGGCATAGCTATAATCTACTCGAATCCAATTCACCACAGAAATCATTGCCGAATCCATAACAAATCCCTGACTGATCATCTGAACTGCGTCCTGTTTTAAGACCGCCTGGTAACTGGAATGAAAGCCAACCTATTTTCACGGACTTCATCTCAAACACTTGTGTAAACAACTCCAATACACTAATACTGGATGACATAAACCTTCACCTAGAAGACCCCAACTCCACCAATGCATGTGAATGCAAAGACTTCCTACAATCCTGGGATCTCAAATGGTCCCACATGCCAGGGGCGTAGCTACGGGGTGCCAGGCCCACCCAATCTTGGCTCAGGCCCGCCAAATGACGATGACTGGAACGGCGACTTTTACCCGAAGTCGCAACGACGAACAGGCAGGCAGCGCTGCGGTAGTAAAAACAACAAGGAGACTGGTTCGACTCTCTGTCCTTCACTTCCCTCCCTCTGCGTCCCGCCCGAAAGGAAATGACGTCAGAGGAAGGTGGGACGCAGAGGGAGGGAAGTGAAGGACAGAGAGTCGAACCAGTCGACTTGTTCCTTTTACTACTGCAGCACTGCCTGCCCGTTCATCGCTGCGACTTCGGGAGTAGAATGGAACGGAAGTTGGCTGGAGATGCTGTGAAGGGGAGGGGGGAGACGCTGGATAGAAGGGGAAGGGGATGGACAGAAACAGGATGGGCAGAGGAGAGAGGAGAATTGCTGGACAACAGGGATGGATGGAGGGGAAAGGGGAGAGAGGAAATTTGCTGGAGATGGATGGATGGAGGAGAGGGCAGGGGGAATGGAGAGTTGCTGGACATGGAGCGGAGGGCAGGGAAAGAAGAAAATTGCTGGACATGATGGATGGAGCGGAAAGGGGAGAGGAGGAAATTTGCTGGAGGATGGAGGAGAGGGCAGGGGAGAATGGAGAGTTGCTGGACATGGAGCGGAGGGCAGGGAAAGAAGAAAATTGCTGGACATGAATGGATGGAGCGGAAAGGGGAGAGGAGGAAATTTGCTGGAGATGGATGGATGGAGGAGAGGGCAGGGGAGAATGGAGAGTTGCTGGACATGGAGCGAGGGCAGGGGAAAGAAGAAAATTGCTGGACATGAATGGATGGAGCGGAAAGGGAGAGAGGAAATTTGCTGGAGATGGATGGATGGAGGAGAGGGCAGGGGAGAATGGAGAGTTGCTGGACATGGATGGATGGATGGAGGGGAGGTCAGGGAGACAGGAGAATTGCTGAACATGGATGGATGAATGGAGGGGGCAGGGGACAGAGGACATTTGCTGGATAGGGGAGAATGGAGAGTTGCTGGACGAATGGATGGAGGGAGGGGGGAGAGAAGTCAGGAAGGAGGTGCACATGGCTAGAGGGGATGGAAGAGAGGAGAAATGCTGGACATGGATGGAGTGGAGGGCAGGAAGAGAGGAGAAATGTTGGACAGGAGGATGGAGGTAAGGAAAGACAAAGGAAGGAGATGCACATGGATGGAGGGGAAGGGAGAGAGGAGAATGCTGGACATGGATGGAGGGGAGGGAAGCAGTGGAAGTAGATGCACATGGATGGAAGGGAGTGAGGAGAAATGCTGGATATGGATGGAGGGAAAACTGCTGAGTTTAAGGGCTGGTTTGGAACACGTTGAGGACAGATACTGAACTCGAGGAAGGATAGGGGCAGGGCTACAGATGGTAGACAGGACGCATAAGGACACAGGAGGATGGTGGACATGGTGAGTGAAAAAATATCAAATGGAAAGAAGACACTGCGTAAAACAGAAGACACTGGGACCAAAGCGAATAGATCAGACAACAAAGGTAGAAAAAAGTATTTTATTCAGAATTTATTAATTTGAATATGTCATCTTTGGAATTGTGCATCTGTGATATTTTGCATGTAAGTTTAAATTTTTCTGGTATTGTTGCTTGCTGAGTCTGACTTCTTGAGTTAACTTTCCAGTTCAGTATTTTGCCTTCATATTTTTTGATTTCTAGTTCCTTGTGTCATGTCTGTTGTGTCATGTTTTTAAAGTGTGATCAAGGGCAGTATTCTGCTAGCATGTAGTATTCGCAGCCCTTTTTGTTTGCTTTTTTTCACGAGGTAGTGTATTGGTGTTTAGAGCCTAGTGTAATTACAGTTCTGCCTTTTCAAGCATAAGGTTGTAGCTCATCCTGTCCTTGGAATTAGTGCTGTTATGGTTTTAAAGATATGAGTGTGTTTTTGCACAAGTTTGTGTATAGCATTCTGCAGTGGAGAGATGTGGGATAATGTAATTATATTAAAAATATCAATTTTTCCATTAAGTATGTATATGGTTATACTGCTGCAGGGCAGCTGTTGGGCAGACTACTTAGAAATCCATCATCAAGTGAATTTTTAGGCATTATTTTGTAGGATCCCAAGAGACATACTCATACTTATATAGACAGTGCGTGCCCACCCATATTAGCTCTGGGCCCACCCAAAATCTCAGGTCTGGCTACGCCATGCCACATGCAAGCTACCCACATCAAGGGACACACTAGACCTCTTATCACATGAACTGTCCACAGATCACAACCTATTAATAACAGACATCAAATGGACAGAAACACCTTGGACCAACCACTACAAATTGAACCATCCCTAAACTGGCGGCGAAGAAGGGATTAAACCATACACCAGCACACACAACTTACACCACGAGAGGGCAAATAGATGCACAATTATTCTGGCAACTAATATAGGACAACGAATGGAAAACACGAACGGACTCCATACACTACCTCAATCAGTGGGAGGATAGATGCAGAAGCGCACTAAACGAAATAGCACCACTAAAGACAAGAATATCATGAAGACAAAACTCGATACCATGGTTCAATTACGAATTAAGAAAACTCAAAACACAATCCAGGAAACTTGAACGAGCATGGAAAAAACAAAAGATGAACACATACTCAATGCATGGAAACAAACACATAGAAAATACAAATATGCATAATCAAAGTCAAAGTTCTTATCAGACTCCAAAAGAAAGATAGCAGGACACGAAGCTCGTAAGATCACAACCTCATAAGAGAGCGCAGTGGACTCAGGCAAGTGAAAGATAAGACACATTTTTGACCAAATTAGTTGCCAGTAAGCTCTGACGTTTTTACAGTAGAAAACCATATGTGCCAGTGAACCATCTCTTTCCTGACAAGACCAGCAGTTGAAGTTGACACTCTTAGTGATTCTGGCCACTCGAGCAGGAGTCCAATAGGCTTTGTGGAAAATGAAATATGAGGATTGAGATATTGCTGCTGACTTCGTGGGACGTATGGAGTTAACCCAGAAAGTAGACCAATCAAATTCAGACGCATCAAACCAAATTCCGCTTCCCAAGTCATCCTCAATGGAGCAACTGCATCGGCATATAGATCCTGAAGTTTTTTATATAGCAGAGAGCCTTCTTACGACCTGATGTAATGTGTGACAAAAGGAGATAAACTCTGAAGGATTCGAGATAAGTGAATTGGAGACCTGAAAGGTTGAAATATATGTGGAGATGTCCTTCCATGTGCCAGAATCTAGCAAAGAAACATTATACAATGCAGACAGAGCAGCAGGCGATAACAGAGTACCAGCAATATACAGTTGCGACAGCTGCCATACACCCCTCTCTTGCCATTCCGCTGTTTGAGACTGCAGGAGACCAGCTGGAAAACCAGAGTTATACCAGAGAGATATATCCTCCAAAGAGATAGCACGGATTCCAAGGCCAGCCCTAAACGTACGGATATCAGAGGCAGAGGCTTTTAACAGCCGAATGCGTCTGGTATAGGGGTACAAATCTGCATACGGGAGAAGAGATAAAGGGCAAGGGTGCACCAACGCTGCCTCAAAAATCTGCCATCGAGGCGTGAGATGAGATAATTCCCTTTGGAACCACCGTAAAGACTGGGCAAGCCGAAAAGCCTTGTGATAGTGTTTAAAATCAGGAACATTAAGACCTCCCAAGTTTTCGGTAATTTAAGCTTCTTGAGCGCAATGCGGGGAGGCTTCTGCCTCCATAAAAACTTAATTAGGAGGGAATCAAGCTTGTTGTAGAGTGAGTTGGGAAAGGAGAGGGGGGTCATACTGAAAATGTAATTTAGTTTTGGAGCCAGAACCATCTGATAGCCTCTACCCTCCCCCACCACGTTAGATATAGCGGAGACCATACATTTAGGATGGAAGCAGTTAAAGATAAGATTTGGTCCTTAATGAGGGACAACTTTGATCGACAGATTTGGAATACCATACTCCTAAATACTTAATTTTGTGAGGCTCCCAGGAAAATGGGTATTGAGATACCTGAGCTCTATGCACGAAGGAATTGAGCGGCATTATGGCTGACTTAGACCAGTTTATCTTATAACCAGACAGAGAGGAAAAAGAATTGATTACTTCCAATACACTGGGAAGAGAATTTGGTGTGGTATATAGCAATATATCATCAGCATAGATGGAAAGTTTAAACATCTCCCCTCCAACAGAGACACCAGAAATATGCGAGTGAGCTCTAATAGCTATAGCTAATGGCTCCAAGGCAATGTTGAAAAGGAGAGGTGACAATGGACAGCCTTGTTTTGTGCCTCTTCTAAGAGGAAAAAAGTGAGAATTATTACCATTCACTGAGATTGAGGCCTTTGGATTAGTATACAAAACTTTAATCATTTTATAAAGGATGGGCTAAAATTAAACCAAGCCAAGATGTGAAACAAGTAAGGCCATTCAATTCTATCAAAGGCTTTCTCGGCATCAAGTGAAACCGCTAGAAAAGGCTCACGAGAGCCCTCAACATGCGCCAGAATATTCCAGAAAAGTCTAGAGTTATCGCTAGCATCTATCTACTGTAAACCCATTCTGATCCCTATGGATTATGTCTGGAACAATATGTTGAAGGCGGAGAGCCAAGATTTTATTTTTTTAATTTTTTTTTATTGGGGGGGGGGGGTGTAATTTTCAGGGGTTTTTTTTGTTTGATTTTGTGTTTACTTTTGTATTCTCTGTATGACAAAACCTTTAATAAAAATATAATAATAAAAAAAAAGAAAATACAAATATGCAATAAGACAAACCAAAGGTCCTATTACAAAACTAAAATAGGACCGGATTACAAAAACCTGAAGAAACTATTTCACTAGTAAATAACTTACTAGACACCACTCCTATCACCACGACCAACACAGACATCCCACCCGCAGACAAACTCGCTAATTACTTTAACAAAAAAAAAATAAAATTACGCAGCACACTTCCTCAGCACAACACCGACATCGAAAACTTCTTCAACGCCTAGACCTAATTCCCGGTGGATATCCAGCTGACCGTATCTGGTCAACATTTACCCCCTCACCACTGAATCAGTTACAAAGCAACTCATAGGTTTGCCAACACCCACTGCAAACTGGATGTATGTCCCAGTCATCTATTCAAATCCGCCCCCGACCGCTTCATGGCAGACTTCACACCCCACCTAAATTCAGGCTACAACAAGGTCTCTTCCCCGAGGAATGGTACATCCTACTCACCCCAATACCTAAAGACGCCAAGAAAAACACAAACGACCTAACCAATTACCACCCAGTTGCGTCTATCCCATTAGTAGTCAAGCTGATGGAGAGCTTGGTGACCAACAGCTTACGGACTACATGGACAAATTCTCAATATTACACGACTCACAATCAGGATTCCGCCCCCACCATAGTACTGAAACTGTCCTAGTCACTCTCCTGGCCAAATTCAAGCAAGAAATAGCCACAGGTAAAAGTATACTTCTGCTCCAATTCGACATGTCGAGTGCATTCGACATAGTCAACCACAATATACTACTAAGACTCCTTGGCCACTTGGGGATTGATGGAAATGTACTTAACTGGATAAAGGGTTTTCTAACCAGCAGAACTTACTAAGTAAAATCAAACTCAAACATATCACCACTGTGGAAAGCTACCTGTTGAGTACCTCAGGATCAAAATACCATACCCAGATCCCAAACCACTGCTCACTAATACTGATGTCTCAACAACCAAAACTGGCAGTGCTATAGTGTCCATACTGAAAAGGGGGAAAAAGTCTCAACTATTGCAGCAACAACTCAAAACAATCAGTTGCATGCAAAAAAAGTCATCATCTATTTAAAAAAAAACCCATAACTTTTTAAATATTTTAAGTCTTTTTATTGTATTTAAATCTGTCGATGCACTAATTGCTCTTGAATCACAATCTTTCATAGAGTGCAGGAATAAACTTATCTTATATGCTCCAGCTTGCATGTTGATTCCAACGGTCCCGTTTCGGTAATTTTCCTCAGGGAACCCACCGCAAGACATTTGTTGATAGCTAATGCTTCATGCTGGAGCATTAATGTCTTGCGGTGTGGTGGTACTCAAGGATCCCATTATCACTAATACTCTTCAACATGATGATGATCCCACTGGCAAAGTCCCTATCCAACAGAGGCCTCAACCCGTTCATCTATGCAGAAGACGTCACAATCTACATTCCCTTTAGTCATGACTTAACAGAAATAACCAATGAAATCAATGACGGCCTGAACATCATGGACTCCTGGGCAAACTTATTCCAACTGAAACTGAACACTGAAAAAAACACACTGCCTCATCCTCTCATCTAACATAACCAGTACAAACCCACATCCATGAACACACCCTCCCCACCTCAGACAGCCTAAAAATACTCTGCGTCATAATTGACTGCAACCTTAAGCCAAGTAAACTCCTAAAGAAATGTTTTACTCAATGTGGAGACTCAAATACTCAAACGAATAAAACCTTTCTTCCCAAGGGGAATTTTTCAAAACCTAAACCCCTCCGAGAAAAGCTACACTGGCTCCCAATCAAAGAACGGATCATTTTCAAAATCTGCACCTTGGTCCCAAAATTATCTATGGCGTAGTCCCAGGATAGATGATAGACCTCATAGATCTACCAACCAGAAACAGAAGAGAATTTCGGATCATCCGATCATACCAAAACCTACATTACCCAAATTGCAAAGGACTGAAATACAAAACAACTTATGCATCCAGCTTTTCCTACTTTAGCGCACAAGTATGGAATGGACTCCCAAAAGCAGTGAAAATAATCCATGACCATCTAAACTTCAGGAAATCACTAAAAACTACCCTCCTCAAAAAGGCTTACCCCACCGATCCAACGTAAATCCCCACACCCAGCAACACAACCAATGATCGTACTGGACAATATACAGTCTTCATCCCTTCCATCCTCATGGTGCCTGATACACACCTACCTCATTTCGACCACAATATAACCTGTATTTGTTATCAACTGACTGGCATACGCCTTTACGGTACTATGTAAGCCACACTGAGCCTGCAAATAGGTGGGAAAACATGGGGTACAAATGTAGCAAATAAAAAAATGAAATATATTGGGTCAGACCAATGGTCCATCTAGCCCAGTATCCGGTTTCCAGCAGTGGCCAATCCAGGTCATAAGTACCTGGCAGAAACCCAAATAGTAGCAACATTCCATGCTACCAATCCCAGGGCAAGCAGTAGCTTCCCCATTTCTGTCTCAATAGCAGGTTATGGACTTTTCCTCCAGGAACTTGTCCAAAATCTTTTTTTAAACTCAGATACGCTAACTGCTGTTACTGCATCCTCCGGCAAAGAGTTCCAGAACTTTACTATTTGTTGAGTGAAAAAATATTTCCTCCTATTGTTTTAAAAGTATACCATGTAACTTCATTGTGTGCCCCTAGGCTTTGTATTTTTTTTTGAAACAATAAAAATGATTCACTTCCACTCATTCTACACCACTTCAGGATTTTGTAGACCTCAATTGTATCTCCCCTCAGCTCCCCTCATTACATTAATAGGATTGCATATAGCATACTGCGTTAAGTTTGGAGAGCTAATTTTGTGGTATAACTGCAGCTCTACTGTAAGGTTTTCTGTAACATCCCCTAGATTAGTTAGGGATGTTGTGGAGGCAGCGTTTACATCTCGTGTCCAACAGTGGTACTTAGTGGCCAGACTTGGGTTTCTCTCATATTGGGTTTTGGAGTGAGCTGTGATAAGTGGACCCTGGCTAAGGCCTGTCAACATGTCAGCTGAGCAGGAGAAATCCAGGTGGGAGAGGAAAATGGGTTAGAAACAGGAGAAATTTCCGAGGAAGTTGTTATAAATGCTCCATGACACAGTAGTTCCAGGAAAGGCCAGTTCTGATTTGAGATGAAAGCTTAGCAGAGCAGGAAGAAATTGCCAAGCCAAAAAATACATTTAAAAAAACAAAAAAAATAAAAAATGTCTGCAGGACTTGCAAACTGTACATCTCTGCGGAAGAAGATATATATATGTGTATGTGTATATATATATATGTGTGTGTGTATCTTATATAATACTCACTATGAACCTGGCTGCCTGTGTCTGTAACTTTGGGCTCCGAAGCCCCAGCTGACGTCAGTGGACATGATCAAGTTCGAATCTGTTTGTGTGCGTGCGTCAAACATCAGACGCATGAACACAAACTGATTCCAAGTTTATCATTCCTCCACGACTCCACGCTGCGCGCCGAGAATAGGACTGGCTGGCGGGGGTTGGGGTCCCCCGCCAGCACAGGTACGTGACGGCGGCGGGGGAGGTTTGGCGGCAGGAAGGGGGGCTCGAGAGGGTCGCGACAGGGGGGTCCAGGGGTCAGAAACTCCGAGGGGGGGGGTCGGAAATCGGAGGGGGAGGGGGGTCTGCTAATCAGAGGGAGGAAGGCAGGGAGGGGGGATCTGCAAATCGGAGGGAGGGAGACAGAGAGGGGGGGTCTGGAACTCTTGACAGCGGGAGGGGGGGTCTGGACTTCGAAGGACGGGAGGGGAGGGGGGGGATGTGCACCATGTACAAAAACTAAAAAAAAAAAGAAAAGAGGGGAAGACCCTGGAACACGGAGGAAGGGGGGGAAGACCCTGGAACACGGAGGAAGGGGGACACTGGAACTGGGTGGGAGGGAGGGACCCAAGGCACACACACACACTCTCTCTCTCGCACACAGTCTCACTCACTCTGACACACTCACACACTCACACACACTCGCACACACACACACTCACTCCGAGGAAAACCTTGCTAGCACCCGTTTCATTTGTGCCTGAAATGGGCCTTTTCTATTAGTGTGTGTGTATATATATATATGTATATTCATTGCTTCCTTGTCATCAAGCAGATGAAGCCATTACGTATGGTATGGGTTGTGTCCATCAACCAGCAGGGGGAGATAGAGAGCACTCAACTTTTCACAGTGCCTCATGGCCAGCCAGCTCCACTGCCTCTTCAGTATTCTCTATCTCCCCAAGCAGGGTGGCTGCAGCTTCTTCGAGCTCCATCAAAAATCTGCCTGGGGGTGGCTCCTGGCTTGCCAGTTGTTAGCCGGGGTGTTAGAGGCTATAGCAGCTTCACTTATTAGCTTGCTTTTCCCTGTCCTTTCCCACTCAGTGGATGCAGGTACATTGGTTCGCCTTTCCCTGCCTTTCCCACTCATCTGAGCCTCCGGAGTTCTTATTACCTCTGCTTTCCTTACAGCGTTAAAAAAAAAAAAAATGGAACAGAGGTTTTCCTTTGATTCTTCTATGGGACCAGAGCTGTGATACTCGGTCCAGTGAGGTAAGAGTGTTTTCTAACTCCTCCGGGGTGGGCCCGCGATCGGGGCGTTTTTGGCGCGAAACCGCCATTTTGAATTTTCCCGCCGTTTTCGGCGATGGCTGCAGAGAATGTAAAGCGCTGTTCCTGGTGTGGCAAGTGCAAATCAGCAGCGGGCTCTGTAAATCGTGCTGTACAGGTGTAAGAGCTGGCCCGAGCATGGCGAGCGATGATTCTTCCCGCTCAGAGCTGGCAGCGGATGCCATTTTGAATTCTCCGCATGGCGCGGCTCCGTAGAGATGGAGAGCCCTGAGCCCGGGGGGGGGGGGGGGGACCTCGAATTGGGGCTATTCAGGGAGCGGCTAGCCCCGGACGGGATCTGGGTGCCCAGGGCGAGTTTTTTTCCCTGATTTTGTGTTGTTATTGCATAAAGCATATATGCTGAAAAGAGCTCTCCCTCAAGGGTCGTCTGAGTGCCCTTCTATTGTCTTCCCCCCCCCCCCCCCCCCGGTGGATTTTGGCCTGGAGCTGCCCGCTGAGGCTATTTCCCCTGATAATTGGCATAAAGAAAAGCGTAGAAGGGCTAATTCCCCTTCAGATTGTGGTGCACCTCCTCCCCCCCCCCCCCCCCCGTGGTCGGTGCTGTGAGGATTCGGAGAGTTCTGGCAGGCCTTCGTGGTCTGAGGAGCCAGAGACAGGTGCAGAATTACCACAGGATCTGGATGATCCCTCCGCGGTGAGGATTTTCCACCGTGATGAGCTGCCAGCGCTTATTTCAGATGCCTTTTCTATTGAAGAGCCTGACAGTGGCACGGCCTCCTCTGTGAATCCTAGGATGGCTAGTACCAAAAAGCCTGCTCGAGCCTTTCCTTTGCATGACTCCATCCAAGAGCTTATTTCCGCTCAGTGGGCTGACCCCGAGGGGGGGTCTCTGTAACAGAGAGCTATCAAGCTACAGCCAGAGTGGTCTCAGTACTTCAATATCTAGGCTGAGTCGTCAATATGGCCAAAAGTCACCTGACCCCCTCGCAATCTCTAGAATATTTGGGGGCCAGGTTCGACACAGACTCGGGCTATGTATACCTACCCGAGCTAAGGCGGTGCAAGCTTCAGAATCAGGTCCGTCTGCTCCTGAGGATGCCCCGCCCGCGAGCTTGGGACATTGTCCAGCTGCTGGGATCGATGACAGCCACATTGGAAGTGGTGCCCTGGGTGAGAGCGCACCTGAGACCTCTACAGTATTCCCTACTTCAAAGATGGTCTCCAGTTTCTCAGGATTATCAATGCAGACTTTCTTGGCTCCCTGCGGCCCGACTCAGCATGGAGTGGTGGCTCTCAGACAGCATGCTGCGGCGAGGAATGCTGCTGGCGCTCCCCGATTGGTGTCTAGTAGTGACAGATGCCAGCCTGAAGGGCTGGGGCGCACATTGCAAGGGGAAGCATGCCCAGGGTCTATGGACACCCGAGGAGTTGGAGGGGTCCATCAACCGCCTGGAGTTGAAAGCGGTGTTTCAGGCGCTTCTGGCCTTTCAAGTGACCCTGGAAGGATTGGCTGTCAGAGTGATGTCGGACAACACGACAGCAGTGGCCTACATAAATCGACAAGGTGGCACTCAGTGCAGAGCGCTGGCCGCGCAGGCCAAACAGATTTGCCACTGGGCCAAGCTGCATCTTCAGTTTCTGTAGGCAGCTCACATTGCAGATCAGAGCAACGTGCAAGCCGATTGTCTAAGCAGGCATCAGATCGATCCAGCAGAATGGGAACTAGCAGACGAAGTATTCCTGCAGATATGTGCCAAATGGGGCAAGCCCGTGATGGATCTTATGGCGACAAGTTCAAATGCCAAAGTCCCGTGCTTCTTCAGCAGACGGAGAGATCCTCGCTCGGCAGGGTTGGATGCCTTCACTCAGTCCCTGGCCTCCGGGCCTACTATATGTGTTCCCTCCGTGGCCCTTGATAGGGCGCGTGCTCCTGCGGATTCGGCTGCACCCAGGAGAAGTGGTCCTCATCGACCCGGATTGGCCCAGGAGGCCTTGGTATGCGGACCTCCGACAGATGCTAGTGGAGGCTCCCCTTCCTTTACCTCTGGTACCGAACCTGTTGTCACAGGGCCCGGTAGCCATGGAGGACGCCTGCCGCTTTGGTCTTATGGCATTGAGAGGGCACAATTGAGGGACAAAGGCTATTCAAACACAGTCATTTCCACTCTCCTGCAGGCCTGCAAGCGTTCCACTTCTGTGGCTTATGCCAGGATTTGGCGCCAGTTGAGTTTTGGTGTGCTTCAAAAGTGATCACACGCGTGCGTGCTCCTGTCTCGCCGATTCTGGACTTTTTGCAGGATGGTGTACAAATAGGCTTGGCCTATAATTCCCTGCGGGTGCAAGTGGCAGCGTTGGCCTCCCTTCGTGGTAAGGTTGAAGGCGTGTCTTTAGCTGCTCATCCAGATGTGGCACGGTTCTTAGTGGGGTGCTTCGGCTCCGGCCTTTTGTGCGAGCACCCTGACCAGCTTGGAACCTGGGGCTAGTTTTGAAGGCCCTGCAGGCTTCTCCTTTTGAGCCGCTTCGGTGAGCATCGGAGAAAGACTTGACACTAATGGCCGTTTTTCTTGTGGCCATTACTTCGGCGAGACGGGTGTCAGAGCTCCAGGCGCTGTCCTGTAGAGACCCATTTCTGCAATTCTCAGAGTCTGGGGTCACGGTTCGGACCGTGCCTTCCTTCATGCCTAAGGTGGTTTCAGCATTTCACCTAAACCAGCCTATTTTCTTGCCCTCCTTTGATAAGGAGGAGTTTCCAGAATCTTTTGGGCAGTTGCACCTGTTGGATGTGCGCAGGACTCTGCTGCAGTATCTACGAGTTACTATCTCTTTCAGGATCTATGATCATCTGTTTGTTTTGCTATCAGGTCCTCGTAGAGGGTCTCCAGCGTCTAAAGCCACTATTGCCCGCTGGCTCAAAGAAACTATCTTTTCAGCTTATCTGCTTGCCGGCCGGTCTCCGCCTGTAGCCTTTAAGGCGCATTCTACCAGAGCGATTTCTTCCTCTTGGGCTGAAACTGGAGCACTCTCTAGTCAAGAGATATGCAGTGCAGCAACATGGGCTTCTAAGCTCTCTTTTGCCCGACATTACAGGCTAGATGTGGCTGCTAGGAGGGATGCGCGTTTTGGAGCACAAGTGCTAGCGTGTGGTGTGACCTGTTCCCACCCTATATAGGGATTGCTTTGTTACATCCCATACGTAATGGCTTCATCTGCTTGATGACAAGGAAGGGACAATTAGGTTCTTACCTTGGTAATTTTCTTTCCTTTAGTCATAGCAGATGAAGCCATGAGCCCTCCCTGTATGATTGTCTGTATGCTATGAATCTGTTTCAAGTTCTGTTCTTGTTTCCTGAAGTTCCTTCCTTGGGAGAAAGTTGGAAAACAGTCTTCAGGATTCATGTTCACTTATAGGAGGATGAGTCCATTCCCTCCAGGAGGTTGCGTGTATCCCCTCCAGTTATACAATAAGGAGGACGAGTTTATTCCCTCCAGGAGGATGTGTTCATTCCCTCCTTTTGAGTTCATGCCCTTGTTAAGGGGCCATCGTTCGCTGTGAGGAAAGTTTATGTTATTCCCATTGCGGTTTGCCATACTGCTTTGGAAGCTTCAAATACTGATGAGGCAGTGGAGCTGGCTGGCCATGAGGCACTGTGAAAAGTTGAGTGCTCTCTATCTCCCCCTGCTGGTTGATGGACACAACCCATACATAATGGCTTCATCTGCTATGACTAAAGGAAAGAAAATTACCAAGGTAAGAACCTAATTTTCCCATGCTCCATGGCTGGTAAAAGGGGTGTGGCTACTGTAGGGCAGGAGCCATATATAGTGACTCCTTCCCTAAGGTTGCCCTGTTAGAGTACCAGTACTTTTTTTTTCCTACTCTATCACCATGGGTTTTGACCTCCAACCCTTTACCAATTTAAGCAGGACAACCAGGTAACCACAGAGCAGCAATCTGTTTAAACCAAACTCTGTTAGTTTAACTTTTTTTTTTTTTTTTTACCTTATACAGCATGAGTCAGGACACCCCGATAAATGAAGGGTTCTCAGCCATTTCACTAGATTTAGCACACTACATTTTTTTTTTCATTTTTCCCACATTACAATGGCAAATCCCTTTTTTTTTTGGCCGCATCTTATGTTTTCTTTTATCTTATAAACTTTATTCAAGTGAATGATCAAACTCTTATTCAATATAATTTTCTTAATGTTTTTCCCCCTCTTTCAAACAAACTACCACATCAAATTGCAACATTTTCCCTCTCATAACCCCAATATTTCAACATTAGATTCCTAGACACAATTGCTCTCCTTGTCAACTAAACAATATTTCTTCTCTCCTTTATTTTCTTTCACAGGAACTCTATCAGCAATACTATTTTTTAAATTTGAACAGGGACCTGGGTTCAACCAGTTATTATAGTTCAGCCGTACCAGGCGCGATCAGGTTTGCAAACTATTATACACCCATGCAGCAACCTAGCCACACTGTGGGCTTGGGCTCAATGATAGGAGTCCACAACCTCAGCATAGTGCTTATGAATAGAATGCCCAATGATCCAATTCTTATATTGGGCATCAATGTATTAACAGGTTCGTGGATCCTCCAGTTTGTCCAGTTGCCTCTGGGCAGGCCTCATGCACTGAAGGATAGCCTCTCTCATCCATCATGCACATTAGTGGCAGTGGCACAAAGGGATATTGTAAACCCCACATGTCCCAGACTACCTTCAAGTGCATGTCCAATTGACTCATGTTGGGAAGCTTTTTATCTCCCACTCCTACACTTCAATCCAGGGCTCTTCCAATAAGTCTTTTGGCACAGGGTTGCCCAACCAACCTCTGTCCCCGTCCTTAGACTTCAAGACAATTGCTTCATATCCTCCAGCTGAGACTGAGCTGATGTTAAGGCTCCTGAGCAGGCGATCTACCACCAAACTTCTCACTACCCACTCAGTCACCAAGGCCACAGGAATATCAAAGTCCACTTCCCCTGTAGCAAAGCACACATACTCAAGCAGTGGTGGGCTTGGGGAACCCTGTTTCTAAGTCTTTAGGTACTTTCCACCGTGTACCCTGTCCTTCACCCTGGTGGCCCAGTGCACCTGTGGATCTCTCCTCTCTGCTCCCCCGAGGAGATACAGCTGCTGAACTCACCACTTTCACCTTGGTGGCACCTCCTCCCTCAGGGGCACAAACTCCTCCTCCTTGGCATCCCCAGTGAGTTCAGGTCTTCAGGCTCTGATCTGCTTCCTTGGCTTCAGGCAGAGACAATCCTGGCATCGCCACCGCTATTCTCTCAGGGCTTTCCCCTGCAGGGCTCACGCTCGCAAACGTGATGAGCCTCCTCTCCCAAATCCGCATTGTGTTACTACTTGGGTCACTTGGGGACCGCTTCCCCTCACCCAGCTCTGCCAAAACTGGAGGCTCTGTAGAAGAGGCTCGGGAGCTCCCCTCTTCCCAGTAGAACCTTGTGCCGCAAGCATGGCAGCACAACCATACCGGGGTCTGTTCGCGCCAGTAATGACAGTCTGGGCACACAACTTGCCCCATAGTCTCACTGTCCTCCACCACATTCTCTCAAATGTTCTTGCTTCACCAGCAAACGTAACTTATATATTCTCCATGTACCACCGCCTGGGTTTTTTTTTTCTACGAGCACCACCCTGGATCCCTGTGCTTGACCTCCGCCCTTGGGTGCTGCATCTGACATCAGGGAGGCTACTCATTCAATGAGCTTTCGCTTCCACCAATCCACATAGCTTTCTACAAGATGGCATGCCCAAGGTTTCTTTCTGCCCTTTCCCAGGTACTCACAGTTTGGATTTTATCTCCAAGGTCCGTTGCGCAGTCTTTCTTGGGCTGGTCTGTTTCAACAGTCTTTATTTTTTTTTCTGCTTTTGGGCAATAGTTGTAAATCTCAGATCTGTATCCACAGTCTCTCTGGGATTGTCTTTATTCCCCTCATATATTTTTTCCAGTCACAGTGGCCCTTCACTTCATCCACCTCAAAGGAGGACCTGCTGGGTACTGGCACTCCCTCACATGTCTATCTCATATACAGCACGTCCAGAATTTCTTTTAAATCCCTCTTCAGCTGCGGGAACAAAGACCAGAACTTCCTGAGCAAACAGCTACTACCCATCTCGGATGCACTTTTCTGCAGCGGCCAGGGCCTCTCAATCTCTCTCAAGCCCTCCCCCCAATCTAGCAGTTCCCCCAGTTTACCTTTCAGCTTTTTTCTGTCATACAGCAACAGCAGCATATCAGAGAAGTTGACTGTGCCGGCCCTGGAGTCTCCTCTCTGCCGCACCCTGCCCCTGTGATGTAACTTCCTGTTTCCACAGGGGTGTGACAGAGGAGACTCTGGGGCCAGCATAGCCAACTTTGAAATGCTGCTGTTGCTGTAGGACAGAACCAAGCTGAAGGTAACTAGGGAGGGGGAGCTGTCACTACACCTGTGGCTCCCTGGGAGCAGGTAAAGGTGCAGGTACGCTGTACCAATGCGTAGCAGCACAAAAAAAAAGCCCTGATTCTCCCTGAAGGAGTTTCTGGGGGGGAAGAAAAAAAATCATTGATAATATGTACAATGGTTGGATAGGAAAACTGAAAAAAAGGAGTAAATGATAAATTTGCCTAAATATGAGTGAAGAAAATTGGAAGATGTTGGTGTGAAATATGTAATACTAGTAAAAAAGGCCCGTTTCGTTATGAAATGAAACGGGCCCTAGCAAAGCAATTCCCCACCCTCCCTCGCTGTCTCGCTCTGTCCCCTCCGAGTTCCAGACCCCTCCCTCCCTCCCACCCAGTTCAAGGCCACCCTCCTTCCCTGCCTTCCTCCCTCCCTCCCACCCAGTTCAAGGCCTCCCTCCCAGTTCAAGGCCAGCCTGCCTCCCTCCCAGTTCAAGACCCGCCTCCCACCCACCCATTTCAAGGGCCCCCCCAATCCCCTCCCACCGAGTTCCAGACTCCCCCCTCCCTCTGATTTCAACACTCCCCCGCCGCCGTCGCGTACCTGTGCTGATGGGGGACCCCAACCTCCGACAGCTGAAGTTCTGTTTTCATCTGTGCCGGCGTGTTGCTTGCTGAATGATCATCTGTTGAAGTTTCTGTGCGTGCGTCTGATGTCAGATGCACGTACAGAAACTTGAACAGCTGATCATTCATGACGCAACGCCCCGGCGCAGCCGAGAAGAGAACTTCGGGGGTTGGGGTCCCCCGTCAGCACAGTTACGCGACGGTGGCGGGGGAGTGTTTTCATCTGGAAGGGGGGGTCGAGGGGGTCGTGGCAGGGGGGTCCAGGGGTCCGTAACGCGGAGGGGGGGTGTTGAAATCGGAGGGAGGGCGGAGTCTGGAACTTGGTGGGAGGGGCGTGAGGGGCACAAGTCATGATGGTGCCTAGCAGACCACAGGAGCCACGGTCCCAGGCAGGACAGAACGTTGGAGGTGAGAATTATATATATAGAAGAGTACCAAGGTTATGAAAAATGTATGTGTTTGTGGGTTTTTGAACTAATATTGATAATGTTGTGTGGAGTTTGTGTTTGCTCCAATGGGAAGGGAGAACAAAACCTAAGAAGTTGGCCCTAGAGGACAAGGGAAAGATGATTTTGTGTGATGTTGCCAGAGAATTATTTTTTTAAACGAGGGGGGGGGGGGGGGGGGGGAGTGTTAATACCCCATTATATGAGTATTTCTAAGACTGCAGTATTAGATTTTTCCAGAAGCCCTGGGGGGGAGGGAGGTCCCTGCCAGTGGGCTGGAGAGTGAGTTTGGTAGGCCTGCCCAGGGGAGGAGTTGGCAAAGAAGTTGCAGAGATAAAGTAGTTCCCTGTATTGAGTGACAGCAGGGGTGGAGTTGGAAAATAATAGAGATTGGAGTGAGGTGCATGAGGTCTTTGGTTGCCTGTACCCCTACCAGGACCCTTGGGAGCATTGGGGGATCCTGGAGTGTAAGAGAACGGCAGGCTGAATAAGGGTGTAGTTACCGCTCTATAAGCGGCAACTGGAAAGGAGTCAGAGCTTCAGGTAGATAAGGGGAGTCTAGCCTGGAAGTGGGAACAAGGCCAGAGTGCAGCCCAGCGAAGTGCACTGCTGAAAGGAGGACAGCCCTCAAGGGTCTGTGCTGGAAGGAGTTGAATTGATATCAAATGCAGGAGGAGCAGCAGCTTTGGAGTTATTGCTGGAATGGGTAAATGACAGGAATTAGTGTAAATATGTACAGTAGTGGAACCTTCAAAGAGTGCAGAAGAGTGACTGAGGTCATACTGAATGATCTCTGATTAAACAGTGTATATAAAGAGTTCTGAAGTGTTTAACTGCGGATTGCAGAAGTTTCCAGTAAAGTTATCTTGCATTAAATGAACTCCATTGGAGTGGTTTTTCTGGCATGAGAGCGAGAATGTTTGCTCCTAGACAGAGAGGCATCACCTTTAAGTCTCTCAAGTTCCCAAGCCCTGAATCTCTATTTCGGACCATTGACCCACTCCCAAGCTTGACTGCAGGCGCATTGGGACTTGTGCAGTGTGTGTGTGATCCTATGTGGCACTGCATCTGGAGAGAAAAGTGTGTGATTTATTCCTGTGACCACGGTCAGGGTTTTGGATCTGAGCTAGTGGTGGCGAGACCCGGGATACATTTGTTAAATACTTGAAAAATATAAAGATGTCAGAATTGTATCTCTTCTGTGCCTCCTGTTCTCCAAGGTATACACATTTTAGTCTCTCCCCTTATGTCTTCTGGCAGGGACTCCATACCATTTTGATCACTTGCCTCTGAACTGCTTTATGTCCTTAGCAGGATATGGCCTCCAGAACTGAATACAGTACTCCCAAGTGTGGTCTCTCCATCAGCTTGTACAAGGGCATTATCATCACCTCCTTTTGTTCTGCTGGTTATACCCAGAGAATGACACGGGGACGGGGACAAACTTTGTCCCCGTGTCATTTGCCTGTTAATGAACTGGACTGTTGTTTATGTTTGAGTGATGCAGACAATGATATTTTGATTTTTGGGGGGAAAACAAGCAAACATGCTGACCACAACTCTCAAAATTTGCATGGGGATCCTGTATATCCTGCTACCAGCACATCTTGTAAGAAGACATCTTCTATTGCAGGAAGGACTGTGGAAGACAGGAGAGCTAGACTGAATCTTGAGATTATTGACTTCTTGTTCATCCTCAGATTAAAAAAGCATAACAGTGTTTCATAGGGCATATTTCTCCCCTCTAGGGCAAACAGAATGGGTTGTATTTTGTACCCCTAGACATTTTAACAGGGTGGATTAGGATTCCTTGGGTTAGTAGAAATTAGCTATTGTTGGGGTTAGAAGGGTGGGGGGTGGTGAGGAGGGTTATTATAGCTGCTCGCTGTTATTATTGTTTTCTATTTGCAATTTATACTCAACAGTTGCACAGTATATTGTTCCTTTTTATACTTTAATAAAAAGATTTAAATATAAAATCATAATTGTTTGAGGCTTCTAAGATGAGGATAGAGCCCAGGGAGACCGAGACAAACTTTGTTCCCATGTCATTCTCTAGTTATACCCCTTTCTGTGCAGCCAAGCACCCTTCTGCCCTTGGCCACCACCTTGTCACACTATTTCACAACCTTGAGATCTTTAGACACTTATCTTAAGGGACCTCTTCCTAGTCCATGAACATTAGCTCTCACCTATAGCATACAGCTGACTGAATTTCAGTTTTGGTGTCGAAACTGCACCAAAATTAGAATGTGGCTGAGACTCTACCTCCCCAAAATAGGCCCTACTCCTTCCCCCCCTCCCCACCTTTTAAACCCTAGAAGTTAAGTGGCTTTGTGGGGGCAGGAGGCTGCTGTGGAAAGTTAGGGGTGGAGGGTGTGCAGGTACAATTCTCGACTTTAGCTTCAGCTGAAATTGTGCAATAGGCTTTGGGGAAGATTCAGTTTTGGCCACCCTCTACTCCAAATGCATTATTCTACATTAAACCATAACTGCCAAGCATTTGCCCAAGCTGCTAATTTTTGTAGATTATTTCTTATACATTCCACTCTGAGGTGTCCATACTGTTGCTAATCTTTTGTGTCATCCACGAAAAGGCATACTTCCCCCCCCCCCCCCTTCTAACCGTTTGGCAATATCACTTGCAAAAAATATGGAACAGAATTGGCCCCAGGTTGGAACCCTGAGGCATTCGAGTATTCACCTACCTTTCTTCCAAGTGAACGCCATTTAACACCACCCTCTGTTGCTTGTCTGTCAACCAGTTTCTGATCTGGCTATCCAGTTTGAATTTTATTCTCAGGCTACTCAATTTCCTATGAGAAACAGTATCAAAAGCTTTGCAGAAATTTAGTTGACCACATCTAGTAAACGTCCTAGATCCAATTTTTTTGTCACCCAGTAGAAGAAATCAGTCAGATTTGTTTGATGTGATTTATTTTTTGAAGTCAAATTGTCTGATTTTACTTGCTGTTGAACTGTAGAAAGTTCCCCTCTTCTTTTCTTCCTCAGCTTTTCCAGTAACATTTGTTTAGATTAGGTTCAAGGGCTTTTCTGAATTGGCAATCCTGAGGAAGCATCTAGGAGAACTGTTTGTATTTTGGCCCTTCTTTAAGCCTGATTGCTGTTGAACTGTATATATATTTTGTAAAATACACCTACATTTACACCACTCCTGAGCAAGTGTAAACATATGTGGGTGCATTTACCTGTAACTGATGCATGTTTGTGAGGCTATTTTATAAAGACACATAGGTGCCTATATTGTTGTAAAATATGGGGAAAGGGGAATGGATTTTGGATTCAGCTCATACCTTTTTCAGTATTAGGTCAAAGTGAGGGTTACATTCAGGTTCTGGAGGTATTTTTCTGACAGAAAAAAACAAAATGGGCAAAATCAAACTCCACAGGTCACAGCACTCAGAAGAAAACAGTGGAGATGATCAATAAAACTACATAGTCTCCAGTGATGTACAGCTATTAGTTATTTTCTATAATGACTCAACATTGACTGTTTCAACTAAATCGCCTGCATCAGGAGTCTGCTGTCATGTCTGAGTAATGATGACTAAGCTCTATCTTGTATTGATCAGTCCAAAACAAACTGGACCATTGATTAAGATCGGAATTCCTCAAATGCTAAACCAAAATTTCAGCGTACCTTGTGTACAGGCACCACCAATATGCCACGTTGAGTCACAGCAGTGCTCTTTCCCCCTTTCACCTTCCAGTAGGGTTTCCACTCTTTTGTTAATTAACATATTGACAGCCTGTCATATTTTAACAGATACAAGTTTTACCACTGCCAAGTATACATAGAAATGTTCAACTCCTTCCAATTCAATTAACCGTAAACCTTAAGACAACAAAGAAGGCATTGCTGCTCATGGTTTTGTTTTGTTGTTTTTTTTTTGTTGTTACCAGCATACAATTATTTTTACAAATAAAGAATATGTTTTGTCTTTCATTTGACAGTAAATCTATTTAGTTGTCCTAACTGGTGAGGGACTTGCTGGCAGGGCCCACCCAGCGTTATGAGAATTGAGACTTTCTTGTGTCTGGAGGGAAATGGGAGTCTTCAAGACTCCAGACTTGTCTTGCCAAGAGCTGCTTTGGCAGTTTTGTCTGTGTGTGTGATATTCTATTAGACCCCTCCCCAAAGATTCATCAGCTGCCAGTGTGGGCTGGTGAGTCAGAAGAGACTGATGAGACACAGACAGCCAGCCTTTCCCTGCTGGGACAGTGAGCTGTTCCACTCTCCCCCTCCCCCAGCATTAACCTCCCAACCTTCTCTACAGCTTTCTTCAATTACTTTTTAATGGGCCCATTAGTGACTTTAGAGGTGCATTAGTGCTCCTTTCCAGCAGTGCTGAGAGCTATTATCTTTTCCCAAGCACCAGGAGGGAAGGAGAAGGGGACAGCTCTCATACACATTGAATCTCTCCTCCTTTTCGTCTCTAGCTGTCACACTCTCCCTTATTTCCTGTCTGAAAGCTTTCTGCTCCTGTATCTTTCCATCTTACTCTCCCTCTGTGTCTCTCTTACCTTAGCCACCCTCCCTTCTTTCTCTTTCTGTTCAGTCCCTCCTCCTTTGTCTCTTGCCTGCCTTCTTTCTGCTCCATTTTGGTTCCTGGCACAGGAATGCACAGCTGGATTAAGTCCTGATCTGAGACAGCTGTGCAGCCATGATTATTCTAAAGAAATTGGCAAGGTGATTTCAGCTGCCACTCTCCCTTCATTATTCCTGTTGCCAGAGGCGAGAGATCACAGGTTTTTCTTATAGATGTTTCTTCTGCCCTGAGGAAGCTGTGTTTTGTGAAGACTGAGTTATCTGTGAGGCTGTAAAACAGTTGTATGCCATAGTTTTTATCAAACATATAAACGGCAAGTGACCGTACTCACTTGCAAATGCGCAGTACAGACTTCCCTCTCTGTCCCGCCCTCGCTCGCATTAAGACGTCATGACGTCAGAGGGCGGAACAGAGAGGGAAACGGAGTCAAATTGTCAGACGCCGCCATTGCTGCCTGGAAAGGAACATCACATGAAACAACCTGCACCCTCCCCCCCCATCCCCGCCGCCGCTCCCGCCCCCCTCCGTATCGGGCCCCCTGCACTGACCTGACAGCGCCTCTCACCTCTGTGTGGAAGCGCTGCAGGCAGCAGCAGAGCGATCTGCTGCTGCCTGTAGCGCTTTCACACGGAGATGAGAGGCGCTGTCAGGTCAGTGCAGGGGGCCCGGCACAGAGGGGGGAGGGAGCGGTGGCGATGAGGGTAGCTGGACATGGGGGGAGGGGCCATGGTTGCTGGACTTGGGGTGAGCGCAGGGCACAGAGGTGGGTTGCTGGACATGGGGGGAGGGGAGGATCGGTGGATGGGGTGAGGCCAGGGGAGAAAGGAGGGCTGCAATACTTGCCCGTTTTTACGGGCTTAACGGCTAGTATTAAAGATAAAAGACCAGTTGTGGTCTGTCCAGATGAGGCTTACCTGGTGTATGCAGTTTCCTCTGTTAGTCAGGGTCAGGAATTCTGTTCCCCCTACTCTCCTCCCTCTGGACATGAAGGACAAGAGTTAAGTGCTGGGCAAGTTAAAAAAAAACAACAACCCAAAAACACATTTCTGCATTATTTTGTGGGATCTATATACTAATCCTGAACTTGCCCTGTTTGTGTGATGCTTTGTTAGGGCATATTTTGATGCCTTACCCACAGATATGAGGTGTCCAAAAATGATATATAACAAAGTGACAATTAAAACACTTGCACATACGGGTCTGTGTAGTAATGATCAACTTGTGGTGCATATAAGTTGCTCTTGTGGCCAGCACAGACCCCAAGAATCTCTTCCTAGGTCTGGAAAGCAGAAGGAGCATGGGACCAGGTGTGGGACTTAGGGCTGTACCCTGTCTGGGAGCACAGATGATCAGAAGCCCCATGCTGTTCCAAACAGAGCTCTAAAATTAGCTTAACAGTGCGGGGCAATGCCCCTATGATCAGAGCTAATAGCGGTGCAAATTTAGCCATGCTATTAGCTCTGATCATAGGGGTGCTTCTGTTGGAGGATTGTGCCTGGGCATGTGCCCAAGGCACAATCCTCCCACAGAAGTTGTTTGACAGGTCTGGGTTGTTAAAAAAAAAAAAAAAAAAAAAAAAGCCCTGACCTGTCAAATAGCAGAAAAGATATGACAGGTCCTGGATTTTTTTCCCTGACCTGTCAAACCTAAGGCAGCCCTCCCCAAACACAAGGCCTGGAAGTCCAGTGAAGAACCTGACCGTGTGGTCTAGAGGGACCACTAGCCCCCTACCCCACCTCACTTTAAAGAAACTGGCCTGACTGCTAGCCCTCCTCACCAGCACCTCTGCTCCTACCTGGTTGTAGTTGGAGGAGGAAGGAGGGACTAGCACTTTCTTCTCCTAAGCGCTGGGCAGGGCGCTGCCATTTTGAGGAGGCCCCCAAAGAGGAGGAAGAGAGTGCTAGTCCCTCCCTCCTCCTCCAACTACAACCAGGTAGGAGCAGAGGTGCTGGTGGGGAGGGCTAGCAGTCAGGCCAATTTCTTCAAGATGAGGTGGGGTGGGGGACTAGTGATCCCAGTAGACCACCAGTCTGGTTTCTTCAATGTTGGGTGGGTGAGGCTAGCGGTGCCACTATACCACCAGAGCCTTTTTAGTGTTTGGGGTGCCTGGAAGTCCACAGTACCTCCAGGCCTTGGGGTTTTTTTGGGTGGTGGGGGTGGTGGGGGGGCACGGGCTTAGATTTGACAGGTCCTGGAGAAAATCCTGGATCTGTCAAACCTCTTCAGTGGGTCTCCCCATTCCTCCCTTGCTGGCAAACCCTAATATCAGCTTTGAGCTGGCATAGGGTTTGCAGCAGGAGCAGCACCCTTGTTTGGCACTGTGCCTGCTGATCATAAGGGAGGAATGTGGGAGACCCTCATTTGCATGCATTTAGCAGTAAGATCCGGTGAGCGCCGGCTCTGATCCTGGCAAACGTGGGCACTAGTCTGGCGCTAATGGGCTCTAGCGCTTGTGTTTGCTTCTAATCTTCAGGCTGAGAGACTGTATGCATTTTAGAGGCTGATGGATCTTTGGTTTTGGCTCCAAAACCGACCCAAAATCCTTTTTCTTCCTGGTTTCTGTTTTGGCCAAAAAAATGACCATGTGTTTTTTTGGTGGAAGCTGAAAATTGTGCTTTGTCCCGTTTTGTGTGCCTCTCTCCCTCACCCATAGACCCGGGGGGGGGGGGGGGTGTCTATCTTACAATCCCTGGTGGTCTAGGGCTATAATTGGAGCAGGAGTAATCCCAGTTACTCCTACCTATTCCAGCTCTGCTCTCGAAATAACTGCCATGACTGGGACATCGCTCCTGCCCTGACTAGACCACCAGGGATTGTGAGGTAGTCCTGGAGGGGGCTACTCTTTCTATTCTCATTGTTGTGTACTGCATTTGCAAATAATGCAGTTATGAGCTAACACAATAGGATATATTAGGGCTGTACTTATATTTGGAGGCTGTATCTTGCTAAAGATGTAAAAAAAAACAAACTGGAAGTGGTTCAAAGAAAAGCGACAAAAATGGTATTCGGTTTGCATAGCAACACATACAAGGAGAGACTTGATGACCTGAATGTGTATACCCTGGAAGAAAGGAGAACCAGGGGTGATATGATACAGACATTAAAATATTTGAAAGGTATTAATCTACAAACAGACCTTATCCAGAAAAGGGAAGGTGATAGAACCTAGGGAACATGGATTGAGATTGAATGGAGGCCAACTCAGGAATAATGTCAGGAAGTATTTTTTTTCACCAAGGAGGGAAGGGAAATGGGACTTGATATACCGCCTTTCTGAGGTTTTTGCAACTACATTCAAAGCGGTTTACATATATTCAGGTACTTATTTTGTACCAGGGGCAGTGGAGGGTTAAATGACTTGCCCAGAGTCACAAGGAGCTGCAGTGGGAATTGAACTCAGTTCCCCAGGATCAAAGTCCACTGCACTAACCACTAGGCTACTCCTCCACCATGAGGGTGGTGGATACTTGGAATGCCCTCCTGTGGCAGGTGGTAGAGATGAAAACCATAATGGAATTAAAAATGCGTGGGATAAACATGTAGGAATTCTGTTTAGAAGAAACTGATCCAAAGAAGCTTAGCGGAGACTTGGTGGCAACACTGGTAATTGGGAAGCAAAGCCTGTACTGGACGGACTTCTACTGTCTGCCTTGATCGTGGATGGAATGGAGCTTTTCAAGGGCTTCAATAACAACTTTAAAAGTATTAGAACAAGTACTGTGCCGGGCAGACTTCTGGCCTATGCCCTGAATGCCCTGAAACTATCATGGACAAATCAAGATCAGGTGTACATATGTTATATCACTTCATAGCTTATGTAATGAGTTTATCTTCTCGGGTAGACTGGATGGACTGTACAGGTCTTTATCTACAGTCATCTGCTAGGTTACTATATACTGAATATTTGTATTCAATTCAGCCATGAATAGTGCTCTGAATACATTATTCGAATTCAGCTGAATAGTGATTTAAATTCAAGTACGAATAATATAGGGCTCTACTGTCCTAAATCCTACTAAAATAAACACTTGATCTCTGATTTCATGTTGCTTCTTTTATTATTTATGTTAAAGTTCCATGCCCATTATTCATATTTGGTATTCATATTTGGCTGAAAACTATTTTTCATTATTCATATTTGGCCGAATGCTAAAATATTCTATTTGGTACAGCTCTAGTTTATATGGTAAATAGAGTGCTTCAAATTAAATGCATTTGATACAAAATTTTAGCAGGAGTTTAAGTCTGTACATTTGGGATGATAAGCTCCTTAGGAGCTAGTCTCTCTGTGGAGTTAGGATGTCAGCTGTCACTCCAAGTATAGTGGCCACTTGTACAAACACCATGGCTTTTAGTTTCAGTTTCCATTAGCTTGCAGTCCATGTGTGTGGAGACTATTTTACTTGGAGGTAAAGTGTGTTTTTTCTTTATTACATGCTGGCTTGGATACTGTGGGGCTCATTTTCAAAGCATTTAGACTTACAAAGTTCCATAGTAACCTATGGAACTTTGTAAGTAAGTGCTTTGAAAATACGCCTGTATGGGTTTAGCAAATAGATGCAGACTAGAGAATGGGAGATTGATAAATTTTGTCCCTGTGTCACTTTGAAGGCTGTTAGTGAATTGGACAGGTATTTATGTTTGAGTGATGGAGATGACAATGGTTTATTTTTTGGAAAAACAAGCAAAAATGCTGGCCACAACTGGCAAAATTTGCATGGGGGAATTCTGTGCATTCCTGCTACCAGCACACCTTCTGAGAAGACATTTTCTATTGCAGGAAGGACTGTGGCAGACAGGAGAGCTAGACTGCATCCTGAGATTGTTGATGACTTATTATTTATCAACAGATTAAAAAATCATAACCGTGCTTTGTAAGGAGTATTTCTCCTCTTCTAGGGCATACAGAGCGAGTTGTGTTTGGTACTGCTGCACATTTGAACAGGGTGGATTAGGGTTCCTTGGATAGTAAAAGTCAGCTATTGTTCGGGTTGGAAGGGTAGTGGGTGTGTATGTGGGTGTGGGGAGGGGTTATTATAGTTGCTCATTGTTGTTATTTTTTTCTATTTGTGATTTATAAACAACAGTTGCACAAAATATTGTTCCTTTTTGTACATTAATAAAAAGATTTAAATATAAAATCACTAATAAAACAGGCCCATTTCTGACACAAATGAAATGGGCGCTAGCAAGGTTTTCCTCGGAGTGTGTATGTTTGAGAGAGTATGTGTGAGATTGGCTGTGAGAGAGAGAGAGAGAGAGAGTGAATGTGCGAGTGACAGAGAGAGAGAGTGAGACTGCTGGGTGCGAGTGTGTCTCCTCTGTCCCCCCTCCAGCCATGCAGCGATTCTCCTCTATCCCCTGCTCCCCCTCCAGCCACCCAGCGATTCTACTTTTTCCCTTGCCCCCCTCCAGCCACCCATCGATGTTCTTCTCTCCCCTGCCCCCCTCCAGCCACCCAGTGAGTCTCCTCTGTCCCCTGCCCCCTCCAGCCACCCAGCGAGTCTCCTCTGTTCCCTGCCGCCCCTTCAGCCACCCAGCGATTCTCCTCTCTCCCCTATCCCCCCTCCAGCCACCCAGTGATTGTCCTATCTCCCCTGCCCCCCCTCCAGCTACCCAGCGATTTTCCTTTTTCCCTTGCCCCCCTCCAGCCACCCAGCGATTGATTGTCCCATAGGCGTAGTTTGACTGTTTCATTTGGGGGGGCAAAAAATGGGCGGAGCATATTAGCATATCATTTGCATATATACATATGCAAATGAATATGCTAATATGGAGGAAGGAAATGAAATTTACAGGCAAAATATCACAGATGCACATTTCAAAAAGCTGACATTTCAATTAATAAATTATGAATAAAATAAACTATTATTTACCTTTGTTGTCTGATCATGTAGTTTTTCTATTCGCTTTGATCCCAGTGTCTTCTGTTTTATGCAGTGTCTTCTTTCCAGTAGGCTTCCCTCTGCTCCCCACCCTCCCAGTCCCATCCATCTCTTGCTCCTTCCCTCTGCTCCCCACCCTTCCCAGTCCCATCCATCTTCTGTTCCTTCCCTCTGCTCACCATCCCTCCGTCCCATCCATCTCTTGCTCCTTCCCTCTGCTGTGCCTGACCTCTCCAAATCCCATCCATCTCCTGGTCCATCCCTCTGCTCCCCACCCCTCGCAGTCCCATCCATCTCTTGCTCCTTCCCTCTGCTCCCCACCCCTCCCAGTCCCAACCATCTCTTGCTCCTTCCCGCTGCTCCCCACCCCTCCCAGTCCCATCCATCTTCTGCTCCTTCCCTCTGCTCACCTCCTTTCCCAGTCCAATCCAATTCCTGGTCCTTCCCTCTGCTCCCCACCCACCCCTCCCAGTCCCATCCATCTCTTGCTCCTTCCCACCCCTCCCAGTCCCATCCATCTCCTGCTCCTTCCCACTGCTTCCCACCCTCCCAGTCCCATCCATCTCCTGCTCCTTCCCACCCTCCCAGTCCCATCCATCTCCTTCCCACTGCTTCCCACCCTCCCAGTCCCATCCATCTCTTGCTCCTTCCCTCTGCTCCCCACCCCTCCCAGTACTATCCATCTCCCCACCCCTCCTCCCCCCGCGCGAGGTCCAAGATGGTGACTCCGTTTACCCCCTCTCTTCCTCCCTCCCTCCGGCGCAGGCAGCAGTCTTTTCCAGCGTTCCTGGCAGCTGTAGCGATATACACGCTGCCTTCGGTCTGCCCCGGAAGCCTTCTCTTCAAGTTCCTGTTCCCACCTATGCGGGAACAGGAACTTGAAGAGAAGGCTTCGGGGCAGAGCCAAAGGCAGCGTGTACAACGCTACCGCTGCCAGGAACGCTGGAAAAGACTGCTGCCTGCGCCGGAGGGAGGGAGGAAGAGAGAGGAGTAGACGGAGACGCTCCTCTCCGTCCGCTTGGCTTCCCTGCCCTCTCTGTCTGCGTCCCGCCCGAAAGGAAATGACGTCAGAGGAAGGCGGGACGCAGATAGAGAGGGCAGGGAAGCCAATCGGACGGAGAGGAGCGCGTGCCTGCATGTGTTTTTTTTTTTTTTTTTTAACTTTTTTTTTTTTTTTTAAACTAATGGCGCGGCAGCGCCTCGCGTCGTTTGGGGGGGCACTGCCCCCCCTCGCCCCCCCCAGTCTACGCCTATGGATTGTCCTATCTCCCCTGCCCCCCCTCCAGCCACTCCCCCACTTTAATCAGCATATATTAAATTCCCCCCATGTGCTACAGAAAAGCACCGAGCACATCCTATATAATAAAACGCACCTCCAATGTTCTGAATCCGTAGTTACGGAACGTTGCAGGAATGCTTCAAGGCTTGAAGGCTTCACTTTCTCGGCTTCAGAACGTTGGAGGTGCGTTTTATTATATAGGATAAGTGTATGAGGCTTCTGCAGATGAGCCCGGGGGATGGGGACAGAGACAAACTTTGTCCCTGTGTCATTCTCTTATGCAGACTTC
Source organism: Microcaecilia unicolor (assembly GCF_901765095.1). Taxonomy (NCBI): domain Eukaryota; kingdom Metazoa; phylum Chordata; class Amphibia; order Gymnophiona; family Siphonopidae; genus Microcaecilia; species Microcaecilia unicolor. The sequence goes on along the minus strand of NC_044038.1, from coordinate 69,824,183 downwards.
AAATTCTGACAATCCCCAGCAGCCCTCACTAGTTCACATTCACACAGCCAAAGTTGAGTTTTCCGTTTAGGACAAAACCAGGTAATGTTTTGGTTTTGGTCTTGGTCAGAAGCGTTTAGACAGTTTTCCTTTCTGCCAGCCTTTCTATGCATGGGGCCCAATATAACCTTAGCCAGGAACAAAGAGTGCAAACAAATGACAGGGGAGGTCCTGTTTTTGTGAACTCAAGTAGTATTGTATTTTATTTATTTATTAGGATTTATTTACCACCTTTTTGAGGGAATTCACTCAAGGCGGTGTACAGTAAGAATAGATCAAGCGGTGATTGACAGGCACTGACAAGAAAGGGGACATTAAAAAAAAATAAAACAACCCACACAAGTATGCTGTGGCAACAAGTGCCCCAAACAACATCCTCCAACCTGATACCTCTTCCCACCCCGGCCCCACCTATCTAACCCTACCCCCTTTTCCCCTAACATAAAGCCCTGGTAATCTAGTGGGTACCTGGCCCCTTCTCTCTAGTAGTTCCCTCCCTCCCTCCCTCCCCCCCACCCAAAGTCTCCCTCAAAAAAACCTTGGTGTCTAGTGGTACCCTGTCCCCCCTCCCCCAGTCTTCTCTAAAGCTCCCCAGACCTCTATACTTGAAAACAGGCAGAAGAAATGCCCACTTGCTCCTGCCTCTGATGCCACCCTCTTGCAAATGGTGGCACTCTGCCCCACAAGGTGCATCCTGGGATGCTCTGAATGGGGCCTGTCTGCCATATGGTAGATACATTGTGCTCAGTGCCTCCTAGGACCCACAGTGCGGGTGGGGTGCTGCCATTTTGAAGGGAACATTGCCTGGAGGCAGAAGCGAGTGGGCATCATACAAGGTATAGGAGTTGGGGGGGAGGTGTCGGCAGCTTCAGCTAGACCACCAGGGCATGTTTGCGACTAGGGGAGGGGGCACCATTTGACCACCAGGGCATTTTGTTTTTGCACCTGGGCAGGGGAGGGAGTAGCCACTGGAGCACTTGACCATTTGAACATAGTAACATAGTAAATGACGGCAGATAAAGACCTATACGGTCCATCTGGTCTGTCCAACAAGATAAACTCATTTACATAGTATGTGATACTTTATATGTATACCCGAGTTTGATTTGTCCTTGCCTTTCTCAGGGCACAGACCCATTTTTTTTTACATTGAGGGAAGGTGAAATCGGGTCAGAAGGGAGGGTCAGGGGGCCCGATGCTCAGATAGATTTGCATGCAGTACCTCCTAGGTATGCAAATCTCATGCATATTTATTGTGGATATCCTGAAAAACAGATGGTCTAGATGTGCCCCGAGGACTGGATTGAGAATCACTGCCATAAAGCATATGGGGACAGACAAAGACCTTAAATAAGTATATACTTCGGAAGAAAGACAGAAGGGGGGAGATTCGATAGACATTTAAATACCTCTGTTGCATAAATGTACAGGAGAAGACCTCTTTCAATTTAAAGGAAGCTCTGGAATGAGGGGGCATAGGATAAAGGTGAAAGGAGATAAATTCAGGAATAATCTAAGGAAATACACATTCTCTTCCTTGCCCTGTCCCTTCCTAATCTTTTCCCCCTCCCCCCACCACTGTATACCGCACAAACTCACTGCCCATCCATGTCCTCTTCCGTCCTGCTCACTACTGCAATACCCTACCCACCCCATCCCCCACCACCTCACCATCTCTACTGTCCTCCTCCTCCTTCCTAGCCTTCAACCTTCAACACCTCCTTCCTGCCATGAACCCTTCCCCATTCCTCCTAAGCGCATCCCGTCTTTGTCGCCTTCGTCGCCCTACCTCCCCCACCTTCCTCCGCACTCTCTTGCTCCTTCTTCTGCTATCTGCGGGAGACATCAATCCCAACCCAGGTCCCCCACACCTGTCCACGTCCTCGTCTCATCCATGCAAACGTTTCTGCGATGTCTCCAATCTCATCTCTATCCCCCTCCTCCTCCACTCCTCCCTCCCTTTCTCGTGTGCCCTGGGGAATGCCCGCAACAAACTCTCCTTCACCCATGATCTCTTCATCTCTCATTCCCTTCAACTGCTCACCCTAACTGAAACCTGGCTCACCCCAGACGACACTGCATCAGTCGCTGCCCTATGCCATGGAGGTTATCATTTCTCTCATTCTCCCCGCCCAGTTGGCCGCGGTGGCGTCGTCAGATTACTACTTTCGCCCTCCTGCAGTTTTCAACCTCTCCTCCTACCGCAGTCTCACTGCTTCTCATCCTTTGAAGTTCATTCCATCCGTCTATTCTACCCGCTGCCACTCAGAGTTGCAGTCATTTACCGCCCCCCTGATAAGTCCCTCTCTTCCTTCCTTACCGACTTCGATGCCTGGCTCTCTGTTTTTCTTGAGCCCTCATCCCCATCCCTCATTTTTGGAGACTTTAACATACACACTGATAACCCATCCGACTCATACGCTTCTCAGTTCCTCACTCTAACCTCCTCCTTCAACCTCCAACTGAGCTCCACCACCCCTACTCACCAATCTGGCCATTGTCTTGACCTCGTCCTCTCCTCTACCTGCTCACCCTCCAATTTCTGCGCCTCAGTTCTTCCTCTCTCTGACCATCACCTGATCACCTTCACACTTCATCACCCTCCCCCTCAGTCCCGCCCAACACTAACCACTACTTCCAGGAATCTCCAGGCTGTCGACCCTCCCACCTTATCCTATAGTATCTCTAATCTCCTCCCTTCCATCATGTCCTCCGAGTCTGTCGACAAGGCTGTCTCCACTTACAATGCCACTCTCTCCTCTGCACTGGACACCCTTGCACCATCCATCTCCCGTCCCACAAGGCGTACTAATCCCCAGCCCTGGCTGACCCCTTGCACCCGTTACCTTCGCTCCTGCGCCCGATCGGCTGAACGCCTCTGGAGGAAATCTCGCACCTGTACAGACTTCATTCTCTACAAATTCATGCTATCCTCCTTCCAGTCCTCCCTATTCCTCGCCAAACAGGACTATTACACCCAACTGACTAATTCCCTCAGCTCTAACCCTCATCGTCTCTTCGCCACCCTTAACTCCCTCCTCAAAGTGCCCTCCACTCCCCCCCCCCCACTCTCTCCTCAATCACTGGCTGACTACTTCCGCGACAAAGTGCAGAAGATCAACCTCGGATTCACCACCAAACCATCTCCTCCTCCTCACCCTATAACCCACTCCCTCAACCAACCAACCCAGGCCTCCTTCTCCTCGTTTCCTGAGATCACCGATATACTCATATCACCCCTCTCCTCAAGTCACTTCACTGGCTTCCGATCAGGTACCGCATACAGTTCAAGCCTACTAACCTAAAAATGTACTTGATCTGCAGCCCCTCCTTACCTCTCTACTCTCATCTCCCCTTACGTTCCTACCCGTAACCTCCGCTCTCAAGACAAATCCCTCCTTTCAGTACCCTTCTCCATCACCGCCAACTCCAGGCTCCGCCCTTTCTGCCTCGCCTCACCCCATGCTTGGAATAAACTCCCTGAGCCCATACGCCAGGCCCCCTCCCTGCCCATCTTCAAATCCTTGCTCAAAGTACTACTACTACTACTATTTAGCATTTCTGTAGCGCTACAAGGCATACGCAGCGCTGTACAAACATAGAAGAAAGACAGTCCCTGCTCAAAGAGCAATGTTGCCTTCAGCTCCTAACCACTTTACCTCTATTCCTAACCACTTTACTTCTATTCTAGAAATCTAGACTGCCCCAACTTGACATTTCGTCCCTTAGATTGTAAGCTCCTTTGAGCAGGGACTGTCCTTCTTTGTTAAACTATACAGCGCTGCGTAACCCTAGTAGCGCTCTATAAATGTTAAGTAGTAGTAGTAGTAGGTCCTGCCTCAGAACAACTTTGTTTTCAAAATGTTACAAGGTGTATTTTTTTCTGTCAAATCAACAAAAACAGAATTTCAACTGTCCAACCAACTATTATATGGCAGGTCAAATCCCCTACCAGGGGCTGACCAAATTTCGATTTCAGCGCTTAAACCAGCTTGAAATCTGCATTGGGTCATGCTTCAGTTTTGGCCAAAAATGCCCGTGCATTTTTAGCTGAAAAAACTTCCTCCCCCCCCTCTGCTATGCTGTAGCTGTTGACCCACCTGACCAGCCCAAAGGCCCTCCCCATGCCTACCTTTAAATGTCCTGGTGGGCTAGTGGCTCTTTGGGGCAGGAGCAGTCTTCTACGCAGTCAAAATAGCTACTGTGACTTCCCACGGCAGCCTTGTGAGACTGAGAAACTCATTTTGTGATTGGAACCGACATGGGCAGGAGCGACTGGGGATTGCTCCTGCCTAGGCCGGTTCCAAATTCTTCCAAATTCAAAATGGCTGTCATGACCCTGCGCCGTCAGTCTTGGCAGCCATTTTGACTGTGTAGCTTAGATAAGAAGGAGTGACTCAGAATGACTCCTGCCCTGAAGAGCCAGTAGACTACCAGGGCATTTAAAGGTAGGCATGGGGAGGGCCTACGGGTGGTTAGTCTGCTTTCTGCTGGGGAGAGCCTGCTGTCTGATGTGTGGGGGCCCAGAGGAAACTTGCTCTCTGTCTGGTGGAGGGGGGCAGGACAGGACGACGGTTACAGTTACTGTTGAAACTGAACAGCAAGTTTTGGCTGCAGATTTGTTTTTTGTCGCTGTGTACCCCATAGTGTTACTACCACAAGACTACCACCAGGAGGCACTAGTACCATTTTGAAGAAGGTAGCTGCTGGGCAGGAATGAATGGGGATTGCTCTTTACCTTGCCCCCCCCCCCCCCACTCCTTTTGGTGAGTTGTGTTCTGGGAGGAGGGTGGGTTGATGGGTGGGGGGAAAAGAAGGAGGGAGGTTGGGGTTTGGAGAAGGGAGGGTCCAATACAGCATGTTTATATGGGGTGGGGGGGGGGGGGGGTTGGATCAGGCCCACCAGAGCACAAGGGATTTGAATCCCTCTGTGGGAGGTGATTCTGTGGAACTCAGATTCCCTGCACCAGACCAGCACCCCACAGCAGGCTTAAACACAAGAACAGGAAGTGCTTGTTCTCACAGTTAAACCTGTAGTTGCACCAGTTGTAGTGGAAGGAGGACAAGAACAGGGGTCAGAGCAAAATAGTACTCTCTAGTTGTTGTGAAAAGTGAACCAGTGCAGTGGCCTTTTGACACTCTGAGCCACTGCCTTAAACTGGCCTTGCATATGATCTTTTATCTGCAGTCATTTTCTCTGCTTCTCCAGGGACAAGCAGGATGAGTCAGCCACACATTGGTTACAGCATTCTATGCAAATAATTGCAGTGTGAGTAATTTGAAATCGGAGCTGAAGCATGTGATTCTGTAGGACCTGTAGAGAAACAAATGGGTAGAACACTTCCAACCACTGTAGTTTTGCTGAAAGTGGTGTTTCTAGGAATAAGGTAATGTGGTCAAAAAATGACAAAAATTAAAAGCTCAGTGCACCGTGCTTTAAAGCTCTGCAGTCTGATGTCAACCCGGGCTGCAATTTCCCCTTTCTGGGCCCACTGCTCAAAGAAAACCGGGCTTGCAATGTTTCATTAGATTGGTTTTAGCCAGTCTCAGTGAAATGTTTTCTGCGTGCAATGCAGAGGCTCTTGACCACTGCTTTACCATGCATGGAAACAGTGACTGAAGACCCATTCTAATGAGCTTCCAAGTATTAAAAGGAGTTCATTAGTGATTCAGTGCAATGCACAGAGAAATGACTCATACAAAACCCCTGCCCTAATGACCAGACTGTTCCTGAGCTGTCCATAATGGCTGGTGTTAACTTTCCTGTCAGTGCCTGAGTGCTGACTGGCCCAGGCACTGACAGGAAAATCAGGCCACAGCCCCTTACCCCCAAACCATTCCCCTGCAACCAAAAGCTCCCTGGTGGTCCAGTGGATCCCCCCTGTGACCAAAAAAAAAAAGCTTTTGTCATAAGCCCCCAACCCCTCCACACACCTGTTATCAGAGGCAGGAGAAATGCCTACTCCATCCTACCTCTGGACACACCCTCTTAAAAACAGTGGCACCCTGCCCAGTGCAGCCTGGTGTATGGAAAGGGTGGGGGCTTACAACCACCATGACCATAGTTTTTTGTCTGTGGGGTAGTAGGATGTCCACTGAACTACTGGGGTGTTTGGTTGTGGTGGTGGTGGTGGGGGGGGGGGGGGGGGGGTAGAGGTTCTTGGGACCTGGATTGGCCGCTGTCGGAGACAGAGTGCTGGGCTTGATGGACCTTTGGTCTTTTCCTAGTGTGGCAGTACTTATGTACACAAGAGCTGTGTTAGGAAGGCTCAGACCCCTTTACTGACCAATGTTCAACACTAACACCATGCATGTAGTTTGCTAGCAGTTAGTGTTGAGCATCAGTTGGTTATTCTGACTGGGTGTTGAGCTGTTGTTTCTCTACTGCTGTTCCCTACAGCGCCAGAATTCTGTGCATCCATCCAGCCCTCTGTATCCTGGCATCAAAGGCTGAAGGAGCAGGAAGGTGAGAGATCCCTCCCTCCCTCCCTCCCTCCCCCCAATAAAACGAAGAGTTCTGGGTTAGCAGCCATACTCCTGTAACTGTAGGTATATGTGCAAAATAAAAATTAACAAAAACAAAACAGTGCAACACGTGATTTTAGATTAAATGATATTTCTCTGTACTGTTCCTAGGAGCATTATGCAAGAGACAAAGTACCTGGCCCCCAGCGATGTGTAGTGCATACACAGTAAGTTGGCTCAGGCCTTGTTTAGTAAGGTGAACAGTGAACTTAATTGACATGTGGGTGGAGCAGCTCTTTTGCCGTCTCTTGGTTGTAGTGTCTGGGCTGCAGTCACAGTTTTCACTCATTCCCATCCCACCGTTTGTGGGTAGAGCGAACGGCCTAGCCCGGCATTGATGGTCCAGTAACCTAGCGCTGACCTGCCGGACGGCTCTCTGGCCTCCTTGGGGCAGGGGAGGGCAGCAATTACGTGTTCCTTTAACGTGCAGTACTGTGGAAGTTGTCACACTCTTCCTAGTGCACAACACTAGTGAAGCTCGTGGTTTAGAAGAGTTAGAGGGTACTGGTTTCCCAGAGGAGTCTACTTGCACATGTCCTGGGGCACTGCTTTTATGGAGTCTGATTTGCTGGCTGTGCCCCACTTCTAGCTTTGGGCGCCTGGCCTTGATTTCACCAGAAAACTCTGGCAGTGATAGTTCTTAATATAAAACAGTATTTTATAATCACGTTCGAAGGCAGAATAAATAAAGACTGCTGGAGTGGAAAATCTCATGTGCTGGAAAGTGTTAAAATTCCTGGCTCAGAACTTTTCCTCCTGCCCAGAGCTGAGGTTTTTGTTGACAGCCTGCCCTGCCTGCTCTGACTCACAGTCGCACTTCTATTTTTATCACACTTTCTCATCGTGCCTCCCCCCCTTTTCAAAAATTAAAAAAAAAAATAGCCACTGTGTGTAGTTACTGTAGCCAATCAAAACAGCATCTGGCTCTTGGTTACTAAGGTAACCGCAGCAGGACTGGGCCAACTGAAGAGGGTAGGCGGAGCTAAGTGTACAGTTTGTTGTTCTCTTAAAGCAGCAGAGCTCTTATTCTGGCGTGTTCTCACATGTCTTTTTCTTTGTTCTCTTTCTCTTTTCATTTGTACGTCGTTCTGGTTGTCTCTTATTTGTCTTTCTTCTTCATCTTGACTTGGTAACCTAATAGTTAAGTTTCAGTATAGCTCTTCTTACTTCTCCTGATTCCTTCTGTCTGCTGTCCGTTGCCAGCTCTGTGGGTGGTTCAGCACCCCCAGTATTGAGCATACTGCCTCACTGTATGTGCAGGGAGGGGTGGCTTGTTTTGAAACGTGGGCTCTTATGCTACTGTCCACTGATTTTGAAGAATAGTCTACTCAGACCTGCATTCCACCCTTTCCTCACTCCCTTTCTTTAGCCTCTCACAGAACGCTGTAGTTCTGTCCTGTAACTTACACGTGTCTTAGTTTCAACCCTTAGATGCAGAATATGAGTGTAAGTCGGGCACATTGTAATCAAGTATAGGGCTACATAAGTAGCAGAATGGTTTTCATTCTGTGTTTCTCAAAGTGAGGGGTGATGGAATTCCAGCTGTACACCGAAGGTGCCTTGCTGAACTTTATTAACAAGAAGTGTCTTCTAATTCTTCTCCATCTCGAATAGGTTTGCAGTTGTGCCCCTAAACACTTTATTCAAGACCCTAGTAGGCCAGCTGCAATGCCAGAATCCCTAAGAGACAGTTTAGAGCTACAGCTGTGTGTCCCCATACTCTACCCTTAGGCTCTGCAATTGCAGCTTAGAATTCCTCTTTCTTTTCATACACTGCTGAATTCTGTGCCTTTAAGAGAGAACTTGGAAAGAATTTAGAGGTTTTCCAGAGATGGAAATGGTTTATAGTTTGTTTTCGGGGGGGGGGGGGGGGGGGATTTGGAAGCAGAGCGGGGAAGCAGCATATTTCTAGTTAGAAAGTCCCCATCTGTTACATGTGGTTGTGCTTTGGGAGGGAGAACAGAAATTCAATTCTGTCTTTATGTGGTTGGAGGTGCTTACAGCATTAAAGAGTTCCAGATTTGTGTGTGTGTGTGTGTGTGCACAAGTATCGCTTTTTGTGTAAGTGTCAAGCCACTCTGTGTGTGTGTCGGCATACATGAGCAAATACACAGTGACATGATATCTTCAAGTTGTGTCTGTGGTTGCCTGTAACATAAAGTGATTTATGGTTTGTACTTTTGTCTCTATAATTTCTCTTTTTCTCACTTCTGAAATGTGGAATTGGTAAATTGCATTCTGTGGGAAGTATAAGACCACCCGTTGTGTATATATTTGAAAGACACGTGTACATGTGAGATATCTGAAGGAGATACAGAGGATGGATACCCACTGTTGCACATTCAGTATACAGTATTTGTGTGGACTAGAACATTTTAAAATGAAAAACAGAAGGAAAGAGCAAAAGTTCAGTAGCTCCACAGATCGGGGAGGTGGAGCAAGTTAGCAGAAAGAGAGAAACAACAAGACAAAGATGTGGAGACATACAGAGATATCATGTATACCTGAGTCAGGATGACCTGAAATGCCAGAGCTTTCTGAAAGATGTGAAGAAAAAGAAGCATTTCCGCCTACAGGGCTGCAATAACTAGGCAAGGAATGAAGCTGACTCCCTGAAACTTAAACTGCGTTCTGGGGTGTTTCTGAAATCTGAGACTGTAGACTGGGAAATGCAGGCTGCCTGAAACAGAGAAAAATGTAGGCAGATAAAAGACCATATGGCCTATCCAGTCTGCCCATCCATGCCATCTATTATCCCTATAGAGATCCTATCCCAAGCTCTCTTGAATTCAGATACTGTTTTCGTCTCCACCACTTCCACCAGGAGGCTGTTCCACAAACACCCTTTTCGGTGAAGAAGTATTTCCTCAGGTTACTGCTGAGTCTGTCCCCTTTCACCTTCATCCTATGCCCCCTTGTTTCAGAGCTTCCTTTCAATTGAAAGAGACTCGCTTCCTGTGCATTTATTCTGCATAAGTATTTAGATGTCTCTATATCTCCCCTCTCCTGCTTTTCTTCCAAAGTATACATTATTGATCTTTAAGTCTGTCGCCATATGCTTTATGAGGAAGACCACTGACCATTTTAGTAACTGCCCTCTGGACCAACTCCATCCTGCTATGACATCTGTGCACAAGATTCTGGGTGGATGATACAGAACAGGGTTTTGTGCAGAAGTTAACCCTGCTCAAGACCTCGTAGTGCACAGCTTATTAAAATGAATGGTAATGAGGCTATTAGATATCCAGCTCTAATGCAGAGAAGTGTGCAAAAGATTTTAAGGTAAGCACAGCACAATAATTGTGAATGCCAAGTCTGAGGAGGCATAAAATCTGTACATGTTTTTGCATTGGGGCTGAATATGTAATATATGTTGTGCGCTGGTATATTAGGGATGGAACAAACAAACCTCCAACAGTCGTCAAATGGTTGTAAACTATTTATTAATGAAGCATCTCACATAAAAAGGACCCAACATGGGACCATGTTTCAGCTGGAAATGATTGCCTGCCTCAGGGGTTACAGACACTGCATATCACAATGAGATGTATGGAACCAAACTGCGTTCTGCGTGGCGGATTGAGTTTTAAAAGACCTTGACGGTATTCCTTGATGAAGATTTGGTATTTACATCAAGTTGTAGCTGATTCTGCACCTCGGTTCCATACATCTCATTGTGATACACAATGTTTTTGACCCCTGAGGCAGGTGGTTTCCTGCCAAGACGCGGTCCCGTGTCAGGTCCTTTTTATGTGAGGTGCTTCATTAATAAATATTTTACAACCATTTGACGACTGCTGGTGTTTGTTAGATTGGACATTGGTGTCTTAACATGAGGTTTTGTGCAGAGTTAACTTCTGTGCAAAATCCTGTTCTGTATCATCTGCCCAGAAACTTGTGCACAGATGTTGCACTAACCATGTGCTTCTGTCTGCGCTCTTCTGCAGTAGCGCCTGTGAGGATTTAATGCCACTTTATTGTTTTTACTGTGAGCATAATAGTACCTACAAGACAGATGGGAAGTGATGGTTCTGCTCAGAGGTCCAAGCAGAAAAACCTGTATTTGTGCATGTGTTGGAATGTTGTTCTGCACATAAATATCAACAATTTTCTGAGTGTAAATGCCAGCATAATCTCAGATCAAATTTCTCAACCTAAGACACTGACCAGCAAATTCAGAGTGGGGGAAGTGCTGCCATGTATCTGTGAGAATAGGCTGGGAGAACCCTAGTGCAATGCTTTCCAACCCTCCCCTGGAGGCACACTTAGCCAGTTGGATCTTCAGGATTACTACAATAAATATGCATGAAATAAATCTGCGTACATCAGATTTGCATGCAACAGGTCTCCAGTATATGCAGAATAAGTCATGCATATTCATTGTGGTAATCCTGACTGGCTAGATGTAGATGTGCCTCTAAGGGAGGGTTGAGAATCTCAGCCTTCTCCTGGAGAGGGTCTCTGAATGTATATGTGCATGTCTGAGAGTGTGCTTATTTGGGATTAGTCATTGGGAAGGCTCACTTGCTTCCTATGAACTCAGGCTCTTATAGCTAAGAAAGATAAGCGGGAGAAGCCTTATTCCATATGCTTTTATGGGAGAGTCCTTGCAGCTTTCTGTGATAAAGGGAGAAGTTGGTGTGATACTTTTTATTTATGTATTTACAACTGCTTGATATACCGCATGGGCCACTGCTGGTTCAGTGTGGTTTACAAAATGCATAAGTTAGGAAACAGAAGACAGAAAAGAATGTAAATGCATGGAGGTATATTGTGTTAAGAGGAGGAGAAGGCGAGAGTAAGAAAGGTGAGTTTTGAGAACAGGTGAAGTGGAAGCGAATGCCAGAGCTTGGGTCCTGCATAGCTCATTGCAGTTGAAGGAGTAACATCCAGGCAAAAGATAGAGGGGAAGGGGAGCAGAAACAGATCTGATTGGAGTAAACGGAGGGTATGGAGAGATATAGAGGATGGGGATTGTTTTGAGTTCACAGACCCTTCGAAGTTCTGACCCCTTGATGGATTTCTGTGGTAACAGGAAACTTGTGCAGAGGAGGGAGTAGGGTGTTGCATGGCTTTTGAATGCACACTTAGGCTGCACTTTGAGCTTGTTGCAGGTGATTAACATACAGCACTTGTTCCTGTAATCCAAGAAGCAGCAGCAACAGGCCTGAATAGCTCTAGTGTCTATCTGAATTTGGTGCAGGAGGCATTTGCTTATTCCTAAATCTGGACCTGGGCTTATGAGATTTGTATTGATGTCTGCATGTGTTGTGGTTTGTGTGCGGGTGTCTATATGGCCTCCCCTCTTACAGCTAGATCTACCCAGTCCAAGCTTTTATCAGTTTGGTGTGGCATTAAATGTCCTGGAAGGCCATGAATGTTGGGAAGTGCTTTGTGGGGGTGCAGGAATAGGGCAAAATTGGCATTTTAATGTTGACTTCACCCCCAAGCATTTCCTAAGTCAGTGTTAAATGTCAGACCTTCTCTTGAATATGGTTTAATCCTCTTATTTAGACAAAGGTCCAAATGGTTTAGAGTGCCCAGTGGAAGTGCATGGTGGCGCATTACTCCTCCTGTTAGAGAGGCTCTCAATCTCAGCCCAACCACCCTACCAAACTGGTCTTGGTCACGCTTTCATCAGGTGGGTTTTACAGTTGCCCATAATGATAAAAATGCATATTTCTTCAATAAAGTAATGTGGTAGTCTGCTTTAATGGTAATACACAGGAATAAAACAAAAACAACCAAAAAAGGAAATTAAAAGATACCTTTTTATTGGATTAACATTTTTTGCCTAGCTTTTGAAAGCGAGAACCTTCTTCCTCAAGCCTTAGATCTATTATTCAAGCTTGATATGGGTAACTACCTCTGGCATCACCTTGTGATAGGCATGGAAGAATTGTCACCATCTAGTCCTGTTGCTGTTGTCTTCAGTAGGGCTGGTAGTAGCAACAACTTAGAATAAAAGCCAGTGAGCCAGCACGCAAGTGTGGAATGCACTGCCTACGGACTTGAGAACAATCAGCGAAACAACTATCTTTCGCAAATCTTTTAAGACATATTTATTTTGTTGCATTTGTACCCCGCACTTTCCCACTCATGGCAGGCTTAATGTGGCTTACATGGGGCAATGGAGGGTTAAGTGACTTGCCCAGAGTCACAAGGAGCTGCCTGTGCCTGAAGTGAACTCAGTTCCTCAGTTCCCCAGGACCAAAGTCCACCACCCGAACCACTAAGCCACTCCTCCACTCCATGTAAAGCATACAATGAGAACTAATAGCCACAATAATCCACACGACAACCCATTCAATTAAGGTAACTCATCTACTATAACTCAATTAAGATAACTCATCTACTCATCTGGAGGAGTGGCCTAGTGGTTAGGGTGGTGGACTTTGGTCCTGGGGAACTGAGGAATTGAGTTCGATTCCCGGCACAGGCAGCTCCTTGTGACTCTGGGCAAGTCACTTAACCCTCCATTGCCTGCCGCATTGAGCCTGCCATGAGTGGGAAAGCGCGGAGTACAAATGTAACAAAAATAAAATACTATAACTACCTAAATCACTCCTCTCCTTCTTCTTCTACCCTAATTTAACCTCTACCTCTAATTGTATATGTCACCTTGCAATGACAATGTTAACAAAACTCTGCAAGCCACATTGAGCCTGCAAATAGGTGGGATAATGTGGGATACAAATGAAATAAAATAAATAAATGTTCACAAGACCTGTAATAACCTGCCCCATCCATGAGTGTATGTGGTAACAGGAAGCCCACGTAGGATGTGGGGGTGGAACTACTGCAGGCTTGTTTGTTTGAATTGATGCAGTGTAACTGCTGTTGCACAGAAAGGTGGTGGTGGTGGTGGGGAGAGGGGTCTTTGGAGATGAGTGAACACCATCAGTGTAGTTTGCCTGGTTATGAGGAGATGGGGGGGGGTGGGGAACCAATTCAGCATTAGTACCTGAAATATTTGGGGCACTGCCTGTGATCAACACACAAAGAAGCAAGCCTGGGAAGAGGGGTGATTAGAGTCTCCATTCGTTGATGATTTCTGGGGGTGGGTGAACTCATCTCCCAGTTCAGATGGGTACCTTGGATTTTAAATTTGGCACTATTCATTGTGGATATCTTGGAAACCCAACAGCTTGTAGAGATCACCAAGAAAGGTTTGGGATGCCCTGCCATATTATTTTAATCTTTGCAATGTGCTATGTATGATATGCATACGGTGTACATTCAGGTACATTAGGCATTTTCATGTCTTTGTAGGATTCACAATCTTATTTGTCCTGGAGGCACTAGAAGGTGAAGTAACTTGATCAAGATCACATGGGGCTACAGCAGGAGTTGAACCCTGGCTTTCCTGGTTCTCAGCCTGCTGCTGAAACCATTAGGTTACTCCTCTACTCCATGGGCTACTACAGTGCTACTTGATAAATGGGATGTGGAATATTGTATGTAGGATATACAGGACAGACAGTGCCACAGCACTCTGTAAGCCATATATTTTAAAGGGAAGTTCTCATTTTGTGTTTCTAGGGCGGGGGTTCTCAAGTAGAGCTGTACACAGGGACATAATCTGATCCCTATCTCCACCCATCCCCAGTCAATTTTATTCCATCCGCCTTGTATTGAGACTGTCCCCATAACCATCCTCACAGGTTTTTTTCCCCACCCCTGTACCCAACCCACATTTAAAAGATCTTGTAAATTCAAGCAAAACATAAAATGTATCCCATAACTTAACATAAAACAATAGGCATAACTTTGTTAAATATGCAAGAAAAACATATTTATTTATTTATTTATTTGTTGCATTTGTATCCCACATTTTCCCACCTTTTTGCAGGTCCAATGTGGCTTACATTATGCCGTAGTGATGATCGCCATTTCCGGAATGAGAAATACAAAGTGGTATTGCATTAAAGTTCATAAATTATAGAGTAAATTATAGAGTAAGTTAGATAATTAGTTCATTTCCGGCATGAGAAATAAAGTGGTAGTGCGTTAACGTTCATTAGTGACAGAGTGACTGAAGCAGTCAAGTGTAGAGAATTCAGTTTTGTCTAGTTCTGGTAGAGTTTCGTTGTCTAGTATTTAGGATGGATCATTGTGGTATGTCTTTTTGAACAGGTTGGTTTTTAGTAATTTCCGGAAGATTGTTAGGTCGTGCATTGTTTTTATGACATTTGGTAGTGCATTCCATAGTTGTGTGCGAATGTAGGAGAAGCTGGATGTATATGTTGATTTATATTTAATAAGTTAATCTATTCACGATTGAAGTTAATCCAACATCTTTATTTCTGATTATGAAAATGCACTTTCTGTAACTGTATACCTAATCCTCCCTGTCTCCTTCACCTTAAATATGCATTTCTCTTCCGGAATTGGTGATCACCATTGTGGAAAATGTAAGCCACATTGAGCCTGCAAATAGGTGGTAAAATGTGGGATACAAATGCTACAAATAAATAAATAAATAAATATTTAAGTCCTTTGCAACTGGGGTAGTGAAGATTCAAGAATGTGCGTGCCGAACTTTTTGTGTTCCTGGTTGGTAAGTCTATGAGGTCTGACATATAGACCGGGGCCTCACCGTGAATGATTTTATGGACCAGGGTACAGATTTTGAACGCAATTCGTTCTTTTAGTGGGAGCCAGTGTAGTTTTTCTCTTAGGGGTTTGGCGCTTTCGTATTTCGCTTTTCCAAATATGAGTCTGGATGCTGTGTTTTGGGCAGTATGTTTTGTTAAATATGCAAGAAAAACATATTTATTTATTAACATGGACTGTGAGAAAATAATAATCCATCTACAGAGCCAGAGTTCAGTTCCATTTTATGTTCCTCGAGTGTTAGTCCTGAAAATGAAAAGAATGTTCTGATGATATGCTGGTGGCAGGAGTTCCAAGCAGGGAGTGGCAATATGTGTTAGTTTCGGCCACATATGGGATCTTTGTTGCTAGTAGGTGGTAAGAGACAAGCAGAATTCCTTGTCTGAGCTTGATATGTATGTATCCACTTCGTTCACAGAAGCTGTCTCTTGGCTCTTGAATTTCAAGTCTCAAAAAAAGAATCTGCCTGAGTCTTTTTGTTTTGGATGTTTTATTGGTTTGGCAATTGGCTGCCCCTTGACTACAGCTTGATCAGCTGTCAGTGTTCGCAGTCTGTTTATGGCACTGTTTCACCCTTCTTTTTAACAATTTTCTAAGTGATACTGCTGAGGATCAGCTTTAGTTTTTGATGGCTGGATTCCATGAGAGAGTATGAGATTGAGATTATGGCCTGTGCAACTCATCTTGAAATGCTGCTTTCATATTAGCTGCATTATTGGTCACATAGATGAGACTAGCTCGGTGGAGTTTATACTCTGCCAAAACACTTGCAACGAATTGATAAATATTCTCTCCAATTTATCAGTGGTCTCTTTTGTTGCCAAAATTATTGAACACATGCATCAGTTTTCATGCTGCTCTTTCAAAAACAATTTTTTTAAAAGCTGAGGTTTTGGTGTCAGGTTTCAGAGTTAAGGTGTTCACCGGGATATAATTTGGTCCCCATTCCCATTCATTTCCAATCCCTCACCGTCCTTGTGGTAGAACTTTTTTCTCCCTGTCCCTGCGGATTTCCATGGGTTTCCCCGTTGTCCTTGTCCCCTGCAAACCTCTATTCTCAACCCTTCCTTGGGACACACCCAGCTGGTCAGGTTTTTATGATACTCACAATGAATATGCATAAGATAGATTTGCATACAATAAAGGCAGTACATGCAAATTTCTCATCCATAGTAATTATTGATACCTTGAAGACCAGACTGGCTGGGTGTATCAGGAGGACTGGGATGAGAACCCCTACGCTAGGGCATATGATTTGTACGTGGCCCCCTACTCTGTGTTATGTAGGTAAGCTTATATAGGACTGAAATGGTAGAATGGTCTAAGTCAGAAGTACCAAATATTTTGCCCTTAAACACAGCCTGGGGTGGGAGCTTGTGGTACATTTCACCCCACTTAAGGTAGCTGCTTTCCAGCCACCTTATGAGTGAAATGGGACAAGGCAGGCGTTCATGTAGAAACCACACTACATTGCACTTGCGCATTGCTTCTGCTCAGCACGTCGCCTCCCTACAGCCACCGCTCACCCCTCGCCAGCCTTGCTCCTTCAACATCCCGGGCGGAGTCCCAGGCGCCTTACTCCAGTCCTTTGCAGGATGTCAGAGACTAGCAGTCCTGTCGAACTCCGCCCCCGTCCGCCTTCGGCCAATCAGCAGTCCGACTACAAGCTCGCGTCACAACGTTTACATCTCACTGTATTCCCTACTCAGCCAACTGAGACTCGAGAAGGGAGCGGGGAGCTATACTTCTGTTTTGCATATAAGTGGCATTCCATCGCCCTCCTATCAGCGAGCGGAGCGCGTGAGAAGTGCTATTTGCATATGAATGACACTACTCCAGTAACCAATGAGCGAACAGGAGGTAATTGGGCATGCGTAGGGCGGGGGAGTCCTCTTCCCCCCCCCCCATGTCTTTTTTTTTTTTTTTTTTTACCTCTCTTGTTTGCGGCGGGGTGAATGGTGTTGGATACAATATTACGGTGCGAGCCGACGGAGAGTCGGAGCCTGCCCGTGGGGGCAGTACGGGAGAGCCTGCCCCCTCTGCTCCGCTGTCATGTGCGCCTAGGGGCTGTGACAGCGCCTCTCCCTCTCAGCCCCGGTCTGTTATTGTGCATCGCCCCCGGGACCGTGGCCCCGTTTGATGCGGTTCTCCCCAGACAAGTCTACAGATCGTAGGGGGTGGGAGAGGAAGTGGTCGCTCCCTGGAGGGTTAGTATGGAAATCTGAAGACAGTACCGGATCGGTGCTTTCAGCCGCTCGGTGACCATCGCTTGTAGCCGTAGCCATCATCAGAGCCTCAGAGGCCGGAACCTGGGATGGACAACTGGGGAGACGCCTGAGACTGCGGGGGTGAGGTGTTTCCCGGAGGGGCAGCCCCCAGTTCCGGAGTAGCATGTTTTCTGCAGAGCGACCCCTCCCTCGCCAGGGACTCAGCATGTTCGGTCAGTGTCTTTCTTTTTCTTTAGAGGGTGGGGACATATACAGCAGAGTCCTTATCAAATATTGGTATATTATTGTTGTGATCTGATATAATAAGGACTCTTCTAGCCTTGCTTCTGGGTTTGTGATGTGCGGTAACCTCGATTCTTTGCAGGGTTGTTGTCCCTTGTATTGGACCAACAAATGATGTAGTGCTAGATAGGTATCTTCTTGAAATGTGACACATGTGATTTGCAATGTTATGCAGTGATATACTGCTTATTAATAAGCAGGCGGTGCTCATCAGACTTTTACTACATCTGTGGAAGAAAAGTGGTAAATAGTAGGAGTGATGCCCGCCTTTTGGAGGAAGATGAGTTCTGCGTGCTTCCTAGGATCCGGAGATAGTTATGTTCATCTTACAACTATGCTTTACTTTGCTCGAGTCCTTATTTGCTGTGTCACCTGGGTAAAGGAGCGTGAGTGTGCTGGCACACGGACACATAGATTTATACATTTGTATCTTTGTCGTCAAGTTATTAAAACTCTTTCCTTTGTCAAGGCGACTAATACATAGATTTGGGCAAGTTTCTAGAGGGACCCCCCCCCCCCCCCATAAATTTTAGCCAGGAAGATTTGGGAGAGCCATTGCTTATCCCTGGGAATGAGCAATATGAGAAATAGACCTATTTCTTGGGAACTGCTGGGTACTTGTTACCCAGACCTGTACTGTTGGAGATAAGACCTGCCAAGTCAGGATGCTGGGCTTGATGCTAGTCTGTGTTACTCTTTTATGTTCCAACAGGACAGGTGGAAGCGTTGCCTTTGTAGCAGAAAAATATTGTCTTGTTTTCGCCAGAAGAGTGAGATGACCTCGAGAAACAGCTGTAGGCGAAACTAATCCTGTATCAGTGATTTGTCTTTCTAGAGGGCAGTATTTTTCTTACAAGAAGCATCACTGTCATCTTCATTATACATAAATTAATTTGTAAATATAAATGGATTTTGGAGTAGTAATACGGAGTCCTCCAAGGGAGGGCATTGTAACCAGAATTGTTGCCTATGGCAGGACATCTCAAAACGTATACACTGGTTTATATCCATGTCTAATTGTATTGGCATACACAATATTCATATTATTTTATTTTTATTTTATTTACGTTTGTACCCCGCGCTTTCCCACTCATAGCAGGCTCATATTATATACAGGTACTTATTTGTACCTGGGGCAATGGAGGGTTAAGTGACTTGCCCAGAGTCACAAGGAGCTGCCTGTGCCTGCAGTGGGAATCGAACCCAGTTCCCCAGGACCAAAGTCCATCACTGTAACCACTAGGCCACTCCTCCACATATTGGACAGACAAATATAGCTGTTTGCAACAGTTGCATATTGTTCTGTGTGCATCCTGTGTATCTAATATTATCAGCAAAGTACTATTTCACATGTACTGGAAATTCAGTCATAAAGGTAGTAATAGTACTTGTCCTCCCTGTGGTGTGTTCACATCTGCATGCTAGTAGTAGCCCTTCTCCACGGGTATGTGTTCATGTTATTAATAGTATCTTTTCTCTTCCATATGCATGAGTCCATACTCTGATAGCACATGTCTTCTTTAACATACGCCCATCCATGTGTAAAGGAATTTTTGAAATGGCCTCTTATCATTAATCAAGCAAACACATGACTTGCCCCTCCCCCCAGCTATTATAATTGCATGGGAAGGAATAAGTAGATATGCGTGATAACTCCTTCATGGAGTTTCGCTCACTGCACTTAAAGTTTCTTTAGACTGTATAAGTTAAACATAGAATAAATGGATAAGTATTTCAATATTACGATTATCAATAGAAATCAAACAAAATAAAACATGGAAAAGAAAATAAGATGATACCTTTTTTATTGGACATAACTTAATACATTTCTTGATTAGCTTTCGAAGGTTGCCCTTCTTCGTCAGATCTGACGAAGAAGGGCAACCTTCGAAAGGTATCATCTTATTTTCTTTTCCATGTTTATTTTGTTTGATTTCTGTTGATAACCTTAAGAGTGGACTAACACTGCTACCACACTCCTCTACTTAATATTACGATTGAAAGCAGATATGCATATTGATGTGACTCACTGCAGAATAGAGGATCCTTTGCACCCCACCTTCTTTTGTGCTTTTATCTTGCTTTTCCTTCATTCGCTTACTCTCTCTCCCTCTTCCCCAATCATTTTTTTCCTCCTTCTGCTGATGCTGGTGTTCAGCCAGGCGCTGTCCTGAGAGAAAGGTCAGCCAAGGGTTGAAGTACTATGTCATAGAGACTGCAAAGAGTGAAATGACTGTAGGAGCATGTCAGTGAGAGAGAATCTATGTAAATAATGTGTATGCAGAGAGAAGACTCTGGGAGAAAAAAGTCCTTAAACTTCTGGGCATTGTTTGTCTGCTTCTTTGGGAAGAAGGGTGTGTGCTGTGTTGCAGAGATGTGAAATGGATTTGTTGTTAATGGCCCAAAAAGAGGGAGGGGAAAGGAGAAAAAGAAGTGGGGCATAGAGTGAGAGGACAATAGGGGTGAGGATAGAAAGTGGAGGTGATGGGGAATTGAAGAGAATATGCAGAAAATTGGGAAATGTGGGAAAGATAAGGATGAGAATGCAGAACAGAATCAGGTTTCAATTATGGATGCCTATAGGCAACGGGAGGGGGGTGTCCTCCCAATCACCAGGGGTGGTGTTCTCCCATTCCATGATCACTGCTGCCCATATGTATTTAAAGTATTTTTAACTGCTCATTTCTAAGGGGTCCCCGATCATCTTCCTTTTCCTCTGCTGCTGTTCTGAAAATTGACCCTGCAGCATCGGCTCTTTAGTAAGTAAGTTCAGCATGTTTTAACCCTAGTTTGCTGACAGGCCCCGTGGTGCCTTATCCCCATCTCACACATGGGCATTCTGTCACCATGGAAACTTGCATGAGAGGTGGGGCACCATGGGGCCTGTCAGCACAGGAGGGCTGGAAGGCCCCATTCTGAATTTACTTACTGCTGGAGTGAGTTCTTGGCATAGTCGCACCAAGTGCAGAGTAAGGGATAACGGTGGCAGCGGTGCTCTGGTACCTTTCAGTTTGTTGTCTGTTTCTAAATCTGGTCTGGTTTGCAGAATGAGTGGACTAAGACAGAGCTGGTGCAGAGATATTAAGCTTCCTAGGCAAACCCTCTGCCTTGCACTTTCTCAGCCCCTTGCTTTTCTTTTAGGCCCCTCCTGGAGATTTTGATAGTTTTAACTGTCTAGTTTAATCATCATCCCTCTTATAACAATCCTATGAATGTCTATAATTGGACACCATGGAGGCAATTCTATAACAGGGCATCATCATTTAGGTGTTGTATTACTGCAGGTAGTGGGCCGGTTCTTTAAGAAAACTTACGCACGTGTCTTCATAGAATACTAGTGTAAATCTGCATCATCCTGCTTAAATGTAAGTGCAAACATTTGTGACAGCTGTATGGCTTGTGTAAATTTTTGCACCTAAATGTCACATTTAGGTGCACAACTACCAGTATTCTGTAAGTAATCAGTGTAAAGGTGAGCCCTGCCTAAAAACCACCAGTGTCAAAATCCCATTAACAATAACACGCTATGCAAGTTGAGTGTGTAATTATAGAATACAGTACAGTCTCGATTATCTGACCTTCGCTAATCTGACCATCTGACATCTCCTGGTGATGTCATTGCAGTTATTTCTATTAAAAATCTTTGTTTTAGAACAATTTTTGAAAATCAGGAACTCTGTACCTTTTATGCATTGTTTTCTGTTTTATCTAATTTTTCACTTATCCAACAACTGGTTGGTCCTGTTTACTTCGGATAATCAAGACTACTGTACTGTGTACTCTGCCATTTGCGCAGGAATGTGTCACCTAAATTTCAGCGACCTGTTTATTTTATTTTTATTACATTTGTACCCCGCGCTTTCCCACTCATGGCAGGCTCAATGTGGCTTACATGGGGCAATGGAGGGTTAAGTGACTTGCCCAGAGTCACAAGGAGCTGCCTATATATATATATATATATACTCATATGGATATAAACATGAGGGCAGTTTCTTTTGATAATTACCCTCCCTGCAGATAGAACTTCTTTTCGTTAGTAGTTGTGAGGGCCATTGCTTTGCTTTGGCTGTTGCTGCTCTAGTCAGTCACCTAGTCTGTGGTGTAAAAGAGGAAGAGAGGGTGTGAAAGTTGCACATTTGTCAGTAATACTAAGTACAGGTTGTGATGTAACTTCTGACTGGGGTTGTGGGTGAGCTGAATAATGTGTACAGAGAATATGCTGCCATAAACAGGAAATACGATGTTTCTGGATGTTCAAGCTGGCTACCCTCTTCTTAAAGACAGGGTGTGTGGATATACTGTGTCCTGGTTGAGCCCCTCTTCAGGGAGGAGGCTGCCTACTCTTCCTTTGTAATTGGACCATGCTTGACTTTTTGTTTGTTTGTTTTGTTCCTCCAATTTGTTTTTTTTTTTCCCCCCCAGTCTGGACAAATGTTGAGCCTCGCTCTGTAGCAGTTTTCCCTTGGCATTCATTAGTCCCATTCCTAGCTCCCAGTCAACCCGACTCTTCTGTTCAGCCCAGCGAGGGCCAGCAACCTGTCAGTCATCCAACCCCCTCGAGTCACAGCAAAGGTAAGCTCTGCTCATAGTATACACACTATGGGGTAACTTAATAAATTCCACTGTATTTGTGTAAAAATGTTTTTTATAAAATTAGGGCACATGCAGCTATCTTGTTCTCTTTGTAGGAGATTTTTTATTATTGTGTGTTGTCTGCTTTGGTTGTCTTTTGGTGAAAGCTCATTAAGAATTATTTTATAATTAAATTAGGGTAAGCATAAGTGTACATGTTGGCCTGAGCCTATAGATGTTGGTAGTGGTGCATTCTAAGTGGAGTTGCAAAGTATGTGCATTGGTTATAAAGTATGGTAATTTATATGTATTGTAATTGTATACTCTGCATTCTAACAGTTCTCCCTACTCTTGATAAAGACAAATAGGCAATACCTTGCCTGCTGAAACTGGTGCCTTGTGTTGCCATATTATCCTGTATATGCACTGCGGGGGTAATTCTTAAAAAGTAACCTAAAGTGTGCACAGTAAGCACAAATTCTGTAATGGCAATCATGTGTGTAATTGCGGTTATATAATACTAGCGTAAGTCTGCTGTAGGTGCAAGCACTTATGCTAGCTCAGTGGTTGGTGTCGTACGCGTAACTGATGGCACTTATGTGCACAGATTATAGACTACTAGGCACATAGGAGCCGACTCTGTGGGTGCTTGAGCACCCCCAATATTGAGAAAATTCCTTGTATGTGTCTAGGGAAGGATTATTTCCACTGGACTTAGCACCCCCAATAATTTTGAAAATTGGCTCCTATGACTAGGCACACCCTTGCCCTGCTCATGCCCTCCCTAAGTCCACAGCCACTTTGCAGTTCCACACGAAAGAAATGATGTGCTAAAGGTTATACCTACTAACCCCCTAAGTCTACAAGGTTTTGTGCCCAATTAATAGAATAGGGTCAGTTATACGTGTAACTTAAGCTAACAAGCTGCTAACTGGCTTTAATGACCAATTGGCACTGGTTGAGGGTAATTAGCAGTTACTTGCGTAACTAGTCCCCTAGTCGGTATTCTATACCCACATGTTCAAATTCCAGAGCACAAAACTTGAAGGAGAGCGTGGGTCTGGGGGGGTGGGGGGGGGGGTTAGGTCAGGGGCATGCCTGGCATGGGTTCTAGAATTCTTGCAGTTATGCGCTTAACTGCCTGCATCTAATGTTAGGCGTGTAAATGCAAACTTACACTAAAGTGTAAAGGGTCATGGATTTGATATACTGCCTTTCTGTGGTACAGTCAAAGTGGTTTACATTTTTATTCTATGCAGGTACTTTGTATCTAGTAGACTTAAAATCTAAGTTTTGTACCTGGGTCAATGGAGGGTTAAGTGACTTTCCCAGGAGCCGCAGCGGGAATTGAACTCTGTTCCCCAGGTACTCAGCCCACCTCGCTAACAGGCAGGCAGTTGCTGTTATAGAATCTGTGCTCAGTATGTATCATCCTGACACCCAACTTTAGGTGACCTTTTGAGAATTACCTCCCAAGTGCCTATACATTCATAACTGTAAACTAGTGCCAGTTAGCGTGAATTATATCCCATAGATACTAATTAACACCTAATTTAACAAGTTATAGTTCTATAACCTGCATGCGTAATTACGCATGCTAAGCATGAAAATGGGCACAAATAGTATTATGGGATGTGTGCATGAGGAAACCTTAGCTTACAGCATTATTAGTATTCATTGATATCTTGAGCATTATTTGGAAAAGCAGGTTTATAAAAATCCACCTCTCTGGTACTTCAAAAGTGGATAAAAAAAACACCGAGCCTTCAGATTTGTTGGAGAGTGTCATATAACCTCTTATTTGCAGCGTCAGCATTTTATTGGTGATATTGGGCAATATCAAGGCACCTAAAATCATGCCTGATGACCTGATGATGTGTACTGGCTCCAGCATCGGCTCGGAGAGATCTTGAGGCTACTGCCCCCATTTTGAGGCTAATCTTTTAGTATGAATTGCACAGATCTCAGGGCTTGTACCACCAAAATTGCACCAAACTGGAAGATGCCCTTGTTTTTCCTTTTCCTAGTTGGGTTTGCCCTAGTCTCTCTAGAATCTGATACCTATTCAGTGTTTCTTCTGCTCTGGTTTCTTCCCTCCCCCCACCCCCAAATCTATCTCTGACATTGATGGTTGTTTCATCTTTTTTTTTCTTCTCTCTTCTGTCATTTTTTATGTTCAATCTGTTTTTATTAAATATCATAATGAAAAAAAGGAAAATGGATGCATCACAGCAACTTGCATAGACACCCCCTGCCCAAGCCCCTTGTAGATTGCAGTGGTCGATTGAATCTTGCAGGGACTGGCTCTTATAGCCTCATGGCTAGAAGTTATCACTACAAGTCTTAACTCACTCCAGTTCTCCCCTCCCTGCCCATTCCACACCTCTGAATGATAAAAAGAATATGTAAAGTGGCGTAGGATCTATATCATAAGAACATAAGAGTAGTCATACTGGGTCAGACCAGCCCAGTATCCTGTTTTCCAAACAGTGGCCAAGCCAGGTCACAAGTACCTGGCAGAAACCCAAATCCTGGCAGCACTCCATACTACAAGTCCCAGGGCATACAGTTGCTTCCCATGTCTGTCTCAATAGCAGATTATGGACTTTCCCTCCAGGAATTTGTCCAAACCTTTTTAAAACCCAGGCTTCTTCTGGCTGTCTGCATCTACAGGGCAGATCCTGTTTAGTTAGCGGTGCATTTATTTCTGCTCGTCTTCCCATGCCCGCCTGGGTGTTCCCACAGAGGCCTTTGCACTTGTGATGTATCTTTCTTCAGGCCGTGGAGGGGAGTGCATCTCTATTTTCTTCTGAGGGCGTGGGCTGTCTGCCGCTCGGTTGCTTCAGAGTTCCCTCTCTTAGGGGACTCTTGGTTCGATTCAAGCTTCTAGGATTGGCTGAATTCAAGTTGGTGGTGCCTACCTCCATTTTGGTTGGTAGCATCTCCCTCTGTCTTTTTTGGTGGGACATAGTTGTCTTGTTCTGCCTGTCGGGGTTCGGGCCCCTTTCAATGCGGTCTTGAGGCTCCCTATCTGTGGCTCCGGTGGCAGCTCGACATGGCAGTGGCTTGGAGAGTGATACTTTGCATCCTCTCTCCTCTGTGACTTTTTTGACAGTCGGTGAGGATGTTGGTGCCTGTGTGGGTCCTTTTCTCTCTGCGGGCCTCTTCACAGGCAGCCATGGGATCCCGTGGCTTTCCTTCAGTCAGTGGTTGCGGTTCCACTTCTTTGTTCTGGACTTCGGAAACTCCTTAGGCTCCTTCCTTGAGCTCCTCTGGGTATCAGGGCACTGGCTTCCTTCCAGGTGCCTCCTCCTTTCTGTCTGTTCGAGAACTTCATGCAGTTGGGGACCTCTAGGTGTCTACGCCTGATGCGGGTCCTATTTGGATGCAACTCAGCATCCTTGTACACGTTTCCATTGCCTTTTTGGGGCATTGCTGCTGTTCTGTTCGTGTTGTTCCTTGAATCCTGACCTAATTTGCTGCTGTGACTGTTTTGCTGCATCCCATTGGTCTGGACTGGTCTGTTATTGATGACAAGGAAGGAAAAATTATGTTCTTACCTGATAATTTTCTTTCCCATAGTCATACCAGACCAGTCCAGACACCCACCCTGTCTGTTTTTTTTTTTTGGTTTGCTTCATTGTTGTTTCTTCTAGGGCTCCATTCGGTGACTGAGTCCATTTTGATCTTCTGGAAACAGATAATTTCAGGAGGACAGGTTTTGTTCTCCATGCCACTGTACAATGCCAGCTCTAGCCTGCTCTTGATTGTGCTTCTCTGATGAGCTGCTTCTCCTGCTTCAGGGGTGCATCGGCATGACAGACGGAAAGATTGTGATGCCTCTCCTTCCTTAATGGGTGCTTTAACTGGCCCTTGGTCACACAGTAGCCCTGGAGGGTCTCCCACCTGGATGCTTTTGGCTTCCGGTGAGCTCTGTTTTCCTGTTTTCTTGTTTGTAGCAGTTGAGAGCACCATTGCTTGGCTATTCGAAATGCTGAGCATTCCAGGCTGCACGATACCCTTGAGGGACGAAGTACTTGGAACTATTTTCTCTGTCTCCTTCCGCTGGTGGATGGACACAACTATTGGTCTGACTGGTATGACTAAAGAAAGGAAAGAAAATTCTCTGAGGACAAGCAGGCTGTATTATTCTCACAAGTGGGTTGGCGATCTGAGCCGGCCCGGGAACTGGCATTCCAAATAGCAAAAACTTTGCTAGAGCCTTCTGAATGCGATGCATGTCCGACTGAGTATGCGCAGAGTGCCTCCCCGCCCGCTGCGTGGCTGCGCTCCTCAGTTGTTATTTTTCTGCTTGAGGAGCAGCAGTTGTTTTCTAGCTCTGCTTTTTCGCCCATGAAAGCCTTCAGTGTCTTCTTTATCTGCATTTTGCCTTTGTTTTATTTTTCTATTTGTTTTATTAAATTTAAAAAAAAGTTTAGTCGCCCTTTATTTTCTTAGTTGACCCGCATTAAGTTTCCTTTCTTTTTACCCACAGCCATCCTTAGGCATGCTTGGCCCAGTTTTCTCTTGTTTTTGCTTTTTTTCAGCACAATCGCGTTTTTTGATTTGACTAGGGCAGTCTTCCCGTCCGTGTCATTGAAGACTCCTAGTGGCTTCAAATGCTGTATTCTGTGCATCCGGACCATTTCAGGCATTGATACCCATTCGTGTTGTATACAGTACCTTGGGCCCGACCACAGCCAAGCTCGTTGTGCCCTTTGTCTTCGTATGAAGAAAAGGATTCAACTGGCTCGAGAAGCCTAACGAGAGAAACTTTTTGGGGCTCGGTTTGGTCCTTCGATGTCAGCATCAACACTGGTATCGAGGTTGGCGGTGTCAATGTCAGCATCGAGGGAAGCATCGACGTTGGGTGTGGAGGTAGGCATGGCTGCTGAGAGACCAAGACAGCAAGGCATCGAGTAGGTTTCCACCTGCCTCAAGGCATCATGTTATGCAGGGCCCCCGCGACCGTCCATCGTTAGACCCAAGTAGACGTGGGGATTTGACGTCCTCGTCGACACTGAGGAGCCTTAGTGAGGTGCATTGAGCGAAGGCTAAGAAGCACCGCCACCGTTCTCCCTCGACATATGGTGCCGGAAGCTCTGGGGCTCCGAGGGAATTGGCACCCAAGAAGTGTCGACGCTGGGAGGATCGGTCCCCCTCCATACAAGAGGTCCCGATGCGTCGGTTTCCCAGCAGTACAGTTCCTGCTCCCGAGCCCCAGGCAGCTCTGCCGCTGACTGTTCCACCGGCCCCACCACCTTTCCCGATGGCGGCTCTTGACGAGCGGATCTGGGCCTTGCGTGCAGAGCTTCTGGAAGGACTACTGCGACACACTTCATTGGCGACGGGGGTACTTTCGCCTACCATGCCGTCTGCTACAGCTATGTCTGGCCCTCGATTCGGCACCGCTTGTGGCTTCAGTATCGGCTCTCTGTTGACATCGATGGAGGAAGCTTCGCCGCAGTCCATGTGGGAGTCCGGCTCCTTGACATCGCCATCGGGACTGTGGGTCTTCGGCGTCTAGGCGAATTCGGTCTCGTGGGAGTCGGAGGAAGATTCCAGGTACTTCTCCTCAGATGAATCCTTTGGGATTCCCTCTGAACCTTCCCCTCCACATGAAAGGAGACTGTCTCCACCTGAGAGACTCTCCTTTTCATCTTTTGTATGGGAAGTGGCTCAGGCCATTCCTTTCCCCTTAGACATGGAGGATGAGTCCAGGGCTGAGATGCTTGAGGTCCTGGACTACACTTCTCCACCTAGAAGAGACAGTGACAGCTCCTTTGCGTAAGGTACTCAGGTAAGTCCTTATGTGAAACTGTGTGTCCCCTCTGTCTGTTGCTATGATCCCAAAAAAGACAGATTCTCAGTATCGGATACACGGGGAGCCTGGGTTGATGAGGTCTTAGTAACTGCACAACTCCATGTTGGTGGACTCTGCCCTCAAGAGAGCCAAGAGTTCTAGAGACTATGCTTTGACGCTCCCAGGCAGAGAAGCTATGACCTTGGATTCTTTTGGGAGGAAAATGTATCAGGCTGCCATGCTCATTGCCCGTATACAGTCATACCAGCTCTTCACGAGCATCCATTTTCAGAATTCGATGCAGCAGTTATCTAGTTTGGTTGATGCTCTCCGTCTGGAGCAGGCTGAACCTTTTCACCAACTGGTCAAGCAGCAGAAGGCATGTCATAAATTCTTGGCCAGGGGCGCATATGACACTTCTGATGTAGCAGCCAGGATCTCTACTCAAGGTATAGGAATGCGCAGACTCTCATGGCTGCATGTTTCTGACCTGGAGCATTCGGTCCACCAGAGGATTGTGGATGTTCCTTGCCGGGGGGATAATCTTTTCGGAGAGAAGGTGGAAGATCTAGTTGACCAGATCAAGAAGCATATGAATGCTTTGGCTTCTCTCTCCCGCCGGGTGCCTTCTGCTTACACCTCCTCAACTAGGAGGTATTTTGGTGGGTCACAGAGTGCTCCCTATACCTATTCTAGGCGTAGGTACATTCCAGCGTCTCACCAGCCAACTCAGGCTCAGTCCCAGCACGCTTGTTCTTGTCAACAGTGTGCGCCCAAGACCCCTGTTGCTCCTCAGCAAAAGCAAGGGACGAGCTCCAGGAGAGCATAGCCGCAATAAAAGTGTCTGTGCTGGACGACTTGCCACTTGGGAGGAGGTTAATGTTTTTTCACCAAAGGTGGCCTCTCATAACCTCCGACCGGTGGGTTCTTCAAATAGTCCGGTTAGGATACACCCTCAGTCTGGATTCCAGACCTACAAATTGCCCACTGAGAGCTCATTCGTTCAGCTGTCTGCACAGGCAGGTACTTGCAGAGGAATTCTCCGCTCTTCTAAAGGCCCATTCGGTCAAACCCATTCCACCAGGGGAAGAAGGGCTGGGATTCTATTCCAGGTATTTCCTTGTGCAGAAGAAAACGGGGGGGGGGGGGGATGCTTTCTATCCTAGACCTAAGGGTCCTGAACAAATTCCTGGCCCGGGAAAGTTCAGGATGATTTCCCTGGGCACTCTTCTTCCCATGATTCAGGAAAATGATTGGCTATGCTCTCTGGACTTAAAGGAAACTTCCAGCCCACAGGAAGTATCTTTGATTTCGTCTGGGAACGCAGCACTTTCAGTGCCGTGTACTACCCTTTGGCCTAGCATTAGCTCCCAGGGTATTAATCAAGTGTCTAGCGGTAGTTGCAGTGTCGCTATGCAGGCTGGGAGTGCATGTGTTCCCTTATTTTGACGATTGGCTAGTGAAGAGCACCTCGGAGGACGGTGCTCGGGAATCCGTGTGGAGAATTATTCAGGTGCTGAAGCTGCTGGGGTTCGTAGACAATTACCCCAAGTCCCATCTCACTCCTGTTCAGAAATTGGAATTCATTGAAGCGTTGCTCGATACGAGGACAGTTCGATCCTGTCTTCCTGAGGCACAGTCAGACAACCTTCTGTCTCTTGTGTCCACGGTTTGATGGTCTCAGCAAGTCACAGCTCGGCAGATGTTGAGACTCCTGGGGCACGTGGCCTCTACTATTCATGTTATGCCCATGGCATGACTGCATATGAGATCTGCTCAATGGACCCTGGCTTCTCAGTGTTGTCCACCGACCTTGTGCATTCTCTTCAATGGTGGACGATTCGATCCAATTTGACCATGAGACGTCCATTCTAAATTGCTCAGCTGCAGAAAGTGCTGACGATGGATGCATCTCTCCTGGGGTGGGGGGCTCATGTAGATGGGCTTCACACTCAGAGCCTGGTCTCCGCAGGAAACAGGTCTTCAGATCAACCTCCTGGAGCTACGAGCAATTTGGAATGCTCTAAAGGCTTTGAGATCGGCTGTCCAACCAAATTATCTTGGTTCAAACAGACAATCAGGTTGCGATGCACTACACCAACAAATGGGGGGGGGGGACTGGATCTCGCCCTCTGTGTCAAGAAGCCATTCAGATATGGCTCTGGGCGCGCCGTCACAGCATGTTTCTCCAAGCCACTTATCTGGCAGGCATAAACAACAGCCTGGCCGACAGACTGAGCAGAATAATGCGACCTCACGAGTGAATATGGGTGTAGCCTGCAAGATCTTCCAAGTGTGGGGCACCCCCTGGGTGGATCTTTTTGCCACTCAACTCAATCATAAGGTCCCTCATTTTTGTTCCGGGCTTCAGGCCCACAGCAGACTAGCATCGGATGCCTTCCTCCTTCATTGGGGTCAGGCCTTCTGTATGCGTATCCTCCCATACCTCTGGTGGGAAAGACTTTGTTGAACCGCAAGCGAAACCGAGGAACCATGATTCTGATCGCTCCCTTTTGGCCGTGTCAGATCTGGTTCCTCCTTCTTCTGGAGTTGTCCTCCGAAGAACCATGGAGATTGGACTGTTTTCCGACCCTCATCATACAGAACGAGGGGTCGTTTCTACATCCCAATCTCCATTCTCTGGCTCTCCTCATCATACAGAACGAGGGGTCGCTTCTACATCCCAGTCTCTGGCTCTCATGGCCTAGAATTTGCTTCCTTGGGTCTTTTGGAGGGTGTCTCCCGAGTCTTGCTTGCTTCCAGGAAAGATTCCACTAAGAGGTGTTACTCTTTCAAATGGAGGAGGTTTGCCGTCTGGTGTGACAGCAAGGTCATAGATCCCCTTTCTTGTCCTACATAGACCCTGCTTGAATACCTTTTACACTTATTGGAGTCTGGTCTCAAGACCAACTCTGTAAGGGTTCACCTTAGTGCAATTAGTGTGTATCATTAGCGTGTAGAAGGTAAGCCTATCTCTGGACAGCCTTTAGTTGTTCGCTTCATGAGAGGTTTGCTTATGTCAAAGCCCGCTGTCAAACCTCTGCCAGTGTCATGGGATCTCAACGTCGTTCTCACCCAGCTGATGAAAGCTCCTGCCATCTGAAGTACTTGATATGGAAGGTCATTTTCTTGGTGGCTGTTACTTCAGCTCGTAGGGTCAGTGAGCTTCAGGCCTTAGTGGTGGATGCAGTTTATACTAAGTTTCATCACAATAGAGTAGTCCTCCACACGCACCCGAAGCTCCTGCCAAAGGTGGTGTCGGAGTTCCATCTGAACCAGTCAGTTGTCTTGCCAACATTTTTCCACCGACCGCATGCCCACCCTGTACAAAGTGGCTTGCACACCTTGGACTGCAAGAGAGCATTAGCTTTTTACATAGAGCAGACGAAGCCCTTCAGGCAGTCCGCCAAGTTGTTTGTTTCTTTTGATCCCTACAGGAACTGGTTTGTCTCCAACCATTGGTAGTAGAAAACAATATAGCATTCATTTTTATTCCCACCCTCCTGATCCGTTCACCAACCCAAAGCATTTGTACAGTTGTCCGTTATGCATCACAAAGTAAATAATTACAAAAACATACAACCAGGAAACTGAGAACCCTAGTGATGAATGAAATCAACATCCCCCCCCCCCAACTCTTTCCATCTCCCCTCCCCCCAGCTCCCGGCCAACTCCTTTTTTTAAATTCTATGCCCCTTTAACAAAGAAGTGCCCCACAGGGCCTGAACTCTGATAGCCCCTCCCAGCACATCTATAGGATATGGTGGTACACTTTAAACATACTGAAGAATCTACCAGTCACATCTTGTGTGCCTGTGTTAGTGCAAAATATGCCCTTTAAATAGTCCTAAACTGACATTCCTTCAACTCAGCACTGCAGATTAAGCAAGGAATTCTCCCCCATCAATGCAACTATGTTTAAGAGAATCTATCGAGTATTCCAATTTGGCACCTTTCAGTAAAGTCTCAGGACAATCCTGCAAAGGGGTTCGTGGAGCTGTACACTCCAGCACAGCTTCCTCAAAAAATCTTCTAATAGTGGTACCAAAACGAGTATAAAGCCCTGTAGAATCCAATAAGACCAAATGTGAGCGCTGACAGTAGGCAAAATTGCCAGGGCAAGCTGCAAAATGCTGTTTATGAGATACGAAGGCGGTAGAACGAGAGGACATGAAATGAGATTGAAGGGGGGCAGACTCAAGAAAAATGTCAGGAAGTATTTCTTCACGGAGAGAGTGGTGGATGCTTGGAATGCCCTCCCGCGGGAGGTGGTGGAGAGGAAAACGGTAACGGAATTCAAACATGCGTGGGATAAACATAAAGGAATCCTGTTCAGAAGGAAAGGATCCTCAGGAGCTTAACTGAGATTGGATAGCAGAGCCGGTAGTGGGAGGCGGGGCTGGAGGTTGGGAGGCGGGGATAGTGCGGGGCAGACTTATACGGTCTGTGCCAGAGCCAGTGGTGGGAGGTGGGACTGGAGGTTGGGAGGCAGGGATAGCGCTGGGCAGACTTATACGGTCTGTGCCAGAGCCGGTGGTGGGAGGCGGGGATAGTGCTGGGCAGACTTATACGGTCTGTGCCCTGAAGAGCACAGGTACAAATCAAAGTAGGGTATACACAAAAGTAGCACACATGAGTTGTCTTGTTGGGCAGACTGGATGGACCGTGCAGGTCTTTTTCTGCCGTCATCTACTATGTTACTATGTAAATGCGACATAAGCTTACCATCCACATTCAAAAGGTGTCACCCTAGCCAGTGCCCAGTGGTCAAATATAACATCACCTAACTCTGGCGGAAAGTCTGCATTCTCCATGAGAAGCAACAAATCACTACAGGTGGATGCCTGACCCCAATGAGGAGTAGGAGCCTGCCAGAGATCCTGTAGGAGTTTAAGAAGTATGTATAGTCAAATATTGGGGCAAGGTATCTGTTGGGCATGGAGAAGAAAAGTACTCCTGTGGTGATGCTCTGTGTAGTCCTCCATCTTTCAAAGCCAGTCTGAGATGATGTAATAAACAAGCTTGGTTATATATTTTCAAGTCTGACAAATCCAGGCCTCCATATTTCCATTTACCATAGAAAAACTGAAATTGTAAATGTGAGGCGCAAACACTAACTTACTGTTTATTTGTAATTGTATTGAAATATAATACAACATCTGAACCAAACACAGTAATAAGCATAAAAGATACCAACAGATAACTGACATTTCCATATCATCATGCTGATCAATCCATAGACTGGTGGGTTGTGTCCATCTACCAGCAGGTGGAGATAGAGAGCAATCCTTTTGCCTCCCTATATGTGGTCATGTGCTGCCGGAAACTCCTCAGTATGTTCTCTATCTCAGCAGGTGGTGGTCACACACAACAGCAGCTCTGGCTAGGTCTCCAAGTACCTGGGGTTGAGGGCTCTTCTTGAGCAAGTGCAAACCTGGTGGTGCCAGGTCCCTCCTTTTCTCCCCCCTCCCGCTGGCTCCGTTAAAAAAAAAAAAATTTTGGACGTCTTTAAGGGCGTTTATTTCAACGTTTATTTCAACGTTTATTGCAGCTGCTCACTGGGACACCAGTTCGTTACAGCTCGGAGCGAGAAGCAGGTAATTTTACCTTTTTATAGCGGGCAGGGGGTTCCCCATTCGGTCTCCACGTGTCTTATGGCGTCGGAGGGCGAGGGCGCGAGGATTCGCTACCCGGACCGCGTGAGTGCGTCTAGCGGGGATGCGGGGATTTCAAAACCTGAATCGCCTTTGTTAAGCATCAGTTTGGAGTCCGGTCAGTGTCCCGGTTCTTCCTCCGGTGCGGCGGTTTTTCCTGCCATAAGTGCCCATCCCCCGCTGCTCGCCCACTCCATGTTGGCCGGCCACTCTGTTCGGACGGCTTCTTCTTGGGCCGCCCTCGAGCTGGGAGACGTTAATACTATGGTCGCCCTTGATTCGTGCGACGGTAAGAAAGCGGCCAAAGTTAAGCGCCGTTCTTCCCACGCGGCTCCTTCTCGGAGTTTCACGCCAGACGCCATTTTGGATGCGCAGCACGTTTCTCCCCCGCTCTTGCGAGCGCCGGTTGAGGGTGCGGCTAGGGCCGTGGCCCAAGCTGCAGAAGTACACTGTTTGGGGGGGTTTCTCCCCTGAGTTCATTTTGCTGCTGCATCAGGCTTTTCTTATGCAAAACGCTGCCCCTGCTCCCCTGTCTGATAAAGGGGTTGAGGCCTCCGGAAGCAAACGCCCTCGGGTGGATTTCCAGGCCCTAGAGGACTCTATCTCCTCTGATGTAGATGAGGGCAGCGTATCTTTCTCCCAGCGGTCCTTTGGGGATTCCTTGGAGGAGACGGCTTCCCGCTCGGATGGAGCGGATGACCCCTCTACAGCGTGGATCTTTCGCTCAGAGGATTTGCCCAACCTGTTAGTGCAGGCCATGAGCATTTTGAAGATTTCCTCTCCGGAGGACGTCTCTCCCTCAGCCTCTGTTGGCTCCGCCATTATGCTGGGGACGAAGCGCCCGCCTAGATCCTTCCACGTGCATGAGGCCATGCGCACCTTGATTTCGGCTCAATGGGATGTCCCAGAAGCGAGCCTCAAAGTGGCTAGGGCTATGTCCCGCCTCTATCCTCTGCCTGAAGGTGAACGGGAGGCCTTTCTTTGGCCTACCGTGGATTCTTTAATCACTGCGGTGACTAAGAAAACGGCGTTGCCGGTGGAAGGTGGCACGGCCCTAAAGGACGCCCAAGACAGAAGATTGGAGGCGGCCTTAAGGTCGTCCTTCGAGGCGGCTGCCTTAAGTTTACAGGCCTCAGTTTGCGGCTCCTATGTGGCCAGGGCGTGCCTGACGATTGTGCAGCGGGCTTCCCCCTCGGATCCTTCCTTGAGGGCTGATTGGCCGGCCCTGGAATCGGGCTTGGCTTATTTGGCAGACTTGCTGTATGATGTCTTGAGAGCCTCGGCTAAAGGTATGGCTCAGCCAGTCTCTGCGCGGCGGTGACTTTGGCTGAAGCATTGGTCTGCTGACCACGCCTCTAAGTCTCGCCTGGCTAAGTTGCCTTTTAAAGGCAAGCTGCTTTTTGGGGTCGAGCTGGACAAAATTGTGACCGATCTCGGCACGTCTAAAGGCAAGAGGTTACCAGAGGTCAGGGCTCGGGCCAGTGCTCGCCCCGGTAACTCCAAAGGACGGTTTCAGGAAGCCCGTCGGTATCGCCCGGGCAAGTCGGGCTCCTCTGCCCCCTCTTCCTTCAAGAGGAACTTCTCCCCCAAGCAGCATTCCTTTCGCAGAGACCGCCGTCCCGGAGGTACTTCCTCCGGTTCTCCCCCAGGGTGTCGTACCCAATGACGGGGCCCTGGTCCATGGCCCAGTGCAGATTGGAGGACGCCTGTCCTCATTTCTGGGCGAGTGGACCAGGGTAACTTCAGACGCTTGGGTGCTGGAAGTCATCAGAGACGGCTACAAGCTAGAGTTCTGCCGACCCTTAAGAGACGGGTTTGTATACTCTCCCTGCAAGTCTCCGGTCAAAGCTGTAGCAGTGCAGCAGACTTTGGACAATCTGATCCGCCTGGGTGCGGTCGTTCCGGTGCCAGAAGATCAGCTTGGCAAGGGACGTTACTCCATTTACTTTGTGGTACCAAAGAAAGGAGGTTCTGTACGGCCTATCCTCGACCTCAAAGGGGTCAATCGGGCCTTGAAAGTTCGGCACTTCCGAATGGAGACTCTCCGCTCTGTTATAGCGGCAGTGAAGGCAGGGGAGTTCCTGGCATCCTTGGACATCAAGGAAGCTTACCTGCATATTCCCATCTGGCCTCCTCATCAACGCTTTCTGCGTTTTGCAGTCCTGGGCCGACACTTCCAGTTCAGAGCCCTCCCGTTCGGGTTGGCTACTGCTCCGCGGACCTTCTCCAAAGTAGTGGTGGTCATTGCGGCCTTCCTACGAAAGGAAGGAGTACAAGTCCATCCTTATGTGGACGACTGGTTGATCCGAGCCTCCTCTTATGCAGAGTGCGGCAGAGCTGTAGACCGGGTGATTGCTCTTCTGAGCTCCCTGGGGTGGATCATCAACTGGGAGAAAAGCCAGCTGCGCCCGACTCAGTCCCTGGAATATCTGGGAGTTCGTTTCGACACCCAAGTGGGCAGAGTGTTCCTGCCGGACAATCGAATTGTCAAGCTTCAGGCTCAGGTGGACAAGTTCCTAGCAGCCTCTTCTCTTCGGGCTTGGGACTATGGGCAGCTGTTGGGCTCTATGACGGCCACGATGGAAGTAGTGCCCTGGGCTAGGGCTTATATGAGACCACTACAACTCTCTCTGCTGCAGCGCTGGACTCCAGTGTCGGAGGATTACGCTGTGCGCCTTCCCTTGGACCTAGCGGTGCGCAAGGCGCTGAGCTGGTGGCTGAGGACAGTCAAGTTGTCCGCAGGGATGCCTCTTTTGACTCCGGAGTGGGTTGTCATCACGACGGACACCTCTTTGACGGGCTGGGGAGCCCATTGCTTGGGAAGGACAGCGCAGGGGCTCTGGTCTCCTGCAGAGGCAAAGTGGTCTATCAACCTCCTGGAACTCAGAGCCATTCGGTTGGCGCTTTTGGAGTTTCTCCCGATAGTGGCGTTGAAGCCAGTACGGGTCCTGTCGGACAATGCCACGGCTGTGGCCTATGTCAATCGCCAGGGAGGTACCAAGAGCGCCCCTCTAGCCAAGGAGGCCATGAATCTATGCCAGTGGGCGGAAGCGAACCTGGAACAGCTGTCGGCGGCCCACATTGCTGGAGTCATGAATGTCAAGGCGGACTTTTTCAGTCGTCATACCTTGGATCCCGGAGAGTGGCAGCTATCGGCTCAGGCGTTCTTGGACATCACGAAGCGCTGGGGCCAGCCGAGCCTAGACCTGATGGCGTCATCGGCCAATTGCCAAGTGCCGCGCTTTTTCATCAGAGGACGGGACCCTCGATCTCTGGGAGTAGATGCTCTTCTCCAACAGTGGCCGACACAGGAGCTTCTCTGTGTTCCCGCCCTGGCCCATGATGGGCAGGGTACTAGACCGGGTGGCAAAGCATCCGGGCCAGGTAATCCTGGTGGGTCCGGACTGGCCCAGACGTCCCTGGTATGCGGACTTGATCAGGCTCTCAGTGGACGGACCTCTGCGACTGCCAGCGGAGCAGGGCCTGTTGCATCAGGGTCCCGTGGTGATGGAGGATCCCTCCCCCTTTGGTCTTACGGCCTGGCTATTGAGCGGCAGCGTCTGAGGAAGAAAGGCTTCTCAGACAAGGTCATCGCCACTATGCTGAGAGCGAGGAAGCGCTCTACTTCTACTGCTTACGCCAGGGTTTGGCGTACCTTTGCATCGTGGTGTGAGGCAGGCTCCCTTTTTCCCTTCACTGCTCCAATTTCTTCAGTGTTGGCGTTCCTGCAAGAAGGTCTGGAGAAAGGCCTGTCGCTCAGTTCCCTTAAAGTCCAGGTAGCGGCTCTGGCTTGCTTCAGGGGCCGCCTGAAGGGTGCTTCCCTGGCTTCGCAGCCAGATGTGGTGCGTTTTCTCAAGGGAGTTAATCACCTGCGCCCTCCTCTGCACTCAGTGGTACCTGCGTGGAATCTCAATCTAGTGCTAAGAGCCTTGCAGAAGCCACCTTTTGAACCCTTGTCGAGGGCATCTCTGAAAGACCTGACGTTGAAGCAGTCTTTTTGGTGGCTATCACTTCAACCAGAAGAGTTTCCGAGCTCCAGGCGCTATCATGTCGAGAGCCCTTTCTGCAGTTCACTGAGCAGGAGTGTCTATTCGCACAGTGCCTTCCTTCCTGCCTAAGATTGGTCCTCGCTTCCATGTGAATCAGCAGCTCTGTCTCCCATCCTTTCGTAGGGAGGACTACCCAGAGGAGTACTCTGCTCTCAAATATCTAGATGTGAGACGAGTCATCATCAGATACTTGGAAGTGACCAATGATTTCCGGAAGTCGGATCATCTGTTTGTCCTGTTTGCAGGTCCTCGTAAGGGTCTGCAGGCTGCTAAGCCTACAGTGGCAAGATGGGTCAAGGAAGCCATTGCAGCGGCTTATGTGGCCGCGGGGAAGGTGCCGCCTATCCGGCTGAAGGCTCACTCCAGTAGAGCTCACGCGGCCTCGATGGCGGAGGCCGGGTCCGTCTCCTTGGAAGAGATTTGCAAGGCGGCAACTTGGGCATCGGCTCATTCCTTCTCCAGGCATTACCGCTTGACTGTGGCTGCTCGGGCGGAGGCCCGGTTTGGAGCTTCAGTGTTGCGGTCAGGGATGTCTATGTCCCGCCCTGGGTGAGTACTGCTTTGGTACATCCCACCAGTCTATGGATTGATCAGCATGATGATATGGAAGGTAAAATTATGTATCACACCTGATAATTTTCTTTCCATTAATCCTAGCTGATCAATCCATAGCCCCTCCCAGATATCTGTACTGTTTTTATTCTGGTTGCATTTCAGGTTCAAGTTTAGTCTTCAGTTCCTGTTCAGGAGGACTTCGTGTTCAAGTTTTTTCAATTGGATTCTTCAGGAGTTGAGACGAGTTTGTGTTACAGTGAACTGCTGCGTTCCTCTCCCCTCCGTTTTACGGGGCTGGATTGATACCTAAATTCTGCCGGCGCTCCCTCCCGCTTCGTGCAGCTGTAGGGCAGCTTTGTACCCCTCCCGCTTCGGCGGTGTTAGGGTCAGTCAGCTCCTCCCGCGGTTGCGGTTGCAGGATAAGCCAGATCCCCCCGGATCGGCGGGTGTGGTGTCCCTCCCCCGCTCCGCGGGGATGAGCTGGACGGATTCCCCTCCCCCACTTGTGTGGGGATGAGTTGGGTTAATTCCCCTCCCCCGTTTCGGCGGTGGTGAGCTGGGCAGAGTGTCCCTTTGTGGGTGTAATTCTCTAAGTGCTGAGTCCTGCGGATGGAGCTTTGATATCGACATACTGAGGAGTTTCCGGCAGCACATGACCACATATAGGGAGGGAAAAGGATTGCTCTCTATCTCCACCTGCTAGTAGATGGACACAACCCACCAGTCTATGGATTGATCAGCTATGATTAATGGAAAGAAAATTATCAGGTATGATACATAATTTTACCTTCTTTTATCGCAACATGCCTGTCCACCCCCTCCCTCCTCCCATCTACATCTAGGATTTTTGCGGAGCAGGTTTGGGGTGAGATGACCAGAAAACATATGGGTCCCAAATGCGGTGATAGGCTACTATACTACCTGTATGTAACGCTGTGAGTTTAGACATCAGATGGATATAATCCAGCTTCCGTAATATCACAGTCGGGTAAAGACTATTGTTTCCATGCTGCCGCCAATACTAATTTACTAGCCACAAACACTTGCGTAACCAATCGGTGAGTGTTCAAGTTCACACCCTGCGGTTTAACATGCAAGAGATGGTGTTCCATTTTCTTGGGATAACTGATCTCAGTCAAACCAAACACAAATTTCAAAACTTTGGTCCAGAATTCTTGTGCAGAAGGGCAAGACCACCAGATATGATACATATCTCCCTCCTCCCCGCACTGGCGCCAACATAAGGCTGATCCCACTTTGAACATTCTAACCAATCTTTTGGGAGTATAGTACCAGCAATAAAGAATCTTGTATCCATTCTCTACCAGGTAGCTTGACACCGATACTTGAAGCAAGGATTTAAATACCCTTTCCCACTCTGTGTATTCATAAGAGACCCCCAATGCCTTTCCCCACTTCTGTAAATAATAAGTAACAGGTTTAGTTTGCTAGATCAGTGCCTTATAGATTCTCGATATCCCCCCTCTCCTCCCCCCCCCCCTCCGGCCATCGCCTGCTCCAACTGCGTTTCCATAAGACTTAACTCCCCCTTTGCTCGCCTATGGATAAAGTCTCGCAGTTGGTGATATTGAAATGCATTGGGTGAAAGTATCCCATATTCTTGTACTGCCCCAAACGCTAAGAGTCCCCCATCCTCCCACACTTGCCCGAGCTCACAGAGACCTAATTGTTCCCAACTGCCATAACAGGGATCAGATACCCCCGGAAAAAATCCCAGTGCAAATCATATAGGCATGTGCAGATAGTGTGTTCACCCTGGAAAGAAGCGCCCTCTAATCGTGCACCAGGTCTTAAAAGGCCACTGAAGAAGTGGCGGGGCTATTTTAACCACCCTTCTTAATAATCTCTCGGGTAGCCAGGGGATAGCCCTCAGTGTGTATATGTCAAACCAAGTTTGCTCCAGCACTGTCCAAATCTTTCTCTCCCCCTGAAGCCAATCAGCCAAAATTCTAAGGTGAGCTGCCTGATAGTAAAGAAAGAACGAGGGGACTCCCATTCCCCCATGAGCTCGTGGTTGGCACATTACTGCTCGATGCACCTGTGGGAGTCTCTTTTTCCACATGAAAGAGAACATTCTCCTATGCAAGCCTTGAAAGAATTTATTGGGTAGAGAGATTGGCAGTGCCATAAACAAATATAGCAATTTAGGGAGCAACATCATTTTAACCGAATTTATGCGTCCTAGCCAAGAGATCGTCAATCCCTCCCACCTTTCCAATTGTAAGAATGGCTCTCGCACTTTAGCAGGGAAGTTTGGCTCATAGAGATCCTCTAGGCGCTTAGGTTGACCCCCAAGTATCTAATAAATCGAGGCACCCAGCAAAAAGGAAAGCGGGTTCTCAACCTCGTAACCTGATCGTCTGTGACTGTGATATTCAAGGCTTCAGACTTTTCCATATTTATCTTAAAGCCTGACACCCTTCCATGATCATGCAATATCGAGGACAAAACTGGAAAAGAGGTACTGGGTTCAGTTAAAGTAAGTAATATGTTGTCTGCAAACAAAAGGATTCTTGATTCAATCATCTCCTGTTGAAGCCCTTTGATATCCAGGTATGTGCGAATAAAGATGGCTAGAGGCTCGATCACCATTGCGAAGAGGAGAGGAGACAAAGCGCAGCCCTGTCTCGTTCTCCAGAATAAGGGAAACTGAGAGGTATGGCTACCATTTACTCGCACCAAAGCAGTGGACCCCTTATATAAAAGATGTAGCCAATGAAGAAAACAGCTTGATATTCCCATTCTTTCCGCAACCGCAAACAAGAAGGGTCAGTGCACTCTATCAAACGCCTTCTCGGTGTCTAATGAGAGTAGACACATGGGAACTTTTATGGAATGAGCACAG
The DNA here is from genome assembly GCF_901765095.1 of Microcaecilia unicolor. NCBI lineage: Eukaryota > Metazoa > Chordata > Amphibia > Gymnophiona > Siphonopidae > Microcaecilia > Microcaecilia unicolor. Next base: position 69,782,994 of record NC_044038.1, on the reverse strand, counting down.
TAAATAAGGTGAAGCACCCAGCGAATGTTATCAGAAGTTTGACGCCCATGAACAAACTCTGCCTGATCCTCATGCACTAGAAGTGGAAGGTAATGTTATAAACGAGAGGCCAGTATCTTAGTGAAGATTTTATAGTCCACCCCCAGTAAAGAAATCGGCCTGTAGGAGCTACATAGTTGCGGGTCTTTACCCGGTTTAGGCAAAACTGTAATAAGAGCCAAATTGCAAGTCTCCGGGAGTGTTTGTGCCTCTTGTAACGCGTTAAACACCTTCAAAAGGAGAGGAGCCAAAAGCTTACCAAAAATCTTATAAAACTTATTTGTGAAGTCATCCGGGCCCAGAGACTTGGTGGGGCCAAGGCCTGCATTGCTTCTAGAATCTCATCTAGTTCAATAGGTCTAGATAGCCTATGCTGGGCCCCTTCCATTAACCTCGGTAAGCGGATCTGGTCTAGAAAAGCAGATATATCATCCTCCGAGGGATTAATATCAGAGGTGTAAAGTTTTGCATAGAACTGTTGAAACATTAGCTGTAGCTCCACTTGATCAGAGGTCACCACTCCATTGCCATCCCTCAATTGTGAAATATGGGCACGACTCGCCTGCTTTTTTAACTTATGGGCCAAAAGTTTACTTGCCTTATTCCCAAATTCAAAATGCATCTGTTGGACCCTTTGCAGCTTCTCCGAAATATTGGCTAGTTGCAGCTCGTGTATCTCCTGATGAAGTTTGTGCTTGATCTAATAAAGGTTGAGGGGGAGAGCGAGAGTGTTGTGCAATTATGAGTTTTTCCACCCCGGCCAAGTGTTTCCGCAAAAAATCCTCCGCCTGCTGATGCTCTTTTCGCACATGAGCCTTTAAGGCAATAAGGTGCCCTCGCATGACTGCTTTGAACCCCTCCCATAACGCCACAGATGAGACCTCCCCATTATCATTTAGTTGAATATATTCTTTAATCAGATGCTCATGTTGTTGAAAATTAGTCTATCAGATGTGACTATCAGAGAGCAAGGTATCATCTAAGCGCCAGTGCGGGGTAACTTTTAGCGGAGCTCGAGAACGAAAACATAGAACGACTGGGCTATGATCCGACCATGTACGAGGCACTATCCGGTGATCCTGAATACATGGAAGAATTGAAGCATCGCCTAACCAAAAATCAGTACGAGAGTAAGATCGATGAACTGAGGAGAAATACGTGTATTCTTTGTGTACAGGGTTAGTATGCCACCAGAGATCTGTCAATTGCTACCTAGCTAGAAATACATGAAGCAATGAGTGGCTCTGCGGAGCGTATTGTATTGCCAGAGTCGAGTTATCTAGCCGGGGGTTGAAGGTAAGGTTAAAGTCCCCCCTAACTAACACTGAACCCTCCCCATGTGTCAGTAATAACTGATCCAATTGGTGGAAAAATTCCTTGTGGTCCGCATTAGGCCCATATACATTAATTATAGTGTATTTCTGAGTCCCCACTGAAAAAACAATAATAGAAAATGACCCCCCCTAATCTCGAATAGTTTTTTTCAATGCGCCAAGGGCGGGAATCATTAAACGCTATCAGAACGCCCTTCGTCTTGCCCCCCCTCATGGTTAGATGCAAAATACAGAAGTGGGTAATTACGATGTCTACACAAATGTTCATGTTGCGGCTTTTGATGCATCTCCTGAATCAGGGCAATGTCCACCTTCAAACGAACCGGCTCCCGAAATAGAAGCTGACGCTTCATAGGCACATTCAGACCACTGGCATTCAGGAGCATTAATTTTATATCTGACATCCAAACAGTTTCATACCCCCACTCCGGCCATCAACAGCTCCCCCATTCACACCCCTCTCCCTCCACTCTCAACCATCATTCAACCTCCAAACCAATCCCCCCCCACACCCAGTCAGGCCCCCTCCCCCCCTACCATATTGAGATCCTCCCTCATACTAGAAGAAGTATCTGTTAGAGAGAAGTGACCCACCCTCCTGCCCCCCGCTTATATACTTCCCCACCATTGTAGATAAAGCATATCCTCTAATATTCTCCAGCACTCAAACAAGCTAACGGTTAACATTTAAACACAACTTTTTTTTTTCCCTTGCTAGTCCGACCTGTATCCTCGTGTCTCGTAACCAATATCAATATTGCAGTTCAAGTCTTATCCTGGTGTATACATCTATGCAGTTACCACAGTCATAGGAGTCGTCCTGCCGATTGTTGGCATTGCATGCGCTTATGTCCCTTCGCCACCCGCTGCCACTTAGGGTGCACATCTGATGAAGCAGGTGCTTTCGCTTTTCCAGGTGTCCCCAACGCCGCTGACTGGCCCTCTGCAGGAAGGATCTCCATGACTTCTGATAGTGATCTAACCTGGTGCCTGCGACCATCTTTATAAAACACCAATGCAAAAGGATTTGCCCAGGTGTATCGCAGTCCCAACTCGTGGAGCCTTGCTGTAACTGGTTTAAGTTCCGCATGCCTCTTTAGGGTGGCTGCTGCCAAATCTTGATAAATCTCTATATGGTAGGAATCCCATTGAAAGTTGTTGAGCTGCTGGGCTGCATGTAGCACTCGCTCCTTGAGTTTGAAATCCTGAAAGCAAGCAATAATGTCTTTAGACAAGTTATTCCGGGTGGGTCCCAAAGCCCTGTGGAATCGCTCAATCAGGATCTCGGTGGCATCCAAGGGGGTTCCTGCTTCTGTCAGAATAGCGTTAGTCACCCATTTTACCACTGATTCGCAGTCAGTATTCACAGGAGTTTCTGGGAGCCCCCTAAATCTTAGATTGTGTCTCCGGCTCCTATTCTCCAGATCTGACACCCTGCGATCTAGGGATCCCATCTCCTCCATCTGCTCCTCAACTCTGGTTTCCATTTCCTCCAGCCTATTATCTAGGTCCCGGATCTCACCTCTTAAGTCTTCCCCTAATGAGGCCAGCTCAGAACAAACGGCTTTCAGGTCAGAGCAAATCTCCTGCAGCCATTCTTTTAGGTCGATCGAGGGAGTCTCTGCTAGGTCCTGGTCTTCACCAGATTCAGATAGATTTCGGGGCGACGAACTCTCTGAGTGCTGTGAGGTGTGCGTGGGCGCCTCTCGCATACGCGAACTGTGACAAGTTGGTCTGCAAACTCATCGTCTCTGGCAGCCTGGACTTTTCTGTATGCCGTTCTAGTCAAAATCAGCTGATTGAAGCTTAGATGCTTCAAAAACAGTGTGGGCAAGCAGGAGCAATCTCTTCAGATCGCCATACTGTTTGGTGATGTCACTTCCTCCATAAATTCATAATTAAAAAAAAAACCAGAGGAAAAAGACCTCAGTTGGCTGTGATCGTCGTCAGACAAAATCAAATCAGTCCTATATGGGAATACCGGGTCCTTCATATAGGCAGCTCACAGTATGGTTCATTGGTCAAAAAACCTCCTTCAAAGTCCAAAAATTATTCAACATTGCGTCCTTCACATTACAGTTTATCTTCATGTACAATTCACGTGGACAACTTTAAATATTTTTACTTTTTTTGTTATTATTTCACATACAATTCGCGAACTGCAAAATACATCAGAAAAGTCCATAGTCTGCTATTGAGACAGACATGGGAAGCAACTGCTTGCCCTGGGATTTGAAGTATGGAGTGTTGCCACAATTTGGGTTTCTGCCAGGTACTTGTGACCTGGCTTGACCACTGTTTGGAAAACAGGATACTGGGCTAGATGGACTATTGGTCGGACCCAGTAATGGCTACTCTTATGTTATGTAACTAACTATAATAGTCCAACATAAAACACTTAGGACCCTGTTTACTAAGGCACACACTAACTGTGTAGGCACTTAAAGGGATATTGTAGGCCTAGTAAACAAGGCTCTTAGCTTCTGCAGTGAGTACAGTAAAGACAATCCCAGTGGGGACCCATTTCACCTCCCAGGGAAATTCATGCTGCCACATCAATATGAAATCTATCTATCCATCTATCAGCATATTTAGAGACTTTTACGCCTCAGTCAAGGTCACAGTTAGAGAGTGACACCTGTCGTGTACATCTGCCTAGCCTCCATGAAGAGGATAAAAGCATGCTTAATGCTCCACTCGCAATAGATGAGATTAGTTAGGCAACATAGCAAATCCCTTTACATATTTATATCTATCTATCTATCTATCTATCTATCTATCTATCTATCTATCTATCTATCTATCTATCTATCTATCTATCTATCTATCTATCTATCTATCTATATTATGTTATATATTTACATACACACACACATATATACATACCAGCTTCACATTTCCTACTCTTACCTGTCCCCCTTGGTTTTCATCCTCTTTCTAGTTCTCTATGTCTACCCTCTGTACTTAGCCCCTGCCCATTCTTATCTACCTTCCTTTGCCTCTTATTCCTTTACCAGTCCCAACTTCTTTCCTGTCACTCATACCCTCTCCACCTCCTCACTTCCTTACCCCTGGTTTACCCTTTTTGACCTCTCCTATTTCTACCATTTCCCCTTCCTTTGTTTCATCTCTCTGGCAACCTCTGTCTATTTCAAATGCCTCACAAACCCTCCCCAAATTCTCCAGGTCCTTGAAACCATCAGCTCCCTTTTTTTTTAAATAATTTTTTTACATTCATTTCTGGAGCCATATTCTTAATCCTCATTCAGTCACTTAATTCACAACCTAATGACAGTGCAGTGGCCTGAGAACTAGGGTAACCGGTTTTGATTCCCACTGCAGCTCCTTGTGACTCTGGGCAAGTCACTTAACCCTCCATTTCCATAGGCACAAAAATAAGTACCTGTATATAATATGTAAACTGCTTTGTAACCACAGAAAGGCGATATATCAAATCCCATCCCCCTCCCTTGCCTTCCCTCAGTTTCTTAGGCCACACTACATAATCCCAAAATGCCCACTCTTCCATCCTACGCAATCCTTAAGTCCTCAATCACAATGCCAAGCCCTGAGTCCCCAATTACACTTCCAGTACTTAATCAGCCTTAGAGTCAGACTTTTCTGGTCTCCTACCCAATTTTAGTTTCTTCCTAAGTTTGAGTCCCTGCTCTCTTGCATCCCCATGTCCTCATTATCTGCCCTCCTGCATATTTCTCTCCTTTCCTAAGCATCCGTTGCCTCTGCCTTTTCCCCTGCACCTATTTCTTTCCTTCCCTGACATCTTCCCTTGCATATGTCCTTGCTTCTCCCCACTCATTGTAAGTTTCTGCTCACTTCTTCCAGAATCAGTTGGCCTGTAGCCTCAGCCCCAGCAGGAATTTCAGCCCTTTCTCTTATCTGCTGCAGCACTGACACAGCAGCAGGAGCATCTTTCTCAGCTCATGTGGCTGTTTTTACTGTGCTCTCTCTGCCTTAGGCCAAACAGCAGCTTTGAAATGTGAGATGAGGAACTTGGAAACAGAAAGTATCTTTTCCATCTGTTTTGAAGCTGCTGCTGGGCCTGAGGGAGATGGATCACAATAAAAAAAAACAAAAAACAAACACAGGGGAGTGGAGGAGGATGCTGTGTGGTGAAGGGACAGTTTGGTGAGGCAAGCCTTGGTACCCTGAGCCAGTTCTTCCTGGTTCTTCCTTTAAGCTGGCCTTGTTCACTACAGTCACAGATGAGACCACTGGATACGGTGGAGCAGGAAGGATTAAAGGTTTATTCTTTGGCATCCGTTTCTTCTTTAGGATCGTATGTGTGTTTGTACTGTGTGGTAGGTGAAAATTTTTGCATGGAATGCAGACTTATGCTAATCCAAGACACAAAGTCCCAGAATCCATGTATTTATTCTTCAGAAGATGCAACATACAAAAAAAAGTGTCAATAAGATGTATCCGACACGGGCTGTGTTTTGGTGTGTAGGCCTTTGTCAGGGGTCTTGTCAACAAAAAAAGCAAAAATGTGCAACAAGAGTTTGGGATAAAGCAGACACAAAATTGGCGATGGCCAGCAAGCTTAAAAGTTAACTTGGGGCTAAAGTCAACTCATCAGCATGTAACCAAAGGTTGACGACATCTTGACTTGTTTTATACTGACAATCAGTCAAGACATCGTCAACATTTAGTTGCACATGATTACTTTTTTGGTTGACAGGACCCCTGATGAAGGCCTATGTGCCAAAACACGGGTCGTGTTGGGTACATCTTGTTGACACTTTTTTACGTTTACATTTGTTTATTAAGTTTACAAACAATAACAGCTAAGAGAACGAGCCAGATCAACTTGAGGTGAGGCAAAGCAAAAATCAACAAATACAGTAAAGAAGGGCCTTGGTTCTTATAGCCCTTCTCCAAAACAGTAGTTCACTTCGACATATACAGCAGTCCCATGCCCCCTTCCCCCCTTAAAAAAGAAAGAACTACCTACAGCAAGGGGATGAAGAATCCAAACCTAGCAGTCACAATGTATTTAAAAGGAGACTCTGAGCCCTAGATGATAGTGAAATAATATAAGGATCCCAAACTGACAAAAATTGCTTCTTTTGTTTAAAGGATAGACCAACCCTCTGCTTCTCCATCAACATGGTGTGGTGTAACATGCTTTCTCCGAGGACAAGCAGGCTGCTTGTTCTCACTGATGGGTGACGTCCACAGCAGCCCCTCCAATCGGAACACTTTCCTAGCAAAGGCCTTTGCTAGTCCTCGCGCGCCTATGCGCACCGCGCATGAGCGGCCGTCTTCCCGCCCGAACCGGCTCGTGTTCGTCAGTCTTCTTTTGTCCGCGCTCGGTATGGTCGTGTTACGCCGTTCACGCCCCTTAAGTTGACCTCGTGCGTCTCTTTTGACTTTTCGCTACAAAAAAAAAAAAAAGGATTTCGGAAGAAGACCTTTTCGGTCTTTTTCCCTTTCCTCTATTTTCAGTTTTTTTGCCCCGTTAAGTTTCTTTTCGTCTTCGAGGTAGGCCCTTTTGAGGCCTCGGGTCAAATTTTTTTCTCCCCCTCTTTTTGGTGCCTACCGCATTTACAAGTTTTGATTTCGCCGGCGTGATTTTTCCGCCCATGTCATCGAAGTCTCCCAGCGGCTTCAAGAAGTGCACCCAGTGCGCCCGGGTAATCTCGCTCACTGACAGGCACGCGTCGTGTCTTCAGTGTCTGGGGGCTGGGCACCGCCCGCAGGCCTGTAGTCTGTGCGCCCTTTTACAAAAGCGGACTCAGGTAGCGAGATTGGCCCAGTGGAACGTTTTCTTCTCGGGCTCTTCGTCGGCATCGGCACCGGGAGTATCGAGTGCATCGACGTCAACAGCGTCCAGACCTCCATCCTCGGCCGCGACTGCATCGAGTGCATCGAGGCATCGACCCTCTGCATCGGGGCTGAGACATCGGAAGGCTGCGTCGGCATCGGTGGTACTGGGACCTCCACTTCTGCTGATGTCGTCGGACTGTGGTGCTTCGTCTGGAGTGCAGGTGAGGGCTGTCCATTCCCCTGCTGGTGGCGGTGAGCCTTCGGGTGGGTCTCCCCCTACCCTGAGGGCTCCTGCGGTACAGCCCCCCCCCCCCCCCCGAGACCGACCTTCTTCGGCCTCGGCCCCGAGGAAGCGACGGCTGGATTCTACGTCCTCCTCGTCGGTGCCGGGAAGCTCCGGTGACATGTTTCGTTCCAAAAAGTTGAAGAAGCATCGACACCGGTCCCCTTCCCGTATCGGCACCGAGAGCTCTGGGTCGCCGAGGGAGTCGGCACCCAGTAGGCATCGGCACCGAGAGGACCGCTCACCCTCTGTTCAAGAGGTGTCGATGCGCTCCACTATGGACAGCCCGGAACAGCCTCCACGCCCGGAACAGACTCTGACATAGACACCTGCATTGGCTTCCACGTCTTTCTCCACAGCCGCTCTGCACGAGAGTCTCCGGGCTGTTCTCCCAGAGATTCTGGGAGAGCTGTTGCGCCCTTCCCCTCCGGTACCGGGGGTGCTTGCGCCGCTGGTACCGTCGAATGAGGCGCCGGCTGGCCCCTTGCCCGGGGTGAGGTCTCCGACATTGGTGCCGCGTGCGGTACCGACTGTGGTCGCCTCCCAGGAAGGCTCCCCGACAACGTCGGCGGAGGGAGCTTCGCCGGTGCGGACGCGGGAGTCTACCTCTCGTTGCTCACACCGTGGCCGTGGTTCCACGGAGTCGAGCCGGGCTCGGCTTCAGACACAGGTCCGTGAACTTGTGTCTGATACCGATGGTGAGGCCTCGTGGGAAGAGGAGGAAGACATCAGATATTTCTCTGACGAGGAGTCTGATGGCCTTCCTTCGGATCCCACTCCCTCCCCTGAAAGGCAGCTTTCTCCTCCTGAGAGTCTGTCTTTCGCGGCCTTTGTCCGGGCGATGTCTACGGCCATCCCCTTCCCGGTGGTTGTGGAGGACGAGCCCAGGGCTAAAATGTTTGAGCTCCTGGACTATCCTTCTCCACCTAAGGAAGCGTCCACAGTACCCATGCATCATGTCCTAAAAAAGACATTGCTGGCGAACTGGACCAAGGCATTAAGTAATCCCCACATTCCCAAGAAGATCGAGTCCCAGTACCGGATCCATGGGGACCCAGAGCTGATGCGCACTCAGTTGCCTCACAACTCTGGAGTTGTGGATTTGGCCCTAAAGAAGGCTAAGAGTTCTAGGGAGCATGCTTCGGCGCCCCTGGGCAAGGACTCTAGAACCTTAGACTCCTTTGGGAGGAAGGCCTACCATTCTTCTATGCTCGTGGCCAAAATCTAGTCTTACCAGCTCTACACGAGCATACACATGCAGAACAATGTGCGGCAGTTGGCGGGCTTGGTGGACAAGCTCCCCCCTGAGCAAGCCAAGCCATTTCAGGAGGTGGTCAGGCAGCTGAAGGCGTGCAGAAAATTCCTGGCCAGAGGGGGTATATGACACCTTTGATGTTGCGTCCAGGGCCGCTGCTGAAGGTGTGGTGATGCGCAGACTCTCATGGCTGCGTGCCTCCGACCTGGAGAATAGGATCCAGCAGCGGATTGCGGACTCGCCTTGCGGATAATATTTTTGGAGAGAAGGTCGAACAGGTGGTAGAGCAGCTCCACCAGCGGGATACCGCTTTCGACAAGTTCTCCCACCGGCAGCCTTCAGCTTCTACCTCCACAGGTAGACGTTTTTATGGGGGAAGGCTGTTCCCTACTCTTCTGGTAAGCGTAGGTACAATCCTCCTTCTCGACAGCCTGCGGCCCAGGCTAAGCCCCAACGCGCTCGCTCTCGTCAGCAGCGTGCGCCTCAGCAAGACCCCTCGGCTCCCCAGCAAAAGCAAGGGACGAGCTTTTGACTGGCTACAGCAGAGCATAGCCGACATCCAAGTGTCAGTGCCGGGCGATCTACCGGTTGGAGGGAGGTTGAAAGTTTTTCACCAAAGGTGGCCTCTCATAACCTCCGATCAGTGGGTTCTTCAAATAGTTCGGCAAGGATACACCCTCAATTTGGCCTCAAAACCTCCAAATTGTCCACCGGGAGCTCAGTCTTACAGCTTCCAGCACAAGCAGGTACTTGCAGAGGAACTCTCCGCCCTTCTCAGCGCCAATGCGGTCGAGCCCGTGCCATCCGGGCAGGAAGGGCTGGGATTCTATTCCAGGTACTTCCTTGTGGAAAAGAAAACAGGGGGGATGCGTCCCATCCTAGACCTAAGGGCCCTGAACAAATATCTGGTCAAGGAAAAGTTCAGGATGCTTTCCCTGGGCACCCTTCTCCCCATGATTCAGGAAAACGATTGGCTATGCTCTCTGGACTTGAAGGACGCCTACATGCACATCCCGATACTGCCAGCTCACAGACAGTATCTGCGATTTCAGCTGGGCACACGTCACTTCCAGTACTGTGTGTTACCCTTTGGTCTCGCCTCTGCGCCCAGAGTGTTCACGAAGTGCTTGGCTGTAGTAGCAGCGGCACTTCGCAGGCTGGGGGTACATGTGTTCCCATATCTCGACGATTGGCTGGTGAAGAACACATCCGAGGCAGAAGCTCTACAGTCCATGCAGATGACTGTTCGCCTCCTGGAGCTACTGGGGTTTGTGATAAATTATCCAAAGTCCCATCTTCTCCCAGTACAGAGACTCGAATTCATAGGAGCTCTGCTGGATTCTCGGACGGCTCGTGCCTATCTCCCAGGGGCAAGAGCCAACAACTTGTTGTCCCTCGTCTCGCGGGTGCGAGCGTCCCAGCAAATCACAGCTCGGCAGATGTTGAGATTGCTGGGCCACATGGCCTCCACAGTTCATGTGACTCCCATGGCCCGCCTTCACATGAGATCTGCTCAATGGACCCTAGCTTCCCAGTGGTTTCAGGCTGCTGGGGATCTAGAAGACGTGATCCACCTGTCCACGAGTTTTCTCAAATCCCTGTATTGGTGGACGATTTGGTCCAATTTGACTATGGGACGTCCTTTTCAAATTCCTCAGCCACAAAAAGTGCTGACTACGGATGCGTCTCTCCTAGGGTGGGGAGCTCATGTCGATGGGCTTCACACCCAAGGAAGCTGGTCCCTCCAGGAACGTGATCTGCAGATCAATCTCCTGGAGTTACGAGCGGTCTGGAACGCTCTGAAGGCTTTCAGGGATCGGCTGGCCCACCAAATTATCCAAATTATCCAAATTCAGACAGACAACCAGGTTGCCATGTATTACATCAACAAGCAGGGGGGCACCGGATCTCGCCCCCTGTGTCAGGAAGCCGTCAGCATGTGGCTCTGGGCTCGCCGTCACGGCATGGTGCTCCAAGCCACATACCTGGCAGGCGTAAACAACAGTCTGGCCGACAGGTTGAGCAGGATCATGCAACCTCACGAGTGGTTGCTCAACTCCCGAGTGGTGCGCCAGATCTTCCAAGTGTGGGGCACCCCCTTGGTAGATCTCTTCGCATCTCGAGCCAACCACAAGGTCCCTCAGTTCTGTTCCAGGCTTCAGGCCCACGGCAGACTGGCATCGGATGCCTTCCTCCTGGACTGGGGGGAAGGTCTACTGTATGCTTATCCTCCAATTCCTCTGGTCGGGAAGACTTTGTTGAAACTCAAGCAAGACCGAGGCACCATGATTCTGATTGCTTCCTTTTGGCCGCGTCAGATCTGGTTCCCTCTTCTTCTGAAGTTATCCTCCGAAGAACCGTGGAGATTGGAGTGTTTTCCGACCCTCATCACACAGGACGAAGGGGCGCTTCTGCATCCCTGCCTCCGGTCCCTGGCTCTCACGGCCTGGATGTTGAGAGCGTAGACTTTGCCTCTTTGGGTCTGTCAGAGGGTGTCTTCCGCATCTTGCTTGCGTCCAGAAAAGATTCCACTAAGAGGAGTTACTTCTTCCTATGGAGGAGGTTTGCCGTCTGGTGTGACAGCAAGGCCCTAGATCCTCGCTCTTGTCCTACACAGACCCTGCTTGAATACCTTCTGCACTTGTCTGAGTCTGGTCTCAAGACCAACTCTGTAAGGGTTCACCTTAGTGCAATCAGTGCATACCATTACCGTGTGGAAGGTAAGCCGATCTCAGGACAGCCTTTAGTTGTTCGCTTCATGAGAGGTTTGCTTTTGTCAAAGCCCCCTGTCAAGCCTCCTACAGTGTCATGGGATCTCAATGTCGTTCTCACCCAGCTGATGAAACCTCCTTTTGAGCCACTGAACTCCTGCCATCTGAAGTACTTGACCTGGAAGGTCATTTTCTTGGTGGCAGTTACTTCAGCTCGTAGAGTCAGTGAGCTTCAGGCCCTGGTAGCCCAGGCCCCTAACACCAAATTTCATCATAACAGAGTAGTCCTCCGCACTCATCCTAAGTTCTTGCCAAAGGTTGTGTCGGAGTTCCATCTGAACCAGTCAATTGTCTTGCCAACATTCTTTCCCCGTCCTCATTCCTGCCCTGCTGAACGTCAGCTGCACACATTGGACTGCAAGAGAGCATTGGCCTTCTATCTGGAGCGGACACAGCCCAACAGACAGTCCGCCCAATTGTTTGTTTCTTTTGATCCCAACAGGAGGGGAGTGGCTGTGGGGAAACGCACCGTATCCAATTAGCTAGCAGATTGCATTTCCTTCACTTACGCCCAGGCTGGGCTGGCTCTTGAGGGTCATGTCACGGCTCATAATGTTAGAGCCATGGCAGCGTCGGTAGCCCACTTGAAGTCAGCTACTATTGAAGAGATTTGCAAAGCTGCGACGTGGTCATCTGTCTACACATTCACATCTCATTACTGCCTGCAGCAGGATACCCGATGCGACAGTCGGTTCGGGCAGTCAGTGCTTCAGAATCTGTTCGGGGTTTAGAATCTAACTCCACCCCCCTAGGCCCATTTTTATTCTGTTCCAGGCTGCACTCTCAGTTAGTTGGATAAATTGTTAGGTCAATCTCAGTTATGTCCTCGCCGTTGTGAGGCCCAATTGACCATGGTTGTTGTTTTGAGTGAGCCTGGGGGCTAGGGATACCCCATCAGTGAGAACAAGCAGCCTGCTTGTCCTCGGAGAAAGCGAATGCTACATACCTGTAGAAGGTATTCTCCGAGGACAGCAGGCTGATTGTTCTCACAAACCCGCCCGCCTCCCCTTTGGAGTTGTGTCTTCCCTTGCCTTTGTTTTGCTACATATGGGACTGACGAACACGAGCCGGTTCGGGCGGGAAGACGGCTGCGCATGCGCGGTGCGCATAGGCGCGCGAGGACTAGCAAAGGCCTTTGCTAGGAAAGTGTTCCGATTGGAGGGGCTGCCGTGGACGTCACCCATCAGTGAGAACAATCAGCCCGCTCGGAGAATACCTTCTACAGGTATGTAGCATTCGCTTCACCAACCCCAAAGGAAGGTGACTCCGATACAGTCCAGATTTCCAGAACTAAATTTTTTACCCAGTAAGGCCGCCTTATGGATAAGCATACGGTGACCCCTGCTCTGCAATGGGAACACTTCATATTTATCTAACAAAAAAACCCTTCAGTTGAGACTGGTATAGCCAATTTCTAAAGGTGTTCTAAGTAACGACAACCTGTGCCCAAAAATGATGAACTGCAGAGCAGTCCCAAAAAGAATGAAAAAAAGAATTAGGTTGTATCAGTACCTTCCATTTGAAACAATTGGGTCAGAGTAAGATATGCACGATGTAGCACTCTAAACTGGCATTCCCTTAAGTCCACTGCTATTGTCAAATTTGGGATCGAGCAATCAATTTACCAAGATCCAGAGAAGCAAGTGGTCTATTCAAATCTACCCCCCATTTGGCTGTTAAGGGCAGTGTGTTTTTCTGAGGGGAAAACTTTAGGATTGCTGTGGTCAGTGCTGAGACTGACAAGCTGTCCCTATCTTTCAATTTTAAAAGAGAACTTAGCCCAGCACTGTGATGAGCAGCCAGTACAGCTCTGCTAAAGCAAGAAACATAATGTTGCAATTGGTGGTAAGCAAAAGCATCTACCAGTTGAATAAAAGCACCTCCCCCCAAAGCCTGTAACAGTAACAAAGTACCATTTGGATGCAGCACATGTTCCAAGTGCAAAATCCTCAGCCCCTCCCACCTTCAAAAAGTCCCATTTTCAACCCCAGAAAGAGAACCTGCATTCCCCCTAATAGGTAGTAGGTCTGAGGTGTGGGGAGAGACACCTCAGTAAGTAGTAAGGTCCATTTATAATTTCCTCAAGGGGCTCTAGAAAAACCTTGTGTGTTAGAGGGGAGTGCCTTCCTAGGTATCTGTAATAGAAAGTTAAAATGTCAAGGAGGGAACAACTCTGCCTCCACCCGAATAGTGGTATAATCTTTCTTTTCCAGAAACCAGTCCCTCAGGTGTCTAGTTAGACATTCTTGATTGTACTTGTATAGATCAGGTAACCTTAAACCCCCAACTCACCAGTGACTCAACAATATACCATCCTCCCTGTTCTCTACCTCCTCTCCACCCCTTAAAGCACCACAACCTCCCAAACCCTCCCCCACATCCCCAAGTAATAGTCCTACCATTGAGGACCAGAGTCCGCATGAGGCCTTCCCAGGCCCCAAATGTTACTAGTATTGTGTAATGTGTACAGATGTGTTTTTCATATTTCATAAAGCAAACCACTCTCATAGCTCTCAGGATCTCCTGCTTCTGGTCATAATTCAAAAGCTTAACTGTCTGCGTTCTTTTACCAGTCACCTTCAACAAGCCCAATCTGTGTGCTCTCTCTATGCATAACTTACATGCAGTAGTTTGAATTTTCATAAACCCACACAGGTCTGACTCATTTTTAGATTTGGGGATTCCAACAAAGATTGCTGCATCTAGAGAGATTCTCCTTGTCAGCCATTTTCTCCTCTAAGCACTCCAGTTTGGGTTGCAGGCTCTGCTGTTGGGTCTCTTGGTGTAAAAGCCGATCTACAACATCAGGGAGGTGTTGTTGGTATTGTAAGAAATCAGAGAAGGAATGAAGGCTGCTCTACCTTCTGCTGCTATCCCTGCTACCCACGTGGAGCTGATGGAATTCGGCCCAGTTAAGTGGTCCTCCGCCATCTTTGATTCGCCTACCTTCTGGTGATTCCGCTCTTTCCGTGGGATTTTAGATGCCATAGCCACTGAAAACTCCCTAAGTCTCTGAAATATCGCTGAACTCTTACAAGAAAGCGGTGGAAGGTTAAAAAAATAGCGAGGTAGAAAAGCTGATAAAGGCATTGGGGCCCAGGATCAGCTGTCACCTGTGCCTACTTAGCAGCCTCAGCATCACGTGACTCCTTGTTGACACTTTATTATTTATTTATTTTATTATTTATTGCATTTGTATCCCACATTATCCCACCTCTTTGCAGGCTCAATGTGGCTTACAATTCTTCAAGGGTAATGGAGGTAGAAGAGAACATACAATTGGTTTAACAGAGGGTTTTGGGTTACATGGTGGTGAAATACATGATGATTTTAAAGCAAAAGACATTAAAGAGCATTTCTGGATATATAACGTTGTATCTGAAGAATATACAGATTCTGAGATTTTGTGTCTTGGATTTCGTTTATGGGGTCTTCCACTCTGGCGCTGTTCTTTTGTTTCTTGTTTTGTTTTATGCAGACTTGCGCTCTCATTTACTTCCTAATGAACCCTTTCATCCTACCACTGAATCTTTACAGAACCACCGGAGTCCTCGGCTGTTGCCCATGAGCCCTCCAGCGTTACAGGGGGTGAGCCAGCATCGCTGGGCCTGGCTCATCCCGAAAGTCCAGCATTGGCACCTCAGCCCAGCGGAGATCCCAGCAAACCCTGCCCCAATGATGAAGAGGTCCAGAGACTGGTGGAAGAGCTACCACCACCACATGGAGACAGTGAGACGGAGAGTGACCACGATGATGCGTAAGCATACCATATTTTTATGCGTATAATGCACACAAATTTGTGTCTCTGTAAAAGTAAACTAGTATGTTAGCTACAAGATTCCAGGCCCTGCAGGTCGTCCAGCAGCATGTCTGATTGTGGGAGTTCAGAGGTCTGCTCATATCACTCCACTTTTGACAGAACTGCACTGGTTACCAGTGAAATAGTTATGTTTAAGGTGTTATCTTTGATCTGTAAGTGGATTTGTGCTGCTGTACCTGTGTATTTTCTAGATGTTTTGACTATGTATCAACCAAGGCGAGGCTTATGTTCTGAAATGGCAAAACAATTATGTATTCCAGCTAGTACAACATATCATTTTGCAGAAACTTGTACATGTGCTCTTTCGATTGCTGGTCCTATTGTGTGGAATAGGCTTCCAGGACATTTGAGACAATGCAAATAGACAACAGTTTAAGAAATACCTGAAAACTCATTGATTTTGTGAAAGCTTTCCTGGAAGGATAACTTCAGACTGGACTCAAATAGTTACTTCGAGAAAATAACCCAAATTATTTTTGAGAATTGTTGGCGGAGTGTTCGATGTTTATTTTATTTATTTCCAGGCATTTGGTATACCGCAGATTGAGCCAGTACAGGCAAGTAAGTGGTTTACAACAATAAAAACAACAACAAAAAATGTTGTCCATATTTTAAATTCTGAATGTTTGATTGTAACCCACTTAGGTTTCAAGCGAGATATAAACTTGGAAAAATAAAATATGTGTTAATTGCAAAACTGATGCATTTGTTTCTAAGAACTTTTCTTTTAGGTTCTTGCAGGTATTATTAGTGCATGAAACATGCGAAAAAAGAAAACTAAAAAGAAAAAGCCTTAAAGACAAATGCACTAATTTTGCAATTAACACGTCTTAGTAAAAATACACCTTTAGAGTGCACCCACACATATAATGCTCAGGGGGTGCATGCAGTTTGTAAAAATGCATGTAACACATGTGTTGTATGTGTGAAAATATGGTCGTGTAGGTTTGATACATGTCTCATTGAGCATGCTGAGCTCTTTCTTAGGTGATAGATGGAAATCTGAGAACCCCTCATCCCACCCCTCTTCAGGCTGAGAGACAGATCAACCTAAGACTCATTCACAGCTACCTGCTTAAACTGGGAGGGAGATGAATGTGAGACTTGCTCACACCTGTCCTCCTCCTCCTCTTAGGTCCTGATGCATAAAACTCCAGTACTGGTCTGAATAGCGCTGTAAAAATACCACCGGAACAGCGCAGAAGAACAATGCCCCAATGATCAATGCTAATGAAATGTAAATATAGGTGTGCTGATAGTGTTGAGAATTAGGGAGTTGTGCCAGAGGATTGTGCTCGGTATATGGGCAGAAGAGTTCCACCGTAAGCTTGGCTTCTGTGTGCCTGGTAAAACCCAAATGTGAAGCACACATTGGTGTCTGTTTTCTGCAGCCTAAATATAAGCATTTTAAATTTTTTAAAGCTTGGACGCTTATATTTAGTTGCCAGTGTGTGCTTTCACTGGGCACTTTTAATTTTTTTTTTTTAGCAAGGATGCTTTAAATTTTAGATGCAGGAAACAAGATGCCAATGTGTGCTTTCACTTGGGTCTGCTGTTTCTCACGACCAGCGCTCAAGGGCTTGCACGGGCTTCCTTCTGCTTCCAAAAGCAATCAAAACTGGAAGATTTTGCAGAAAGAATCATGAGAGAAACATGAGAATCATGAGAAATCCTCCCAACTCCATAACACCTGTTCATACCTGGTGTTATTTTTTGCAGCAGTAAGGCAGTTTTGTTTCAGGTGCACTTTTCTGAGCATTGAGGAGGAATACAAAATGACCTCATTTACATGAGCTTGACTGCATTTGCATGTCTGTGCTAATACCTGGCACGCTCATTGTTTCCCACGCTAGACCCCTCTGAACATTCTGCACAGGTAAATGCGGGCGCTAGTACAGCACTAAAGGTCTCTAGCGCCCGTGTTTACTTTTGAGCATCGGGGCCTTAAGCAGAGAGAATTATGAGCTTGTGATGGAAGCTTGAGACTCGTAACCTGGGAGGGATCTTCACTAATGCTCGCTGTTCCTTGCAGATTTATCCCTACAGTTTCCCCAGAGCTTCAGCTCCCCAGCCAGCCGGGAAAGCGCCGGACCCAATCCCTGAGTGCTCTGCCAAAGGACAGAGATTCCTCATCTGAGAAGGATGGACGCAGCCCCAACAAGGTATAAAAAAAGGAAAGAGGCATGCAGGGCAATGCAAAAAGAATTCTAATAGATATATTCTGAGAGGCTTTAGACAGGCCATGCTAGGAAATGCACACCTGTAACGAGCTTAGTTCATTGACAATTTAATAATCCACTCCAGTCAAGGAATGAGTCATTTTAATGGAGATAAATTCTGCTGTTAACAATGTCCCAACAGCGGGAGAAGGACCACATCCGCCGTCCCATGAATGCATTCATGATCTTCAGCAAGAGGCACAGAGCCTTGGTGCACCAGAGGCATCCCAACCAGGATAACCGCACTGTCAGCAAAATTCTGGGGGAGTGGTGGTATGCGCTGGGGGCGAAGGAGAAGCAGAAGTATCACGACCTAGCCTTCCAGGTACAGTGGAGATGAACAGGATAGGGGCAAGGGGTGTGAAGACAGGAGGCATGTGAGTGTGAGGCTGGCAGTGTGTACTTAGCTATTTCTAGAAGTGACTGGGTCAGCATCCTGCAGACACTCTTCTCAATGTGTGCTTGTCTATGTTGTGTGTTAGTACATAAGTACATAAGTAATGCCATACTGGGAAAAGACCAAGGGTCCATCGAGCCCAGCATCTTGTCCACGACAGCGGCCAATCCAGAGCTTCCCAAACGTACAAACATTCTATACATGTTATTCCTGGGATTTTGGATTTTTCCAAGTCCGTTTAGTAGCGGTTTATGGACTTGTCCTTTAGGAAACCGTCCAACCCCTTTTTAAACTCTGCTAAGCTAACCGCCTTCACCACATTTTCCGGCAATGAATTCCAGAGTTTAATTACACGTTGGGTGAAGAAAAATTTTCTCCGATTTGTTTTAAATTTACTACACTGTAGTTTCATCGCATGCCCCCTAGTCCTAGTATTTTTGGAAAGCGTGAACAGATGCTTCACATCCACCTGTTCCACTCCACTCATTATTTTATATACCTCTATCATGTCTCCCCTCAGCCGTCTCTTCTCCAAGCTGAATAGCCCTAGCCTCCTTAGTCTTTCTTCATAGGGAAGTCGTCCCATCCCCGCTATCATTTTAGTCGCCCTTCGCTGCACCTTTTCCAATTCTACTATATCTTTCTTGAGATGCGGCAACCAGAATTGAACACAATACTCAAGGTGCAGTCGCACCATGGACCATTGTATGTATGTTGGTATTTGTATACATGAGTACGTCATTGGCAATCTTACAGTTTCTGTTCCCTTTGTGCAGGTGAAGGAGGCCCATTTTAAGGCACACCCAGACTGGAAGTGGTGCAATAAGGATCGGAAGAAGTCCACTTCTGAGATCAAGACAACAGTGCCGGGATCCAGTGGAGCCCAGAAGGAGATGAGAGAGCGGAGCATGTCTGAGACAGGCACCGCAGCTGCTGCGGGAGGTGAGATTATGCTGAAAGAGCAGGTGGCTCAGGCTCCTATGCTTTATACTGATTTGGCTTCTGTGCATTGCATGCCTTGTTATACCTCCACTCTGGTGATAGGACTATATGGAACTTATTGATCACTTGTTTGGCATCAGGATTAGTTTATTATTTATTTATTAGGATTTATTTACCACCTTTTTGAAGGAATTCAGTCAAGGTGGTGTACAGTAAGAATAAATCAAACATGGGCAATAGTTACAGCAGTAAAAATATTCAAATAACAATACAAAGTATGGTATAATATACTACTTACAATGTCAACACAATACATAATAGAACATTTTAATTGACAGTGTAGGGTGTAAGCAAAGATGGAACATATAGATAGTAAAGAGAGTAAGAGGAGTTTAGAAAGTAGGGTGACTAATTTAAAGAAAGTTGCACATGAGGTCAGAGAGATGGATAATATATAGACAGGTAAGAGAGTAAGAGGAGTTAGAAAATAAGGTGACTAACTTAAAGAAAGTTGAGGCACCTCAGGTGCTGCTTGAAGATTTAAAACAGTCTGCTGCCAGGACTGACCTGTAATAGTCTACTTGGTTTTTTTTTCTGGGGTGCTATAAAGAACTGTGGATACCCATTGTTTGTCTTTTCTTTTTAGTGTCTTCTGACATATTGCTTACTCCAGCGAGCCTTCTGGGTGCAGAGGTGAAATCAGGTGCACCAGCCATGAGTCATCCTTCAGCTGAACAACTGCCACATACAGCTACCACAGCAACGCAGCTCACACGGCCACGAGCCTTTTCTCACAGTTGTGTACAGAGCATAGACCGGAGGGAAAGAGAGAACCAAACTCTTCAAGAACTTACCCAGGTAAGTGGGATGGGAATGAATGCACAGTAGTAACAGGAAAGGGCTCTCTAGAATAGATCTTTCCTGGTGTGTAGGAAGCTGCTCCAGGAACGGATGTGTACTGCTGTTTTTTCCAGAGTCTCTATTCTTTTGCTTTCTGTGCTATTTCCTATCTCCATTTTCCGACCAGAAACCTCCATATGGGAGCCAGGAATCCTCCTCTCCCTTTGCCACCCCAATATCTGAGACAATGCAGGCCAGACCACCCCATCTTGCAGCATGTCCATATAGGCCACAACGCGCTGCCAGTGAAGACATGACAAGTGACGAGGAGCGCATGGTGATCTGTGAAGAGGATGGGGATGACGATGTGATAGGTAAGTAGTATTTCACAGTCTGTACTGCCATGTATGTGTGAGAGGAGGTTGGACCAGCATGACGAGCTGGCATACGTAGGCTGAATATATAGAGGGTAATTCTCTATAGATTGCCTAAAGTTAGGTGCCGGGATGATGTGCACACAACTGCTGTTCTAGAATTTGCACTTAGCGCACAGCCACCATTATAGAATACATGCCTCACTTTAGGCCTGAACATTTACATTACCTCAATGACCAGCATAAATGCTGGCACCTAACTGTAGGCAGTGAAGTGCATAAATGCTAATATTCTAAAACCCACGCACCTATCTGCCTGACATAACCGTGCAGCTCTTGAAGTTGTGCGCTGTGCAATTGAACACGTAGCTTATAGAATACCAACTAAGGGCAGTTAGTCTTGTAACTGCCAATCAGTGGCAATTAGCAGCTAACTAATTAAGTTGGGCACACAATGGACCTTATTCTATAAGTTGCGGTGCAAATTTGTACACTAGTCAGAAATTGGGGCATGCAGCTTTCTAGAATTAGGGGGATAGTTTCATTTCAAGGGAGGCCTGGCACAGCCACTCTAGACTTCGCACCACAGCATGCACAGCGATGCAATTTACCAGCTGACTTCATTAGGGAACCCGAGAACAGTGGGGCAGAACCCAGGACTTGCTCAGCATGTCTACCTTGACATGGAGGTCTAACTGGAGACCTGCGTTTATGCACTCTTAGTGCACATAAATTTGCAGAATACGAGAATGTTCCCAGTAGAGTGCCTAAGCACTATTCTGTAATGGCATGCGCAGTTGGCATAATGGGTAAATGCAAAGGGGCATACGCATAGGCAGGGCATAGGTGTGTCTTTCACTTACAGAATACTGTAAATTATGCATGTCCCTGCCGCATTTATGTGACTGCAGTTATACCAGGTCCAGGGGCGTAGCCAGACCTCGATGTGGGAGGGGGCCAGAGCCCAAGGTGAGGGGGCACATTTTAGTCTGTTGCCCCATCACCACTCCCCCCACTGCCTCATCGCTTCCCCCGCCACCCTGCCACACCCACAGCAGCAAATACCTTGGCTGGCGGGGGTCTCCAACCCTCGCCAGCTGAAGCCTTCTCCAGAACCGGTCTCCGGCGCTGCCATGTTCCCTGCTCAATTTCATTGAAAGGAGCGTGCAGGATGTGAGGAGGAAGGGAGAGCAGGGCAGGGAACACAGTGGTGCCAGAGATTGGCACTGGACAAGGTTTCAGCTGGTGGGGGTTGGGGATCCCTGCCAGCAAAAAAAGAGGCCCAGATAAAATTTGGGTGGGGGCCCAGGCCCCAGTGGACCCACCTAGATACACCACTGATCAGGTCTGTGGCTGGTGTAACTTTAGCACATAAATGTAAGATGCACCGACACCAGGTTATACTTGTATTCTGTAGGCTCTCCTAAATGGAGGTACAATTGCCCTCCTAAGCCTATACAAAAGAATAAATCTATAGGTAGAGAGGGTTCTCTCTGTAATCTTCAAACTGTCTACGATTCTAGAGATCATGCCTTATCCTACCAGCCCGGCCCAAATGTATGAGTTTATACCACTGTGTTAGCAGATGGAGATAGAGGATCATTACTTTTTCAGTAGTGTCTTCACTGATGTTAGGTTTGGTGTAGCTGAGCAATTTACCAGTTTTCTGTCTCAACAGATGGTGGGCATGTGCTGAACTGGCACAGCCCGAATCAAGAATTGGGCTCCAAGGACAACAGTCTTATGGCTGTTTGTTTAGAATATAAGAACATAATCATTGCCATACTGGGACAGACCGAAAGTCCTTCAAGCCCAGTATCCTGTTTCCAATAGTGGATAATCCAGGTCACAAGTACCTGGCAAGATCCCAAAAGAATAAAACAGATTTTATGCTGCTTATCCTAAAATAAGCAGGGATTTTCTCAAGTCCATCTTAATAATTTTATGAACTTTTCTTTTAGGAAATTATCCAAACATTTTTTGAATCCTGCTAAGCTAACTGCTTTTACTACATTCTCTGGCATTGAATTCCAGAGTTTAATTACACTTTGAGTGAAGAAATATTTCCTCCAGTTTGTTTTAAATTTACTACTTAGTAGCTTCATTGCATGCCCCCTAGTCCTAGTATTTTTGGAAAGAGTAAACCAGTGATTAACATCTGCCTGTTCCTCTCCACTCAGTATTTTATAGACCTCTATCATATCTCCCTTCAGCTATCTCTTCTCCAAGCTGAAGAGCCCTAGCCTTTTTAGCCTTTTCTCATAAGGAAGTCGTCCCATCCCCTTTATCATTTTTGTCGCCCTTCTCTGTACCTTTTCTAACTCTGCTATATCTTTTTTGAGATGTGATTACCAAAATTGCACACTGTCTTTGATGTGCGGTCACCCATTGAATGATACAAAGGCATTATTCTCATTTTTGTTTTCCATTCCTTTCCTAATAATTCCTAACATTCTATTTGCTTTCTTAGCCACCGCTGCACACTGAGCAGAGGGTTTCAACGTATCATCAACGATGACACCTAGATCTTTTTCCTGGGCGGTAACTCCTAGTGTGGAACCTTGCATCATGTAGCTGGTGTGGCATAGTCTGAGGCAGGGTAACTCTTGTGGCTGGTAGTTGGGATTTGGTTGTTTGGCTTTTATTCCCCTGGGTTACTGCTCCTTTACGCTATGGTATCATTCTCCTTCCATCTGTTAGCCCACCTGTTCCTGTTTCTCCCTCCGGTCTGTCCCTTTTGTGTGGAATCAATTCTGAACAAGGCTGGGATCTTTGTCTGCTTTATCCAAAAGAATCCTAAGCTGTGGAATGGGATATCTGGCTTTTCTCGGGCCGACTAGGTCAACAGAGGATCGGTAAAGAGCACTATTGATGGGGGTGTGGGAGGGAGGATGGACACAGGTGTGTTACTGCTGGGATGGGGGAGGGAGGATGGACACAGTTGTGTTACTCCTGGAGTAGTGAAGGTGATGGGGGAGGGAGTACGAACAGGACTGTGCGAGAGGTGCAGCCACACAGGGCACAGTTGTGTAGAGGCGCAATTACTCTGGGTCTGCTCCCACCCTTCTCAGCTTGCAAACTGCTCCTGCTCTCATTTCCCAACTACTTGTCCCGCCTCCCTCCCACTGCCACCACTTCTACTGCTTCTTCTTCTGACCTGCAGCAGCAGTGGCAAAACAAGAAGAAACGTGCTCAGCTGCACGTTGTCAGCTGTGTCGGTCCTCTCCTCTGGAACAGAATTGAAGTCAGAGGAAGCAGAAGACCGGCAGAGAGACAGAGGGGAGATGCTGGATGGAATGGAAGGATGGGTGAGAGAGAGAGGGGGACATGCTAAATGGAAGGATGAGGAGAGAAAAAGGGGACACTGAATGGAAAAGGGGTAGAGGGGAGATGCTAAATGGAAGGTTGGAGGAGAGGGGGGGGGCTTGCTAAATGGAAGGTTAAGGAGAGAAAAAGGGGACACACTGGATGGAAAGGGGGTAGAGAGAAGATCCTGGATGGGAGAGAGGAGACATTGGAAGGAAAAGGGGGATAGGGGAGACGCTGGATAGAAGAGAGGGGAAACGCTGGATGGAAGCGGGAAGAGAAAGAGGGGAGATGCTGGATGGAAGGGGGGAGAGAGAGAGGGGAGACACTGGATGGAAGGGTGAGGATAGAAAGAGGGGCGATGCTGGATAGAAGTGAGAAGAGAGAAAGTGGTGATGCTTGGAAGAGAGAGAGAAGGGGCACACTAGATGGAAGTGGGGTGAGAGATGTGGATCACTGAATTGGGGGGTGGGGGGAGAGAGAAAGGAGGGACACACTGGATGGAATTGGGAAGAGAGACAGAAGGACATGCTGGATGGAATGGGGGAGAGGATAGAGTTAGTGAAAGACCGGAGAATAAGAGGAAAGGGAATGGGGAGATCCAGGGTGAGAGAAAAAAAAGATAGCAAACTGTAGGTAGACACAGTAAAAAGAGGGAAATTGAAGATTGTATAGTAAGAATGAATGAATGAAGAGAGTGATAAAATAAAAATAAATTGAAGAATGCTGAGAGAAAAAAAAAACAGTGTTGGAGATGGATGTAGTGGAAGAGGTGAACAAGATAAAAGGAGAGAGAAAAATGACAAATGGACATGAAACTTTGGCATGAGAGTTAAGAGGAGAAAGAGGACAGCTTTCAGAGGCCCAAACCTCCTTCCACAGGTCAAGACAGTATACCATAACAGCAGCATGCTGTCCTGATCTGAGGAAGGAGATTTTGACTTCTGAAAGCTAATTGAAAAATATATTACACTAGTAAAAAAGGCCCGTTTCTGAGAGTAATGAAACTGGCGCTAGCAAGGTTATTTGTTTTCAGCAATGATTGTTTTGAAAGGGATTTTTTTGGATAATTTTGTTGTGTTGGTAATGAAGAATTGACATTTTTGTATTATTTGCAATATGATTTTTTAACTTGGGGGGGGGGGGGGGTTGGTCGTGTTGTTGTTGGCTTGTATTAGTGTGGTGTTGTCTGTTTTTTTTTGTTGTTGTTGTAAATGTTGGTTTGGGGGGGGTTGAACTGTGAGGGTGTGGTGGGGGAGAGAGTGATCGTCCATCTCTCCATGTTGTGGATCTCTGTGTGTGTGTTTTTTTTAGGGGAGATTTGGGGGGGCGGTGGTTGTGAGTGTGAGAGACAAAGATCATGTGTCATAAACATAGATTGTGATTCTGTGTGTGTGGAAGTGAAAGAGGGTGCGGCAGAGTTGGAGCACGGGGGCGATTATGGTGTAACAATGTTGGGGAGGGGGCGTGTTTTGCGATCTGTAACTGTGCTTCACTGTGTGTGTGACACAGAGAGTGTGTCTGTGTGTGTATCACAGATAGTGTTTGTATGTGTGTGAAAGTGAGAGAGGGTGGGGTGGACTGGGAGGTTGGTTGCTAGTGTATGGTTTTTTTTTTGTGGTATTGTGTGTATGTCTCACAATGGCTGGTAGGGGAGGGTGGGTTTTGGAAGCTGATCTGAGAGGGTGTGGCAGGGGGCTTGGAGAGGGGTCAGCGTTTGTTGGTTTGGGGGGGGGGGGGGTTGGCCATGTTGTTGTTGGCTTGTATTAGTGTGGTAGAGATTGAGTGTGCATCTATCCTTGTGCATCTTCTGTGGTTTTGGGGGGGCGTGTGAAAGATCATGTGTGTCACGTAGCTACATTGTGTGTGTCTGTGTCATAGAGACAGTTTGTGTGTGTGTGTAAGCGACTGAGGTTGATTCGGAGGTTGGGGGTGAGTGTCTGTGCTTTTGTGATATTGTGTGTGTGTGTCTCACAGTTGTGTATTGAAGTGATGTTAGGCTTTGAGTGTGCTTATTGTTGAAGGGGTGACATAGAGAGAGAGAGTGAGTGAGTGTGCATGTTGTGCATCAGTGTATGTGTGTGTTATTCTTTTTTAGTGGGGTTTGTGAGTGTGTTTGTGAGAGAGAGAGAGTGTGTGTTTGGGAATGAGAGTGTGTGCCAGAGTGGCCCCCCCTCCCTGTCAGTGGACCCCCCTCCCTGCCAGTGGACCCCCCTCCCTATCTCCCTCCCTCCCTGCCAGTGGACCCCCTCCCTGTCTCCCTGTCATGTGCGAGTGTGTGTTTGTGACAGAGTGAGTGTGTGCAAGTGTGTTTGTGAGAGAGTGTGTGTGTGATAATGAGAGTGTGTGGCATGATGGCCACCCTCCCTCCCTGTGTTTGTGAGTGTGAGAGTGGGACTGTGTGCGAGTGTCTCTGTGAGAGAGTGTGTGTGTGTGGGCATGTTAATGTTTGTGAGAATGAGAGTGTGTGCCAGGGTGGCCCCCCTCCCTCCCAGATTCAAGTGTGTGTTTGTGACAGAGAGAGTGTGTGTGTGGGAATGAGTGTGTGCAACGGTGGGCCCCCTCCCCTCCCTACCTGCCAGATGCAAGTGTGTGTTTGTGACTGAGAGAGAGTGAGTGTGTGTGAGTGTGTTTGTGAGAGAGTGAGTGTGTCTATGGGGCCCTCCCCCTCCCCCCTCCTTGGCTGCCTCCCCCCCCCTTGGCTGCCTGTTTGCTTGTCTGCCTGGCTGCCTGCCTGCCAGGCCCCCCCCTCCCCCCCTCCCACCTCCCCCCCTCCTTCTCCTCCAGCCCTCCCTGGCACTTGATCCGCGTTCTTTGCTACTCCTCCCCCTGCCTGCTAGCAGTGACATGTTTTACCTCCTCCTCCTCCGGCCCTCCCTGGCTGTTGATCCGCAATCTTTGTTACTCCTCCCTCTGCCTGCTACACACCCACCTTCTCCTGCTCCGTCCCTCCCTGCCACTTGATCTGTGATCTTCGGTACTCTTCCCTCTGCCTGCTACACACCCACCTCCGTTCCGCGATCTTCGCTCCTCCTCCCCCTGCCTGCTAGCACTGGCATGTTGTACCTCCTCCTCCTTCGGCCCTCCCTGCCTCGTGATCCGCGATGTTCGTTACTCCTCCCCCTGCCTGCTACACACCCACCTCAACTGCGATTTTCGTTTCTTCTCCCCCTGCTGTATCGAGCGGGGGGGGGCGTGGCGTTGCGGCAGGGGCGGGGCCTCAAACAGTGTTCAGTCGACCTGGGGGCGTGGTGTTGCGGCGAGGGCGGCAGGGGCGGGGCCTCGTGTTGGAGACGTACCCAATAGGATGTCGATGATGACGTACCAGGAAGCGCACGAATGCCTCAAGGTTTTTGTCCATGCAGTCAGCTTCAGAACATTGGAGGTGCTTTTTATTATATAGGATTAGTCCAATAAAAGGATATCGCCTAATTTTCCATTCTTTTGTTTTAAAGCAGGTGTTTAAATCTGTGCTTCTGAATTGAGCATCCAGAGGTGAATTGTGTGTGAGGTATCCTGCTTTGGAATCTGGGGTGGCCTTCCTGGCAGATGCCCTGAATGACTTCATCTTGGCCTCTTTGAGATACATGAGTGTCATGGCCAGACGACTATTTTGGCTATACCACTGAATGGCTGCTGTTGCCTCTAGGGTGCATTTGAGAAAGCTCCTGGTGGAGAGGATTTGGAGATGCCGGTGAAGGCTGTTAGGGAGTCTAAGAGGCTCATTTTCAAAGCACGCACTTACAAAGTTCCATAGGTTACTATGTAGCTTTGTAAGTCTAAGTGCTTTGAAAATATTCCTCCACGCACCAGAAGTTGTCAGAGGATAAGGATTGCAGTTTGTGCAGGGGCTTCTTAGGGAGATACCACTTCAGAAATGCTAGATAAAGACCAAGCAGTTAGTCTTGCTCCCAGAGATCTAAGTCGGGAGTTGGATGGTGGGGGAGAGCACTTGTGGAAAGAGGGGGTAAGGGTCCCAAAGGAAGGGTTGCACTGGCACCTTGGCATAGTCAGACATAACATAAGAATAGCCATACTTGGTCAGACCAATGGTCCATCTAGTCTACCTTTCTGCTTCCAGTAGTGGCTAATCCAGGTCACAAGTACTTGACAGAAACCCAATTAATAGCAGCATTCCATTCTACCAAGCTGTGGCTTCCCCCATGTCCTTCTCAATAACAGACTAGGGACTTTTCCTCTAGAAACTTGTCCAAACCTTTTTTAGTTTTGAAAGCAATAAACCATTAAACATAACAACATGGTAATCATCATCCTATATATCCTATACTAGCCGTTGAGCCCGTGAAAACGGGCTACTTTTGGAATGGGGGGGTTTCCGAGCCCCCCCCCCCCCCCGTGGTCGGCGCCGCCCCGCCTCACCCAGAGTCGCCGCCGTCGCCTCTCCACCCGGCCCGAGCAGCACTTTAAACTTACATCAGCACGCAGCAGCAGGCACATCAGCAAAGCTGCCGTCAGGACGGGCTTCCTTCTCTGCCTGTGTCCCGCCCTCGTGTGACGTAACGTCGGCGAGGGCGGGACAAAGGCAGAGAAGGAAGCCCGACGGCAGCTTTGCTGATGTGCCTGCTGCTGTGTGGTGATGTAAGTTTACAGTGCTCGGGCCAGATGGAGGGGCGGTGGTGGCGGCGACTCCGGGGGAGGGGGAGCGGTTCCGACGTCTGCAGCATGCCAGTAGAGACTTCCCTCTCTGTCCCGCCCTCGTCATCACGTATTGACGCGGGGGCGGGGCAGAGAGGGAAGTCTCTACTGCGCATTTGCGAGTGAGTACGGTCACTCGCCGTTTATATGTTTGATAATAATTTGTCCTCTTCAGTGCACAGACCGTATAAGTCTGGCCAGCCCTATCCCCGCCTCCCAACCTCCAACCCCGCCTCCCAACCACCAGCTCTGGCACAGACCGTATAAGTCTGCCCAGCACTATCCCTGCCACCCACCACCGTCTCTGGCACAGACCGTATAAGTCTGCCCAGCACTATCCCCGCCGCCCAACCACCAGCCCCGGCACAGACCGTATAAGTCTGCCCAGCACTATCCCCGCCTCCCAACCACCAGCCCCAGCACAGACCGTATATGTCTGCCCACACTAGCCCCGCCTCCCAACCACCAGCTCTGCCACCCATTCTAGGCTAAGCTCCTGAGGATCCCTTTCTTCTGCACGGGATTCCTTTATGTTTATCCCACACATGTTTGAATTCCGTTACCGTTTTCATCTCCACCACCTCCCGCGGGAGGGCATTCCAAGCATCCACCACCCTCTCCGTGAAAAAATACTTCCTGACATTCTTCTCGAGTCTGCCCCCCTTCAATCTCATTTCATGCTCTCTTGTTTTCCACTGTACCACAGCATTAACAGATAGAATCTAACAGCCACTGCAGGATCTAATTTAGTATTCCCACCCACCCCTAGGACAACTCCTCATTTATAGTCAGTTATTGTAATTAGGGTAACAAGCAAGGAGTGCTCTTATAGAGTTTTAAATTCATTTCATTACCATCTAAGAAGGAAATACTAAAATCATACAATACACTATATAAAGTAAAAGACACTTTTATATTAGGCTAATATCCTTAATACTGTAGCAAGTTTTAAAATATTGCAAAACTCAAAAACACTAAGATGGAGTCAGCAGTCCAGCAGCGAGAGGGGTGCTATCCAGTCTTTTGCATTGAGTGTCACATGTATGATTATCTCCCAGTTGGTGAGATGTCATATGTTTGCGCCCGATGCAAAGAGCTCCTAGCTCTTAGAGAACATGTCCGTTCTCTTGAGGCTAGAGTAGCAGACTTGGTGGAGCTGAGGGAGACAGAGAGGTACATAGAGGAGACCTACAGGGATGTTGTAGAGAGGTCCCACCTCCAGTCTAGTAGCCCTTGTGCTACCTTGGAGGAGGGAGGTCTCCTAGAAGGAGAGCATCACCCTGGTGAAGTAGGAAGTACTCCTTTAGCCAGGACCTGCCCACCAGGGGATGTACTATCCTCTCGCACTGAGGATATGTCTCCAAGTGCTGCCCGGGAGGGAAAGGTTAGGACAGCTGTTGTAGTTGGTGATTCGATCATTAGGCATATAGATAGCTGGGTGGCTGGTGGACGTGAGGATCGCCTGGTGACTTGCCTGCGTGGTGCGAAGGTGGCGGACCTCACGCGTCACCTAGATAGGATTTTAGATAGTGCTGGGGAGGAGTCCGCTGTCTTGGTACATGTGGGTACCAATGACATAGGAAAATGTGGGAGAGAGGTTCTGGAAGCCAAATTTAGGCTCTTAGGTAGAAAGCTCAAATCCAGATCCTCTAGGGTAGCATTTTCTGAAATGCTACCTGTTCCACGTGCAGGGCCCAAGAGACAGGCAGAGCTCCAGAGTCTCAATGCGTGGATGAGACGATGGTGCAGGGAGGAGGGTTTTAGATTTGTTAGGAACTGGGCAACATTCTGGGGAAGGGGGAGCCTATTCCGAAAGGATGGGCTCCACCTTAACCAGGGTGGGACCAGGCTGCTGGCGTCGGCATTTAAAAAAGGAGATAGAGCAGCTTTTAAACTAGAAATGGGGGGAAGGCCGACAGTCGCTCAAAAGCGCATGGTTCGGGAAAAGGTATCTTGCAAAGATGCCTCACAAACAGGGAAGATAGGGTTTCTGGATAGTGAGGTTGCACAACAGACCGTGGTAGGCCAGGTGCCCTTAAATACAACTAAAGATCAGACAAAAGATGTCAAATCAATAGTGTCAGGTACTAAGCATCATGCAAATAAGAACAACAAACATACTCTGAAATGTCTATATGCAAATGCTAGGAGTCTAAGAAATAAGATGGGAGAGTTGGAATATATTGCACTAAATGAAAAATTGGATATAATAGGCATTACTGAGACCTGGTGGAAGGAGGATAACCAGTGGGACACTGTCATACCGGGGTACAAAGTATATCGTAATGATAGGGTAGACCGGACTGGTGGAGGGGTAGCATTGTATATTAAAGAGAGCCTTGACTCAGATAGATTACAAATTCAGCAGGACACAAATCACACCTTTGAATCACTGTGGGTTGAAATTCCATGTATAAAAGGGAAAAAAATGGTGATAGGAGTGTACTACCGTCCACCTCGCCAGGATGAGCAGGTAGACACAGAAATGATAAAAGAAATCAGAGACGCGAACAAAATGGGCAATGTGATAATAATGGGTGACTTCAATTATCCAAATATAGACTGGGTAAATGTAACATCGGGACACGCTACAGAGATACAATTCCTTGATGAAATCAAGGACAGCTTTATGGAGCAACTGGTGCAGGAGCCGACGAGAGAAGGAAAAATTCTAGACTTGGTCCTTAGTGGAGCGCATGATCTGGTGAGGGACGTTATGGTACTGGGGCCGCTTGATAACAGTGACCATAATATGATCAGTTTTGACATCAACCTTGAAGTAACTGTACACAGAAAGTCAAATACGTTAGCGTTTAACTTTAAAAAAGGAGACTATGATAAAATGAGAAGAACGGTAAAAAAAAAACTTAGGGGGGCAACTGAGAGAGTAAAAACTGTACAACAGGCGTGGACGCTGTTCAAAAATACCATCCTGGAGGCCCAGGCCATACATATTCTGCGAATTAGAAAAGAAAGACGGAAGTCCAAAAGACACCCGGCCTGGTTGAAAAGTGAAGTGAAGGAAGCTATTAGGGCTAAAAGAAACGCCTTCAGAAAATGGAAGAAGGAACCGTCTGAAAATAACAAGAAACAGCATAAGGAGTGTCAAAGCAAATGCAAGGCGCAGATTAAGAAGGCCAAGAGGGAGTATGAAAAAAAAGATAGCATTAGAGGCAAAAAAACATAGTAAAATTTTTTTTTCGGTATATTAAAAGCAGGAAGCCGGCAAAAGAATCGGTTGGGCCGCTGGATGACCGAGGGGTAAAAGGGGCGATCAAGGAAGACAAAGACATAGCGGAGAGACTGAATGAATTCTTTGCTTCGGTCTTCACCGAGGAAGATTTGGGTGGGATACCGGTGTCAGAAATGGTATTTCAAGCGGACGAGTCGGAGAAACTTACTGACTTTACGGTAAACCTGGAGGACGTAATGGGGCAGTTCGGCAAACTGAAGAGTAGCAAATCTCGTGGACCGGATGGTATTCATCCTAGAGTACTGATAGAACTGAAAAATGAGCTTGCGGAGCTACTGCTAGTGATATGCAACTTATCCTTAAAATCGAGCGTGGTACCGGAAGATTGGAGGGTGGCCAATGTAACGCCCATTTTTAAAAAAGGCTCCAGGGGAGATCCAGGAAATTATAGACCGGTGAGTCTGACGTCAGTGCCGGGGAAAATGGTAGAGGCTATTATCAAAAACAAAATTACAGAGCACATCCGAGGACATGGATTACTGAGACCAAGTCAGCATGGCTTTTGTGTGGGGAAATCTTGCCTGACCAATTTACTTCAATTCTTTGAAGGAGTGAACAAACATGTGGACAAAGGGGAGTCGGTTGATATTGTGTATCTGGATTTTCAAAAGGCGTTTGACAAGGTACCTCATGAAAGGCTACAGAGGAAATTGGAGGGTCATGGGATAGGAGGAAATGTCCTATTGTGGATTAAAAACTGGTTGAAGGATAGGAAACAGAGAGTGGGGTTAAATGGGCAGTATTCACAATGGAGAAGGGTAGTTAGTGGGGTTCCTCAGGGGTCCGTGCTAGGACCGCTGCTTTTTAATATATTTATAAATGATTTAGAGATGGGAGTAACTAGCGAGGTCATTAAATTTGCTGATGACACAAAGTTATTCAAAGTCGTTAAATCGCGACAGGATTGTGAAAAATTACAAGAGGACCTTACGAGACTGGGAGACTGGGCGGCTAAATGGCAGATGATGTTTAATGTGAGCAAGTGCAAGGTGATGCATGTGGGAAAAAAGAACCCGAATTATAGCTACGTCATGCAAGGTTCCACGTTAGGAGTTACGGACCAAGAAAGGGATCTGGGTGTCGTCGTCGATAACACACTGAAACCTTCTGCTCAGTGTGCTGCTGCGGCTAAGAAAGCGAATAGAATGTTGGGTATTATCAGGAAAGGTATGGAAAACAGGTGTGAGGATGTTATAATGCCGTTGTATCGCTCCATGGTGCGACCGCACCTTGAGTATTGTGTTCAATTCTGGTCGCCGCATCTCAAGAAAGATATAGTAGAATTGGAAAAGGTGCAGCGAAGGGCGACTAAAATGATAGCGGGGATGGGACGACTTCCCTATGAAGAAAGACTAAGGAGGCTAGGGCTATACAGCTTGGAGAAGAGACGGCTGAGGGGAGACATGATAGAGGTATATAAAATAATGAGTGGAGTGGAACAGGTGGATGTGAAGCGTCTGTTCACGCTTTCCAAAAATACTAGGACTAGGGGGCATGCGATGAAACTACAGTGTAGTAAATTTAAAACAAATCGGAGAAAATTTTTCTTCACCCAACGTGTAATTAAACTCTGGAATTCGTTGCCGGAGAAAGTGGTGAAGGCGGTTAGCTTAGCAGAGTTTAAAAAGGGGTTGGACGGTTTCCTAAAGGACAAGTCCATAAACCGCTACTAAACGGACTTGGAAAACTCCAAAATTCCAGGTATAACATGTATAGAATGTTTGTACGTTTGGGAAGCTTGCCAGGTGCCCTTGGCTTGGATTGGCCGCTGTCGTGGACAGGATGCTGGGCTCGATGGACCCTTGGTCTTTTCCCAGTATGGCATTACTTATGTACTTATGACAGTACAAATATAAAAAGTAGCACATATGAATTTATCTTCTTGGGCAGACTGGATGGACCGTGCAGGTCTTTTTCTGCCGTCATCTACTATGTTACGATAACCTTGCTAGCGCCCGTTTAATTTGTTTGAGAAATGGGTCTTTTTTACTAGTTTTTGTAATATTACATAACAAAGTAAATATAAAGTTCCTACTCCCCCCACCACTACCACCAAAGAACACCACAATCATGTAGTGGCTTCCGAAGGCCTACAGTACAACTACAGTAATCCTTCCATCCCCCCCTCTATTGCCTCCTTCCCCCCAACAAAAATTCAAGCCACTTGGATCATGTAATAATGGGAGCCTACTGGGGTCTACAGATTATTAAGGATTAGAACAGATTATTAAGGATTAGACCCTGGCCCCGTGGGTGAAGTGATTGCAAATAAGGCTTCCAAATCAACAAAAACTTTTTCTTGCGCTCGGGCGAGCCCCTGGCATCTCTGGCCTCCCAAGTCAGCAGTTGGTGTAGGTGGTTTCTCCAGTGCCAATAATTTGGATGCTCTGATTTTGTCCAATATTGCAATGTGCATTTGTGTGCCAGAAGACACAGCTTTTGAGATAATATAGTATTGCTTTTACTTCTGCTGCGGAAGGACCCCAACTTGTCCACTAGAAATTGCTCCCTTGATCCTTCTATCTCCTCTCCCAAAATATTGTTGAGATAATGCCTAATTTTCCCTCAGAAGTGTTGTATCTGTTTGCACTGCCAGAAAGAGTGATAAAAGGAATTGAGAGCAGTCCCACATTTGAGGCAGAGAGGCGACTGCAGCCCGCTCATGTGGAATAATTGAGATTGTGCACAGTAAGCATGGTGCACCACTCTAAAATAGCATTCCCTTAACCTCGCACAGGATGCGAGTGTGAGTACCCCTTCAAACTACGTGCCATGTCCCAGTCCATTAGAGAGGGACATACCCCCTCCCATTTAGTTTTTAAAATCGCCAAATCTTTCGTAGGTTCTCTTTGATATAAAGCTTTATGGAGACCCGAGAAAGTGAGTTCCTCCTCATATGCTAAATTGAAAAAGCCCTGTATCTGTGTCCAAACCTTTTTAAAACCCAGATACGGTAACCGCTGTTACCACATCCTCTGGCAAAGAGTTGCAGAGCTTAACTATTCTTTGAGTGAAAAAAAGTTTCCTCCTGTTTGTTTTAAAAGTATTCTCATGCAATTTCATTGTGTCCCCTGGTCTTTGTATTTTTTGAATGAGTGAAAAATCGATTCACGGCCACCTGCTTCACACCACTCAGGATGTTATAGACCTCAATCATATCCCTCCTCAGCAGTCTCTTTTTCAAGCTGAAGAACCCTAACCTCTTTAGCCTTTCCTCATATGGGAGCAGTTCCATCATTTTGGTCGCTCTTCTTTGAGCCTTTTCTAATTCCACTATATCTTTTTTTGAGATACGGCGACCACAATTGAACATAATGCTCAAGGTGTGGTTGCACCGTGGAGCGATACAGAGGCATTATAATATTCTTTTTTCCTTAGCAAAGGGCAGTGGGTCCCTTCATAGATGTTACTGCAGGACAGGTACCTAAGTCATTATACCAGGAGAGTACCCATATCACTTAGGAGCAGTGGGTTGTGGACCTAGGGCTACTTTGCTGTTCTAGAATTGGCTATCACTGTTTCAGGTACTGTTACAACCTCCCCCCCGCCAAAACAAAACGTATGAAAGATCAGCACTGCTATTCAATTTATTTTGTGGTATAAAAGAAAAAGGGCACGTGTCATCTATTCTTGATATCACAGATCCTTTGCATTCTACGCTTCTGTGTGGAAACCCTGTGTTTGGTCATAGTGGTGGTAAGAGAAGGGGCATTCCTCTTCTCTCTGGATCTATTTGAGGCACATCTTCACACCCCTATGGGAGTATGTTTAGTTTTTGTTATTTGGTTTCTTGGGGCATTTTTACAAATTTAAGGCCCGGCTGTTTTGGTTTGGTCACGGCACTCAAAGCTTTCTCCAAAATCATGATGGTGGCTGCTGCTCTCTACAGGAAAGGGTTGTGGTTTTACCAGTGTCTGGATGGCTGATTCATCTCAGACAACTACCTTCAGGGTGATTCAGGACCTAGAATCTTTGGGCTGTGTGGAAAAATAGGTTAGGATTAAATTGGTTTCTTCAAAGTCCTTAGAGTACCTGGGAGCCCACTTTGATGCCAGAGTGCTTAAGTTGTTCTTGACTCTTTAACTTGTTTCTAAGCCCCCTTGCTTCTAATTCAGTCCAGAGGTGTTTTATTTCACTTCTACACCGATGATACCCTCCTCCTATTTCCTACAAGTTCGTATTGCCCTGTTATTGATCCACTTCAGGACTGTCTCCATATTATCTCAAATTGGCTATCTGAACATAAATTAGTCTTGAGCAAAGAAAAACCTGTGGCTTTGGTGGTTCACTGATGGTTCTTCAGTCCCAGCTATTCCCCTTAATCTTTTTGGCACCACCATTTTCCCAGTTGATTCTTTTTACTTCCTCAGCATTATTCTTGATTCCTGTTTGACATTTGCCTCTCAGATTTCGAAGTTATGCAAAACTAGTTTTCTGATCCTCTGTCAATTGCGTTCTTTTCATAGATATTTTGATCAAAACACATACCCTTGTCTTGTCTCTTCTAACCACCAGACTTGATTATATTGTATATCTTGGCTACTCTCAGTCCAATCTGAAAAAACTCCGAACAATCCAGAACATGGCTATCAAACTCATCTGTCATGCGCAAAAGTTTGATCACGTCTCTCCGCTACTTAGAAATTCCATTGACTTCTTGTTGAGCATGTGTCATATTTCAACTCCTTATTCTTATGTTTAAGGCACATAGGCATGGTTATCTGGATTATCTTGCGTCTCTAACTATTCCCTATTCTCCAACTAGACTCTTGTGATCTTTAAATGACCATCATCTGGTTCTTCCTAGTCCCAAGGCAACACAGCTTGAGTTTACACGTTGTCGTACTTTCTTTTTCACAGCTCCTTTCTATTGAAATACTCTCTTCCCCCCCTTCTTTATGTTCTGAACTATCTTTCAATAACTTTAAAGCCGTGTTAAAAATGGCATCCATATCATCATGCTGATCAATCCATAGACTGGTGGGTTGTGTCCATCTACCAGCAGGTGGAGATAGAGAGCAATCCTTTTGCCTCCCTATATGTGGTCATGTGCTGCCGGAAACTCCTCAGTATGTTCTCTATCTCAGCAGGTGGTAGCCAGCAGCTCTGGCTAGGTCTCCAAGCCTAATCTTTAGGTTTTGTTGAGTACCTGGGGTTGAGGGCTCTTCTTGAGCAAGTGCAAACCTGGTGGTGCCAGGTCCCTCCTTTTCTCCCCCCTCCCGCTGGCTCCGTTTAAAAAAAAAAATTTTTTTGACGTCCTTTAAGGGCGTTTATTTCAACGTTTATTTCAACGTTTATATCAGCGTTTATTGCAGCTGCTCACTGGGACACCAGTTCGTTACAGCTCGGAGCGAGAAGCAGGTAATTTTACCTTTTTATAGCGGGCAGGGGGTTCCCCGTTCGGTCTCCACGTGGCTTATGGCATCGGAGGGCGAGGGCGCGAAGACTCGCTCCCAGGACCGCGTGTGTGCGTCTAGCGGGGATGCGGGGGTTTTCAAAGCCTGAATCGCCTTTGTTAAGCATCAGTTTGGAGTCCGGTCAGTGTCCCGGTTCTTCCTCCGGTGCGGCGGTTTTTCCCGCCATAAATGCCCATCCCCCGCTGCTCGGCCACTCCATGTTGGCCGGCCACTCTGCTCGGACGGCTTCTTCTTGGGCCGCCCTTGAGCTGGGAGACGTTAATGCTATGGTCGTCCTTGATTTGGGTGACGGCAAGAAAGCGGCGAAAGTTAAGCACCGTTCTTCCCACGCGGCTCCTTCTCGGAGTTTTGCGCCGGACACCATTTTGGATGTGCAGCATGTTTCTCTCCCGCTCTTGCGAGCGCCGGTTGAGGGTGCGTCTAGGGCCGTGGCCCAGGCGACAGAAGTGCACAGTCTAGGGGCTTTCTCCCCTGAGTTCTTTTTGCTGCTGCATCAGGCTTTTCTTATGATAAACGCTGCCCCGGCTCCCCCCTCTGATCAAGGGGCTGAGGCCTCGGGAAGCAAACGCCCTCGGGTGGACTTCCAGGCCCTAGAGGACTCGGTCTCCTCTGATGTAGATGAGGGCAGCGTATCTGAGTTCTCCCAACGGTCCTTTGGGGATTCCTTGGAGGAGACGGATTCCCGCTCGGATGGAGCAGATGAACCCTCTGCAGCACGGATCTTTTGCTCAGAGGATTTGCCCAACCTGTTAGTGCAGGCCTTGAGCATTTTGAAGAGTTCCTCTCCGGAGGACGTCTCTCCCTCAGCCTCTGTTGGCTCTGCCATTATGCGGGGGACTAAGCGCCCGCCTAGAACCTTCCACGTGCATGATTGCACGCCTTGATTTCGGCTCAATGGGATTTCCCATAAGCGAGCCTTAAAGTGGCTAGGGCTATGTCCCGCCTCTATCCTCTGCCTGAAGGTGAACGGGAGGCCTTTCTAGGGCCTACCGTAGATTCTTTAATCACTGCGGTGACTAAGAAAACGGCGTTGCCGGTGGAAGGTGGCACGGCCCTAAAGGACGCCCAAGACAGGAGTTTGGAGGCGGCTTTAAAGTCGTCCTTCGAGGCGGCTGCTTTAAGTTTACAGGCCTCAATTTGTGGCTCCTATGTGGCCAGGGCGTGCCGGACACTTGCGCAGCGGGCTTCCCCCTCGGATCCTTCCTTGAGGGCTGATTGGCCAGCCCTGGAATCGGGCTTGGCCTACTTGGCAGACTTGCTGTATGATGTCTTGAGAGCCTCAGCTAAAGGTATGGCTCAGACAGTCTCTGCACGGCGGTGGCTTTGGCTGAAGCA
This sequence comes from Microcaecilia unicolor, assembly GCF_901765095.1. Taxonomy (NCBI): domain Eukaryota; kingdom Metazoa; phylum Chordata; class Amphibia; order Gymnophiona; family Siphonopidae; genus Microcaecilia; species Microcaecilia unicolor. The sequence goes on along the minus strand of NC_044038.1, from coordinate 69,744,966 downwards.
TTGGTCTGCTGACCACGCCTCTAAGTCTCGCCTGGGTAAGTTGCCTTTTAAAGGCAAGCTGCTCTTTGGGGTCGAGCTGGACAAGATTGTGACCGATCTCGGCACGTCTAAGGGCAAGAGGTTACCGGAGGTCAGGGCTCGGGCCAATGGTGCTCGCCCCGGTTCCTCCAAAGGACGGTTTCAGGAAGCCCGTCGGTATTGCCCGGGCAAGTCGAGCTCCTCTGCCCCCTCTTCCATCAAAAGGAATTTCTCCCCCAAGCAGCATTCCTTTCGCAGAGACCGCCGTCCCGGAGGTGCCACCTCCGGTCCTCCCCCATGGTCTCGTACCCAATGACGGGGCGCTGGTCCATGGCCCAGAGCAGATTGGAGGACGCCTATTCTCGTTTCTGGGCGAGTGGACCAGGGTAACTTCGGACGCTTGAGTGCTGGAAGTCATCAGAGACGGCTACAAGCTAGAGTTCTGCCGACCCTTAAGAATCGGGTTTGTGCACTCTCCCTGCAAGTCTCCGGTCAAGCTGTGGCAGTGCAGCAGACTTTGGACAATCTGATCCGCCTGGGTGCGGTCGTTCCGGTGCCAGAGATCCTCTGGCAAGGGACGTTACTCCATTACTTTGTGGTACCTAAGAAAGGAGGTTTTGTCCGGCCTATCCTCAACCTCAAGGGGTCAATTGGGCTTTGGAAGTTCGGCACTTCCGAATAGAGACTCTCCGCTCTGTTATAGCGGCAGTACAGGCAGGGGAGTTCCTGGCATCCTTGGACATCAAGGAAGCTTACTTGCATATTCCCATCTGGCCTCCTCATCAACGCTTTCTGCGTTTTGCAGTTCTGAGGACACTCCCAGTTCAGAGCCCTCCCTTTCGGGTTGGCTACTGCTCCGCGGACCTTCTCCAAGTTATGGTGGTCATCGCGGCCTTCCTACGCAAGAAAGGAGTACAAGTCCATCCTTATCTGGACGACTGGTTGATCCGAGCCCCCTCTTATGCAGAGTGCGGCAGAGCTTCAGATTGCGGGTGATTGCTCTTTTGAGCTCCCTGAGGTGGATCATCAACTGGGAGAAAAGCCAGCTGTGCCCGACTCAGTCCCTGGAGTATCTGGGAGTTCGATTCGACCCCCAAGTGGGCAGAGTGTTCCTGCCAGACAATTGGATTGTCAAGCTTCAGGCTCAGGTGGACAAGTTCCTAGCAGCCTCTTCTCTTCGGGCTTGGGACTATGGGCAGCTGTTGGGCTCTATGACGGCCACGATGGAAGTAGTGCCCTGGGTCAGGGCCCATATGAGACCTATACAGCTCTCTCTGCTGCAGCGATGGACTCCAGCTTCGGAGGATTACGCTGTGCGCCTTCCCTTGGATCCAGCGGTGCGCAAGGCGCTGAGCTGGTGGCTGAGGCCATACAAGCCGTCCGCAGGAATGCCTCTTGTGACCCCGGAGTGGGTTTTTTGTCACGGTGGACGCCTCTTTGTGGGGCTGGGGAGCCCACTGCTTGGGAAGGACAGCGCAGGGGCTCTGGTCCCCTGCAGAGGCAGAGTGGTCTATCAACCTCCCGGAACTCAGAGCCATTCGGTTGGCGCCTTTGGAGTTTCTCCTGGGCCTGGCGCTGAAACCAGTACGGGTCCTGTCGGACAATGCCACGGCTGTGGCCTATGTCAATCACCGGGGAGGTACTAAGAGCGCCCCTCTAGCCAAGGAGGCCATGAAGCTATGCCTGTGGGCGGAAGCAAACCTGGAACAGCTGTCGGCGGCCCACATTGCGGGAGTCATGAATATTGCTCAGGCGTTCTTGGACATCACGAAGCTCTGGGGCCAGCCGAGCCTAGATTTGATGGCGTCTTCAGCCAATTGCCAAGTGCCGCGCTTTTTCAGCAGAGGACGGGACCCTCGATCTCTGGGAGTAGATGTTCTTCTCCCACAGTGGCCGACACAGGAGCTCCTCTTTGTGTTCCCGCCTTGGCCCATGTTGGGCAGGGTGCTAGGCCGGGTGGCAAAGCATCCGGGCTGGATAATCCTGGTGAGTCCGGATTGGCCCAGACGTCCCTGGTATGCGGACTTGATCAGGCTCTCAGTGGACGGACCTCTGCAGATGCCAGCGGAGCGGGGCCTGTTGCATCAGGGTCCCGTGGTGATGGAGGATCCCTCCCCTTTGGTCTTACGGCCTGGCTATTGAGCGGCAGCGTCTGAGCAAGCAGAGCTTCTCAGACAAGGTCACCGCCACTATGCTCAGAGCGAGGAAGCGCTCTACTTCTACTGATTATGCCAGGGTTTGGCGTACCTTTGCATCGTGGTGGGAGGCAGGCTCACTTTCTCCCTTCACTGCTCCAATTTCATCAGTGTTGGCGTTCCTGCAAGAAGGTCTGGAAAAAGGCCTGTCGCTCAGTTCCCTTAAGGTCCAGGTAGCGGCTCTTGCTTGCTTCAGGGGTCACCTGAAGGGTGTTTCCCTGGCATTGCAGCCAGATGTGGTGCACTTTCTCAAGAGAGTTATTCACCTGCGCCCTCCTCTGCACGCAGTGGTACCTGCGTGGAATCTCAATCTGGTGCTAAGAGCCTTGCAGAAGCTGTCTTGTGAACCCTTGTCGAGGGCATCTCTGAAAGAATTGACGTTGAAAGCAGTCTTTTGGTGGCTATCGCTTCAGCCAGAAGAGTTTCAGAGCTCCAGGCGCTATCATGTCGAGAGCCCTTTCTGCAGTTCACTGAGGCAGGAGTGTCTATTCGCACAGTGCCTTCCTTCCTGCCCAAGATTGGTCCTCGCTTCCATGTGAATCAGCAGCTCTGTCTCCCATCCTTTCGTAGGGAGGACTACCCAGAGGAGTACTCTGCTCTCAAATATTTAGATGTGAGACGAGTCATCATCAGATACTTGGAAGTGACCATGATTCCGGAAGTCGGTCATCGTGTTGTGCTGTTCGCAGGTCCTCGTAAGGGTCTGCAGGCTGCCAAGCCTACAGTGGCACGATGGGTCAAGGAACCCATTGCAGCGGCTTATGTGCCGCAGGGAAGTGCCGCCTATCCAGCTGAAGGCTCACTCCACTAGAATACATGCGGCCTCAATGGCAGAGGCCGAGTCCGTCTCCTTGGAAGAGATTTGTAGGGCGGCAACTGGGGCATCGGCTCTATCCTTCTCCAGACATTACCGCTTGACTGTGGCTGCTCGGCGCGAGGCCCGGTTTGGACTTCAGTGTTGCGGTCAGGGATTTCTGTGTCCCGCCCTGAGTGAGTACTGCTTCGGTACATCCCACCAGTCTATGGATTGATCAGCATGATGATATGGAAGGTAAAATTATGTATCATACCTGATAATTTTCTTTCCATTAATCCTAGCTGATCAATCCATAGCCCTCCCAGATATCTGTACTGTTTATATTCTGGTTGCATTTCAGGTTCAAGTTTAGTCTTCAGTTCCTGTTCAGGAGGACTTTCGTGTTCAAGTTTTTTCAATTGGATTCTTCAGGAGTTGAGACGATTTTGTGTTACAGTGAGCTGCTGCATTCCTCTCCCCCCGTTTTACGGGCTGGATTGATACCTAAATTCTGCCGGCGCTCCCTCCCGCTTCGTGCAGCTATAGGGCAGCTTTGTACCCCTCCCGCTTCGGTGGTGTTAGGGTCAGTCAGCTCCTCCCGCGGTTGCAGGATAATCCAGATCCCCCCGCATCGGCGGGTGTGGTGTCCCTCCCCCGCTCCGCGGGGATGAGCTGGACAGATTCCCCTTCCCCACTTGTGTGGGGATGAGCTGGGTTAATTCCCCTCCCCCGTTTCGGCGGTGGTGAGCTGGGCAGAGTGTCCCCTTGTGGGTGTAATTCTCTAAGTGCTGAGTCCTGCGGATGGAGCTTTGATATCGACATACTGAGGAGTTTCCGGCAGCACATGACCACATATAGGGAGGCAAAAGGATTGCTCTCTATCTCCACCTGCTGGTAGATGGACACAACCCACCAGTCTATGGATTGATCAGCTATGATTAATGGAAAGAAAATTATCAGGTATGATACATAATTTTACCTTTTCAAGCAAGTATTTCACCTGGACAATTAAGTGAGAGGAGCTGGCATTTAAATCATCACAGTTTCCACCGTCCTCCCTCTCCTCTCCCCTCCCTTTTCCTTCTTTTTTCCCATTCTCTACTTACTTGCCCTTCCTCTCCTCTGTCCTTGTTACTGTTATCCCCACCTTTTTTAACTCTTATTTGACTGTTTGTTGTGATTACTATTACTTTCCTATCAAAATATTGTAGTTCATTTTCTTTTTTATTATATTGTGTTTTTAGTGTGTAAACCACCCAGTTTTGCCAGTCAGCCTGGGCGGTATAGCAAGTTTTAATAAACTATAACTATAAACGTGGAACAGGATAGGCAAGCTGCACTCACAAGTTCTGGGTCTCTTGTGGTGTTTCCTTCAGTTATGGCAGCAGCTCTACAGTTTGACCCCATGCCTTCTTCTGCAGAGGATATTCCTTTCACAATGGGGCCTTTGACCTTTGTCTCCCAATTCCCAAGAAGGAGCATTTACTTGGTAGTGTATAGCACGCAAGCTGTTGGAGGGGATGGACTTGTATTCACTCTAGATGTGAATTTAAGTTAGCGGGCTTTTGTGTGGGGGCCAAGTGGCATGGGGTCTTTGGATAAAGGCAAAGTCCACCTAGTCATTAGGCTAGAGACCTTACCATCTGCCTGCCTCTGATTCTATTTTCCAGTAATTGGGGGAATGACAGTCTGACAATGCAACACTGGTTTGTTTATTGTAATCTACTCATAAGTCCTTGATCTTCCATAGTAGCGCGCAGCAGTGGACTAGTTACAAATATATGCATTTGTCAAAGCTGGAGAGGCGGCAGGAAGGGAAGTAGGAGTTGTTAGTAGCTGGATTCTGGAGAATGGAATTAGTGGTGAAGTCTTTCAGCTGATAAGGGCAGGCAGGGCAGGCTCCATATGGATGTTATGTCTACTTGTGGAAATTCCAAGGCAGAAAGCTTTTACAAGCCATAGGAGTGAAAGGGGCTGCTCCAGAAGGGCAGGTAATGTGGTGTATTCTCAGCATAGTCATTCATAGATCAGTTGGTGTGAATGATAGATATGATCTGGATGAAATGACTAATATCAATTTATCTTCAAACTGGACCAGGAGATCTGCTGAGACTCAAGGTGGAAGACCTTCTCTGTCTTCCTCCTTCAGGAGGTTGTTGTGCAAAGAGCTGATTTTTTGTGGAGAATCCGGCTCCGTGTTGTCTTATGCTTGGCCCTTATTAGGTGTTGTCCTTGGAGATAGAATCTGAAAGAGGTTGACGACATCAGAAGGAATCGGTCTCCCTGTAGGGCATCAATATCCTTGATTCTGGCCTTTTTTTCCCCAAGGTATTTGGAGAAAAGTTTAGATATTAACTCTCTGAAGGTGGCAGCTCAAGATTACTATAGGGGATATATTCAAGGAGTCCTTATTTATTTATTTATGGCATTTATATCCCAACATTATTCCCACCCATGGGCAGGCTCAAAATACAGCAAATAGTTTCAGAGAAGGGAAAGAGGGAACAGACCAGATTCAGTAAATGGTGCCCAAAGTTGGGAGCTGTGAAAAATTCACGCAATGCATCTTATAAAGGGCACTTTGGGCTGAGCGTTGTTTATAGAATAGTGCTTAGTGTGTATTCTGGTGTCCAACTTTGGGTACAAGGACTTACACCAACTCAAACCTGGTGCAAATCCGGGCGTGCAACTTGGGGACGCAGCCTCCAAATTCTGTAACACTGCATGCAATTTTTTGGAACGCCCCTGACCCAACCATGCCTCTCCCATAGCCAAGCCCCCTTTTTGGGACTGCATGCAAAAAGATTGGGGTGCAGATCTTTATAAATCGCATGTAGCCAGATCTGTTCTCAAATCCAAATTAGAGCCAGTTAACATCAGTTAACAGCCAGTTGATTGTTAATGGCTTCTTAAGAAATTTATTTGCGCACAGAGATCAAGTTCACATGCAATTTTGGGTGCCCAAATTTGGGCACCATTTATAGAATCTGGGGGATAGTGTTTCTCCTGGACACCCCCTCCTCAGGGGGTGAAACGTTCATCCGCCCATCTAAGTAGTTGTTTCCTCTTGAGACCTCAACCTAATGCTCAGGGCCTGAGGAATTGCCACCTTTGGACCTTCAAGACAGGCACCCTTTAAGAATCTGTCTTGCAAGATATTTTTTTATACTGGCCATTTGCTTGGCTAGACGTATTTCAGGCCCTATTCTATAGGGACCTATGAGGGAGTGAGTGGTAGTAGGGAAGGGAATGGGACTTGATATACCGCCTTTCTGTGTTTTTTTGCAACTACATTCGAAGCGGTTTACATAGTATATACAGGCATATTTGTACCTGGGCAATGGGAGGGTTAAGTAACTTGTCCAGAGTCACAAGGAGTTGCAGTGGGAATCGAACCCACTTCCCCAGGATCAAAGTCTGTTGCACTAATCACTAGGCTACTCCTCCACTCCACAATAGCAGGAGGTTTCCCTAAGAACACTCCCTCACTGGTATTTGTTAAACCACCTTACCTATTGAGTCAGAGAGACGGAGCTTAGTTAGGGAGGTGGTTAAATGACATGGGGCGGAAGAGGTCTCTAGGAGAGAGGCCCCGAGTACAGAGGTCTCCTGGAGGGAGGCTCCAAGTGAAGGAAACCTCCCAGAGTGTTGACTGGGCTGCATTAGCTGTGAGGGAGTCCCAGGGAAGCAAGGAGTAGCCCTAGCTCTGAGTTTTTGCACTCTTTGTTAAGAACTAAACACCCAGGGATTGCATGAGAAGAAACGGAAGACTGCAAAGTTAAGAGTTTTTTTTATTCATTTGTGAAGACCCAGGTCATGAGTGTCCCAGCTGGAGCCAGGCCTGGATCTATGTGTGAGTAAACTTGAACTGGGCTGAGGAAGCCTGACAAGATAGAGGCAAAATAATTATCATTGTGATTGTTGCCCATGTTTGAGTCTGAATCTGTGACAGGAACAGACTGTGCTGTTTTGATTGCTGGTTCAATAATAAAACTTTTCTTTTTGACTTATATTACACTGCCTGTGTATGTGAGGGCTCCATACCTGTCCGTCAGCCATGTTGCCACAGGACCCTTATTTGGGAATGCATTTTTTTTCTTCTATTTTAAATTTGCATTTATCAGTATATACAAGCAAATCTACTTGAAAGCAAAGCACAAAAGTAGAAATATAACAAAAAAATAAAACAACAATTTAAACCACTAAAGTATATGCTAATTCGTCTGTGAATGCGGAGGAAGCAAGAAGGACAAATACCCTTGAAGCAACAGGGATTATTTAAAGAACAAATAAGAGGAATGTAAAGATAAAGATGGGGGACAAAGTACTATTATTTGGCAATGTCTAAAGAAATAGTCACTCTTTAGTCAGTGTTATCCCTTCTGCCTTACCATTTCTTCTGAACTGATTTAATTTTAATTTCCAGTAGTCTGTAAAAAAATAATCCAAAGGTAAAAGAAGATCACCAACCTTTTTAGGAAGCTGGATGGTCTATTAGTCTTGTTTTCAGGTCCCTGCAGGGGTGGGAGAAGGTGGAATTGCAGACTTGGAAGCCTCATTTCTCATTAGTTCAAGCAAGTGATTGAGGCCGTATTTTATTGTTTGCCACCTTCCTTAAACACAGGTCAACCCAATGCATCAAAAGGGTCTTCTTGATCCCAGGGATTCAGTTACAGGCTTCCCTCATGGCTGAATTCAGAATGGTTTCTCAGGAGGATATTTGCAATCAATCACATGATCCTCTTTGCACTCATTTTCAAAGCACTACCATTTCGACATTGCAGGGTAAAGGTGATGCTGTTTTGGGAGCAAAAGTCTTTACTACTACTACTACTATTTAGCATTTCTATAGCGCTACCTCCTCTCACAGTGTGCAGTCAGAGACCAAGAAAATATGGAGAAAAATACAGAAATATTTCCCAATGTTTTGTGAGCCACATGCTTGATTTAAAATGAATTTGCAGGCAGTTGATGTTATGGGAGGCTAGAGCAGCAAGAGGGACCCCAAAGAAAAGAAAAGCATTTATTTCTAACTGGAACAGATATTTGCAAAGTATTTCCCATAAAGCGAGAAGCGCAGTGCTCAATAATCTGTCCATACTATAAAGGGGAAGGTGGGGGAAGTTAAGTAACTATAGATTGGGGGAGGTCAGTTGGGGAATACACAGATAGGGAGGTACGCACAGAAAGAGTTGTAAAGTGCCAAATCAAGCAAGAAACAATAACCTACACTCTGGTAGTTACAGCACGCGGAGAGGTAGAGGTAGCTGAACTATGAGGTAAGAAGAAGGTTCCATAAGAGTAGAGGGGGAGGAGGGCATAGATTCGGGAAGGGGTAATACTCTATACATATTGAAGGGACATGTGTATTATTAGCTAGGAGAGCAATCCTTTGAAAGAACACATTAAGAGGACCCGCCTGCAAATACTGTTGGGATAGTACACAGAATAAAACACGAGATATAATTATTGGAGTTTAATATAAAAGTTTATTGTTATGCAACTGTATTGTAATTATACATGTACATATCATAAATATATAAGAAGACAAGAGGGGAGGGATAGGGGAGAAAAGATTGGAAAACATTGATGATAGAAGTTTCAGGTTCGTTAATATGCGATAGAATTATTTGTTATCAGATTTATATTGATTAATATGGACTTGTATACCATGTGAACTCATCAATAAAAATTGTTGAAACATAAAATGAATTTGCAGGCAGTGGCGTGGCAGTGGTGTACCAAGGGCGGGGCAGTGGGGGCAGTCTGCCCCGGGTGCACGCTGCTGGAAGGGTGCAGAGAGCAGCTGCGCACCTGTTGGCTCCACTGGTTCCCTGCTCCCTCTGCCCCAGAACAGGTTACTTCCTGTTCTGGGGCTGAGGGAGCAGGGAGCCAGCGGAGCCGAGAGCCACGCGGCTGCTCCCAGCAGCTAAGAATGCACCCCGGGGGGGGGGGGGGGGGGGTTCGCATTGGCGATCCGCCCTGGGTGGCAGCTGACCTAGGATCGTCACTGTTTGCAGGCACACCTGGATAGTATGCACAAAACTTACCCATTTGGAGATACTTTCTCTCTATCTGGCACAATTATAAGGACTGTGAACTTTAAGCTTATATGTAATTTCTGTCCCCTGAATTTTGCCAGTTGAGTTTGAAATCCATCTGGAAAGGCAGCTGCTTATGAAACAGTACAGTGCTACCAGTGGCTGATGAAAGTTGCAGTAGACAGCTATCAGTTGGTTTTAGCTCTCTGAACTTGAGGTTATAGTTTTCTCTTTCACTGAAATGCTGTTTAATGTTCATTGTTTATCATAGGGGCCATTGTTGCATAAAACGGGCATTTTGATAAATAACACATATTAAAGGGTAAAAAGGGTCTTGGATTTGATATACAACCTTTCTGTGAGTACAGCCAAAACGGTTTACATATATTATACACAAATACTCTTTCTGTCCCTAGTAGTCTCACAATCTAAGTGTTGTATCCAGGTCAATGGAGGATTAAGTGACTTGCCCAGGGTCACAAGGAGCTGCAGTGGGATTTGAACTCGGTTCCCCAGATTCTCAGCCCACTGCACTAACCATTAGCCCACTCCATCATTAGCATTGGCATGCATTAACTATTAGTGACTAACCCTCTGTGTGAACCCTGCTATAGCAGAGGGAAGGGAGCGGGATCAGGCTTTCTCCTGGCCTATTGTTTAAAAAAATTAGTGATTTATTGGTTTGTTCGGATGCTAACATAATATCAAGGTGTTCAACTCTGCCAGCATTTATACCAATGATGATGTCACTAAAAAAAATGTAGTCGTCCTCTGTCTCCATCTGCTGGTAGGATGACATAAAGCCGTATGTCTATATTGATCTGACACAATTGAAGGAAAGGAAATTAACAGGTAAGCTTAAGTTTCACTCTAATGTTCAAGACTGGACTAGTGGTTGAGCAACCAAGAATTCCTCAGTAAACAGTGCCTGCTTATGCTTCAGTTGCACCAAATTCTGGCCAGTATTATTGAAGCAGCCCTCCTCCACGTCTGATCTCTGCATTGGTTGAATGATAGCAGGCCTGATTTCTCTTTTTTATATGTGTTGCTTATGTCTTTTTAAGTATGATTTTATTTGAATCACTGTATGCTGTATTGGACATTTGGTTCAGCTGGGGATGTGGTTAATAAGTACATTTCAATACGGCTTGTCTCTCACCCCTTGCCTTAGAATCCCTTTAAATCACATTGTTCCTCTTGCAGCTTTCCCTCACATTTCTGTTTTTTTTTTTAAAGTTACAATCTTTTTATTAATACGTTATTTTAAAATATATCATGTTCAAATACATGATGACAATTTCATCTTTTTTTTTTAAACAAGACAAATGCAAATCGAAACAACCCGACAGAGGGAGTAAATTTGAAAATTCCATTATAGGTTATTGACTTCCCCTTCTTTCTCCCATTCCTTTCTGCTGTATTTCCCTTTGATTTTCTGTCTCTCAGATGCTGTTTCTCCTCTGTTTGCTTGTGTCTCTAATCCTGCTGCCTCAGAAAGCAAAAAAAGCTGTTTGGTTTTAGTGAGTTTGCAAGCATTATATTGGAGGTTTAGTTGAAGTGATTGGTGGAAAAACAGAGGACTTTCATATGTGCACAGTTTCGAGACCCTGTTGTGTTCTGTCATTATGAAGATCGGGGGTTGGAGTACTCATTGGTGTGGAGAGAGGTAAAGGCCACCTTGTTTTTTCTTTCTCTGCTCCCCTCTGTCTAGTAGTGGTAATTCCCTTTTTCAGTTAGTTTATTTCTGGTGTGTCCAACCTCGTGCCTTGAGGTCCACAACCCAGTCAGGTTTTCAGGATTTCCCCAATGAATATGCATGAGATCTTCATGGACTGCATCCATTGTATGCAAAAAAAAAAAAAAAAAAAAAAAAGGATGTATGACACCAATAGTAATTAGAAAGTATCTAAATTATGCACTGGTGTATATATGGAAAATTATGGGAAAAACCACATTCACTTACTTTCTTTTTTTCTTTTTTTTTGGTTCCTTTTATTTAAAAATAAGGATGAAAAGACCTCATAAAGACCGCAATCAATGATACTGAGGCTCAAGTTAGAATATAGCCACTCAACATTGTGCTCTGTCAAAATGTAATCATAGGTCAAAAACCTCCAAATGGTTTCATAGTGTAAAAAAAAAAACCCCATTCCAATCTTTAATTACCATCAAACTGAAATATCAAATATTATCAAACTATTTGGAGGTTTTTAACCTATGATTACATTTTGAACGAGCACAATGTTGAGTGGCTATATTCTAACTTCAGCCTCAGTGTCATTGATAGTGGTCTTTATGGGGTCTTTTCATCCTTATTTTGAATTAAAAAGAACTAAAAGAAAAAAAAAGAAAATAAGTGAACATGGTTTTTCCTGTAATTTTCCATATACACACTAGTGCATCCATTATATGCAAACCAAAACTCTATTTGGTTTAATGAGAAATATTGGATTTGAAGAGAACATTCAAGAGGTTAGAGAGATTGTGGTGCAAGGAGTGTACAGCAAAGTAAGTTAGACTATTTTTCCAATTATGTTGGGACAGAACACGTCAGTGCTAAGAAAATGAATTCATTAGTGAATACTTTTGACTAGTACAAAAGATGTACAGGAAGCAACAGAGGAGGTACCCTCAGCAGATGAGCTTGTGATATTTTTTAGAACTAAAATTGAAAAAGCTAGAGGTGAGATTCCTCCTCAGGTATTTATTCCATTAGATTATATGCAGAATCTTGAAATAACCAAAAATTTTATACTTAGATAGTTTGGACCAGTTTTTTTTTTTTCGGTCTTACAGATACCTTAGTCCAGCAATGTTTGTGTAAATATTCCAAATCTTACTGCTTATCCGATGTATGCCCTGCAAGTTTGATGAACATAGCCTCCCCTCAGCCTGTGTTGTTTTTGTATTGAGGATTAATGAAGATGCTTGATAAAGGCAAATTTCTGAGGGAAAAGGGATCAATCATACTTACCCCCATCCCTAAAAATTCCTCTTTACAATCCAGTATAGTGTCAAATTACAGACCAGTGGCTGCAAAACCACTTTTAGTGAAGATAATGGAAGGGCACATATTATTACCTTACCCTTAATTGTTCTGTCTGTTTACCTGTCTTATCTAGATTGTAAACTGTTTGAGCAGGGACTGTCTTTTTGTGTTTGGTGTACAGCGCTATAGAAATGATAAATAGTAGTAGTAGTAGTAGTAGTAGTAGTGGTTGGACAGCAATTGACAAACTACCTATTTTATCATGATATTCTACACGAATCTCAATCTGGCTTTAGGAAAGGCTATAGTACGGAGATAGTTTTGGCTACTTTATTATCTGAGTTAAGGCAGATAATCAGTACGGACAGGAAGGCTTTTCTAATGCAATAAGATTTCTCAAGTGCATTTGATTTGATGGCCCTTCCTGTATTGTTATGGGGTGGATGGTTCTGTTCTTCAGTGGTTTAGGGTCTTTTTGACCAGCAGAAGTTATAAAGTAAGGATGAGGGGGTCTTTCTCTACTGAATGGAGCCCTAGTTGTGAAGTCCCTCAGGGCTCACCTCTATCCCTTATTCTTTTTAATTTAATTATGGCACCTTTAGTCAAGAAGTTGGCTGGCTTGGGTTTTAAAGTCTTGCAGATGATATAACAGTTTTCATTCCTTTTGAAGGCCATACATGGTTAACATGTGCTAATTGTAGGCACGTTAAAAATGCTAACGCACCTTAGTAAACAGGGCCCTAAATGAATAAGGAAAAAACAAAGTTTATAGGGTTTGGTAATAAGTTTAATATGGGGAGTGAGAAAAATGTAAGTATCACTAATATCGGTTTCCCATTGGAAAATTCTCTCAAAAGTTTGGGAGTAATTTTTGATAAATATCTTTATTTTTGTTTGAAGGGCAAAGGCAGATAGTTGCTGTTAAGATGTTTAGAGTCTTATGAAAACTACGGCCTATAAGATCCAATTTTAGGCCAGAGGTGTTGATTGATTGTGCAATCAATGGTGCTTTTGCACATTGATTATTGTAATATTATTTATGTGGACTGTAAGTATATGGTCGCAAAGAAATTTCAAACCCTGCTAAATACAACTGCACGACTGATATTTAATGTGTCCAAGTATGATAGTTACACCGTTGCTGTTGCCAGCTCCACTGGCTGCCAAATAAAGGCATGTGTTGCCTTTAAGCTCCGGTTTTTTATTTTTTTAATTGTAGAAGGTGCAGCATCTGCGTGTATGTCAAACTTACCCCCTCCCCCATTTACTAAGCCATGCGGCAATGCCGACACAGCTCATTCAGAGTGAACGAACAACCTAATTAAATTAGACTGCAATCCAATTACATAGTTTTTCAAAGCTTTTGAAAACCTTTTTATTTAGAAAATATTCGTGTTTGAATTAGTTCTGTATTAACTATTTTTTACCCAAGTGATCTGTAATAATCTTGGAGTTGGTCTAGTTTACTCATTTGTGAACCACACTGAACTGTGATGGTATGTGTGGGATACAAGTGTCATGTATTATTATCTCGTGCCTATTCATTGTGGAAATCCTGAGAACCCAACTGGACAAACGCTGAGGTTGGACACCCCTGGTTTATTTAGTATAGGGATGGGCAACCACCTTGAGGGCCACAACCCAGTTGGGTAATCAAGATTTATACAATGAATATGCATGAGATCTATTTGTATACAATGGAAGCAGTGCATGCATGTCAACCTCATGCATATTCATTGGGGAAATCTTGAAAACCTGACTGGATTGTGGCCCTTGAGGACTGTGGTTGCCAATCCCTGATTTTTAGTAGCTTGATTTTATTGCTTTTCTAAAATCTCATAGCAAAGCGGTTTACAGCATAAAAGGCAAAACTTACAGTCTAAAGAAAAGAGACAAAATGAAAAATCATAGTTGGATCTCATATACAGGTGAAGGAATGAGATGAATAACAATTTAGAGTGCAAATAACTGGGCAAAGATGCATAATCTTGTCCTCACAGCCAGTTCCTGGAAGCATCAAGTTTCTCATGACAGTGAAAATGTTTGGATGAAAAGTAAGTTTTCAGGCCATCTTTGAACTTAACAAATGACAATTCTGTCCTAAGGGCGTTAATAAAGAAGAGGGTCGTATGCTTCCATTGCTGAAGTTCACCTGCATGGTAATACACTTTCCTTCTCTCTTTTTTTGCTGCCGGTAGATGACAGTTTCAGCACTGGGGACATTGACCTGAAGTGCAAGGAACGGGTGACAGACAGCGATAGCGATGGCATGTCTGGGGATGATCTAGGGAGCAAGGTAAGGAGGTGGGAAGAGTCCTGTGATGGCAGAAACTGGTACAATGTAGTGTAACCTAGAATAATCTAGACTTATTCCAAAATATTTAACATCCTGTGACGTATTGGAAGTTCTTACACAATATAATTCGGTAATTCTGAGTTTGGTTCAAGAAATCTGCAAACGGTCTAACACAATATCATATGATGGTATTTGCTTAGTAGGATAGGAATCTTATTGTTAAGTAGTATTTCAGTTTATAAATTGTTATTTTCTAAAGTAGTGTACTGCATAATCAGTATGCAGTGTAATAAATAGTAATCTGTTGTTGCAATAGCATTAAATCTTTTCACAAAACTCCACACATAACATTTTCACTGTATAATATTTTGAATAACATAGTAAGCAATAAAAATCAGTTAAGAGCAACTTAAATCATGATTAAAGATCCTGCACCAGAATTATGATGCTGATAGCATAACATTTTGACCTTTGTAAAGCAATAAAATCCTAAGCCAGTCGTATATTGAAATCCATAAAAATGAACATCAAGTTCTGTTACGGATTGTGTTTTGACTGATAATATTGTCAAATACTAAGTAAAATTACAATAACAAACATCAACAGCAATCAAAAGCCTTCTTAAACAATTGTGTCTTAACATCATGCATGAACCTCAAGTATTCTGGCTAAAGACATATCCCCCTAGGTAGGAAGTTTCCAAAATACCAGGGGCAATTTATTTGTGGGGAGGCACAACTGTCCTTGGCCCCTACTCATTCTACTACAGGTATTGGGAGAATATGAAGCAAAGCTTCCTGTGATCTTAAGCAGTGGCATGACACATAAATATAAAAATCGATCAACAAGGTTTTTGGGTCCCAATGTATGCATAGCATTAAAAACCACCAAAATTTTAAATTGGATGCACAGTTCGGATAGTAACTAATGCTGCTTCATTAATTTGATCTCTAAAATTAAAAAATTCAATTACCATGGCTGCAGTGTTTAATTTGAGGTAGCAGCAGGAAATGGCATAAATAGGCTTTTTTTCCCCCTTGCACAGACCCACAACCAGAAGCTGTTCCCTCCTGCCCACCGATCCTCATCTCACTCTGGGAGCTACGCCCTCTGCCGCACGCCTGGGGAAGCGATGCCTGACAAGCCCCTGCCGCTGAGAGCAGAGAGTAGCAGGCCTTTGGAGGTAGCTATGGCACAGAGCAGTCTGCTGATCCAGAGCACGGAGCAACCACAACAAGCATCTGGCAGATCCTGCAGCACTTTCCAGCTGACTCCAAGTAGTTTCAAGCCCGGTGACTCACGTCAGCCTCTCCGATTACAGAACCTCACCCCTAAAAACTCCAACGTGCGCTTTACTGTAGCAGATCCTAGCATGGCGTACAAGAGGAAGAGACCTGAGAGCTCAGGACAGAGGCCAGTAGTACCTACCAAGCTGGAGGACAGTGGGGGTGGAAGCACCACATTGCATTTCAGTGGACAATCTGTTATTGCTTCCAGTGTGCCGCAGGCACTGGTTCCACCTAGCATCCATGGAACTAGCAGTGGCGTTTACCTGTCTCCCTCGAGTGGTGCTCCTCACCGGCAGCTGGTGACTGCAGATGGCACTACCAGCAGTTGCACGCAGGCTCCCTCGGTAGGAAGCGTACTGGTTACTAGTCAGAGTCCAGGATCCTTGGGAGAAGTGGCTGCACTGAAAACAGCATCAACCATGGTGACCAATGTGGTGAAATCTGTTAGCAGCACACCCATCCCAATTGCCAGTAAACCCTTCCCTGCCTCTACAGTGCCACGCTCCCAAAGCGGTGGGGAATCTGGCCTCCTTGGACCACTGGAGGTACAGCAGCAGTTTGCAATGCTAGGCCGGATACCTGGGGGTTCCAGCAGAATTGACATGTCTATGGCTGGCAGCCCAGGGACCTCTGGAGCCATGCCAGTTGGACGGATCTCTGGCTCTCCCCTACCTCCTGTGGGAATTGGGGTGGTGTATGCTCCAGGAACAGACAAGAAGCACCTGCAGGCCCTGGGACCTCAAGCTGCCACTGCTGCCTCCCCTCACTTGAAGCCCCAGGTAGCCCCTGGGAATGTGGTGACAAATCTGCTGGTGGGAGCTTCGAGTTATGGGCAGCCAACATCTTGTGGGGGAGGCGTTCCTGTGTCTGGCACCATTCAGTCTCCTGTCGCTGTCCTACCTTCTGGGACCCTTGCCCAGCAGCCCCCATTGCAGTTCATTACTCAGAATGCAACAGGAAGCCAAAATGGGCCAGTGCCCCTCAGCATTCTGCAGCCACAGCAGCTTCTCTCCACCTCTCCCACTAAGCCTGGTGGCATTACTCAGGTGCAGTATATTTTGCCTACCCTTCCTCAGCATTTGCAAGTGGCCGGAAGCAAGGTACCTGGAGCCTCTGCGACTGCCAGCATCCACTTCACTCTTCCTCCTACAAACGGGAAGGTCATCGCTGCAGCAGCACCTCAGGCCATCCCCATTATACAGCCAACTCCTGCCGGCAGCCCCAGCCTCACTGTTGTCTCAAGTGTCACCAAAGGTAGGTCAGTAGCTTGTGGAGGGTTTCTGGACTGTTACCAAGTCTACATTGTTTAATTACCAAATATGGTTCTAATAATTACCCGGACAATTCTTAAAACATGGTTTTTTTTTTCTAGAGTCTAGGGTGGGCTATTAATGGGGGCATTTCTCTCCTCCACCCTCCATCTTCCCCTCTTGTAATGATCAGGCTTGCCCCGGGATTGATAGCATGGAATGCTGCTGCTAATTGGGTTTCTGCCAGGTTCTTGTGACCTGGCTTGGCCACTGTTTGTAAAGCAGGATGCTGGGCTAGATGGACCATTGGTGTGACTCAGTATGGTTATTCTTATATTTTTATGTTCTTATCTCCCTTCTTACCTCTTTTCCTAGCTGACTGACAGGGTTATAGTGCTGGACTGCTGCGGGGCCTTGAGCATGCACAGATGCTCAAGGCCCCACAGCAGCCCAGTGCCATAATCCCGGTGTCAGTGTCAGATGGGAGAAGAGGTAAGAAGAGAGATCTGGTCATTGCCGGGGTGGGGGGGGGGGGTGGAGGGTAGAGGAGAGCAATGCTGGTTACCACAGGGAGGACCAGTGGAGCTGCTGAGGTGGACAATTATTAAGGGAAAATAGATTTTGATTTTAGACTAAAGTTACAGGGTTTTCCAGCCCTGAAGTGAAGGGGAGGGGAAGTGATGATTGGAAACAATATTTGAATGATTGTGATTAGCAGACTGGGAAGTTCTGTCTTCAGACTCTTTTGACATATATGTGGATATGTATTTGTTGTTAATTTATGTATGTTCTTTTTATTATAAGCTGCTTAGTGTCAAGCAGGGTATGCATTTTTAAAATAAATACGGTAGGTTTATGCTTGTTTACTGCTTTCCTTAAATAAAAGCTTAACCTGGAGCAGTTTGGATAGGAGGTACCTACGTGTACAGGGGTTGCAGGTTGGAGCGATGATACATGTGAGGGAATAGGTGCTGAAGGGCCAGCTGACATGAAATGGCAGAAGGCTGAGGGCTCGAGAAGTCTCTGTGCTGGGAGAGGGGGTGGGATTGGAAGAAGAGTGATAGGAGGCATATGTATGCTGGTAGGGCCATCAATAGTAAACTGATGCTGACTGTAAAGTGCAAAGACCAAGAAGAGTTTGTGAATTGGTGGGGTGGTTGGGTGACTGGAGGGGCCTTTGTGATTTTAGGGATGTAAAATAGGGAAGGGCCAGGAGGAGTCAGGATAGATGGTGCTTCTTCTAAGCAATCAAAGATATAAGAACCTCCACAGGTCCAGTACTGGAGCTTGACCACATATGATCCCTGACATCTCTGATTTATTCCTGGCTCTGCCAAGTATGTGTTGGATGTTCACAGATGTTTTCTCTCTTCAGCCCAGTCAGCATCACCTGTTGAGACCCCCTCTCTGGGCAGCTCCACCCAGCTCTTGTCTGGACAGGTGCTGCAGCCACCAGGACTCCTGTCAGCCAGCAGCCAGGTGCAGGGCAAGATGCTGCTTCCTGTGGCAGGAACACATGTCACGGTGCGAGCCAGTGCTGCTGGGCACCTGCCTCTGGTCACCTCTCCATTCCCGGTACCCTTACAGAATGGGGTCCAGCCCACAAGCAAGGTGAGTGTATTTGTGGCCTAAAGTTGTGTACAGTGTGCACTATGTTGAAACAAGTTACTGGAGAACAGTTATTTACTTTTTCAAACATTTATTACAATTTCTTACTTGTCTTCTTGAAAGAATATTAATAAGGCAGTATACATCATCTTAAATAACGAGTGAATCAGTGGCGTAGCTACGGGGTGGGCTTAGTGGAGGAACCCCACATCAACATCTCTCCTCCTCCGTGGCACCCTGACATTTGCCTGCCCGTTGCTGAACCCCGTCCCTCTCCGGTGTACCTTACAGGCGTCCCTAGCACTTGCAGCGATCCATTATTGCTGCCGGCGCCGCAGGCTTCCATTGGCCGGGTGCCGCCTTTGCTGATGTCATTTCCTGCTTCCTGTCTCGCTGGATCTGGCCAGTGGAAGCCTGTGGGGTCGGCACAGGCAGAAATAATGGATCACTGCAGGCGCCGGGGACGCCTGTAAGGTACACTGGGTAGGGATGAGGTTCAGCGACGGGCGGGCAGATGCCGAGACGCCATGGGGCAGCGCAGGCAGCAATAATGGATCACTGCAGGCGCTGGGGATGCAGATGCTGAGATGCCACAGAGGAGGAGGGATGTTAATGAGGTAGGTGAAAAAAAAACCCTACAGTTTTTTTTTGTATCTCAGGGGTGGGGGGGAGGGGGGGGGCATGGTGTGGAAGGGCCAAATATTGGGTCTGGCTACGCCAGTGGAGTGAATGTGAACATAGAGAGGTGGACAGTAAATCTATAATGGAGTGCCTAGAACAATGTGCATAAACGCATATTCTCCGAGGACAAGCAGGCTGCTTGTTCTCACATGTGGGTTCGACGTCTGCGTTGGCCCAGGATGGCGACAAATTTTGCAAGCAAAAAACACTAAAGTTTTGCCAGAGTCTTCTGGCGCGCATGCGCGGATGACTTTCTGTCCGTCGTGCGAGCGTGCCCCTTCAGTTCTTTCTT
Organism: Microcaecilia unicolor; assembly: GCF_901765095.1. Taxonomy (NCBI): domain Eukaryota; kingdom Metazoa; phylum Chordata; class Amphibia; order Gymnophiona; family Siphonopidae; genus Microcaecilia; species Microcaecilia unicolor. Next base: position 69,725,511 of record NC_044038.1, on the reverse strand, counting down.
TTCCGCGACGAGGTGACAGGTTTTTCCCTGTTCTCGTCGTACGGCCCAGGAAAGAGTCTGACGACTTATAGCCTATTTTATTCTATTTTTTTTGTCATTTTTTTCTTAAAAAAAAAAACAACTCCTGTAGTTTCTTAGTTTTTAGTCCCTTTTTGAAGTTTCCTTTGTTTTTTGATGCGGCTGGCTTTAGGCAGCGCGGTCGGGTTATTCCTTTTTCTTTTGGTAGGCACAATCGCGTCTTTCGATTTTGCCGAAGCCGTTTTTCCTTCCATGTCATCGAGGACACCCAGCGGCTTCAAACGTTGTACTCGGTGCAACCGGACCATCTCAGGTACCAATACCCACGCCTGGTGTATCCAGTGCCTTGGGCCCGACCATAGCCCAGCCGCTTGTAGTCTGTGTCTTTGTATGAAGAAACGGACTCAAGCGTCTCGAGAAGTTCGACGTGAACAGCGTTTTGAGTCTCGGTCCGGTCCTTCGACATCGGTACTGACGTCGGCAGCGTCATCGACGTCGGCGTTGAGGGAAGCATTGACATCGGGAGCAGAGGTAATGGCTGCCGAGAGACCAACCCGTGCTGGGAGCAGTGAGGCGTCGAGTGGGTCTCTCCACCTGCCTCTAGTTTTCCTCTTATGTCGGACCCGGCCCCGAGGAGACGTGAGGATTCCATGTCCTCATCGGTATCGAGGAGTCTTGATGACGAGCGTCGCGCGAAGGCGAAGAAGCACCGTCATCGTTCTTCGATACACGGTGCCAGGAGCTCTGGGGTGTCGAGAGAATCGGCACCCGAGAAGCGTCAGCGCCAAGAGGACCCCCATCTATACAGGAGGTGCCGATGCATCGGTCTCCTGGCAGCTCGGTACATGCTCCCAAGCCTCGGCAGATTCTGCCACCGGCTGTTCCACCGACCCCGCAGCCTTCTCCGATGGCGGCTCTTGATGAGCGCATCTGGACCCTGCTTCTGAAAGGATTGCTGCGCCAGTCTGCTTCAGTGTCGGGGGTGCTTGCGCCTTCTGTACCGTCTGCTGCACTGTGTCTGGCCCTTCTCCTGTGATGAGGTCCCCGGCCTTGCATTGGTGTTGGCTGCCACCCAGGTCGACTCCCCTTCGTCGTCAGTGGAGGAAGCTTCGCCACAGTCCAGGCGGGCATCGGCATCTCGACATCCCCATCAAGGACGTTGTTCCTCAGCGTCGAGGCAGGCTCAGTCTCGGAGTGCCCTGAGAGAGGTCTTATCCAATACTTAAGAGGAGCGTTTGTGGGAGTCAGAGGAAGATCCCAGGTACTTTTCTTCTGATTCCTACGGGATTCCCTCTGAACCTTCCCCTCCACCAGAAAGGAGACTTTGTCCACCGGATAGTCTGGCCTTTACCTGCTTTGTCCGGGAAATGGCTTCGGCTATTTCCTTCCCTATGGAGGTTGAGGATGTCCAGGGCTGAGATGCTCAAAGTCCTGGACTATTCTTCTCCACCTAAAGAGGCTGTAACGGCTCCTCTGCATAAAGTACTGAAGGAAGTCCTTATGCGGAACTGGTCATTCCCTCTGTCTGGCCCCGTGATCTCGAAGAAAGCTGAATCCCAGTATTGGATCCATGGTGAACCTGGATTGATGAGGTCTCAGTTACCCCACAATTCTGCGGTGGTGGACTCCGCCCTCAAGAGAGCCAAAAGCACTAGGGACTATGCCTCGGCGCCCCCAGGCAGAGAAGCTAGGACCTTGGACTCTTTTGGGAGAAAGACGTATCAGGCTGCTATGCTCGCTGCCAGGATTCAGTCATACCAGCTCTTCACGAGCATTCACTTGCAGAACTCGGTGAGACAACTGTCCAGCTTGGTTGATGCTCTCCCTCCAGAGCAGGCCGAACCCTTTCGCCAGGTGGTCAGGCAGCAGAAAGCGTGTTGAAAATTCCTGGACAGGGGCACATTCGACACTTTCGATGTAGCATCCAGAATCGTTGCCCAAGGTATAGTGATGTGCAGACTCTCATGACTGCATGTCTCTGACCTGGATCATTCGGTCCAGCAGCGAATGGCGGATGTTCCTTGCCGGGGGGATAAACTTTTTGGTGAGAAAGTAGAGGATCTTGTTGACCAGATCAAGAAGCACAGTGATGTATGGATTCTCTCTCCTGCCGGGCGTCTTCTGCTACAACCTCCTCAACTAGGAGATATTTTGGAGGGAAGAGGAGTGCTCCCTATTCCTATGCTAGGCGTAGGTACACTCCGGCTTCTTGGCAGCCTGCCCAGGCTCAATCCCAGCGCGCTCGTTCTCATCAACAGTGTGCGCCTAAGGCCCCAGCTGCTCCCCAGCAAAAGCAAGGGACGGGCTTTTGACTGGCTCCAGTTGCGCATAGCCACAGTAAAAGTGTCCGTGCCGGACGACTTGCCAGTTGGAGGGAGGTTAATATTTTTTCACCAAAGGTGGCTTCTCATAACCTCCGATCGGTGGGTTCTTCAAATAGTTCGGTTAGGATACACCCTCAATCTGTAATTCAAACCTCCAAATTGCCCACCGGGAGCTCATTCTTACAGTTCCCAGCACAAACAGGTACTTGCAGAGAAACTCTCCGCCCTTCTAAAAGCCAGTGCGGTTGAACCCGTTCAACCAGGGGAAGAAGGGCTGGGATTTTATTCCAGGTACTTCCTTGTGCAAAAGAAAACAGGGGGGATGTGTCCCATTCTAGACCTAAGGGCCCTGAACAAAATCCTAGTACAAGAAAAGTTCAGGATGGTTTCCCTAGGCACCCTTCTTCCTATGATTCAGAAAAATGATTGGCTATGCTCTCTGGACTTAAATGATGCTTACACACACATGTTGATACTTCCAGCTCACAGGAGGTATCATCGATTTCAGCTAGGAACACAGCACTTTCAGTACCGTGTACTGCCTTTCGGTCTAGCGTCTGTGCCCAGGGTTTTCACAAAGTGCTTTGCGGTATTCGCAGCTTCTCTACGCAGACTGGGAGTGCATGTGTTCCCTTATCTTGACGATTGGCTGGTAAAGAGCACCTCAGAGGCAGGTGCTCGGGAGTCCATGCGAATGACTATTCAGGTGCTGGAGCTACTGGGGTTCATAGTAAATTACTCCAAGTCCCACCTCACCCCAGTCCAAAAATTGGAATTTATTGGAGCTCTGCTGGACACAAAGACAGCTCGAGCTTATCTCCCCAAGACAAGGGCAGACAGTCTCCTGTCCCTGGTGTCCATAGTTCAAGCGTCTCGGCAGATATTGAGACTTTTGGGGTACATGGCCTTCACAGTTCATGTAACTCCCATGGCACAACTACACGTGAGATCAGCTCAGTGGACCCTAGCTTCCAAGTGGTGTCAAGCTGCGGGGGATCTAGAGGATGTGATCCAACTGTCCACCGACTTTTGGAATTCTCTTCAGTGGTGGACGCTCTGATTCAGTTTGATAATGGGACGGCCATTCCAAATTCATCAGCCTCAGAAAGTGCTGACGATGGATGCATCCCTCCTGGAGTGGGGAGCTCATGTAGATGGGCTTCACACTCAAGGAGCCTGGCCTTTCAGGAAAAAGGTCTTATCAATCTTCTGGAATTGCGAGCAATCTGGAACGCTCTAAAGGCTTTCAAAGATCGGCTGTCCAGCCAAATCATCTTGATTCAAACGGACAGTCAGGTTTTACACCAACAAGCAGGGGAGCACCGAATCTTGCCCTCTGTGTCAGGAAGCTGTTCAGATGTGTTTTTGGGCACGGCATCATGGCATGTTTCTTCAAGCTACTTATCTGGCAGGTGTAAACAACAGTCTGGCAGACAGACTGAGCAGGGTAATGCAACTTCACGAGTGGTCACTGAACATGGGCATAGCCCGCAAGATCTTCCGAGCTTGGGGCACCCCCTCGGTGGATCTTTTTGCCACTCAGTTCAATCACAAGGTCCCTCAGTTCTGTTCCAGGCTTCACGTCCACGACAGACTAGCGTCAGATGTCTTTCTCCTTCATTGGGGAACAGACATTCTGTATGCGTATCCTCCCATACCTCTAGTAGGGAAGACTTTGCTGAAACTCAAGCAAGGCCACAGAACCATGATTCTGATTGCTCCCTTCTGGCCACGTCAAATTTGATTCCCTCTTCTCTGGAGTGGAGGAGTAGCCTAGTGGTTGGTGCAGTGGACTTTGATCCTGGGGAACTGAGTTTGATTCCCACTGCAGCTCCTTGTGACTCTGGGCAAGTCACTTAACCCTCCATTGCCCCTGGTACAAAATAAGTACTTGAATATATGTAAACCGCTTTGAATGTAGTTGCAAAAACCTCAGAAAGGCGGTATATCAAGTCCCATTTCCCTTTCCTTTTCTGGAGTTGTCCTCCGAAGAACCGTGGAGATTTGAGTGTTTTCCAAACCTCATCTCCCAGAACGAGTGGTCGCTTCTACATCCCAACCTCCAGTCTCTGGCTCTCAAGGCCTGGATGTTGAGAGCGTAGACTTCGCCTCCATGGGTCTCTCTGAGGGTGTCTCCCGAATCTTGCTTGCTTCCAGTAAAGATTCCACGAAGAGGTGTTACTCTTTTAAATGGAGGAGGTTTGCCGTCTGGTGTGACAGCAAGATCCTAGATCTTCGCTCTTGTCCTACACAGACCCTGCTTGAATACCTTCTACACTAGTCAGAGTCTGGTCTCAAGACCAGCTCCGTTAGGGTTCACCTCAGTGCAATTAGTGCTTATCACTGCCGTGTAGAGGGTAAGACTATCTCTGGACAGCCTTTGGTAGTTCGCTTTATGAGAGGTTTGCTTTTGTCAAAGCCCCTTGTCAAACCTCTGCCAGTGTCATGGGATCTCAACGTTGTTCTCACCCAGCTGATGAAAGCTCCTTTTGAGCCACTGAATTCCTTCTATCTGAAGTACTTGACCTGGAAGGTCATTTTCTTGGTGGCTGTTACTTCAGCTCGTAGGGTCAGTGAGCTTCAGGCTCTAGTGGTAGATGCACCTTATACTAAGTTTCATCACAATAGAGTAGTTCTCCGCACACGCCCTCAGTTCCTACCGAAGGTGGTGTCGGAGTTCCATCTGAACCAGTCAATTGTCTTGCCAACAATTTTTCCCCGACCTCATGCCCACCCTGTAGAAAGCAGTTTGCACACCTTGGACTGCAAGAGAGCATTGGCCTTTTACATGGAGCGGACGAAGCCCTTCAGACAGTCCGCCCAGTTGTTTGTTTCTTTCGATCCCAACACCATCGGGAAAACGCACAGTCTCAAATTGGCTAGCAGATTGCATTTCCTTCACTTATGCCCAAGCTGGGTTGACTCTGGAGGGCCATGTCACGGCTCACAATGTTGGAGCCATGGCTACGTCAGTGGCTCACTTAAAGTCAGCCTCCATTGAAGAGATTTGCAAGGCTGCAACGTGGTCATCAGTCCACACATTCACATCTCACTACTGCCTTCAGCAGGATACCTGACGCGACAGTCGGTTTGGGCAGTCAGTGCTGCAGAATCTGTTCGGGGTTTAGAATCCAACTCCACCCCTCTAGGCCTGTTTTTATTCTGGTCCAGGCTGCACTCTTGGCTAGTTGTATATAGTTTCAGGTTAATCTATGGTATGTCCTCGCCGTTGCTAGGCCCAATTTGTTTTGAGTGAGCCTGGATGCTAGGGATACCCCACATGTGAGAACAAGCAGCCTGCTTGTCCTCGGAGAAAGCGAAGATACTTACCTGTAGCAGGTATTCTCCGAGGACAGCAGGCTGATTGTTCTCACAAACCCACCCACCTCCCCTTTGGAGTTATTTGTCTATTTGTATGCTTTTTGATTTAACTGAAGGGGCACGCTTGCGCGACAGGCCAGAAGACTCTGGCAAAACTTTAGTGTTTTTTGCTTGCAAAATTTGCCGCTTCCTGGGCTGACGCAGACATCGACCCACATGTGAGAACAATCAGCCTGCTGTCCTCAGAGAATACCTGCTACAGGTAAGTATCTTCGCTTTTTGTGCCTTTATAAAACTGCTTCAAGGAAAATAATTTAATTTAGTACTGGCTTTTAAAGCCTTCAACCTTTGTCCATGTGGTTGTACAGAGTGGGTTATGATATAAGGGAGTGGAGGAATAGCCTAGTGGTTAGAGCACCAGTGTTCTGCCCCCCCCCCCTCCCATTTTCATGGCGGCAGGGAATTGGGTTGTGCCCGTGACCTACAAATCCCTGTAATCCTGTAGTTCCCTGTAATAGGCACTTTTAGAGCACTTGCCCAGTTCCATGTGTGTTTTGGGACTCTTTCTATTGGCTTGCCTTGTTCTTTGGTTATGCTAGGCTAGTTTCCCTCACCCCCCTCTTCTCTCTCCATTACGTCTGGAAAATTAGTCTGCAGCATATTTCTTTTGTGAACTGAAATTGCCTATGCTGAATTCTGTTGTATAACCACTTCAAGCTACTGTGACTCAATCAAGATTTCACCAGTATAAAAGTATGTTTCAGTGATTTTTATTGAAGACTACAAGGACAAAAATAAAAGAATATAATGAACAAACTCAATAAACATCATATGGGTTAGTATTACAACACAATATTTCAGTTTCAATAAGACTTCATAGTTCTATGATTTAACCCCTCCCCCCTTCCCCCCTCTTTTTCCACCCTCACTACTCCTCAGTAACATCCATCCAGATCATATTATTAGCAGCTGAAAATTCACATGTAGCTTCTTGCTGTAGGAGTCAAGCTGTCCCAAAACGGTGTCCATCTCTGTTTAAATTTCCGTTTTTTGACAGGGGGGTAAGTTATTTGTCTCTAGTCATTCAAAACGCATTAGTTCTAGCATTCCTTCCCGCAACAGTGGGCCGTGGGGCCTCCAGAGGACAACCATGCAGACAAAATGGACTTTAGCCACTATAATGGTCCTGAGTGCAAACTCCCGCAGGCCTAGCGGTATAGGGGATCTAATGTGTAACTTTCCAAATAAGAGCTCCGGCTCAGGTCTCCACGATGTTTGTCAAATCATTGATATCCACTGTAACAAATTAGTCCAAACATTCCGGATTATTGGGCATTTCCAGAACGTGGCCCAGATCAGCTCCCTCAGCCCCACACTTTGGGCAAGCCCCTTCTGGTGACAATCCCATGTGGAAGGCCCTTCTTGGTGGTATATGCGCTCGGGAAACTACTTTATATTGATCACCAGTATAAAAGTATAAACAGTGTTATTAATCATGTGGCTGAAAATATCTTAGCTTCTTTTGCAAGATGGAGCTGGTTGAGATCAGACTCCTAGTTTGCAAGGCAAAAACTCTTGTCCAGCATGTCTGAACTGTATGTTATTTTTCCTTGTTTGATTACTGCATTTAAAGAAGATTTTGGTTCAAGAGTTCTGAATCTTCTCATAGTGATGTTCTATACTTTGGATTAAACTCAATGTCAAGCCTAGTATAAGTAATACTTTGCAAGGACAGAATGACCGGGCTTGTGTCCAGTTCAAATACCACTGTTGCTCCTTTTGATCTTGTGCAAGTTGCTTAATCCTCCATTGCCCCGGGTACAAATTTAGATTGTGAGCCTTCCAGGGACAGGAAATACCTAGCACACTTGAGTGTAACACAACAGGTGTGAGCTACATCCTAATAAAAAAACACCCCCAAACCAACACACCCATCCTCCCCCTCCTTACATTATTAACGTGATAATCTTTAAAAGTCCATGTTTTCAGTTGCTTTCGAAAAGCCCCCTAGGCCCATGCAGTTAACATCTGTTTTGAGGCAGTGTAATGTGTGCCTCTATGTGACAGAAAGAATAGACACACGTGCCCTTGTTTTAGAAAGTATGTGCAGAAGCGCCTGTCTTGCTCATGCTCTGCCTATTCACTTTTGGAAATGCGGACATGTGAAGGGCAATTCTGTAACAAGGCACTCAGGGATACATGTCTCTTTGCATGTGTAAATGACAAATTAGCATGTAAGCGCTCTAAGCACTCTATTCTATAAGTGTTACAGGGAGGTGTACCATGGGCTTGCCTCCCAGTACGTAGAGTACTATAAGTTGCATGCACCCTTGCATTTAGGCATGCTCAGTTACACCAGGCCTAAATGTTAGATGTCCCAATGCTGGGTTATGCTAGTATTCTGTAACCGAACCTGGGCAATGTACAGCAGATTGCAAGTGTTTGTGGATGAACAGTGTGCCAATGTACATGTGTTGCTGAGGTTTAATAATGCATTTTTGATTGCTGCCTGGATACAGCTACTGAATAGCCCATGTGAGTGCCACAGCACTTTCCAGGCAGTTAACCAAATAGTGGTGATATTCCACTAATTGGTGTGATGGGGTGAGTTTTTATTTTTATTTTTTTGGCTAATTCCTTCCCCCTCAAGAGCATCCGTGCTCCTGAAGACTCTCTGCACCTACCTTAAGGATGCCCAGTGGTCTGGGATAGGAGTGACTCCTGCCCGTGCCCACTTTGGGTTCAAAATGGCAACTGTGACCTGGAGTTGTAGTCTCGTGATTGATTCCTACACATCAGTGGTATAATCTCAGATTGCTCTGTCCCCCTCCCCTTTCCATCCCCATGGTATACATGCACTCACTGTATCTTGCTCTGCCACCTCCCCCTTCCATCCCCACGGTTCACACACACTCAACCTTGGTGTACTGCCCCATCCCCATGGCACACATGCTCTGCCCCCGCCTCCCCTCCCAATTCCCAAGGTGCACACACACATTCAGCCTTACTCAACCTTTTTCTACCACCACACCCCCCATCTCTATAGCACATACACTCAACCTTGTCCTGCCACCACCACCTCCATTCCCGTGGTGCTTACACTCAGCCTTACTCTGCCACCCTTCCCCTATCCCCATAGCAGATACTTAGCCTTGCTCTCCCTCTTCCTTCTGACACCCATCCCTCCAGTGACCCTCACCCCTTCTGTGCTACTTGTTCACTTGAGCTTTGTTTGCTCGTTGCTTCTCCTCCTCCCTTTCCCAATCACATAACACGAAGAGTAGAAGGTATGCAGCTACATGCCAGGTCATGTCTTCCTCTGCCAGTCTAGGCCCAACTGTTCATTTGAATTGCACGGATGTACAGACACCAGCGTGATTCAAATGAATAGTCGGGCATAGGCCATCAGAGGAAGAGGACATAACTTAATGTGCAGCCATGCAGTCTCTGGGGAGGGGGGGGGATTGAACAGTGCAAAATGTCCTCATGAATATTGTGCTAAGATGAGAGCAAAGAACTGACGTTTCAAATTTTCACTGGAGCCTGCATCTTCAGCAACTGCTGCCCCCACCAAGATAAAATGTATTTATTTATCTACCTATCTATCTAGGCTGCTAGACTATATGGGTGCTAAGATCCAAAACTCTGATTATCAGTAGTAATTCTGTTGTTGACCCTTTTTCTCTTTGGAGGATCAACTGTCTTTTTTTCTGCTTCGCCTAGTTTAATCAAATTTGATACATCTCCTACATGGATTATAACTAGGTGGTGTCTAATAAAAATACATTAACATTTATTATAAGGTTGTTTTGGGGGAAAAAAAGAAATGAAAGACAATCATAAAATGCTCAAGGTGAGATCTCTAGCAAGCATGAAAATGATTCAGTGAAAGAGAAATTCTTTCTATATACTGCTTAATATGCATGGATTTTACTGTTAATATACAACACAGTTCACACATCATACCATTAATCAGTGGATACTGCAGCAGAGCCAGTCACTATTCAGTCTGTATGGTCCCATAGAGTATGCCAGACTTTTACAAGTGGAAGTGACTCACACACACTAGTTCAATTAGTATGTTCCCTGCCTGTCTCTGTACTATCTCTGCTGTGCTCTTTTCAGTTTATTTTATGTTTTTTTTTCTCACTATCTGTCCTGCACCACAGAGCCTGACTTTTCTCTGACACACAAACTCAGTCAGGCCATTAGTGCCGGACTAGTGCCCGCGTTTGCCAGTGCACCACGATCGAAGGTCCCCACCGCAGGGAATAGCGAGAATGCCGAGGGACATCAAGTATGCAAATGTATGCTGATGAGATAATTCCCTATTCCTTCCCAATGCTCAGTGGGCACTGCGCCAAAGAAGGGCATTCCTCCCACAGCAAACCCTATGCCAGCTCAGAGCTGGCATTAGGGTTTGCCAAGGTATTGGAGAGGAATGGAGAGAACGGGTAGGATCGGGAATCAGCCCCCCCCCTCCCCAAAGACTTGAGGGCCTGGTGGTGCGGTGGATCCCAGACCCCCCACCCCTCAAAGACGTAACCCCTCCCTGAAAATAAATAACCTGATGGTCCAGTGGGACCCCTGGCCAAGACTCTGACAACCCCCCCCCCCCCCCCCCCCCGAGGTCAGACCCAGGTGATCTAGTGGTGGCCCCTCAACCCCCTTCTACCTTGAAGAAAGGAGGAGGGACTAGGACTTCCTCCTCCTGCTGGGCGCCTCCTCAAAATGGTGGTGCCTTTGCCTTTTCGGTGCATCCTGGGATGCACTTGGCATAGCTTAACCACATAAGGCCCACCCAGTGCATCGCCATTTTGAGGAGGTGCCCAGCAGGAAGATGAAGTCCTGGTCCTTCATCCTTTCTATAAGGTAGGAGGGGGTTGGGGGGGGCCACTGCTAGACCACTAGGGTTTGTCCTTGGGGGGAACTTGGGTTCATTCCCTGGTGAGCTTTATTCTTGCCAAGCAAAAACAAGTGCTTTTTTTCTTGGTCTCATAGATTATAATAGAAATATGACAGCAGATAAGGGCCAAAAGGCCCATCCAGTCTGTCCATCCTTGGTAACCACCAACACTTTCTTTCCTAAGGGAACCCACATGCCTATCTCATGCTTTCTTAAACTCTGACACAGTCTCCCCGTCTCCATGACCTCCACCGGGAGGCCATTCCACGCATCCAGCACCCTTTCTGTGAAAGAGTATTTTCTTAGATTCTTCCTAAGACTATTTCCTCTTAACTTCATTTTGTGCCCGCTCATTCCATTGTTTTCCTTCATTTGAAAAAGACTCACTTCCTGTACATTAATGCCACTGAGGTATTTAAACGTCTCTATCATAGCCCCTTTCTCTCTTCTTTCTTCTAGCATATGCATGTTGAGATCTCTAAGCCTGTCCCTATATGTTTTATGATTGAGACCACTTACCCATTTCGTAGCTGCCCTCTGGACCAGCTCCATCTTGTTTAGATCCTTCTGTAGGTACGGTCTCCATAATTGCACACAGTACTCTTAAATGGGGCCTCACCAGAGACTTATACAAGGGCACTATCAGCTCTTTTTTTTCCTGCTGGTCATCCCTCTCCTTATGCAGCCAAGCATCCTTCTGGCATTGACTGTTGCTTTTTCTACCTGTTTGGAGTCCTTAAGGCCATTGGACCAGTACCCCCAATTCCTGCTCTTCTTTTGTACACAGAAGCTACACAGAAGCACTTCACCCCCTATATTGTACCGTTCACCTGGATTCTTATAACCCAAGTGGATGACCCTACATTTCTTAGCATTAAATCTTAGTTGCCAATTATCGGACCATTAAATCTTAGCTGCCAATTATTGGACCAAGCTTCACTAGATCCTTCCTCATGCTTTCCACATCCTCCGGGGTGTCCACTCTATTACAGAGTTTGGTATCATCCGCAAAGAGACAAACATTACCAGACAGCCCTTCCACAATGTCACTCACAAAGAGTTTAAAAGAGAGCTGGCTCGAGGACCGACTCCTGCAGTACACCACTGGTAACATCCCTTTCCTCAGAGCAAGCTCCATTTACCACTACCCTCTGTCTCCTTTCATTTAACCAGTTTTTAACTCAGTCAGTCACTTTAGGTTCCATACCAAGGGCACTCATTTTTTTTATCAGTCGCCTGTGCGGAACCTTGTCAAAGGCTTTGCTAAAATCCAAGTACACCACATCTAGTGTGCTTCCCAAGTCCAACTGTTTGGTCATCCAGTCAAAGAAATCAATCAGATTCAGCTGACACGACTTGCCTCTAGTGAAGCCATGCTGCCTTGGGTTTTGCAGTCAAACCTCACAATCCTCCACTTTAGAAGCATTTCCATAAGTTTGCTCACAACTGAGGGTCAGACTAACAAGTCTGTAATTTCTAACTTCCTCCTTCCGCTGTTGTGCAGAGGAACAGCATCCGCCCTTCTCCAGTCCTCTGGGACCACGCCAGGCTCAAAGGAAACATTGAAAATGTCAAACAGTGGAGCTGCCAAAACCTCTACAAGTTCCTTGAGCACCCTTGGATGTATCTCATCATGCCCCATCGCTTTGTCTGCTTTTAGTTTAGCTAGCTCCTCATGAACACAATCTTCTGAGAATCGGTCCTGGTCTTCCATACATCCATCCCCATTTGCATTTGTTTTCTGCTGTCCTACCCCCGGCCTTTCATCCGTGAACACAGAACAGAAATAATTGTTAAGCACTTCAGCTTTATCCTTAGCTTCTACATATACCTCCTCCTCAGCTTTGAGTCTCACAGTGCTATTGTGGCACTTCCTCCTGTCGCTTATACATCTGAAAAACATCTTGTCCCCTAATTTTGCTATATCGGCATCTTTTCTTCCATTTGCATCTGCATTCCTGACAGCTTTTCCAGCTTCTCTTAGCTTTTCCTCGTCTTTTTGCCTGTCTTCCTCTTTCGGAGTCATCTTGTAATGTATGAAGTGTAGCCTTCTTTTCCTTACCTTAACTACTATGTTCGTGAACCACAGTGGTCTTCTTTTCCTGTTACTATTATGTAATTTTCTAACATAAATGTTTGTCGTCTTTTAAATAGATCCTTTCAGTTTCGCCTACTGCTCTACTTCCTTCAGCTGTACCCATTCAACTAACTCTTTCTTAAGAAATTCCCCCATCTCGGCAAAGTTAGTTCTTTTGAAATCTGGGACCTTCAATCTCAAATAAGCCCTCTCCTCCTTTGTCTTAATATTGAACCACACCATTTGATGATCGCTAGATGCCAGATGATCTCCTACTGTAACATCAGAAACATTCTCCCAGTTTGTGACCACCAGGTCTAGGATAGCTCCAACCCGCGTAGGTTCCTTTACTCACTGCTGAAACAATTCTACCTGTAGAGAATCCAAGATATCTTTGCTTCTAGGTGACCGCTCAGCAGGGAAGCCCCAATCGACGTCCGGCATGTTACAGTTCATAAGCCTGTCCCTGTACGTTTTATGGCAGAGACCGCTTACCAGTTGTGTAGCTGCCTTGTGGACTGACTGCATCCTGTTTATATCTTTCCATAGGTGCGATCTCAAGGATTGCATGCAGTACTCCAAATGGGGTTTCACAAGAGATTTATGCAAGGGAACTATCACCTCTCTTTTTCCTGCTGGTCATCCCTCTCATTTTGCACCCAAGCATCCTTGTGGCTTTGATAGTCGCCTTTTCTACCTGTGTGGCCACCTTGAGGTCATCAGACAAAATCACCCCCAAGTCCAGCTCTTCTTTCATACACAGAAGCACTTCACCCCCTATACTGTGCCCCGTTCCCTTGGATTCTTGTAACCCAAGTGCACAAGCTTTCATTTTAGCATTAAAACTTAGTTGCCATTATTGGACCATTCAGAGTACCTTTCTACAAGGCCCATTTGCAGAGTAGAGCGCATATTGTTCTTCCTTCCCAGAATCCATTTTTGTTGATTTCTGGGTTGTCTTTTCTGTGATCGTGTTCCATCTTGAATTCTTAAAAACAGGGTGGGGGGGAGGTGATAAACTAGGTTCTTCTCAATCAGAAATATATTGGAATGTGCTTGATTGTTATTGATGCCCATGGTATTGTTTGAAGACAGCCTAGAGTTATTTGAGTGGCTTATTGCAGCTGTTTGTGGTATGAGAGAACAAATTTGCTTACCTGTAATTGGTGCTCTCTCACAGCAGTACAGTGAACCATCCAGCCTTCCTGCATTCCTGTTGCAGGTTGTCCTTACACATTTTCAGGTCTCATGGTTGTTAAACAATAAACTGTACAGTAGCAGAGTTAGCGGTGCATGGGTAGTCTCCATCCCAACCTCAAACTTTCTGAGAGAGTTCTTGAATAGGGGTCTACAGTTCCGGGCCAGGAGGGCTACAAACAAGTTTTCCTTAACATTGAGTGGAGGAGTGGCCTAGTGGTTAGAGTGGTGGACTTTGGTCCCGGGGAACTGGGTTCGATTCCCACTGCAGGCACAGGCAGCTCCTTGTGACTCTGGGCAAGTCACTTAACCCTCCATTGCCACAGGTACAAATAAGTACCTGTATATAATATGTAAGCTGCATTGAACCTGCTATGAGTGGGAAAGCGCGGGGTACAAATGTAAGAAAAATAAAATAATTAAATAAATAAATTATACCAGACCAGTCCAGGACCTGTGGTTTTGTGGCTGTCAAGCAGTAGATGGAGACATAGAATAAAGACGTGGGGGGAAGCGGGGAGGGGGGGTGGAGACATGATGGCATCTGAGCAAGACTCCTGTGCATCTCCCTCTGCCACTATTGACCGTGCCTAAAAGACGTGGGAAGGTGAGGGTTCCCTCTTGCCCACCTTCCACCTCTTGATTTACAGCAGATGGAAATTTTATTCTTTGCACAGCTTATACTTGTTTTGGGCATGCCTGCTGCTTGGGGCAAGGGGAAGAACCCCAAGCTAGGGAGTAAAGTTTTGCTCAGTCCAGTCAACCCGGGCACACATCTGGCTCCCTGGAGCAGCCTTACACCACATCTGCAGCTGACAGGAGAAACACCACATATAGCCTCTGCAAGACAGATGGTGTTTAGCGCTGTCCCAGAAGAATTTCCAACTTTAGCCGGAGCAGAGTTGACAATGTGAGGCATATTTTCAAAGCACTTAGCCTTCCAAAGTTCCATAGATTTCTATGGAACTTTGGAAGGCTAAGTGCTTTGAAAATGTGCTTTGGCTTCTGAAGATGCCGGGGGGATCTTGAGGGGAAATTAAAATCCCTCCTTTGGCTAGACTTTTGGAGGTCATTCTGGACTCACTGTGGTCAGCCATTGAACATAAGTGTTGCCATACTGGGACAAACCGAAGGTCCATCAATCCCGTTTCCAACAGTGGCCAATCCAGGTCACAAGTACCTGGCAAGATCCCAAAAGAGTAAAACAGATTTTGTGCTATTTATTCTAGAGACAAGCAGTGAATTTTCCTAAGATCATCTTAATAATGGCTTTTGGGCGCCCTGTAAGTACATCATAAAACCATTTTGCCCGTTTCCTTAGAGGAACCTCTTTGAGAAGAGGTTCTGTTTTCTCCTGAATTGATTTTACTGCTTCATAAAGCTTTTTCGCTTAAGCACTGTTGGGGTGTGACTAAACAGCGAATTTTCCTGCTTGAAAATTTTAGAGCTATTGTTTATGATGTGCATTTCCTTTGTTTGGCCAGCAGGTGGTGACTGTCATTTGTTTGTAATGTTACAGAACTGTCAGTTTCTTTTCCCGCCAAAAGCTTCTTGAGTCCCTGTGAACAGTTAGACTTCATATCCTGTGAGCAGCTATATCTTGTTCCTGAACTCCCCAGTTACTGTTTAGGTAGTAGATAAATGCTTAGATAGTTTTATATTTGATCCATATTCAGTTATCTGTTATTGCCTATTCTTTTCCACCTGTTTATATGGTTGAATATTCAAGATTTGTATGACAATAAACCTTCTTTAGTTCATTGTCTCAGCTTGTGTGAACTGACAAAAAAACCTGGTGGTTTGTGTTTTTGGGTCTGTGGGTTCTTTCTAGGAAATGTGGGATCACTGGGAGTGTGGCCCCAGTGTTCTAGAAATCACCGAGGAATACCTTGAGAACAGGAGGCTTGCCCAGAGGCGGTTGGGACCCAGTCGGTGGGAGGAGGGTGCTAGTGTAGAGCACATGCACAGGTGTAGGCAGACCTGAGCTGTGCTGGGGATAGACCCTCTGAGTAGTCGCAGGGTTAATCCTGTGTGAGTGGCTAGGTGTTTCATGATGGGGGGGGGGGGGTGTCATACCCTTCCATGATCCGCAGCTGCTTTGAGCGCTAATGTCCCCTCTAAATGCCAGTGCCTAGAGGTGGAGGACTGGACTCTCATTCTGAGATTTCAGCACTGAATCTAGACCCGTGGTTCTCTGTAGGAACAGCTTTAGTTGTGCTTAGTGGTTGTGGTTGATGATCTCCTTGAGACTTGACTATCTTCTCATGTGGGTAGCCCAAGCTTGCATGATCATGGCTTGGTGGTTCAAATCTTGAAGTCTGTTATGGGGGTAACCTTCAAACTCCCTCATGTATAGTGGTAATAATTAAAGTAGACTATATGGAAGGTGAACTCATTGTTGGGACCAGATCAAGAGCAGTCGTGGTCCATCAATTGACTGGAGCTCAGAGCAGTTTGCCTAGCTCTTTCCAAATTTGTCCTGTTACAGGGGAAAGCAGTCAGTTTTGTACAACAATGCCACAGTTATGGTTTACATTAACAAGAAGGAAGGCACCAAGAATGTGGCAGTGTCCAAGGAAGTGACCTTGCTGTTTACTTGGATGGAAAAGAACTTAAAGATGCTCTCTGTAGCTAATATTTCAGGGACCAGAATGTTCAGGTGGATCTGGGAGAATGGGAACTATTGATGGAGGCATTGCATTGCATAACAGACAGGTGGGGCCTTCCAGTCATTGATCTCAGGGTGACAAGAGCCAAGGTGGAGGTTCCATGTTTTTTTCATTTGGAAGAAAGAATTATTTTCCAAGGGTCTAGATGTGTTGAGTCAACCCTGGCATCCAAACCAACTGTTGTACATTTTTCTTCCGCTACTAATCCTTAGTACAATATTACGTAAGATTGCTGAGAATATTGGATGGTCATCCTTGTAGCTCCGGATTGGCCAAGAATACATGGTTTGCTGATCTACTTCATCTGAAGATTTATCATCTTTTAAGATTTTCTCAGGGAAGGATCATCTTCTGCAAGGGTCTCTGGTAATGGGGGACCTTTCTTTTTGTCTTATTGCATGGCTGTATTTCCTTCTTTGTTCCTAAAGTTGTGTTGTCTTTTGATTTGAATCAGGATGCTTTATTTTTTCTTAAAAAGGACTTTGATAAGGAATTTAAACTATTCAATTTGTTAGATGTGTGCAGAGTCCTCCTCGGGTATCTGGAAGTGACTAATGAATTCTGAAAGTGAGACAGGTTATTGGTCTTGTTTGGTGGTCCAAAAAAGGTGAGGCAGCTTCTAAGGCTGTAATTTCTAGATGGATTTAATAACTGATTTCCTCGTCTTACGAATTACAAGGAAAGCAAATTCTGGTAGGAATATGAGCTAATTCTGCCAGGGGTGTCTTAGAATCCTGGGCCAACTCACAGGCAGTGGATTCAACTGAGATTGGCAGGGCAGCTGCCTAGTCGTCTTAGCATACTTATGCGAACCATTACAGATTAAATGTAGGGGTAAGAGCTGAAGCCTCATTTAGCATGATAGTTCTTAAGGCAGGGATTTCTGCTTCCCCCCACCTTGAGGATCGCTTTGATTCATCCCACGGGTCCTGGATTGGTCTAGTATGGATGTCAGGGAAGGAGAAATTAGATCTTAGCTAATAATTTTATTTCCTTTAGTCCTATCAGACCAGTCTAGAGTCCTACTCGATTGCTATGTGGTTTGCAAACTAGCCAAGAGGCAGAATTCAATTTCCTTCTCCTGTGCTGGAGGTTTTTCAAACTGTGTGTTCTATTTTTCAATTCTGTTGAATTTCAAGAAGTTGTAGTTCTGTAATCCTGGTCTCCATTGTTTGGTCATTCAAAATACTGAAGATCCGTAACTGCACAGTGCCTATGTAGGCCAGGGTGCAGAAGTCTTTGTTCTCTATCTCCATCTGCTGGTTGATGGCTATAAATCCACAGGTTCTGGACTGGTCTGGTAGGACTAAAGCAGACTAATTTTTGCTTGATTTGGGGGATTTTTATGATGAATATTCATACAATTATTTGCAGGCATTGCTTGTGTTGTTTGCAGATATACCTGAACACTATAGTCCTGAACACTAGACTAGTTTGTGGTTCTTCAGGACCAGATTGGTGACCCCTGCTCTTGAAAAATCCTATGAGCTGTTAGGCAACAGTCATATGACCTATGTGGCTTCTTACATGGCTCTCATCAGAGAACATTATAGGTAAATCAATATGATGATTCCACTTTCTAAACTTGGTGCTGTTCTACAGATTATTCAGATCACACCGATGCCAGTAGTCCACACACAGGCTACTTCTCAGAGTGCCCTGGTACCTCCTGCAAGCCCTGCCCTCCAGAGCACAGTGCCTGTAACTGTAGCAACAGCAACAATGATGGCTACCACTACACAGCCACAGAAAGTCATCCTGCCTTCATCTACCAGGTAAAGATTCACTTGAGCTAACTTCTTCCTGTTGGGATGTATTTACGTCCTGTAGCCGTTCTCTTGCAGTAGTACAAATATCAATATTGGACTTCCTTGTTATCTTCTATTGTATTAGAAACAGAGAAATTGACAGCAGATAACAGCCTATCCAGTCTGCCCATCCACACCAACTACAGTGCTCTGCAGTCCCTTCCTCTCCCTCAGAGATCCTCTGTGCTCATTCCATACTTTCATGAACCAGCATTAATTGTTCTCCTTTTTTCCTTCATTCTTGTCTCTCTCAGGATCACCTATGTACCATCTTCTGCAGGTCATGCTCTCCCCCTGGCATCCAGCACTTCCCATGCACCAGCTGGTGCTCCTGGCACAACTGCAACATATGTGCAATCCACATTGGGTCCTGCATCCATGGCTCTAGGGTTCACGGCCAATGGACAGGCCATTGTGCAGCCGCTTTTGGCAGGTGAGTGTGGGACTTGTACATCAGGACAGCGGTAGGGAGTTGCGCAGTCAGATATAAGTGGAGGGTAGTGTGGGATCAGATGAAAGACTGAAATAGGTGGTATGTTATGTCACGGGCCAGAATAAGTGACCTTGTGGGATCAGATCAGATGATTCGGGGTCTGACATGAGGGGCCGTACAAGGTTGATCATGGAACATTATAGAGTTAGAATGTTGACAAGTTAGCAGATTTTTGGGGGGTGGGGGGCAGAGGGCTTCACAGAATCAGACCAGAAGATGAACTAGGATTCGAGGATAGGGCATATGTGAAGCGCTGGTTTGATGATCTGTACTTTACCTTACATGCTTTTCTTTCAGGTCAGACTCCTCTGCTGGCACCAGGACATGTTGGAGTATCACCAATTTCCAGCCCCCAGCTTGCCCCTACCTGCAGTGGCCAGGTTATCACTGCTATCTACCCGCCTGGGGGTACCCCAGGAGCCAGCACCCTTTCTGTCACCACGCAGCATCAACCTCTTGGTAATGGGCAGAGTCTGGTGTATAGTGCTGGGACCACTCCCACCACCATTCTGCCTAAAGCAACCACGCCTACCACTGTAGTGGCTACAGGCCCTCAGACGCAAGCTGCTGTAACCTGCAGCACAACCCCGTTCTCAGCTACTACAGGTAAGGAATAGTGAGAGGCAGCACTGAGGGGACTCTAATATACAGGAATGAAACTGCAGAATTCAAGACGTAAGCCACTGGGTCAGCATCCCACCATCTCTTTCAGCCTGTCTCCTTATGCTGCTTCTCTTTCTCTCTCTAGTTTTGCCTGCAAAGATTAACAAAAGCTTTATTGGTCTGACATTTTGTACTTGTTGCCCAAGTAAAATGTTAAGTGGGAAAAGGAAACAGTTAAGTTTCATACCCTTCTGTACTTTTTATCTGCAGACTTATCTCCTTTTATATTGTGGCATTCAAGATGATGCTTTTACCTAAATTTCTTTATATTTGCCAAACTCTTCTGTTGTCTGTGCTGAAGATCAAACTGAATGTGTTGATGCCTCCGTACAAGTCATTGGTGAGGCCCCATTTAGAAACAGAAACATGATGGCAGATAAGGGCCAAAAGGCCCATCCAGTCTGCCCATCCTAAGTAACCACTAACTCTTCCTTTTCTAAGGGATCCCACATGCTATATCTGACTAAGGACATGAAAAGATTTGAAGGTTCAGAGAAAAGCGACAAAAATGATATGGGGTTTGCACCAAAAGACATACCAGAAGAGACTTGAGGTTCTAAATATGTATATCGTAGAGAAAAGACAGGATAAGGATATGATACAGACGTTTAACTATTTGAAAGATATTAATATGCAAAGAAACCTTTTCCAGAGACGGGTAAGTGAAAGAACTAGAGAACATGAATTGAGGTTATTGGGGGGGGGGGGGGGGGGTTGTCGACTTAGATTTAATGGTAGGAGGTACTTTTTCACAGAGAAGGAGAGTGGATCCCTGAAATGCCCTCCCACAGGAAGTGGTGGAAATGAAAATGGTAACTGAATTCAAGAACACATGGGATAAGCACAAAGTATTCCTAAATGGAAAGAGAATAAAATCAAAACAACTTAGCTGTGCTTAAACAGAAAATCCAGTAGTGGGGAATTAAGCCAGTGCTGGACAGACTTCTATGGTCTATTACTTGAAAATAGCAAGCACAGCTCAAGTATAAATATGTTGGGCAGACTGGATGGTGCATGTATGTCTTGATTTGCCGTCATCTACTATGTTATTTTATTATGTCTTGAGTATGAAAATGTTTTCCTATATTTATTTACATTATTCACTATCCTGCACAATTCAGAAAGTTTTTTGTGACTTACAGTAGTAGCATACTTATATTTGTAAGAGAAGGCTGCCCAGTGTATCCTGGAAAGTTCTGATAAGGAACTGGAGGGAGGGGAATATGGGAATATACCAGAGTTAGCCACTATTATGCGGCCCAATTGAGAGCAGTAGTTGAGTAGTGTAGACCTCTTTCAAAGTAGTGGGCAAAGATTAGGTAGGCTGTTGCAGGTCACTGCCCACTAGCAGCAAGTCTTTGGGTTTAGATAGGTGGCTGGAAACAAACCAGAGGTCAAAACGTGTGAGTGTACCTTACCAGAAAAGTATGGAGGAAACTACAGAAGGGATTATTGCAGAGTAAGGATGTATCTAGGCTGGCCCCCTTGTGCTTGTTTTTATATTTGTCTCCAGGCATATCTCTCCCTAGATTAAAACAGTGGGAGGAGAGGAGGTTAACCCATATGGGACAGTTATACAAGGCTGGGGGGAGGGGAGGGTGTTAGGACTTTTGCCTCTTTGCAGGAAGAATCTAGCTTGCCCCACCAAAATCTGTTTTATTTCTGCAAGTCTGATGCTTCCTCAGCGACCCTCCAGACCGGTCAAGACGCTTGGGTTATGCACGCCTACCAGCAGAGGGAGACTGAGAACACTAAAACTTAAACCAGTATAAGCTAGCAGCCAACCCCCAAGCAGCCAGTAAATCTTAGTCTCCAGCAGAGGGTAGACATGCAGCCTGAGCAGTCAGTCTAGTCTGGTAGGATTAGATTTTCTTAACTATACCCTGTACTTGGAATTATTTTTGGTTGAGTACTTCAAGAAAAGCGGGTCCAGTGGGATTCACTTTTCTCTGTGGAATTTAGCCGGTGTGTGGCTTATTCCCCGGCTGGCCTTTGGTTAGGCAGTCATGTGCCTCGGCTCCTGTTGTGACAGGAACCTTGAGAGTCATAACTTCTGGCAGTTTGTATTATTCCCCTGCTGGCCTTTGGTTAGGCAGCCATGTGCCTCGGCTCCTGTTGTGACAGGAACCTTGAGAGCCATAACTTCTGGCAGTTTGTAGCTTTGAAATCCTCTTTCTGAACTTTCTGCCTGTTGCCTCGGCTCCTGCTATGGCAGGAACCTTGAGTGCTTATTCCCTGTCAGCTCTTAGCAACTGGACTTTTGTTGTGAGTGTAAAAAGAAAAAGAAACAGTGTTTGGCTGCTTGACAGTGCTTGACTGTGTTGTTTGGGCAGAGAGGCCTCGGGATTTTGAGCAACTTTGAGAGAGCTGGGACGTTAGGGTGTACTGCTTTAAATTCACGATGTCGGCGGGAAAGCCGTCGCGCTGCCGTTCTTGTGCGCGAAGGGGGATAGACACGCCAGGAGCTCAATGCAGGTTTTGTGGGGAGCCTAAACAGCCTGATTCTTCGCCTCCGGTACTAGCTGCGGAGGGTTCAGGTAGCGGTAAAGGTTTGCCCGGCTCGTACTTTTCCCATGAATTCGGATCTCAGAGATATGATCGTCCAGGAGTGGTCCTCCCCAGATTCTCCTTGTAGGGTGAGCAGAGCTATGGTGAGACTGTACCCTATTCCGCAAGGGGATAAGGACTCCTTTAAGTCGCCGACAGTGGATGCGGTGGTGACCGCGGTTACCAAGGCTACGGCTATTCCGGTTGATGGGGGGAGGCTGCTCTCAGAGATCCGCAGGATAGGAGATTAGAGTCTTTCATTTGGCGCAATTTTGATCTCTCGGCATTGTCACTTCAGGCCGCTCTGTGCGGGGGCCTAGTAGCCAGGGCGTGTTTCCGTTGGGCTGAAAGACTTTTGGATGGCCCGGCCTTAGATAGAGCTTCCTTGGTGCAAGAGCTAGCCAGGTTAGAGATGGGCTCTTCCTTTTTGGCAGATTCTAGTTATGATCTGCTGAGAGCTTCTGCTAAGAATATGGCATTGGCGGTTGGAGCTCGTCGTGCTCTTTGGCTTCGTGGTTGGACGGCGGATGCAGCGTCTAAGTCCAAGTTATGTTCTCTCCCCTTCAAGGGGACCTTGCTGTTTGGAGAAGAGTTGGATAAGTTGGTTCGATTTTTTTTTCAGCGTACTCAGCCCTTTCGCGGAGGTCGGCGAGGAGGCTGAGTCGCGCCGGGGGGAGGTCTGTCCTCCGGGCGTGCTTCACAATGAAGGTGTGCGTGTCCAGCCTCTGGTAAGGGTAGGGGCTCGTTTGAGTCAATTCTATCAGAGGTGGACCCATATCACGTCAGATCAGTGGGTACTCGAGGTGGTGCGAGACGGGTACGAGCTAGAATTCGAGACTTTCCTTCCAGATTTTTTCCTCGCCTCTCCGTGACGCTCTCGGGTCAAGGCCAGGGCGATTCGGCAGACGCTTCGTCGGCTGATAGATCTGGGGGCGGTCGTTACCGTGCCAGTTTCAGAAAGGGGAACAGGTTGTTATTCGATTTATTTTGTGGTCCCCAAAAAGGAAGGTTCCTCTCAGCCTATTCTAGATCTCAAAAGGGTCAACGAGGCTTTGAAAGTTCCCTCCTTTCGCATGGAAACGTTGCGCTCGGTCATAGTAGCGGTGCAGAAGGGGGAGTTTCTCACATCTTTGGATCTGTCAGAAGCCTATCTTCATATTCCCATTCGGGCGGCGCATCATCGGTTTCTCTGTTTTTCGGTTCTGGGACAGCATTTTCAATTCTGTGCGCTGCCGTTCGGTCTGGCTACGGCGCCTCGTACCTTTTCCAAGGTTATGGTGGTTGTGGTGGCGGCTTTGAGGAAACAAGGAGTGTTGGTACACCCGTATCGCGACGATTGGCTCATTTGCGCCGTCCCTTCAGGAGAGTGTGGATGCGACGGTGAAGGTGGTAGCTTTCTTGGAGTCGCTTGGCTGGGTGGTGAACTTGGTCAAGAGTCACCTGGAACCGACTCAGTCCCTGGAATATCTGGGGGTTCGCTTCGATACGGCGAAGGGCTGGGTGTTTTTACTGGCAGTTCGAATTGCCAAGATGCAGTTATTGATTCACCAGTTTTGTGCCAAACGGTTCCCTCTCGTCTGCTCACTCTTACCTTCAGATTTTGGGACTCATGGCGGCATCGATAGAGGTAGTGCCCTGGGCCAGGGCTCACATGAGGCAGCTGCAGGCGGCACTGTTGGAGCGGTGGTCTCCTCAGACTCAGAGCTTGGAGAAAAGACTGCGCTTGCCGGATCCGGTTCGTCTCAGCCTGCGATGGTGGCTTCACCCGCCGAATCTGGAAAAAGGCATGCCCTTGGATCCTCCGGAGTGGACGGTGCTAACGACGGATGCCAGTCTAGTAGGTTGGGGGCGCATTGTCTCGGAGAGGTAGCTCAGGGTCGCTGGTTGGAGGAGGAGGCCTTGTGGTCCATAAATCGGTTGGAAACTCGGGCGATAAGGTTGGCACTGCAGTCTCTTCAGTATCTTCTCGAAGGCAAGGCAGTTTGAGTACTGTCCGACAATGCCACGGCGGTGGCGTACGTAAATCATCAGGGGGGTACCAAGAGTCGAGAGGTGTCAGAGGAGACGGCGGAGTTAATGCGTTGGGCAGAACTTCATCTTCAGAGTCTCTCGGCAAGTCATGTAGCTGGAGTAGACAATGTCAGTGCGGATTTTCTGAGCAGGCTCACTTTGTATCCAGGAGAGTGGTCGCTACATCGTCCATTGTTCCGTCGCCTAGTGAAGGAGTGGGGTCTGCCGTTGATAGATCTCATGGCCTCATCAGACAATGCTCAAGTACCCAGGTTTTTCAGCCGGCGGCGAGATCCGAGGTCCGAGGGGATCGATGCTCTGGTGCTCGCGTGGCCCCCTCACCAGCTGTGGTACGTGTTTCCTCCTTGGCCCTTGATAGGACGGATAGTTCAAAGAATAGAGCGTTACGCTGGGACAGTAATTCTTGTGGCTCCAAATTGGCCTCGTCGGCCTTGGTTTGCCGATCTAGTACGTCTGGCGATAGGCGGGCTGCTCTCGCTGGTAGAGTCGGTGGTGTTGGTGCAAGGTCCGATCGTGAT
This sequence comes from Microcaecilia unicolor, assembly GCF_901765095.1. Taxonomy (NCBI): domain Eukaryota; kingdom Metazoa; phylum Chordata; class Amphibia; order Gymnophiona; family Siphonopidae; genus Microcaecilia; species Microcaecilia unicolor. Next base: position 69,700,939 of record NC_044038.1, on the reverse strand, counting down.
GCCAGACCCTTCTCCGTTCTCGCTTACGGCCTGGCTCTTGAAAGGGACAGGCTGAAGAAGAAAGGTTTTTCAACTAAGATGATTGATACTATGTTGCAGTCCTGTAAATGTTCCACGTTCTTTGCTTATGTTAGGGTGTGGCGGATCTTTGAAGGTTGGTGTAACGATCGTTCTTGTTCACCTTGGACCGCTTCCATTCCGGAGGTGTTAGAGTTTTTACAGGATGGTGTAGACAGAGGTCTTGCTCTTTCCTCTTTGAAGGTGCAGATTGCGGCTCTGTCCTGTTTTCGGGGAAGGATACGGGGAGTCTCCTTGGCATCTTCCCCAGATGTGGTTCGGTTTTTATGTGCTGTAAAGCTGATTCGTCCTCCTCGGCGGCCGGTTGTACCGCCGTGGGATTTGAACTTGGTGTTGGAAGTCTTGGTAGGGCCTCCCTTTGAGCCTTCGGGGTCGAGTACTCTTAAAGATCTTACTTTGAAGTCGGTGTTTTTGGTAGCTATTACTTCGGCGCGGTGAGTTTTGGAGTTGCAGGCTTTGTCTTGTTGTGCGCCTTTCCTGGCTTTCTCGAAGGAAAAGGTCTCTTTGAAGCCTTTACCATCGTTTTTACCCAAGGTAGTGTCGTCTTTCCATGTAAATCAGGACATTTCTTTGCCAGTGCTGGGAGATAAGTTGGGAGATGCGTCTCAGCGCCGTTTAACCAAGCTGGATGTTCGGCGAGTCTTGAGGGTTTATTTATCCAGGACTCGGGAGTTTCAGTCTTTAGATAGGTTGTTTGTGTTGTATGGCGGTCCAAAGAAGGGAGCTGCAGCTTCTAAGGCAACTATTTCCAGATGGTTGAAGGAGGCGGTTTCCTCGGCATATTTGATCAAGGGACGTAGAGTGCCTGACCAACTGAAGGCGCATTCGACCAGGGGAGTAGCTTCTTCCTGGGCGGAGAGAGGTCTGGTTCCGCCTCAAGATATTTGCAGGGCGGCGGTCTGGTCCTCGTTGCATTCGTTTGTGAAACATTATAGACTGGATGTGCAGGCTAGGGAGGATGCCAGTTTTGGTGCGGCAGTGTTGACTTCTGGGATGCAAGGATCCTGCCCTTAGGAGTTGTACTGCTTTGGTACTTCCCAAGCATCTTGATCGGTCTGGAGGGTCGCTGAGGAAGGTGAAATTAGGTCTTACCTGCTAATTTTCTTTCCTCTAGACCCTCCAGACCGGTCAAGAACCCTCCCGCTGTGTACATGTTTCTTTGTGGTGAGTATGATTGGCAGAGTTCTAGTGTTCTTATGGTCTATGTTGCTATGGCTGAAAGGTATCTAAATTTCAAGTCTTGCTATACATATATTTCCTCTGCATTTCAGAGAGTGACCGTAGCGCTGTGGCGTTCGATCAGTTGAAGCACGTGTTTCATGTTTTTTGTTTCTGAGTACAGGGTTCTTTGACCTTTCGGGGTTGTAATTGTTTCTTGGTTTCATTTGTTTTCTGCTTTGTTAAGGATTTACTGGCTGCTTGGGGGTTGGCTGCTAGCTTATACTGGTTTAAGTTTTAGTGTTCTCAGTCTCCCTCTGCTGGTAGGCGTGCATAACCCAAGCGTCTTGAGCGGTCTGGAGGGTCTAGAGGAAAGAAAATTAGCAGGTAAGACCTAATTTCACCTTTGTAACCAGCACAGGTGGATTTATAACAGGAGCTTACCCCATTTGAAGTATTGTGAGGGTTGGCGGGCTGGACAGAGGGGCTTGATCTCCTGAATTTATAGAGTATTGATTGGAGGGAATTGGAAGGAAGGCAAACTTCCTTGTCACCTGCAACAGATGAATCCAGGAACTGGTGGGTTAAGTCCGTCTACCAGCAGGTGGAGCTAGAGATAAACAAACTGAAGGCAGTGATGCAAGCGGCCAGCCCCTTTCTCAGTTAGTATGTCTCTGTCTCCAGCAGGTGGTGGACAGCTTTTCTCCATCTCCTGGATCCAGGGCTTCTGAGGGTGTCCCTTGTCCGGTGGCCAGTTTGAGTTGGGGCAAACATTTGCTGGGATGGGAGGATGATTTGGGTATAACACTGGACACCAAGAGGTGGGAAAAGAGATTCAGAGTACGTAGCAAATATTGGTATCCGCATACCTGGTGGAAAATGACTTAACTACTCTGCCATTGGTACTTGACCCCAATGAGACTGAAAAAAATTTATTCACAGGTAACAGATCAATGTTGATGCAGTTGTGTGCAGCCATGAATTCTACTGCACATTTGGTTAGAATGCCCTGTGGTTCAATTGTTTTGGAGTAGGTGCCGGAAGTTGCTCTCTGCTAATTAGTGAGATGCAGCTACCACTCGGTCTCAAGGTTTTCTAGTTAGAAATGTTTCTGGACAGCATGAATTAGGACATGATAGAATGTTAAGTGGACTAATAGCTGCAGTTAGATGTGCCTTCAAGGTGTTAGAAGATGGCATATTTACTGGAAGAGTCTATGATATATTATTGACTTTTATGGAATGTGTACATGATATATTGACTTTTATGGAATGTGTACTTTCTATGTAAGCTGGATTGGGCATCCTTTGTTGGGCTTCAAAGATATTGTAGTAGGGGAGAATCTGCATGGGGGGCAGAGTGGCAAGATGGGTAGGAGTGAGGATGGTGTGGGTTCTTCAAATTGATGTGTTGCCTGTTTTTATAAGAGGATTGATGGCTATGCTGATTTAAAAAAATATTTAAACATTTAAATTAAAAAGAATTTGCAGAAGAGAAAACGAGAAAATTCTTGAGTTCTGGTAACATCTAGTATTTCTGGCCTGATGGTAGTATATAACATATCTTGTTGCTGTAGCTCCTGGTTCTCCTGTTTTCCTTGGATTAGATTTCCTGCTCATACTTTTATGGGAAGTTTCTGATTTCTGTCAACTTGTGAAGGGAATTGTGTGTCTGATAGCTTTGCAGGAGATTAAAAAAAAAAAAACCAGGAATAAAACAAAAAGGTTTTTTGTTCGTTTGGGCATAAAAACCATGCTGCTAATCTTCTGTTCACCATCATACTTCAGTTAATCTAAAATTTAAAAAAAAGGCTTTAAATGTAGGAAATAATTGATAAATATTGTATAGTGTTAAAACTTTAAGGGTAACGAACTTTTGTGTGCCAACTAATCCCAATGTGAATAACCGTCCACCTTGGCAGAGCATTTACACCCCCAGAAAAGTAATTTGAAACCTATAGGTCTAATTAGTCTGAAAAAAGCCATTCTTAAGACCATTTGTCTCTAATGAAATATCTGTATTTGACATGATAGCAGTTTCAATGTCAGGAAGTTGTCATTCAGGCTTTTCAGGCAGGATTTATTGTGGAATTCTTTCAATTGTTAACCCCCCCCCCCCCCCCCCCCCCCAAAAAAAAAACTTCTTTCTGGGGCATAAAAATCATAAGAATTTGTTTAAAAATAAAACCATCACATCTAAAAGAAAACTGTATATAGTTGCAACCAAGGCCTAAAAACAAACAAGACATTTAAAATTGTCTGTACCAAATAAAGGGGGTCTCTTACTAAATCTTAGCTCAAGTTATCTACTGCAGGGCACATTTTATTCCTATTGGCCCCAGTGGCGTAGCCAGACTGCCAATTTTGGATGGGCCTGAACCCAAAGTGGGTGGGCACAAAATTTTCTCTCTACCCCCCTCCCCCAGCAAAATTTAGTCATGCTAATCAGATGCATTTGTCACACAGGGTAAAGTGCTGCTTTTCAGTGCATCAGATTTCAGAAAATTTATTTAATAGCCTAACACCCATTTCAGTGAGCTTTCAGAGGCCAAAACCTCCTGCCTCAGGTCAGTATAATGCTGTTACGGTATCCTCGCCTGACCTAAGGAAGTATTGGTCTCTGAAACTTCATTAACACAGGTACCATATTACTTTATCCTAAATTAAAAATAAAATTATTTTCTTTACCTTTCTTGTATGGCCATTTACTTTTTCTCATTGTGTCGCTCCCAGTCTCTAGATTCTGCTTTCCTTCGTTTTCACTTAACTCTTCTGCCACGGTTTCCTGGCCATTTCTCATTTTTCTCTCCTTTTTCTTTGCTTTCTTCAATATTTTTCTGCCTCTCTCTCTCTCTCTGTCCTGATTTAATTCATTCTTACTATCCATTCTTTAATTTCCTTCATCTACTTATGGCTTTTCATCTTTTTCTCTCCCTTGTTCTCCCCATGCCCCTTCCTCTTATTCTCCAGTCTTTCACTACTCTCCTTTTCCATCCAGCAGCTCTCTTCTTTCTCTCCCCATCCTTCCAGTCTCCCCTCTCTCGCCCCATCCTTCCAGTAGTCTCCCCTCTTTCTTTCTGCATCCTTCCGTCCAGTGTCACCTCTTTCTCCCTACCCTTCCATCCAGCGTCTTCCCTCTTTCTCTCCCCATCATTCCATCCATCTACCCTCTCTCCTGATCCTTCCATCTAATGTCTCTCTCTCCCTCTTTCTAACCAGTGTCTCTGTAACACTCTACCCTTTTCTGTTCAGTGTCTCTTCTCTCTCCACATCCTTCCAGTCTCTCCCCTCTCTCTGCATCTTTCCAGTCTCTCCCCATCCTTCCATCCAGTCTCTCTCCCCATCCATCAGTTTTCCCTCTTTCTCTCCCCATCCTTCCATCTGTTTTCCCTCTTTCTCTGCCATCCTTCCATCTGTTTTCTATCTTTTCTCCCCATCCTTCCATCTATTTTCCCTCTTTCTCCTCATCCTTCCATGTTTCCCTCTTTCTCTGCCATCCTTCCATCTGTTTTCCCTCTTTTCTCCCCATCCTTCCATGTTTTCCCTCTTTCTCTGCCATCCTTCCATGTTTCCCTCTTTCTCTGCCATCCTTCCATGTTTTCCCTCTTTCTCTGCCATCCTTCCATCTGTTTTCCCTCTTTTCTCCCCATCCTTCCATGTTTTCCCTCTTTCTCCCCATCCTTCCATGTTTCCCCTCATTCTCTGCCATCCTTCCATCTGTTTTCCCTCTTTTTCTCCCCATTCTTCCATCTGTTTTCCCTCTTTTTCTCCCCATTCTTCCATGTTTTCCCTCTTTTCTTCGACGAGGCCCACCCTGCATGCCAGCGCCAGCCAGCCCCAGCTCCCATCGCCGGCCACTGCTGCTTTTCCTGTTGAGCAGCAGGGCCGGCGCTACAAAAAGAAGAAGCGCTAACGGCGCTAAGGATGAAAAATGTTAAAAAAAAAAAAAAAAAGCGCCGCACCGGCAGGCACTGTCTAGGCAGCCTTGAGGCATTGGCTGCTGGCTCGCAGGCTCCTCCCGTCTCCTACGTCACTGCAGTTTCGTAGGAGACGGGAGGAGCCTGCGAGCCAGCAGCCAATGCCTCAAGGCTGCCTAGACAGTGCCTGCCGGTGCCGCACTTTTTTTTTTTTTAAACATTTTTCGTCTTCCTTAGCGCCGTTAGCGCTTCTTCTTTTTGTAGCGCCGGCCCTGCTGCTCAACAGGAAAAGCAGCAGTGGCTGGCGATGGGGGCTGGCGCTGGGCGGGCCTGGGCTGAAATTGGGTGGGCCTGGGCCCAGCCAGGCCCACCCGTAGCTACGCCCCTGATTGGCCCTGCTGCAGATAACTCAAGCTAAGCTTTAGTAGAAGACCCTCAAGAAGTTTTAAACTAGTCTGTGTCACTATAGGCTGTATTAAACTTTTCCACCTGAAAACTTATGCTCCTAAGTTTGGCAGAAAATAGGGAACACATTTAGGAATGCAACTTTTTTTGAATATCTGGCCTGTGTTTTTCTTCCTCAGTTTTTGAAAGTTGACCATGCACTCCACTATCCAGACTACAGGAGCTGTGTTAGAGTCTTCAATAGAAAAGGCTTTCCTGTCTCTGGGAAGATGACTGCTGGGTAGATTAGCTTTAGTACAGTTGACTTCTGCACAATTCATCACTGCCAGAAAGAAGCTAACACATTTTAGGTCATGTGAAGGCCTCCTTCTCAGAAAGAAGAAGTGGACAGATATTTAATTGAAGACATTCAAAATATAGCTGTGAAAGGGGAAGTACTGTTAATAGGTGATTTTAATATGCCAGATGCTGATTGGAGTATCCCTGTTGGTGGGTCTTTTAGAAGCAAGGATATCCTGGATTATCTACAGGAAGAACTATTCCAGCAGTTAATAATGGAACCCACGCGAGATGGGGCCATACTGTTCTTAGTGCTTACTAATGAGAAGATTGTTTCTGATGTTATAATAGGTGATCATCTGGCATCCAATGATTACCAGATGTTGTAGTTTAATATTAAGATAGGTGTGGAGAGGATTTATTCAAAGGTGAAAGTTCTAGACTTCAAAAAAATTAACTTTCTTCAGCGACTCTCCAGACCGGTCAAGACGCTTGGGTTATGCACGCCTACCAGCAGAGAACACTAAAACTTTAACACTGTATAAGCCACCTGCAAAACCCCAAGCAGCCAGTAATTCTCAGTCTCCAGCAGAGGTTAGACGTGCAGCCTGAGCAGTCAGTCTGGTCTGGTAGGCTTAGGGGTTTGTTTCCTAGCCTTTTTTGGTTAGCACTCTGTACTTGGATCTCTCTGCGCTTCAGGGAAGTGGGTCCCGTGGGGCTCTGTTTTTCCCCTGGAGTGTTACACCTGGGTGTCCAGGTCCCTCCCCCTGCTGTGCTCTCCTGAGCAGACAGCCCTGTGCCTCGGCTCCTGTACTGTTGCGGGAACCTTGAGTGCCTTTTGCCCTTGTCAGTTTTCAGCAACCGGGCTCAAACCCCCCCCCCCCCCCCCTTCGGTTCTCGTTTTGTTTTGGGCTGTCTGAGAGAGCTCCGGTTCGGTTTGTGAGGAGGAGTTAGTAGTGTTTTGTGCTGGGCTCTGCTGCCGCTTGTTTCCTTCCTTCTCCCTTTCCTGAGGTGATGTCAGCAGGGAAACTATTCCGTTGCCGTTTCTGCTCGTGCTGGGGATTAGATGCGCCGGGTGCACAATGTCGGCTCTGTGGAGAGCCAAAGCTGCCGCCCTTTTCACCTCCGGCGTTGTCTGTGGAGGTTCTTGCGGCCAGCTCCGTGTCAGCTGAGGTGTCCTCGCAGATGAGTGTTGGAGCAGTGGTTCCGATTTTGGCGGGAACCACCGCCATCTTAGATTCTTCCTGCCCTGCAGCACCGGCGCAGCCTTTCAATGATCCTTTGTGGCAGAATGCAGGCTGTTCTCCTGAGAAGGTAGGAGGGATGGGAGTCTCTCCTGACTTCATTTGGTCAATGTTTCAGGCGTGGAAATCAGGATCTCAGCAGTCGGACCTTCATAGGGGGGGTAGGTCCCTTGGTAGCAAAGAGGCCTTGCCTGGATTGGTCAGAGGACCCTGAGATTTTGTCTGTTGATCCCTTGGAGGAGGATTACAGTGATCTTGGGGACGATGCTCTTTTGGACACCAGTCACGAGGAGGAGTGTTCCTTGCCGGGTGAGGACCCCTCGGTAGTTAGGTTTTTTCATAGAGATGAGTTGTCTGAGTTAATTGATCAGGTTGCTGCAATGCTCGAGTTTGATTCCCCTGAGGGCCCCGGTGGGGGATGTGAAGTGGACCCGTTGGTTAAGGGTATTCATCGGTCCTCCCGTACCTTTCCCATGAATAAAGACCTGAGAGAGATGGTCATGCAGGAGTGGTTGTCCCCAGATTCTCCCTGTAGGGTTTCTGGAGCCATGGCAAGGCTTTATCCTCTCCCACAGGAGGATAGAGATTCCTTAAAGCCTCCTACAGTGGACGCGGTTGTGACGGCAGTCACTAAGGCCACGGCTATTCCTGTTGATGGGGGGCTGTTCTTCAGGATCCCCAAGATAGGAAGTTGGAATCTTTTATTAGGCGTAGTTTTGATCTGTCGGCCTTGTCGCTGCAGGCCTCTGTGTGTGGGGGACTAGTTGCTCGCGCTTGCTTCTGCTGGGCTGAGAAGCTCCTGGACAATCCGGCTGTGGACAGAACTACCTGGGAACAGGAGCTGGCCAAGCTGGAGATGGGATCTTCTTTCCTAGCGGAGGCTCTTTATGACTTACTGCGCGCGTCAGCAAAAAGTATGGCCCTGGTAGTTGGAGCACATCAGGCTCTTTGGCTTCGGGGTTGGGTCGCAGATGCGGCCTCTAAGTCCAAGTTGTGCTCTCTTCCCTTCAAGGGTTCTAGGCTGTTTAGGGAAGAACTGGATAAGTTGGTGCGCAGTCTTGGGGATGCTAAGGTTCCATGCCTTCCAGAGATGCATCCCAAATTGTGTGGTCGAGGGGTGTTGCGGCGTGGTCGTCTTCAAGACGCTTGGCGGTAAAGGCTGGGCAGATCCAATGGAGCACCTAGAGGTCATTTTTTTCAGAGCATTCAACCCTTTCGAGGAGGCCACCGGGGAGGTTGACATGGCTTCAGCGGGTTTCGTCTCTGTGCGCGCCTCTCAATGAAGCTGCGAGGGTCCAGCTTCTAGTTTGCATGGGTTCTCGTTTATGTCAGTTTTACCAGAGGTGGACCCAGATCACGTCGGATCAGTGGGTGCTCAAGTTAGTGTTCGACGGGTATGTGCTAGAGTTCGACAGCCCTCTCCCCAATTTCTTTCTGGTATCTCCGTGTCGCTCTCGGCTCAAGGCCAGGGCAGTTCACCAAACCCTTCTTTGTTTGATTGATCTGGGGGCTGTAGTTCCCGTTCCCAACTCGGACCGGGAGGGGGGGGGGGGTTGTTACTCGATTTATTTCGTGGTTCCCAAGAAGGAGGGTTCCTTCCGGCCCATTTTAGACCTGAAAAGGGTTTCCTTTCGGATGGAGATGTTGCGTTCCGTCATCGTTGCGGTTCAGGCGGGAGAGTTCCTGACGGAAGCCTATCTACATATTCCCATCAGGGCGGCTCATCAGCATTTTCTTCGTTTTGCTGTCTTAGGGCAGCATTTTCAATTCTGTGCTCTGCCTTTCGGTCTCGCGACAGCACCCCAGACCTTTTCCAGGGTTATGGTGGTCATGGTGGCGGCATTGAGAAAGCAAGGTATCTTGGTCCATCTGTATCTCGACAGTTGGCTGATTCGAGCCAAGTCCAGGCAGGAGTGTGCAGAGGCGACCACGCAAGTAGTGAGTTTCTTGCAGTTGCTTGGCTGGGTAGTGAACATGGACAAGAGCCACCTCGTCCCGTCGCAGTCCCTGGAGTATCTAGGGGTCCGGTTTGACACGTCGAAGGGGCGGGTGTTCCTACCCTCAGCTCGGATTGCCAAGATGCAGGCCCTAATTCGTCAGCTTTGCTCTGAGAGAATTCCTTTGGCTCGTTCTTATCTGCAGGTACTAGGACTCATGGCAGCGTCGATAGATGTAGTCCTGTGGGCCAGGGCTCACATGCGGCAGTTACAGTCATCCCTTCTGGATCGCTGGTCTTCTCAGACACAAGACTTGGAAGAGAGGCTCCCTTTGCCAGTGGCTCCCTGTCTCAGCCTTCAGTGGTGGCTCCACACACCGAATCTGGAGAAGGGCATACCCTTGGATCCTCCAGAATGGATTGTTCTCACCATGGATGCCAGTCTGGGGGGCCATTGTCTCAGACAGGTAGTTCAGGGCTGGTTGTTGGAGGAGGCCTGCTGGTCCATCAGTCGTCTAGAGTTGGCAAGGCTGTCCGAGTCTTGTCCAACGCCACGGCCGTGTCCTACGTCAATCGTCAAGGGGGCACGAAGAGTTGGGCAGTCGCCAAGGAGGCAGCGGAATTAATGTGCTGGGCAGAAGTTCATCTGCGGGATCTTTTGGCAGGTCACGTGGCCGGCATGGACAACATGAGTGCAGATTTTCTGAGCAGACACACGGATCCCGGGGAGTGGTCGCTTCATCGTCCGCTGTTTCTTGGTCTCATTTCAGAGTGGGGCCTGCCTGTGATGGATCTCATGGCGACGTCCGTCAACGCCCAGGTGCCACGGTTTTTCAGTCGTTGGCGAGATCCTCGGTCCGAAGGGATCGATGCCCTGGTGCTTCCGTGGCCTCCTCAGGAGTTGCTGTATGTGTTTCCTCCTTGGGCCCTGGTGGGTCGCGTAGTTCAGAGAATAGAGCGACACTCAGGGCCGGTAATTCTGGTGGCCCTGAATTGGCCTCGTCGACCGTGGTACGGGGATCTAGTGTGTCTAGTGGTGTGAGGTCCACTTCCTCTAGAGGAGTCGGTGCTGTTGATTCAAGGCCCCATCGTGATGCCCGATCCGTCTCCGTTATCACTTACGGCTTGGCTCTTGAGAGGAACAGGTTACGGAAGAAAGGGTTTTCGTCCAGAGTAATTGATACTATGTTACAGTCTTGTAAACGTTCCACTTCATTCGCTAATGTACGCTTGTGACAAATTTTTGAGAATTGGTGTTGAGAGCGTTCTTATTCCCCTTGGCGCATTTCAGTTCCAGAAGTGCTGGAATTTTTGCAAGATGGTTTAGATAGGGGCCTACTCTCCTCTTTGAAGGTGCAGGTGGTGGCCTTGGCTTGTTTTGGGGGGGGGGGGGGGGGGGGAAGGTTCAGGGTGTGTCCTTAGCTTCTTCTCCGGATGTGGTTCGGTTTTTGCGGGGAGTGAAGTTGATCTGTCGCCTGTGGCGATAGGTGGTCCTTCCATGGGATTTGAATCTGGTGTTGGAGATTCTGGTGGGTCCTCCCTTTGAGCCACTGGACTCGAGTACTTGTAAGGACCTTACCCTGAAGACGGTGTTTTTGGTGTTTATTGCTTCGGCCCGGAGGATTTCAGAGTTGCAGGCTTTGTCCTTTCAAGCTCCTGTCTTGTCTTTTTCTAAGGAGAAGGTGTTTCTGAAGCCCATGCCATCCTTTTTTGTCCAAGGTGGTTTCCTCTTTTCATGTGAATCAGGACATTTCCTTGCCGGTCTTGGGTGATAGATCGGGAGATTCGACATAACGCTGTTTGGCTAAACTGGATGTTCATTGGGTCTTGCATTCGTACTTGACGAGGACTCAGTATTTTCGTACCTCGGATAGGTTGTTTGTTTTGTATGGTGGACCTAAGAAGGGAGCTGCTGCTTCTAAAGCAACTATAGCCAGATGGTTGGAGGCAGTTTCTTCGGCCTGTTTGCTCAAGGGGCGCGAGATGCCATCGGTGCTGAAGGTACATTCTACTCGGGGGGGGGGGGGGGGGGGGGGGGGGGTGGCTTCCTCCTGGGCAGAAAGCAGTTTGATTCCCCCTCAGGATATTTGCAGGGCTGCTGTGTGGTCCTCTCTGCATTCTTTTGTGAAGCATTATAGGATTGACATTCAAGCTAGAGAGGATGCTAGTTTGGTGCGGCAGTTCTGACCTCTGGTTTTCGTGGGTCCCGCCCTTAGATGGTTTACTGCTTTGGTGCTTCCCAAGCGTCTTGACTGGTCTGGAGGGTCGCTGAGGAAGGTGAAATTAGGCCTTACCTGCTAATTTTCTTTCCTCTAGACTCTCCAGACCTGTCAAGAACCCACCCTGTTTGTTACTTCTAGTGAGGATTTCAGGGTTGTCTTGTTTTGAGCCTGAGCGTTGCTGTGGCTGATGAGTCTTTGTGGCTTGAATTCTGGTCTAGTGATAGCCAGGTGTGGTCTCTGGTTTTGACCAGGGCGGACCTGAGTGCTGTTGGCGTTCGGTCGGCAGAAGCACATTCATGTTTGAGTTGAGTTTCTGTATATAGGGTTCTATGACTTTGGTTTTTTTCTTCGCTGCTTTGTTATTGATTTACTGGCTGCTTGGGGTTTTGCAGGTGGCTTATACAGTGTTACAGTTTTAGTGTTCTCAGTGTCCCTCTGCTGGTAGGCGTGCATAACCCAAGCATCTTGACCAGTCTAGAGGAAAGAAAATTAGCATGTAAGGCCTAATTTCACCTTATTCAGATGGGGGATTACCTCAGGGAATTGCTGTGTGGATGGGAACATCTGGAAGAAGTTGGAAAGCAGTGAACAAAACTGAAAGGAGGTATTGTAAGGGCAACAAACGTTTTTGTAAGGAAAGTAAATAAAAGTAAGAGGAAAAGGAGGCCGCTTTGGTTTTCAAAAGTAGTAGCTGAAAGGGTAAGAAAAAACAGGTTAGCCTTTATAAACCTCAAGAGATCGCATAAAAAGGAAGACAGGCGACAATATCTGGAAAAGCTAAGAGAAGCTGGTAGAGTAGTCAGGAAAGCAAAAATGTAAATGGAAGAAAAAATTAGCATTGTGAGACTGAAAGGTGAAGGGGAGGAATACATAGCTGATAAAGATAAGGCAGAATTGCCTAACAAGTATTTCTGTTCTGTGTTTACAGCTGAAGGGCCGGTATTAGGATCACAGAACACAAAGACAAATAGGTAGTCCCGGAACAATTTTCAGAGAGCTGTGTTAATGAGGAGCTGGCTAAGCTAAGGTGGAGAAAGCAATGGGGCCAGATGGCATACATCCAAGGGGACTGAAGAAACTTATGGAAGTTCTAGTGGCTGTGCTGGCTGACCTGTTCAGTGCTTCTCTAGAGTCGGGAGCGGTCCCGGTGGACTGGAGAAGAGCTGATGTGGTCTCTCTCCACAAAAGTGGAAGTAAGGAAGGGGTTGAGAACTATAGACCAGTAAGTCTGACTTCTGTAATAAGATTTCAAATATATACTGCTTCTTGCTTCCTGTTTGTGTCAAACTAAAGAAAAAACACTTGGTTCTCCGTAACAAAGTTTTTGGAATCAGATGGATTACAGGACCTGAGGCAGCATGGTTTCACTATAGGCAAGTCTTGTCAGACAATTCTGATTAATTTCTTTGACTGAGTGATCAGAGAGTTGGATCGAGGGAGAGTGTTAGATGTGGTGTATTTAGATTTTAGCAAAGCCTTTAACACTGTTCCACGTAGATGACTAATAAATAAACTGAGTGCCCTTGGTATGACCCTAAAGTGACTGACTGGGTTAGGAATTGGTTGAGTGGAAGACAAAAGAGAGTAGTGGTAGATGGCGCTCATTCTGAGGAAAAGGATGTTACCAATGGTGTGCCACAAGGTTCTGCTCTTGAGCTGGTTCTTTTTAACATTTTTGTAAGCAATATTGCTGAAGGGGTGCCTGGTAAGACTTGCCTCTTTGTGGATGATACCAAACTTTCCAATTGGGTTGACACCCCTGATGGTGTGGATAATATGAGGAAGGACTTAATGAAGCTAGTGGTATTTGTAGAGTGGATGTGCAATTCTGTGCTTTTCATTCAAATAGACAGTGTTCTGTATCAACAAACAGGGAAACATAATCTTCAATTTATGTTATAAGGCAAAAAGAAAACGAAATTGGCCAGATTGTGCTTTTCTTTGTTGTTCGTTTTCCATAATTGTGTTCCATCTACTGGACACTTGGAATGTTCTATCACCATAAATGGTCTCTGAACTCCACAGTGCTATCTAGATTATTTAAGAAATGGGGAACACCTAGATTAGATCTGTTATTGGAGTCCATGAGACGAAGCATGCTGTAAAAAGCCTTGTCCAGAGAGCGAAGGATCAGATGCCTTCCACATACAGTGGAGGCAGGGTTCTTCTATATGGCTGTCTATGGAGATGCGTTCACTTTGAGAATACTTTAGAAGCTGATATTCTGGTAGTTCACATGCCCTCTCAGATGTGGTTTGTATGGTTTGTGTATTCTCAGTCATTACAGGATCCTTTTACATCATGGGATAGGAGAAAATGTCCTATTGTGGATTAAAAACTGGTTGAAGGATAGGAAACAGAGAGTGGGGTTAAATGGGCAGTATTCACAATGGAGAAGGGTAGTTAGTGGGGTTCCTCAGGAGTCTGTGCTAGGACCGCTGCTTTTTAATACATTTATAAATGATTTAGAGATGGGAGTAACTAGCGAGGTAATTAAATTTGCTGATGACAGAAAGTTATTCAAAGTCGTTAACTCACGACAGGATTGTGAAAAATTACAGAAGGACCTTACAAGACTGGGAGACTGGGCGGCTAAATGGCAGATGACGTTTAATGTGAGCAAGTGCAAGGTGATGCATGTGGGAAAAAAGAACCCGAATTATAGCTACGTCATGCAAGGTTCAACGTTAGGAGTTACGGACCAAGAAAGGGATCTGGGTGTCGTCATCGATAATACACTGAAACCTTCTGCTCAGTGTGCTGCTGCGGCTAGGAAAGCAAATAGAATGTTGGGTATTATTAGGAAAGGTATGGAAAACAGGTGTGAGGATGTTATAATGCCGTTGTATCGCTCCATGGTGCGACCGCACCTTGAGTATTGTGTTCAATTCTGGTCACCGCATCTCAAGAAAGATATAGTAGAATTGGAAAAGGTGCAGCGAAGGGCGACTAAAATGATAGCAGGGATGGGACGACTTCCCTATGAAGAAAGACTAACGAGGCTAGGACTTTTCAGCTTGGAGAAGAGACGGCTGAGGGGAGACATGATAGAGGTATATAAAATAATGAGTGGAGTGGAACAGGTGGATGTGAAGCGTCTGTTCACGCTTTCCAAAAATACTAGGACTAGGGGGCATGCGATGAAACTACAGTGTAGTAAATTTAAAACAAATCGGAGAAAAGTTTTCTTCACTCAATGCATAATTAAACTCTGGAATTCGTTGCCGGAGAACGTGGTGAGGCGGTTAGTTTGGCAGAGTTTAAAAAGGGGTTAGACGGTTAGACAGGATGCTGGGCTAGATGGACCTTTGGTCTTTTCCCAGTGTGGCATTACTTATGTACTTATGGTGAAATGTGAAGCAGAGGTCTAAACAAGTTGAACTATGATGCCAAAAAAAAATCAACTTGGAGTTTTTGGCTCCGGTGGAGGTTACATTGAATACCATTTGGAAGGCGCTTCGGGACCTAACGGTGGCAGTAAATAATTTTGTTTCAGATATAATTTTATTAGAGAGTTACATGGACAATTCAACTGAACCCTTAGAGAGTAAAAAATTGATATAACAAATGATTCTACATGAGCAAGAAGTGGTTATGATAATAGACCAGAAAGTTTGAATAATAAAATGAATATTATTATAGATGATTAATTTCGAGATTATTGTTTTTCCCAGAGTTCCGGGTATGACTCCTAAAGTTTTCCTCAGAAATATTTCCTCAAATTATTACTTTAAAAGGAGTGAAGCCTGTGAAAACTGAGATTACTTTAATCAGTGGGATTTGAATTAGAGACTTAAGTATATGTATTGTTAAATAACTTCTGCCCCAATTTGACTGCCCCTATCGGACTGACTGTTCACTTGTCTTTTAGATTGTAAGCTCTTTGAGCAGGGACTGTCCCTCTATGTTAAATATGTACAGCGCTGCGTAACCCTAGTAGCGCTTTAGAAATGTTAAGTAGTAGTAGTAGTTTTTAAAAGAGAATGTAATCAGATGTATTATTTCTAACTAATATTGGACAATAAGTATGTTTTTCAATGAAATGATTTGACTGTACACCGTATTGGTCTTGAAGAAGCCAACCAGATGATCAATGTGGAATAATGAAATAGACGAGTAATATCTGGGGATAATCAGGTTAATACCACGGGGTTTTTTTTTTCTGTTTACTGTTTAATTGATCTCCTTATCTTGTTTCACTCTCCATATTTAGTGGTCTAAGGAAGAGAATAGAATTACCTGAATGAAATAATTCCTACATATTACTTTCTCTGTTTTTCCAGCAAGTTGTTTTATCGCTTGTAAAAAATTTAAATGGTTATAAATAAAAAAAAAAAGGGGTTAGGCGGTTTCCTAAAGGACAAGTCCATAAACCACTACTAAATGGACTTGGGGAAAAATCCACAATTCCAGGAATAACGTGTATAGAATGTTTGTACGTTTGGGAAGCTTGCCAGGTGCCCTTGGCCTGGATTGGCCGCTGTCATGGACAGGACGCTGGGCTCAATGGACCCTTGGTCTTTTCCCAGTGTGGCATTACTTATGTACTAGGCAAATCTCTCCTAATTGTACCCTTCTCCTCCATCGCTAACTACAGACTCCGTTCCTTTTATCTTGCCGCACCTTATGCCTGGAATAGACTCCCTGAGCCTTTACGTCAAGCTCCATCCCTGGCCACCTTCAAATCTGGGCTAAAGGCCTACCTGTTTGATGCTGCTTTTAATTCCTAACTTGTCACCTGCTCGTAACCTTTATCTTGTCTTCCTCTCTTCAGTAGTCTCTTTCCCCATATGTCCTATCTGTCTGTCCTACCCTTTCCCTTATTTGTCCTGTCTGTCTGTCTTGATTTAGATTGTAAGCTCTTTTGAGCAGGGACTGTCTTTTTTTCATGTTAAATTGTGAAGCGCTGCGTACGACTGGTAGCACTATAGAAATGATTTAAAGTAGTAGTAGTACTTATGTACATGCCCAGTATCTGTTCTTGTGTCCCTGTTACAATGTAATTCAGGCCTTAAACCAATTCATTAAGAGTTCACAAGTGCTACAGTACAATTTTTCACTCATAATTCTCTAGTGACGACATTCTTGTATGGTGTAAGAACTCCAGACCCCTAATTAATAAACATCCTCAACCATGGGGCTTGGATATTGTCCCAGCAAAATTAATAGGGGAACCTTTTAAACCAGTGGAAACACACCAGAAATTTCTTATCTTGAGGACCTCCTTCCTAATAAAAAGATATAGGTGTCGTAGACTATACGATGAAACCTTCTGCCTAGTGTGTGGCAGCAGCCAAAAAAGGAAACAGGATGCTAGGAATTATTAGGAAAGGGATGGTAAATAAGAGCAAGAATACTATAATGCCTCTGAATTGCTCCATAGTGCAACCTCACGGCGACCAGAACAAATGCAATATTCAAAGTATCTCAAAAAAGATATAGCGGAGTTACAAAAGATTCAAAGAAGAGCGACCAAAATGATAAAAGAGATGGAACTCCTCTCATATGAGGAAAGTCTAAAGAGGTTAGGGCTCTTCAGTTTGGAAAACAGACAGCTGAGGGGAGATATGATTGAGGTCTACAAAATCCTGAGTGGTGTAGAATGAGTGGAAGTGAATCATTTTTTTTTTTTTACTCTTTCTAGAAGTACAAAGATTAGGATACACTCAATGGAGTTACATGGAAATATTTTTTCACTCAATGAATCATTAAGCTCTGGAACTTGCTGCCAGAGGATGTGGTAGCAGGGGTTAACATGTCTGGGTTTAAAAAAGGTTTGGACAAGTTCCTGGAGGAAAAGTCCATAGTCTGCTATTAAGATAGACATGGGGAAGCCACTGCTTGCCCTGGGTTTAGTAGCATGGAATGGTTTTGTTATGTGGGTTTTTGCTAGGTACTTGTGACCTGGCTTGGCCACTGTTAGAAACAGTATGCTGGGCTAGATAGACCATTGGTCTGACCCAGTATGGCTATTCTTATGTTAAAGATGAATAAGGGAACTTTAGGCTCTGGTTCATTACCTGCCTTGTACAGGTGTACACAAATTTATCAAAACAGTGGCGTGTTGAGAACCCAAATTTCTCCCAAAAGTGGAGCCAGAATTTCATATAAGCCAATCTGTTCTGCCAGTGTTTTTTCCTAAGCCATACACTCAAGTTGGCAAGCAAGTCCTACCTATGTTGGATTATAAACTAAACATTTGCATATTGGCTAAACAGTACCTGGAAAGATCAGGACATATAATTCACCGAGCCTCAGCAAAGATCTCTCTCTCTCTTTCTACCTGGCTAAGACTAAACTCAAAACCAGTAACGTCCAAATGAGATGAACTTCTGGGCCAATCAGATCCCAGTCAACAAGATTTCAAATATATACTGCTTCTTGCTTCCTGTTTGTGTCAAACTAAAGAAAAAACACTTGGTTCTCTGTAACAGCTTTATGCATAAACATTCACCATCTGCTGGCCAAATAGGAGAAATACACTTCAGACATAATTAAAACAGGAAAATATTCAATACATTTTACAGGCTTAAAACACACTGTTTCTTCACAACTTCCAAATAGATTTAGGCCTGTCTACAGAAATAGCAATTGCTGGTTAGTTCTCTAATTGATCCAATTGTTTGCTATTTGCATATTTTTTGTTCACTCTTCCAAGTTCTGAGAATAAACACAATTGTTCTCTCTGCTTGTTCTCTGATTAAGAATCCTGGTGGTTTGTGTGTTGGGTCTGAGTACTTTCTGGGAACTGTGGGTCCACTGGGAGTGTGGCCTCAGTAACTGTTACACCCCTACTTTGTATTCCTGGTGGTGGCCATCTTGGGAGGATCATCTGAGAGGCAACCATCTTGGGAGGATCATCTGAGAGGCAACCATCTTGGGAAGATCGTCTGAGAAGCAGCCATCTTGGAAGGCTCATCAGGGAGGCGGCCATATTGATTAGCTTCCTCATGGGCGTGCCCAGTGAGATCCCTCGCCTTGCAGCTGGGACCGGGAGCCTCTGATGGGAGGCCTACTTAAGAGCAGGACTGTGCCATCATCTTTGCTTCAGCTTTCTGTTTAGAAGTCTGGTGCATTGGATTGTGTTTCTCTCTACCTGATTGTTTGCCCTGATCTTGGATTGGACCTGACCTTGCTTTGCCTAGCCGCCTGCCCTGATCTTGGATTGGACCTGACCCTGCCCTGCTTTGCTGACTGCCTGGTCTTGTGTAGCGATCGCTGCTTGTCTGTTCTTGTCTCCTCTGCCTGCCACGGCCGGCGGCCGTCTGACCCCGTTCGGTATCGGAAGTCCTGGTGGCCACCTGCACCTGGGGGCTCAACTGGGGAACGGTGGTTGCTCCCAGGTGAAGCTGGGGTTGTTCGGCTGCCCGACCGAGTGAGGCGTAACTTCTGTACCGTGCTCAGTTGGGGCACAAGGGCTCACTACTGAGGATCGCAACAGTAACCTAGAAATCACTGGGGATAATTTGTGAGTGGGAGACTTGCCCAGAGGCGGCTTTGACCCAGTCGGTGGGAGGAGGCTGCTAGTGTAGAGCACAAGTGGTAGGTGCAGGTGGACCTGAGCTGTGCTGGGGATAGACCCTCTAAGTGGCGGGTGGTTAGATGTTTCATGACAGTCCATATAGCTCTTTTGTTTAATTCAGAGTAGGAGCAGTAGTCTCCAAAATGATCTGACTGTACCTCATTCGTCTACAAAAGGGTAAAAGTATACCTAAGTAAAACTCACCATGTAAGAGTAAAATCGGTCTCGGTTGGGATTCGGTTGGGTGATAGCACCTTCAGACAGGCAGTTCTATAGATCTTATTTATTAGTTCCTTTGGCTGTCCCAACTACCTTTTTTGAGTTATGGGTTGCTTGGGTGTCCCCACTTGTGTGCCTGGTCATATCCTGCTTGTCAATGGAGAAATTGAAGTTTCTTACCTGTTTAGAGGTCCTCCATAAATGGCAGGATAAATCAGCAAAGTTAATAGATGAACTTTTTGGACCAATGGAAACGCGTCAGAAATTCAGTCCCACCCACTTGCCCCATTCAGAAATGACTGAGTTGGCCGGCAAGGCAGGTGGCAGCGAGAGAATGTTTGGGTATGCTAGGAAAAACCCTCTCTATTTTTCTGATCTCGGAGCTAATCTGTCTTGGTGCCATCAAATTACGATACCCACTTGTATACTCAAATTATTCTGTTATATGTAGCAGACACAGGCCCTGACAATGAATCTGAAGAAGACGAAATCCTTCAGCATGGGTTTTACTTAAATAACAATGAAATATTCTCAGGCTAAGGAGAGCTCTCTAAGTACTTATGGGAACTTCATGTTATGTACAAAAGACGTTTAACTTTATCTCCAAATGGCCTTTATGCAATACAGAAGCCACTAGCCATTTTCAAACCCACAGTAAAACTATTGGCGAACCTAAATATAAACAGTTTTGCTTTTCAGACTTCCTGGATAAGGGACCAGATGACTCAGATCAAACGCCTGCTGTTTTAGTTTCTCCTGGGGCTAAAGCTCTCTTCAGTATTTTGGAGCGATTATTGATTCATATGATTGAAACTGGCTTACTCTTCACTCCTCTGTCTTACTCTTCACTCCTGCCTAAAGTTGTCTACTTATTTTTTATCCTCAAGCTGATGGATGAATAGATAGATTTAATTATATCATAGGGTTTGCACCTAGTTCATTTGCAGGAGTTTGAGGATGAGGCCCAGGGTGAAATAATGAGGACGTCGATAAAATATCCAAATATTAATCTTGAATTGAATTTATTAATATATATATATCACCTCGTTCTGAAATGTAGAGGCAGTTTAGAAATGTTAAATAGTAGTAGTAGTAGTTTACAGTCAATATATAACATTTCGAATACAATATAGCAAACAATTAATACAATAGAAATACTACCTATTTAAACAAAATATTGTTGAAAAAGGCAAGGTTTTAAAAAGTTTTTATAAAAGCCCAAATAGGAAGGAGCATTATGAATTTCACCAGGTAGTGAATTCCAAAGAAAAGATCTAACACTGGAAAATACTCTTTCTAGTAGTTGAAACTTTTCATCACATCAAGGGCAGGAAGCTGAAGGAAACCTTTTTGAGATGAAAAAAAAAATGTCCGTCGAGGTATATATCTTTCTACGTTTCTCAAAAGATAATCTCTCTAAAAACAGTTCTACACCTGGTCAAAACACCTTTCTCTTCAAATGGGCTAACATTGTCCAAAATATCTTGGAATTAAAATACCAATGGATTGGATTAAACAGTTCCAGTTAAACTACACTCCAGTAATTTTCTAATTTTTCCAGGATTTAGATGTCTGGCTTAAATTCAGCCTTTCATGAGTGGATCACATCGTTAGCATTAAAATTACAGTACTTACCTGTATTTTGTTACCTGTTTCAAACATTACCAACTAACGTCCCAGATAAAATTCTCCAAATGTTACAAAAGGACTGTTAGTTGTATCTGGAAATACAAACCCCCTAGAGCAGCCCAGTCAATTGTGTGTCAGAATAAATTATTGGGAGGTCAAGGAGTGCAAAATTTCGAGGATTACTATGTACTTTCTCAACTTTCTGTGCTCCTAGAATAGTAAACCTATCCCCAAATCAAACAATGGCTTCAAATAGAACAACAATGTCTGATTAAAACCCCTCTTTAGATACTGCATCTGGCTGTCAAAATCAAGCTGGCCAATCCCTATATGAGTCACAGTGAAGCTTTGGTATACTTAAGATCTCTACGGCTAGAGGGGATATGCTCTTATCAGGTATATTGATCCTTTCAAGTTTCAAAACTAATTGTCCTATCAGTTAATCAAGGGTACAGATACTTCTCTCATATCACTGTGTAAAGGTACACTCAAAAGCAGCGTGGTTCTACCGATCCCATATCATCAAAGATAAAAATATGCATATGAAAGACACCAGATCTTATTGAAGATATAACAGGCTATATAGCTAGATTGTTTGTCTCTCAGCGGGCAACTCATTGAATTGAGATTCTCTGAGGACAAGCAGGCTGCTTGTTCTCACTGATGGGTGACGTCCAGCGGCAGTCCAGGACTGGAAAATCTTCCCTAGCAACAAAAGTTTGCTAGTCTCACGCTTCCGTGCGCACCGCACATGCGCGGCCGTCTTCCCACCCGATCGTGAGCGTGCTCGTCAGTCTTCTTTTTTCTGCGGTTTGGGAACGCTGCTTTGCCGCTTCTCTGCCCAGGATCGACCTCTTGCGCTTTTTTCTTGTTTCTTCGCCCGCTTTCGGCAAATTTTTCTCTGTGAGTCTTTGACTCCTCTTTTTTCTTTCTTTGTTTAAAAAAAAAAAAAAAAAAATCCTTTACTTTTCTTAGTTTTTTTTCCCCCCTTAAGTTTCCTTTTAGTGTTTTCGCACGGCCATTTTGTGCCGCCCGGGCGGTTCCTTTTTTTCTTTGGTGTCTTTTTTTCAGGCACCATCGCGTTTAACCTCGCCGGCGCGATTTTTCTGCCCATATCCTCGAAGCCTACCAGCGGCTTCAAAAGATGCACGCGGTGCCGCCGGACCATCTCCCTTACTGACAGGCACGCTTCGTGTCTCCGGTGCTTAGGTGAGAGTCATCGACCTGATGCCTGTCTTCAGTGTCTTCAATTGAAGAAGCAGACTCAGGCGGTGCGTTTGGCTCAGTGGAACGTCTTGTTTGGAGCCCGGTCCGGTTCTTCGACGTCGACGGAGCCAGCGGTACTGAGGTCATCGCCAGTATCGATGTTGGCATCGGAGGGTGCATCGTTCTCCGGAGCGCAGGTAATGGCTGTCCAGAGACCCCATGCTGGTAGCAGTGAGCCATCGAGTGGATCTCCGCCTGCCTCGAGGACTCCTGCTGTGCAGGCCCACCGGGACCGTCCTTCTTCGGACCCGGCCCCAAGGAGTCGTTTGGATTCGACGTCCTCATCGGCACCGGGCGGTACTGGTACTGAGCTTCGAGCGAAGGCTAAGAAGCATCGGCATCGGTCACCGTCCCGACACGGTGCTGAGAGCTCCGGGGCGCCGAAAGACTCGGCACCCGAAAAGCGCCGATGCCGGAGGGACCACTTACCCTCGATTCAGGAGGTGTCGGTGCGCTCATCTCCGGACAGCCCGATACTGCCTCCGCGCTCCAGACAGGTTCTCACATCTTCTCCTGTACCGGCGCCCTTGCCTTTCTCTAAAGCCACTCTTAACGAGAGCCTCCGAGCCGTTCTTCCAGAGATTCTGGGAGACCTGTTACACTCATCTCCAGTACAGTCGGTGCTTGCGCCACCGGTGCCGTCGAGGGAGGCGGCAGTTGGCTCATCGCCCGTGGTGAGGTCTCCGATTCCGGTACCACTTGCGGTGCCGGGGACGAGTGCCACCCAGGCAGATTCTCCGCCGTCATCGATGGAGGGAGCTTCATCGCCTCCGGCGCAGGAGTCTTCCTCTCGACGACATCGCGATGGACATTGATCCTCGGAGTCAAGACGGGCTAGGCTTCGGACAGAAGTTCATGAACTTATGTCCGATTCCGCAGAGGAGGGCTCGTGGGAAGCAGAGGCGGATGACAGGTACTTCTCGGAGGAGGAGTCTTGTGGCTTGCCCTCTGATCCTACTCCCTTGCCCCAGAGGAAACTTTCTCCCCCGGAGAGTCTTTCCTTCTCATCTTTTGTCCGGGAAATGTCTACGGCCATTCCCTTCCCGGTGGAGACTGTGGATGAGCCCAGGGCTGAGATGTTCGAGGTCCTGGACTATCCATCCCCTCCTAAGGAATCGTCCACTGTTCCTCTGCATAGCATCCTCAAACAGATGTTGTTGGAGAACTGGACGCATCCACTAACTAATCCCTACATTCCCCAAAAGATTGAATCCCAGTACTGAATCCACGGGGATCCGGAGTTGATGAAGACTCAGTTGCCTCATGACTCTGGAGTGGTGGATTTGGCCCTTAAGAAGGCCAAGAGTTCTAGGGATTACGCTTTGGCGCCCCCGGGGCGTGAATCTAGAACCATGGATTCTTTTGGGAGGAAGGCCTACCATTCTGCTATGCTCGTGTCCAAAATTCAGTCTTACCAGCTCTACACGAGCATCCACTTGCGGAATAATGTGAGGCAGTTGGCAGACTTGGTTGACAAGCTCCCATCGGAGCAGGCCAAGCCATTCCAGGAGGTGGTAAGGCAGCTGAAGGCGTGTCGTAAATTCCTGTCCAGGGGTGCTTACGATACTTTTGATGTTGCATCCAGGGCTGCTGCTCAAGGTATAGTGATGCGCAGACTCTCATGGCTGCGTGCCACTGACTTAGACGGTAGAGTCCAAAAACGTGTTACGGATGCTCCTTGCCGGGGGGGATAACATTTTTGACGAGAAAGTCGAAAGGGTGGCAGATCAGCTCCACCAGCAGGATACCGCTTACGACAAACTCTCCCACCGGGCGCCTTCAGCATCTACCTCAGCTGGTAGACGTTTTTTTGGGGTAGGAGGACTGCTCCCTACCCTTATAATAAGCGCAGTTACAATCTACCTTCCCGACAGCCTCCCCAGGCTAAGTCCCAGCGCGCTCGTTCACGTCAACAGCGTGCGCCTTCTCAGGCCCCTGTGGCTCCCCAGCAAAAGCAAGGGACAGGCGGAGTATAGCCGAGATAAAAGTATCTGTGCCGGATGATCTGCTGGTCGGAGGGAGGTTAAAGTTTTTTCACCGAAGGTGGCCTCTTGTAACCTCCGATCGGTGGGTTCTTCAAATAGTCCGGCTGGGATACTCCCTCAATTTGATATCAAAACCTCCAAATTGCCCACCGGGAGCTCAGTCTTTCAGCTTCCAGCACAAGCAGGTACTTGCAGAGGAACTCTCCGCCCTTCTCAGCGCCAATGCGGTTGAGCTCTTGCCACCAGGGCAAGAAGGGCTGGGATTCTATTCCAGGTACTTCCTTGTGGAAAAGAAAACAGGGGGGATGCGTCCCATCCTAGACCTAAGGGGCCTGAACAAATATCTGGTCCGAGAAAAGTTCAGGATGCTTTCCCTGTGCACCCTTCTTCCCATGATTCAGGAAAACGATTGGCTAAGCTCTCTGGACTTAAAGGACGCCTACACTCACATCCCGATATTGCCAGCTCACAGGCAGTATCTGCGATTCCGTCTGGGAACACGGCACTTTCAGTATTGTGTGCTACCCTTTGGTCTCGCCTCTGCACCCAGAGTGTTCACGAAATGCCTGGCTGTAGTAGCGGCGTCTCTTCGCAGACTGGGAGTGCATGTGTTCCCTTATCTCGACGATTGGTTGGTGAAGAACACCTCCGAGGCAGGAGCTTTACAGTCAATGCAGACGACTATTCGACTCCTGGAGCTACTGGGGTTTGTGATAAATTATCCAAAGTCCCACCTTCTTCCAGTTCAGAGATTAGAATTCATAGGAGCTCTGCTGGACTCTCAGATAGCTCGTGCCTACCTTCCCGAGCCGAGAGCCAACAATCTTTTGGGTACAGGCTTCTCAGCAGATCACAGCTCGGCAGATGTTGAGATTGCTGGGCCACATGGCCTCCACAGTTCATGTGACTCCCATGGCCCGTCTTCACATGAGATCAACTCAATGGATCCTAGCTTCCCAGTGGTGTCAGGCTACGGAGGATCTAGAAGATGTTGTCCTACTGTCCACAGATTTTCTCAAATCCCTGCATTGGTGGACAATTCGATCCAATTTGACCCTGGGATGTCCATTCCAAATTTCTCAGCCACAAAAGGTGCTGATGACGGATGCATCTCTCCTGGGTTGGGGAGCTCATGTCGATGGGCTTCACACTCAAGGGAGTTGGTTCCCCCTCAGGAAACCGGTTTGCAGATCAACCTCCTGGAGTTACGAGCGGTCTGGAACGCTCTAAAGGCTTTCAAGAATCAGTTGTCTAATCAAGTTTTCAAATTCAGACAGACAATCAGGTTGCCATGTATTATATCAACAAGCAGGGGGCACTGGATCTCGCCCTCTGTGTCAGGAGGCCGTCAGGATGTGGTTTTGGGCTCGCCGGAACGGCATGTTTCTTCAAGCCACCTATCTGGCAGGCATAAACAACAGTCTGGCCGACAGATTGAGCAGGATAATGCAACCTCACGAGTGGTCTCTCAACTCGAGAGTCGTACGCAAGATCTTTCAAGCGTGGGGCACCCCCTTGATAGATCTTTTTGCCACTCAGATCAATCACAAGGTCCCTCAGTTCTGTTCCAGGCTTCAGGCCCACGGCAGACTAGCGTCGGATGCCTTTCTCCTTCATTGGAGGGAGGGCCTCCTGTACGAGTATCCTCCCATACCTTTGGTGGGGAAGACTTTGCTGAAACTCAAGCAAGACCGCGGAACCATGGATCTGATTGCTCCTTTCTGGTTCCCTCTTCTTCTGGAGTTGTCCTCCGAAGTACCGTGGAGATTGGTGTGTTTTCCAATCCTCATCACTTAGAACGAGGGGGCGCTTCTGCATCCCAACCTCCAGTGCCTGGCCCTCACGGCTTGGATGTTGAGAGCGTAGACTTTGCCTCCTTGGGTCTCTCGGAGGGTGTCTCCAGAGTCTTGCTTGCTTCCAGGAAAGATTCCACTAAGAAGAGTTACTTCTTTCTATGGAGGAGGTTTACCATCTGGTGTGACAGCAAGGCCCTAGATCCTCACTCTTGTCCTACACAGACCCTGCTTGAATACCTTCTACACTTGTCCGAGTCTGGTCTTAAGACCAACTCCGTAAGGATTCATCTTAGTGCTATCAGTGCTTATCATTACCGTGTAGAAGGTAAGCCGATTTCTGGACAGCCTTTAGTTGTTCACTTTATGAGAGGTTTGCTTTTGTCAAAGCCCCCTATCAAACCTCCTACTGTGTCATGGGATCTCAATGTCGTTCTCACCCAGCTGATGAAAGCTCCTTTTGAGCCACTAGATTCCTACCATCTGAAGTACTTGACCTGGAAGGTCATTTTCTTGGTGGCAGTAACTTCAGTACGCAGAGTCAGTGAGCTTCAAGCCCTAGTAGCTCATGCTCCTTATACCAAATTTCATCATAATCGAGTAGTCCTCCGCACTCACCCTAAGTTCTTGCCAAAGGTGGTGTCGGAGTTCCATCTGAACCAGTCAATTGTCTTGCCAACATTCTTTCCCAAGCCTCATACCCCCCCTGCTGAGCGTCAACTGCACACGTTGGACTGCAAAAGAGCATTGGCCTTCTATTTGGAGAGGACAAGACCCCACAGACAGTCCGCCCAATTGTTTGTTTCTTTTGATCCCAACAAGAGGGGTGTGGCTGTAGGGAAACGCACCATATCTAATTGGCTAGCAGATTGCATTTCCTTCACTTACGCCCAGGCTGGGTTGACTCTTGAGGGTCATGTC
Organism: Microcaecilia unicolor; assembly: GCF_901765095.1. Classification (NCBI taxonomy): domain Eukaryota; kingdom Metazoa; phylum Chordata; class Amphibia; order Gymnophiona; family Siphonopidae; genus Microcaecilia; species Microcaecilia unicolor. Next base: position 69,674,366 of record NC_044038.1, on the reverse strand, counting down.
ACGGCTCACAATGTTAGAGCCATGGCTGCGTCAGTGGCCCACTTGAAGTCAGCCACTATTGAAGAGATCTGCAAGGCTGCGACATGGTCTTCTGTCCACACATTCACATCTCACTACTGCCTTCAGCAGGATACCCGACGCGACAGTCGGTTTGGGCAGTCGATGTTACAGAACCTGTTTGGAGTTTAGAATCCAACGCCTCCCCCCTAGGCCCATTTTTATTCTGTTCCAGGCTGCACTCTCTGTTAGTTGTTTCATGTTAGGTCAATCTCAGTTATGTCCTCGCCGTTGCGAGGCCCAATTGACCATGTTTTGAGTGAGCCTGGGGGCTAGGGATACCCTATTAGTGAGAACAAGCAGCCTGCTTGTCCTCGGAGAAAGCAAAAGCTACAAACCTGTAGAAGGTATTCTCCAAGGACAGCAGGCTGATTGTTCTCACAATCCCGCCCACCTCCCCTTCGGAGTTGTGTCTTCCCTTTCCTTAGCTATGTACTGGACTGATGAGCACGCTCGCGATCGGGCGGGAAGATGGCCGCGCATGCGCGGTGCGCATGGAAGCGCGAGACTAGCAAACTTTTGTTGCTAGGGAAGATTTTCCGGTCCTGGGCTGCCGCTGGACGTCACCCATCAGTGAGAACAATCAGCCTGCTGTCCTCGGAGAATAGCTTCTACAGGTATGTAGCTTTCGCTTTATATTCTACCGAGATTGACAGCACCCACCTCCTTATCGCCCAAACAATGCTGTTGTTAAATCTAATGATATTCATAGTATATTTTAAAGCAATGAGTTTAGCAATAACTTTAAGCTCTCTTAATTATTCACTGTTGTACAAGAATTTCATTAATGGAAAAAGGTTCCGGTCAGGGGCTGGATTGTCTGATATTCATAGCTATTCAAAAATTTGTTCTAGTAAGACTGGTGGCATTATGTGACAGGGGATCAGTCCTTGATACAGCATTAGTAGTGAAACGTGCATGTTGGACAGTAGCCTGTCATGTCTTCAATATGCATATTACTGTCTAAAGGTAGTCATGGACATTCCAGGAAGAAATCCTTTATTGCATCTGCTGGAAACTATCTCCTCTGTTTACTAAGCCGCGCTAGTGGCTGCCGGTGCGTTAATGCCAACACAGCCCATTCACTTTGAATGGGCTGCTGCGCAACTTAGTAAATGGGGGGAGGGGGGAAGAGATTTACCCCCCCCCCCCCCCCCCCCCCGTTATTAAGCCGTGCGGCAATGCTGATGCAGCCCAGTCAAAGTAAATGGTCTATGTCGGCATTAGTACACAGTGCTCTTTGTCTGTAGGTAGCTGGTGAAGTACATGCAAGTTCCCTTGACAAAGCGAGGCACCGGGGAAACAGGTTCCTGTCGGCTGTTTAATGGAATGCTGACAAGTGAGATCTAAGTAATGCAGGACAGCTGAATCCACAGCATGAGCTATAGATAATAAAGCAGCAGGGGGGTTTTCAGCCAGATAAGTCAAAACATTGATCCTGCTTGACAAGTTTAAACATTGTTTCTGTACGAGTTTAAGCTCTATATATAAGCTACAAACGATAGTGCATAAAAATTTACAAAAAATTGATATAAACCAAAGAAGAATTTTTTGTTATATAAGCACAGTTGAAACATGGATTAATTTATTGCAGAACACTTATTTTGAGGTGGTTGACAGCACTATCGGTGGTTGGGGGTAGTCGATGATTATAACTGAGTCACTAAAGCTGAGGCTTTAAGGAAGCACAAAAAAGAAGTGCCTGTGTGACAGTATGAGACATCCCCTTATTAAAGCATAAATAAGAATTGGGAAGGAAACTGTAAATCAAATTTGATGATAATAACCGCGGATTAGTGTACATATGACTGACAAAGTTAAAACTGTTATGTACTTAATCAAATGATTGTGTTAATCTGTGGCATCATCAATAAAAACTTTGAAACATAAAGCATAAATAAGTGTGAGCTGCTCCACTGACAGTTTGTTGTGTATCCCAGAAATAAGCAGTGGGGTTTCCCAAAGTCCATTTTAATAATTGTCTATGGACTTTTCCTTTAGGAAGCCGGCCAAACCTTTTTTTTAAACCCCGCTAAGCTAACCCCCTTTACCACATTCTCTGGCAACGAATTCCAGAGTTTAATTACATGTTGAGTGAACAAAAAGTTTCTCCGATTTGTTTTAAATTTACTACTTTGTAGCTTCATTGAATGCCTCCTAGTCCTAGTATTTTTGGAAAGAGTAAACAAATGCGTCTATCCTTTTCACTCCACTCATTATTTTATAGACCTCTATCATATCTCCCCTCAGCCATCTTTTCTCCAAGCTGAAGAGCCCTAGCTGCTTTAGTTTTCCTCCCATCCTCTTTATCATTTTTGTCGCCTTCTCTCGCCTTTTCTGATTCCACTATATCTTTTTTGAGATTAGGTGACCAGAATTGAACACAATATTCTAGGTGCGGTTGCACCATGGAGTGGGTGAGGCAATTGAGGTATTGGCTGTGGAAATCGCTCCAAGTGCTCTGTTGAGGGAGGTCGCCCCTCGAAGTTTTAGCACCACTGGAGAGGGAACTGCTAGAACATCACAATTGTTTATTTACTCACTTCCTTTTTGAAGAATTCACTCAAGGCGGTACACATTTTTGCCATCTCCCACAGAAGTTATGCTGGAAGGAGTTTGGAGAGTGCTAACCAAGTTAGTTGGCTACTTTAAATCTTCAGGAGAATTATCAGAGTTTCTGAGTAAGATAGACTTTCTGACTCAAAATTTAGATTAGTTGAAAAACGAGAGCTTTAATCAGGTTCAGCAAATTAAAGATGAAGTAAAATCTTTACAAGGAGTGACCTCTGCTTTGGTTAAGAATAAATTGTTGATGCATAGAAAAATTGAACAACTTGAAAACTTTAATAGAAGATTGAATTTACGATTGCTCAACTTCTCTAAACTGTTGTACATAACCCCAGGAGATGCCTTTAAAGATATTTGACAGATATATTGAAGTATTCCCCTGAACTATTTCCTCCCCTGAGCAAAGTATACTTTTTAGTTTTTACCAGTTTCTTCAGATAAGAACTTGGGAATGAAGCCTAATGGTCACTGTCAAAAAGTTGAGCTGGATTTAAAAAATTTAACAACTATGTTGGAAGATTCTACAGTAAAAGTCTTGGAGAGATCTACTTTATTAGTTTCTTTTGTCTTTGAGCAAGATTTGAGTTCAGTTTTGCGGTGTTATTTTCACAATTTGTACGTTATTTTTTTGGACAAAAGATATGGATTTATCCAGATGTCACCAAAGTAATGCAATGGAAAAGGAAAGGTGTGGTTTTTTTAGCATTAAGACAGCAAACCAAGGATTTGGGGCTACTTTTTTTTTTTTTTTTTTAATTGAGATGTCCTTGTAAAACTTTAGTATGTTGTTCTGGGGTTAAGTGGTTTTTTTTTTTTTTTTGCTCCTATACAGTTGAAGACTTTTTTGGGTATGAAGAAGATTATATCTGCCACAACTTAGTTATTTGATAAGCATATTTTGTAATGATGGGGAAATGTGCATGTTAATGGCCTTGCCTTAGTGATAATTTCCTTATAGCTAGCTCCTGGTTTTTAGTTTATATTGCCTCATTTCATATTGTGGTCTAATTAAGAGCTAACGTTTATTTTTTCCTCTGTGTATGGAAAGTAATTTTATTTTTATTTTACTTTAGTTATATTTCTTCTCTGTATACTTTATGTTTCAACATTTTTATTGATGGCATGTTTAAAGAGACAATTGTTACAATCAGCATCTACATCAAGAAACTCCACAGTATAACAAAACAAATCTTAGTGAACAAATCAACGCATCCATCAACTCCAGTTTTACATAAAACCCCCACCCTTCCCCCTTCCACCCTCTCCCACCCCGAAACTCAGTATTATTTTAAACAAGATTGTCTTGTATTCAATGTTTCTAAAATGACAAAGAGTAAAAAAAAACATTTTTGGCAAAATTTAGGGTAGTAAAGGGCTTATTTCCAAACTCCATATTCCTCTAAATTTTATCTCGTCAGGGAAACTTCTCCTGTTGTGGGTTTACAACACAGTTGCTTCAGGTTGGGGGAGGAAAGGAGGTAGGCAAGAATACTGTTACCTTAAAAATAAAAGTGGCTGTGACAAACTATTGACTGCTCCAATAAAAATTTAAAATTAAAAAAAATCTAGATATTTCCTATGGTGGGATGTTTTTTTTTTGTTTTTTTTTAACATTTGTTCTTCTTTTGTAAGTTGGGGAGAGACATGATCAACAGCAAATCAGTTGGGGAAGAGTTCCAGTCAGACTAATGTGCAGGGTTTAGTTGTTCATTACAAATTTTGGTACTCCATTTTAGAATAATATAGAGATTTGCTTTGAGAGCTACATTAAGTGTCTCTTGAGGTTTCACAGCAGTGGTTGTTCTTGATTCATCGCAGCTGGAAATATTTCTAACAGATGGGGAGAAGTGGTTCTGTCATTGTATAGATGACTTTTTGGGGGATTAGTAACAAGGTTAATGAATTTGGGCAGAAAATATAGGAGAAATTCCCCTTTTATCTTTTTTTTTTTTTGTATTTTTTCCTTGTCTCGGTCTCTCCTTAATCGGGGCTTTACTTTTGACTATAGCTAGTGATTATGTTGTATTTCTTTCTTTAATGGGAATAGCTCTATTCACTTTCCTTATAATTTCTAGTTTGGAAAGTTAATAATTTAAAAGAACAGTTTATTAATATTGCTTACACAGTCTTTCAGTAACTTATAGATAGACTTAAATATCAAAGGCTAGAAAACTCCCAGACAACAGATTATTCAGGTGTCTAGTTCTTGTACACATAACAGAGGAGCCATTGTTGGGCCCAGAGAGCAGCCACTGCTGAGAAATTACTGGTGCATCTGGAAAGCTGCCACTGGTGCAGAGGTGTCACTGCCAGGGCCAGAAAGGAGCTGAGGTAGGGAAGTAGCAGCTGCAGCCAGAGGACCACTGTTGGAGGCAGGCAGAGAAGATAGACTGGAGGGATGGGAGGGGTGAAGGGCATAAAAGCCAAAGAACAATGAAGAAGAAAAAAAAAAAAAACTACAAAGAGAACCCAGCCACCGGAGGATCTGGCTTTGATTCTTGGGTCAGGTCGTCTGGTTGAGCCCAGCTTAACTACTAGGTAGACCACCTAGGGCAACTTCTGAGGGAAGATGGATGGATGGCAAAGAAGAGTTGCAGTTAAAGCAAAACAGTGATCCTGACAGTGACAGAAACAAAGAATCATCAGCAGTTTTGAAATAGCCCATTTACATGGGGAGATGGCTTTTGGAAATTGTCCTCATCTGTGTATGTATGTATGTGTGTGTAGTCTGTCTGTCTGTCTGTCTCTCTCTCTCTCTCTCAGAGTTACCATATGCCCGGTTTTACCCGGACACTGGGGGGCGTCTGGACGGGTTTTGCCAGCCTGCCCGTTTGTCCGGGTTTGTGGACGGGCAGGCTAGTGGGCTGGTCGACCTTAGAGTGCCATGTCCTCCCTTCCTTTCTTGTACCTTATCTGCCTGGTGTGGCCGCACACCTCTTGCTCTGGTGCTGCTTCAAAATGGCTGCCGAGAGTTCAAGCAGCAGCCTTTGAGACTTCCGCAGACGTCTTGTGAGGACAGGTCACTGCTTGAACTCTCGGCAGCCATTTTGAAATGTGCTGGGAGCAAGAGGTCTGCAGCCGTGCCAGGCAGGAAGGGGGGAGCTCATTCCAGCCCCGAAGAGGCCACTAGACCACCAGGGCATGATGATAAGGTACAGGAGGGGAGCGGAGAGGATGTGAATGGAATCATGTGCATGGAGGGAGGGAGCTGTAAAAAAAAAAAAAGGTGGAGGGAGGCTGGAATAAAGATTGGGGAAGGGACATACATGGGGGGAGAGAGGGAATCTGGCTTTCTTGGGGGGCAGTCAAGGTGACACTGTGGTGCAGGGGTGTGGCAGGGGGCATGGCTGAATTATATTTTCTGTCCTTTTTTTTTTTTTTTTGTCACAGCAAATATGGTAACTCTACACTCACACACTCACTCTCATACACACTCACTCTTAGGGATATATCATCCTGGATAAATTTGCAGTATGCCTACACTAATACCTGCTGCCTCATCTAAACGATGTTACTTCATTACTTGGTTCTTCAACTGTCACAATGTTTCTGTGCAAACTGCTGCTGCTTCCTGTCTAGTGATCAGTTGAGGCCTTTTTTTGCAGTTTATTGAAAACATATTCTATGCTTATCCTCTTCCACCTTTTTCTGGAAACTCTTGCATCAGTCTATGAGAATCATAACCTTTCTCCAGATATAATTTTTTTTTAAAATAAGGATCAGATCCTCCTGAATGAAAACCATGTTTATGTTTAAAGCAAAATGGTGTCTGCGTGTATCATGATGATAATCACTAGGTGGTGGCATTGTAGGTGAGTGGCATGAGTGTAGGCTAAATTTATTCAGGATGATATTTCCCAAACTTTATTGAAATTGATCAAGCTTTGACAGAGCAATGCAGAAAACAAGCTTTTGTATATGTATATGTGTGTGTATATTTTTAATTACTTGTTTATTTTAAACACGGTGTATATGACAAAGCTTATTACAGTATTTAAAAATACAGGGCCAGATATTCAAAAGCACTTAGTATGTTTAGCAGTGGTGGCTAAAGGTAGAAGTGCCTTATTTGTGAATTTCTGCTGGCACTGTATAGATGATGCCACTGAAAATGATCACTGGCCACTGTGGCACTATCCAGCTATATTTCCAGACTGGAATGAGGACAGAGTGAAGGTGTTCCGCTTACCTATGTAGAAGCCAACTATACTTACAGCAGCGCTGAATGTATGTGAATGACTTAAATACAGCGGACAGTGGGGGCTTAAATATTGACCCAATGATCTTTCTGGGAAGGATGATGCTGGGATGGTTTATTATTGTTGCTTTTAATTATCAAAAAGTCAGTGGGGGTGGAGGGGGAGCCCTAGCGGTGTGAAAGTTCATTTTTGGGAGAGCGTAAGGCTGCAAGTTTGCGTAGAATATCTGATTACCCTTCATCAGCTCTGCTTCTCTCCCCCCAGATCAGCCAGGGCTTGGATGTTGTGGAAGTAGTGCTCTCAAGCTTTGGGGGTGGTGGTATGGGGAGATAGCAATCATAATGCAATAGTAATATGTAGTGTTGGGACTTAAGGTTCCAGAAAGAGTCCCTGACCAAGGACTTCTGCTGTAATGAACAGGATAAGTGAATGCTATGTTACGTTATAACACCTTTTATAGTCCGCCGTACACCTTATCAGTTCAAGGCAGGTTAGAAAGCCAAGAAACCAGAAACAGATATTCTAGGAATTACAATAAACCATCAAATATTAGGAACAATAAATAAAGCACTTGGGACTCGGAGCGCAGAAACAAACAAGTTTTTTTTATTTTTTAATTTATTTGTAAGAAGTCTTTATTGATAGCATAAGCATGGATAGAAAGCTTACATAATACATCAATAACTTCAAATCTGTAACAGTATAAAAGCATTTTACCAAGTGCAGAGACATATTCAGCCAACAACATTCTATCCAGCCCACACTTGTTAAGTAATGCAAAATAAAACAAGTTTTCAAATTCTTTCTAAACGATATGTAATGTAAACAGCTTCTCAAGAAGGAGAGAAGCAAATTCCATAATACAGCCATCTGATAATAAAGGGATGCAGAGAAATGTCTAATTAACTTTAAAGCAGTAGAACTTGGAAATAGCAGAAGGAACTGATTACGCGTTTGAGATCTATGGAGGAGACTTACTAAATTCATCATGTGCAGAGAATTCCTGACAAAATTTTGAATATCATATTACACACTTTGAAATGAATATGGCGATTGCCTCTACGGTTTGATGTAAGCCACATTGAGCCTGCAAATAGGTGGGAAAATGTGGGGTACAAATGTGATAAATAAATAAATATGTTCTTTGATGGGCAACCAATGTAATTGCAGATACTATTCCTTCACTGAGTCATAGTGTGTTAAACCATAAATTAATCTGATTGCCATGTTCTGCATAACTTGCAGTCGATCTAATAATTTCATGGAACAACCAGTCAGGACCAGATTATATTAATTGAATCTGGCCCATACAAGCGCCTGTACAAACAATCTGAAAGTATCGGTTGTGAAATAACTTTTGATAGCTCAAAGTTTTTTCAAGGTGGTACGCATTATCCTCAAAATCATAGAAATATAGGGTTGCATTGTTAGTAAATTATCCAATTCAGCACCTAAAATTTTAGACTTACCATCAGTTACAATGTTCGATATAAATCTTTAGTCCTGATCTGAGCCTATCCAAAGAAACTTAGTTTTTTTTCTTTGTTGAGTTTCAGGCGATGTTTGGAAATCCAAGAATCAATCAAAGAAATACATTTCTGTATATGAGACTGTGTTTGATGCAGAAGATGGCAGAAAGACAGTGATATCGTCTACATAAATAAATATAATGTGTAAACTGAAATTTATCTAATAGCATACACAGTGATCTCATTAATAAATTAAACAATACCAGAGAAAGTGGGAATCCTCGAGGGACCCCACTTAGTGCCTTCCATTTCTTAGATAAGACTCCGTCTTTTCTGACCACATATCATCTTGTCATCACAAAACCCTGTAACAAGGAAAGAGCTCTATCCTGAATTCCACAATCATAGCAAATGGAAGTTAAAATCTGCCAGTCTACCAAATCAAACACGCTGGATAAATCAAACTGTAAAACAACAGCGCATTGTCAACTACTAAGCAACATTTTACCCTGCACTACCAACATACCACTGTGCTATAGTTCTTCCTAAAACCAGATTGAGTAGGTTGAAAAGCTCGTGATGGTCAATTTAATGGGAGGAGTATAGAATAGGGCAGGGGTGGCCAACCCTGGTCCTTGAGGGCCATAACTCAGTTGGGTTCCCAAGATTTCTACAGTGAATTTGCATGAGATTTATTTGCATTTAATGGAAACAGTAATCAATTTCATACATATTCATTGTGGAAATCTTGAAAACCCAACTGGGTTGTGGCCCTCAAGGACTGTGGTTGCCCATCCCTGAAATAGGGGTAATCCTAAATAGTAATGAGTGAAGGTGCTAAAGCCTAAAGGACCGGTTCTGATTGGGATAGAAATGCACAGAATAAGGGAATATATTTTCCATGGTATCTAAAAATGTGGCTAGTGCCTGGATTCCCCCCCCCCCCCCCCCAAAAAAAAAAAAAAAAAAAAAAAAAGTTCACCTTAATAAACTCTTCTGACCATGTCAAGGGGAAATAGCCAAAGTTTAGACTCATCAGATGATGTTACTTTAGTCATGTTTCCTGGATGTTTACTCTTCTCTGTTTTGACTTTCTCATTTATTGTTTTGTTCTGAGCTTAAGTGTTAGATTATCACTTTCTTGCATTGTTACAGTGTGTCCCTAGCAGGTTCAGTTTATCTTGGGTTTCCGTGATCCTTTGTGAGATCTTTTTAGTTTTGATTGCTTTCTGCTGGTGCAGGATGTGCCTTCTCCAGATTTCACTGATCTGGTTTTAAATCCCTTCTATATGTTTCCAGAAGGAATGGTTAACTATGACTAGCTTAATTACAGACAGCTTTGTTCAAGAATGCTATGTTTGTTGGAGGGTTACATTGCCATCCTGTGGCACGTGATAGTAAGGTGCTGTGTTCATTTTCCCCAGGGGACTGTTTCTATATTGGGTTAGGGTGTTTTTCTCACCTGTGTTTTAGGCTTTTACATTATCTGTCTATGTTGTTGGGTCAAGTTTCTTACTCCTAGTTTAGTACTCCATGATCCCATGACCATTGTATGAAAAAACTGCCTTGAAATATCTTCGTGCTTGGCTGGTGCCTTGTGGGGTTTGATTCTAGCTTTTGTTAAGGAAAGTGTTGATTAGGTCTTCTGTCTTTGCAATTAGTTGCTTTATCTCCTTCCTTTTCTTCTTTGCAGGATCTCTTTCCTTCAGTCTGGTGGCCTCCAAGGCTCAGAGGAGTTTGCCAAAGCAGCCACAGAAAGTGAAAGCTGCGATTGCCAGCATTCCAGTGGGCTCTTATGAGTCTGCAGCATCCCCTGTATTGGGACGAGGGACTGGGAGGCATCAAACCCTACCAGGCCGTACGGAGATCCCCCATCAAACAGGGAAATTTCAGCCTGAGCCAGAGGGGAGATCTGGCAGAGGGAGCTCTGTGTCTGTTGATGCTAGTATCAATTCTGCCCAAGGGCCAATTAATTTGTTCTCAGTGGGGGATGGTGGGACCAGAGATATGGGGACTGGCAAACAGAAATTGCTGATTCCTGCTGCTTCTGGGATACAGGAGGAGAGAGTTACAAGAGAGTTGTGGCAAAAGCAGAGTGCCATGGCCATCACAGAAGACAGAATATCACGGGACACATGGCAGAAGCAGAATGCTGTGGCCACCTCTATAGAAGAGAGAATCCCAAGGGACACATGGCAGAAACAGAATGCCAGCAGCTCCTTGGATGACAGGCTCCCACGAGACACATGGCAGAAGCAAAGTATCGTGGCCACCTCTACAGAAGAGAAAATCACACGGGATGCATGGCAGAAGCCAAGTGCTGTAGCCTCCACGGAGGACAAGAGTCCATGGGATGTATGTACCTCCTCTTCACAGCAGTCTGTGATGAAACCAACCTCATCTTCAGAGAGCTGGAATCAGCATGAGCAGGCAGTGACAGAGGAGAGGAATCTACGAGATGTGGCAGCAGTGGCATCACCCTGTGGATCCAAGCTACTTGAGCCAGCAGTCAAGAAGGAGCCTTTGGTATGATCTTAGGGAAAGGTCACTAATTCTGTGACACATTTACCCTTATCAGCTGTTTCCTGTTACTACTCACTGTCTCCTTCCCTCTTACTTGCTACATATCCCTTTGTTTTTCCAATCCTCAGCCACCAACTGCTCACCTACCTCTTTCTCTTTAGCTACCTGTCACTTACCTTTCTGAATCCTTTGCCAGCTGCCTGCCACTGTTTCTTCTCATCTCTTAGCCTCACTTACACAGCTTTGGTATGTAGAAGTACCATCTTTTGTGCACGTCTGGCTGTTAACACTCTTCACTTTTCTGTCTCTTGCAACTTCAGACTGTGAAATATTCCACTGGCACATCAGAGTGGAGGAGCCCAGCTCTTGAAACTTCAGCTGATTTACCCCCTTCTTCCTCTACCACCTCTTGTGAGGCGATCCGATCCGTGGATGCTACAGAAAGGAAGGAGGGGCCAGTGAAGAAGGTGAAAGTTAGACCACCTCCCCTCAAGAGGACCTTTGACTCTGTGGACAAGTGAGTTAGAGAGATCCTTAGTCATTCACGGTGTCTTGGCTGGAATCTTACATTGGCTACCCATTTACGGGAAATATGTTATCATGGCTTGGAAACATAGCAGTAGGTAATTTGTTTTGGAGCCCTTATGGACACAAGCTTTGTGGGCAAGTTTGGTGCTGTAATCTCAGCCATTAAGCAAGTAGTGGCCTCCTAGAGGGGGGACCGGATGTTATGTTGACATGTTGTAGTTTGTTTTGTTCTCCCTTCAATCAGTAACCTGGCAGGATTGATTGACATGTACTGATCTGATCCTTAACCTTACAGGTCACAGACTAGAGGAGTCCACTGCTGATTTTTTTCTTCTTTTCTTTTTCCTTCCTTCCTCCTTCCCCCACCTCAGCAGGGTCCTGTCAGAAGTAGATTTTGAGGAGCGTTTTGCAGAGTTGCCTGAGTTTAAACCAGAAGAAGTCCTGCCATCCCCAACCTTGCAGTCCCTTGCCACCTCTCCCCGTGCCATTCTGGGCAGCTACCGTAAGAAGCGCAAGAATTCCACTGGTAAGCACTAGCAAGTCGTTTAAACTTTACCTACAAGAATTGGGACATATCAGGGCCAGCTGTGCCACAAGGCAGACTAGATGTTTGCTGATGGTAGTAGAATTTTGGGGTTAGTGGCACAGCTCCAGCAAACAAGAGTCACCTTCTGCTCCCCCCCCCCCCCCCTCCTCACACTGAACCTTCTGCTGCCCCCAAGCTTAAACAAGACAGAGTGATGCAAATCCATGTAAGCACTGGCCATTGCCATGTCCCAATCCCGCCAAGGCAGACATTCTGTCGGGTGGAAGGGACATGCAGCACTGAAGCCCAGGCCTGTGCTTACATGGTTTGCATAGCACTCAGTGTTCTTCTACCTTTGGGAGAGATTGAGAGGAGGTAGGATGGATGGTGTCAGTTGAGGCCTGGAAGGTGGAAGATGGGGGTAGGGGATATGACTTGCATGCCATTGGGGAGGGGAGGTTAATAGGAGGGAAGGATACTTGTTGCCTTGAAGGGGTGTAGAGAAGGGAAGGGGAAATGCTGGTCAGTTGGGGGGAGGGAAGGGGAGATGATGAACTACGAAGGGGAGTTTGGTCTTGAGCTGCCCTTTGAAAGGCATACACAGCTGAAGGTTGTCAGACACCGCTGGGCTGGCACTGGGACTTACAGATTGATTTTCTGTCCATTGTGATTAAGAAGTCCAGCTTGAGCAATGTGGAGTGCAGCACAGAACGGCATTACCCCAAATCATACAGCACCAAAGAGCTATAGCTGCTCTTATTGCTAAGCAGGTCACTTTAGAACTGAGGTACAGGGAGATAATCAGGGTTCTGCCACTGACCTTGTGTGATCTCCATTTCAGTTACTAAGATTATAAATACTAGTTCAAATAAATCAGTCAGGGCATTAATTCTTTTTTTCTTCAGCTCCTTTATGTTTTTTGATGTCACTTGTGATATTTTCCTTTCTCTTGCCCTACCTTGCCCTCCATCTCCACTTCTTCACTTTTTCCTCTGTGTCTCTTGCTATTCTGTCTTTGTTCTTAATTCCGCCTTCTCTCCCTTTTCATCTCTCACTCCCACCTTATCTCACTCAAGATGGCCTTCCCAACCCTTTGTCTTACTCATCTCTCACCCTATTATACCCTGCAGGGCCAGTGTTAAAATGCCTGGGGCACAGGGCAGAAATTTTAAGGAGATCCTAGAGCCCACCAGCAGGTTTTATCGCCTTCAGTTTTAAGCAGGCTTGGAGCCCACTCTGTCTTGGAGTCCGGTTGACTTGTTGGTTCCCCCCGCCCCCCCCACCACAGCCCTGATACCACAGAAGTTAAGGGAAGCCACACTGAGTCAGACCAAGGTCCCTTGAGTCCAGTATGCTGTCTCTGATAGTGGCCAGTCCAGGTCAGAAGTACCCAGCAGATCCCAAAAACTCAATCTTTTTCTTTGCAGCAGATTTTCAGGAATAAACGATTTGCTTCCCCAAGTCTACCTGGCTAATCATGTTTATGGCCAATTATTATATATCAGGGAAATCAAAGTTAATTGTGTTCCATTATAGTAGTTTAATCATTTTTATGCACATTTTCTCCAGGAACTTGTCAGAACCTCTCTTGAACTCTCTTGTGTTAGTTGCATTGTGCATGTCACCTAGCAAGAGATTCCATGGTTTAATTATGTGATTTTGTTTTCAGTCTGCCAGTAATTAATTTCAAGGAGTAATCTCTTGTTTTAGTGTTTGAAAGTTTAAACATCCGTTTCCTATTTAATCGTTCCACTCCAGAGCAACTACTGAAAAGGTGTGAGCTAAATTTAAATAAATATTTCTATCATACCCCTTCTCATTTGTCTTTTTTCCAAGCTGAAAAGCCCTAGGCTGTGCTCTAAAAGCAGTATAGACATTTTTAAAAAATATATAACGTTATTAAGCATTAACTTATACAAAACTGTAGGAATGCAAAGTGAATGAACATATTCGTCCATAATCCCATCTCCCAACACCACCCCCCCCCCCCCCCGGCAACCCCAGATACATACTGTGAAGAAACAGTGTTTTAAGCCTGTAAAATGTATTTTTTTTGTTACATTTGTACCCCGCTGTTTCCCACTCATGACAGGCTCAATGCGGCTTACATATACCGGTACTTATTTGTACGTGGGGCAATGGAGGGTTAAGTGACTTGCCCAGAGTCACAAGGAGCTGCCTGTGCCTGAAGTGGGAATCAAACTCAGTTCCCCAGGACCAGAGTCCACCACCCTAACCACTAGGCCACTCCTCCACTGTATTGGATATTTTCTTGTCTTAAGTATGTCTGAAGTGTATTTTTCCTGTTTGGCCAGCAGATGGTGCATGTTTATGCTTAAAGCTATTACAGAGGACTGACACCTCTTTCTTAGTTAGCACACAGATAATAGGAAGTGCCTTGCATTGATGTAGCCAGTTTTTATTTGAAACTTGACTGTTCTGGGCTCTGATTGGCCTGAAGTTTTGAAATAACCCAGCAGTGGCTGGCTGTTGCTTCAGTTTAAGCCCAGGAGAAGGAGAGAGAGCTCGCTTTTATGAAGCTCTGTGAACAGATATATGCCCTGATCTCCCCAGGTACTTTCTAGGAAGTATGCAAATGTTTAATTAGTTTTCTAAGTGATCAATTTTTCAGTTACTTGTTACCATATTTGCACATTTTTTTGTCCACTGTTCCAAGTTCTGAGAATAAACGCATTTGTTTGTTCTTTCTGCCTGTCTGGACTGAAAGAGAATCCTGGTGGTTTTGTGTGTTGGGTCTGTGAGTGCTTTCTGGGAACTGTGGGACCACTGGGAGTGTAGCTCCAGTAACCTAGAAATCACTGGGGATAACTTGAGAGCGGGAGACTCGCCCAGAGGCGGTTGTGACCCAGTTGGTGGGAGGAGGGTGCTAGTGTAGAGCACAAGCGGCAGGTGCAGGCGGACCTGAGCTGTGCTGGGGATAGACCGTGGGGTAACCCCAGGCGGGTGGCAAGGTGTTTTGTGACACATACAGTGAAGGAAAATAGAGAATCAATAATAGAAATGTCAGCAAAGCTGGAAACACTGGCAAACAAACTACTGAAGTCAAGCCACCAATCCTTGCCACACCTTGGTAGGGGTGCCAAATTCTGCAAAAGGAACCCATATTAGCATGTTTCATGGCCACTAGCAATCTAGAAATATTCACAATAAACAGGTTAGTGTTTATTTCTTCATTGCTGCTTTCACTTTGCCCCTATTCTTCCCAGTGTCCTCTCACATCATCACTACCCATTTCCATCTGTACTCCTCCGAATGCCAGCCATTCTGCCGGGTACTTATGAGCTGGACTGGCCACTGTTGGGAGACAGGATGCTGGGCTTGATGGATTTTGATCTGATTCATCATGACTGTTTTTATGTTCTTACTAGTAAAAATGGCCCGTTTCTGGCGCCGATGAAACGGGCGCTAGCGGGCACGGGACTCCCTTCCCCTCCCCTTCCGGTACCTGTTCCGTCGGCCCAGGAAAGAAAGAGCCCCCTCTTTCCTCCCGTAGCGGTGGCTTCCTTGCTGCATGGTGTGGGAGTCCGGCTCTCGACATTTCAAAATGGCTGCCGAGAGTTGCAGTCTCGCGAGGCAGCTTGAACTCTCGGTGGCCATTTTGAAACGCCGAGAGCCGGACTCCCACACCATGCAGCAAGGAAGCCACCGCTACTGGAGGAAAGAGTGGGCTCTTTCTTTCCTGGGCCGACGGAACAGGTACCTCTAGACCACCAGGGAGACACAGGGAGGGAGGGAGGTTGGTGAGGTTAAGCGTGTGCTACTGTGGGTGGGGCTATGTGGCGAAAGGGGCTGGGTTCATGTGCACGTCAGCGGCGGCTGGGATTTGTTTTCGTGTTCCGCCCTCGACGTCATCACGTGTGACGCGAGGGCGGGGCATGTAGATGTTGTGGTGGCTTCACCACCATGAAACCACAAACCAGTGTGTGAGTGACTTCAGTGACGTCAGTGTCCTCAGAACGTTGAGGCTGCGTTTTATTATAGTAGATTCCAAGGATGACTTTGTCCTTCCAGTCTTTCCTCTTTCCTTCCTCCGAGTGCACCTACTTATCTTCTTCTCGTGACCCCTTGCTCTCTTCTCTCCCAGTTTCTCTCTCATGCTCCTAAAATTCACTCTATTTATTCCCTGCCCTCCCCCCAAAAAAACTTTTCCACTTCTAGTTCTCTATCTGTCCCCTCAGCCCCTCCTTCATCCCCCCCTTTCTTTTAGATTTTATTTATATTTTGCAAAATACACACAGATAACAATAACAATGCTCCTTCATCCCTTTAATGCCTTCTTCCCTTCCTAGGCTCCATTTCCTGCATCCCTCTTTTACTCCCAACATCTCTTCATAAAAATGGCTAATAAATCTCAATAAATAAATATCTAATCACCCAGCTCACCTATTCTTAAAGTAGCCTGAGTCAGAGGCTACTTTCACCTGTTCTTCTACTCTACGCCACCTTTTCTCCCAGGCAATGGCATAAATAGCATCTCCTTTGACACCAGAGGTAGTGTCTTCTCTGATCCTTAGTTTTGATCTTTTGGCCCCATCTCTTCCTCTTCCTTCCCCAGCAGAGTGAAGTGTGCCAGCAGTTTTAAAGCTTGTGGGCTAACGGACGCTGTTACTTTCATGAGATAAGAAATAGAGCTGTACCAAATAACATATTTTACTATTTGGCTGAATATGAATAATGGGCATTGAGCTTTAGCATAACGAATAATAAAAGAAGCAACGTGAAATCAGAGATGACGTGTTTATTTCATTAGGATTTAGCACAGTAGAGCCCCAGATTATTCGTATTCGAATTAAGTCGTTATTCAACAGACCATGAATAATGTATTCGGGGCCAAATTGAATCAAATATAAATATTCAGGACAGTCCTAATTAGCAGTATTTGTTGGCCTGCAGGGTTTAAAACTGCTGGCAATGATGGCCATAAAAACATATATCCTCCCTCTCCAACCAGTTAGAACAGTATTTAAATGTTTATGATTGTACTCATATCAGGTGGAAATAGCACCCCACAGGGCATTAGGTGTTAGCAAATTGATCATCATATTTTTAATCATTGCACAATATTTTAAATAGAATTAAAAAAAAAACTGGAAAAAGCAAGTACTGGTTTTCCTTGGGTATAAAAGTACTTACCTTTTTAATGCAAAAAGAAATCAACAAATAATACATCAGTATAATTCAATTTCAGTGTAGGGGAAAATAGTGGAAATTATTATAAAGAATAAAATTATGAAACACATAGACAAACATGGTTTAATGGGATAGTGTCAGCTTTGGGTTCAGTCAAGGAAAGTGTTGCCTCACCAATCTGCTTCATTTCTTTGAAGTTGTGAAGAAACATGTTGATAAAGGTGAGCTGGTTGATGTATCTAGATTTTCAGAAAGCTTTTGACAGAGTTCCTCATGAGAGACTCCTGAGAAAATGAAAAAGTAATGGGATTGGAGGCAAAGGAGTGGAGGAGTGACCTAGTGGTTAGAGCACCGGTCTTGCAATCCAGAGGTGGCCGGTTCAAATCCCACTGCCGCTCCTTGTGATCTTGGGCAAGTCACTTAACCCTCCATTGCCTCAGGTACAAACTTTGTGAGCCCTCCTGGGACAGAGAAATATCCAGAGTACCTGAATGTAACTCACCTTGAGCTACTACTGAAAAAGGTGTGAGCAAAATCTAAATAAATAAATGTTCTTCTGTGGATTAGGAATTGGTTATTGGACAGAAAACAGAGGGTAGGGTTAAATGGCCAAAGATTTCTCCGTCCATTGACGAAGAAGTTCGTTCAGGGCTGTCTGCACCTCCACTCACCTAGGTCATGAGTCTCATTGATCTCTGGCCCTTTTACAATGACTCGTATAACTAATAATGCGGCCTCTCAAAACTGCTTTTGTTGGGTGGGTAGGAAGGCGAGGGTACAGCTGTCGCTTTTGTTAGGCAGCTAGGGGTCTAGGGGTGGCCTTGGTCTTCTGGATTTCAAATGGTATAAGGGCTTGCTTTCTGTGCCATTTGAGAGATTGGATATGCTTGAAGCAAAGGTTCACCCTGCTGAAATGGGAACAAGGTTTTCTTTTGCCCCTTACAACTGTCTCTACCTGCTCCACGCTCAGCTAGGCTTTCGGGGTGGCTGTGGCACAATGTTCTCCTTAAACCTTTCAGAAATGTGTGGAATGTTCTTATTAAACTGCTTGGGGGGGGGGGGGGGGGGGGGGGGGATCCGAGGATCACAGACCAACTTCTGCTTAGAAGGAATGGAGAGTTTGCACCTGGGATGGATAATTCGGTTTTTCTGGATTGGCAACGCCGGGGGATAGTCAGTTGGAACATGTTTTAGCGGGAGAGGATGGAATTCTTCCGTTTGAGGATTTTCAGCAGTGAGTGGAGGTCCATTGGGGTTACATTGTCAAGTTAAACATTATGTTGCTTCATTGGAGGGAGGAACTCTGCGGAAGGGTTTGGGAGCCAGATTGAGGGATTTTTTTCACAGTATCGCGGCACGGGGTGTCTCCGTTTTCAGCTTATATAAGATGCTTCAACGGGTGCTACCAAAACTATCTTTTAGAGCCTTGAAAGATAAGTGGGCAAAGGATTTGGGTCATGCTTTAGCTGGCTGGGATATATAAACTGCCATTAGCAGGATTCCTAGGGTTATCTCGGGTGCATATCTTCAGGAATGTTACTTTCGGACAATTCATAGGGCATGCTTTTCACAGCTCTAGCTATCAAAGATGGGGAGAGGGCAGTCACCATTGTGTCTTAAATGTGGAGATGCAGCTGGTACTTTTTTACATGGTTTTTGGAGTTGTAGGATGATTTAAGCTTATTGGACCTTTGTGTTGTGCTTTTTGGAATTTATTTTTGGTTGTTCTGTCCAAGGCTCAGTGGAATTGCTGCTATTGGATCAGCCAGGCATTTTCCGAGGAGCCTCGAAGGAACACATTTTGTTGTTTTGTAAGCTTACCTTGGTAGCTTAGAAATGTATATTGCAATCTTGGTTTCTCCCCTACCCCCGACCTTCTGGCATTGACGGAATCAAGTCCATCTGCTTGCCTCTTGGGAGGTGAGGGTTTTTTTCAAGAGGAAGACTCACTTTCTCAAAGTGTGGAAGGCTTATCTCTCTATATAAAACGCACCTCCAACGTTCTAATGAAGCCTCACTTTCCCAACATTCTAAAAGTGAGGTGGCTGAGATCAGTTTTCGTCCATGAGTGTCTGCCCCGCCCACGCGTCAAACGTGATGACGTCGAGAGCGGAGCACTGACACTGAACGAATGGCATCGACAGACGCACCAAAGACCTATGGGGGGAGGAGTAATGAACATCGCGGATCACGAGGCACGGAGGGACAGAGGAGGAGGTAAAACGTCAATGCTACCAGGCAGGGGGAGGAGAAGCGAAGATCGCGGATCGGAGGTGGGTGTGCAGCAGGCAGGGGGAAGACTACCAAACATCACAGATCAAGTGGCAGGGAGGGACGGAGAAGGAGAAGGTGGGTGTGTAGCAGGCAGGGGGAGGAGTAACGAAGATTGCAGATCAAGAGGCAGGGAGGGCCGGAGGAGGAGGATGTAAAACATGTCACTGCTAGCAGGCAAGGGGAGGAGTAGCGAAGAACGCGGATCAAGTGGCAGGGAGGCCTGGAGGAGGTGGGGAGAGGGGGGGCACTGGCAGGCAGGCAAGAAATGAGGGGGGGGGGGGGCGACACCCTGAAACACACTCGCACACAATCACTCTCAGTCACAAACACACCCTTGCATCTGGCAGGGAGGGAGGGAAGGAAGGAAGGGGGCCACCCTGGGGGAGGGGAGCCACCCCGGCACACACTCTCATTCCCACACACACACTCTCTCTCTGTCACAAACACACACTTGCACCTGGGAGGGAGGGAGGCCACCACACACTCTCATTCTCACACACACTCACATTCCCACAGAGACACTCGCACACAGTGTCACTCTCTCAAACTCACAAACACACACTTGCACCTGGCAGGGATGGAGGGGGTCCATCCTAGGGAGAGGGGCTCCATCCTAGGGAGAGGGGCCCATCCTGCCACACACTCTCATTCCCACAAACACACACTCTCTCACAAAACACATTCGCACACACTCACTCTTTCTGTCACAAACACACATTCGCACATGGCAGGGAGACAGGGAGGGGGGCCACTGGCAGGGAGGGAGGGAGGGGCCACAGAAACACACACATTCCCCTGCAAACACCCTGATCAGCCCATCCTCTACACAAGCACTATCTGTGACACAGAAACACTCTCTGTGTCACATACACAGTGAAGCACAGTTACAGATTGCAAAACACGCCCCTCCCCAACATTCTTACACGATACTCGCCCCCGCGCTCCTACTTTGCCACACCCTCTTTCACTTCCACACACACACTCACAATCTATCTTTGTGACACATGATCTCTGTCTCTCACTCTCACACACACAACCACTGCCCCCCAACCCCCCCCCCTAAAAAAATAAACACACACTGATCCACAACATGGACAGATGAACACTCGCTCTCTCCCCCACCACACCCTCACAGAACAACCCCCCCCCCACACACACACAAAAAACCAACATTTTCAACAACAAAAAAAACCCAACTACAACACCACACTAATATAAGCCAACAACAACATGACCAATCGCCCCAGTTAAAACATCATATTGCACATAATACAAAAATGTAAATTATTCATTACTAACACAACACAATTATCCACAAAATCCCTTTCAAAACATTCATTGCTCTCAGAAACGGGCCTTTTTTTTTACTAGTTTTGATATATTGTTGCCTAGGGGCTGGGGTCTTTTGTTTAGTCTTTTTAGTCTTGTAACACCTATAATTCTAGTTCAGAGGGATGTATTCTGAGGGGGGGGATGGAAGGTTTAATTCAGTGTAGGTTCTGTGGATTCCATGTGCCATAACAAACCAGGCGGTTGGTGCCACCAATTGCTCAGGCGAGGGGGCGTTGTGAGTGAGGGGGTTCTTAGTTCAATTGTATCTGAAACTTTATGGTGTGGGGTAGTTTATGTTACAAGTTCAACTCTGCTCAAAAGGCGGGGGTGGATTTCTTTATCAGCTGTTGTTCTTGTGGAATACTTGTTCTTGGCCTTATGGAGATGTTTATAATGTTGGCAATGTTTCTTTTACTCTGTCATTAATAAAAATGTTGAAACATAAAAAAAGGTTTGGACAAGTTCCTGGAGAAAAAGTCCATAGTCTGTTACTGAGATGGACATGGGGGATGCCACTGCTTGCCCCAGGATTGGTAGCATAGAATATTGCTGCTAATTGGGTTTCTGACAGGTACTTGAATAGTTTGATTCAAAAAGAAGTCAGAGGTCCCTAACATGGCCCATGTTTCACAGAAACTGCATCAGGGAGTCCAAAAATCCATTGAAAAAAATGCCTCTAGAATTAAAACAAAAAAATGTTTTAAGTCGATGGCCAGTGTATACATTCAAATTTAACAGCAAAATAATTAGAAAACATTATATGAGCATTTGGCATACCTCACTCAAGTGTGGACTACTGGCTGATGACCAGCAGAAATACTGGTGCACTTCTGTCTACTGGCTGGTGGGATATGGGGTGTTCCTGCTACTTGAAGCCAAGTTTTCACTTCTTGGGGGAGGGGGGGTAGAGGATCACGCCTTTCTGTGGTTGCAGTCAAGCAGTTTACATATTTTATACAGGTACTTATTTTGTACTTGGGGCAGTGGAGGGTTAAGTGACTTGCCCAGAGTCACAAGGAGCTGCAGTGAGAATCAAACCCATTTCCACTGGTTCTCAGGCCACTGCACTAACCATTAGGCGAAGGATCGTGCCAGCTGAGAACTGATCATTCTCGGTGCAGCTGCTATCTGCTACATAAAGGAATTTCTTCCCTGCACACATCTCAGCAGAGCTGCCAAGTTACTCAGTTCCAGGAAGGAGGCTTTATGGCCCCGTCTTGGTTTTGAACTTATGTCCTTAAGTAAAGTGGTACTTGTTCTTGATCCTGCCCATTGAAATTAGTGGTAGAGGTGCCATAGTGTATCAGGACTGGTCCAACATCTCCTTGCTGGAACTGGGCAAAGTGGTAGGAAGGAAGGAAGAGGCATGAGCAGTGCATGTGCTGAGCTTACAAGGAACAGTGGTCAGAACTCAGATATCTGACAAATTCTGGGTTAGTTCTCTCTGGAAATGGTGTTGTAGAACTGAGTATATAACCCAGCTTCCTGACCAATAATATTGCATAATCTTCAGTCCTGGCTGATTAAAAAAAAAAAATCCTCCTCTCTGGATGTCATTTATGCCAAGGGAGGGAAAATATGCCACTCTATAAATCAATGGTGTGACTGCTTGTTGAGTGCAATTGGAAAAGGCACAGAAAAGGATGACAAAAATGATAAGTAAGGCTTATCTTGGGAAAAAGCTGATTGAAGGGATATGATAGTGGTTTATTAAAATCATGAGTAGGGTGAAGCTGGTTAATAAAGAACAATAATATATACAAATTGTACCAGGACTGAGGGACAGTCTGTAAAATGGGCAAGCTGTGAAATTTATATAGCATGTAGCTAGGTTTAAAAGGACTTTGGACAAATTCCTAGACAAGGCTGGAGTTTTTGCATAAACAACCACCAGATCAATTGCCCCGGGCCCCATGCCTGCCTGAAGCTGAAGGAGGCATAGCCTGCAGGTGGGCTTTGGATCTTCTTTCTAGTTTGTGCTGACCGTGTGCTAACATGGCTTCCTGATCTAAGAGAAAAAGTCTATAAATAATTATTAACCAAATAGACCTAAAGCTACTTCTCTGCCTTATGAGAGAGCTGCAAGAAATAAATTGACAGATACAAATCAAGGTAAGGTATACACAAAAAGTAGCACATATGAGTTTATCTTGTTGGGCAGAGTGGATGGACCGTGCAGGTCTTTTTCTGCCGTCATCTACTATGTAAATTAATTCTTTGGGATCTTCTGGGTATTTACTAGTGACTCAGATTTCACGAATGTTGGGCAAGATACCTGGCTTAATGGACTGGTGTGACATACAGGGCAAGTACAAGTCTTTAGCCTTGCCCCTCCCCCTAATTTACTGTTAGGCTGTTTGGCCCACCGTCCCAGCTAATCGAGTCCCTCCTGCTGTCTTGTTGAGTTTGTCCTTGTCAGAACCAATTGTTTTTCTTTGACTTCAGGTTTTGAAGCTGCCCTAGGTAAGGCCCTGGTCCTGCCCTGATGACACATCTTATGTACTTATTGGACAAAACACTGATCTTGGGGCAAAACAGTGACTCGCAGCTTTTTTCATGTTTTGAAGTTCTGAAACTCCTGCTTTGCTTTTTTCCTCTTCACTCCATTAATTCTATTTCTTGAAATCTCTGCAGACCTGGATTCTTCCACAGAGGATCCTATTTCCCCAAAGCGCAAAATGCGTCGACGTTCCAGCTGCAGCTCCGAGCCCAACACCCCAAAGAGTGCCAAGTGCGAGGGGGATATTTTCACCTTTGACAAGACAGGTGAGGGGATGCCCCTGCTAAACCTGTTGAAGCTGGGGCTCCTGTTGCTGAGGTATGCAGCACCATTGTGGCATTCAGTGTGTAAACAGAAGTCGTGTGTGTGTGTGTTTGGGGGGGGGGGGGGACTTATGCTGACAGCCCAAGAATTGGGGGCAAGAGGCAGATCCTCAGGTTTCCTTAGTAACAGAGGATGACATCTTCATGGTGTTCTTCCTTCAGGTGCTGACACTGAGGACATGTTGGCAGAGCTGGACTATGAGAAGGTACCATATTCTTCGTTACGCCGAACCCTTGATCAGCGAAGGGCACTGGTCATGCAGCTGTTCCAGGAACATGGCTTCTTCCCATCAGGTGAGGAACGTGTTTTCCTCTTTTAGAGATAGAGGCTGCCTCATGTCAGGTGAGGTATACATCAGCTCCCCCTGCCCTCTCAATTGAGAGGCCTTTTTTCTGTCAGGTGAGGAGCACTATCCCCCAAAGGAAGGGTTTTGTCTCATACAGTGAGGAGCATGGTGGTGGGGGGTAAAGGGATGGAGGAGACATGGAAATAGCATATGCAGAAAAGGCAAATTCTGAACAGAAATGTTTGTAACTTGCAGCTCAAGCCACAGCCACTTTCCAGGCTCGATATTCTGACATCTTCCCTACCAAGGTCTGCCTGCAGCTGAAGATTCGGGAGGTGCGGCAGAAGATCATGCAGGCTGCTACACCAGCTGAGCAGCCATTTGCAACAGGCGTGGGCACTTCCTCAGGCAGTGGGGAGCAGCAGGCTGTGGGATCTGTGAGCACTTCAGTGCAGGGTGGAGCAGGAAGTTTGGAAACACTCTTGCCAGAAATGCAGCCTCCTTTGCACCTTGCAGCTGCACTGGACTCCTCACAGAGGGTTAATGAGCCCCTGGAGACAGGCTGGGAAAGTCACCATGAATCGCCACTGGCAGGGGCTAGCACAGCTGCCACTTCCAGTAACAGATGAAGCGATGAGCACTTGAGCTAAGAAGCTAGACTAGAAGCACTGCACGGTGGGAGAGCTAAGGGGGTGCCATGTCAGGTCTTCTGGATGGGTCACAGTCCATCCTCTGCTCTTGTCCAGGTGTTCTGGCCCTAGAAGACCAGACTGGGAGGTGCTAGGAGCCGCAAACTATGCTCACCCTGGAGGACTGAAACTGTAAGGGCCAGGGAAATGGGAGGAAACTACTTCCCTTACTCCCAACTAGCCACCTGCAAATGACTCAATGTTCCATCAAACCAAAAAGAGTAATGGCAGGTGCAAGGAAGGTGGGTAAGATCACTCTGGCTTTCTTCCCCTCCCAAGAGGGGATATGGTGTGTTGGGAGGTGGCAATGCACAGGCCTTGATGGATGGCACAAGATAATCATTCCAGAACCACAGTGGAGCTCCCCGTCCCTTAGCCACCTCCCTTCCCCTATGTATCCTGTGTGGGGGAAGGGGTTGTAAAGTTTTTAATTTCCTTTAATAATGTTAAATATTTTGAGGACTTCTTTATGTATGTTTAGTGAAAGTGAATGTGACCAGGCCTGTATGCAGTCTGTTTTACTGATGTGCCACATCAGAATTTTGGGGTGTGTCAGAGGTGGGTGCCTGTAGGATAGGAGGTAGTGCAGACTGGAGAAAGGGGTTAGTAGAAAGGTGGTCTCAGTAGATAATAAATATATACTTGTCCTCTGTCGTTAAGAATCATCTTCCTTGCTTGGAGTCTGAATATATCCTAGGGCCACATTTCTGCTCACTCTTCCCCATTCACCCACCTAGCAAACCAAATATTTCCAAAGGGGGAGTTATATCATTGGCAACCAATTCAGAATCTGCTTCTTGACTCATTTTTAGAGCAGATTTTAAGTAAGTGAGGTGTTCTTGCACAGGGCCTAGCTGGGATTATTTTTGCCAGATATTGCTGGCTTTCTTACTAGGAAGGTGAGGGCCTAGAGTGGTGCAGGCAGATTTAGCATTCTTTCTTTCAGGGGTGGGGAAATAGTGACCTCCCCTCAAGAAACAGAAATGCAGCAGCAGCCATAGAAAAAAAAACCCTAAAGCATTTTTATAAAGCATTCATTTTAAATTGAAATGGTATTGGACAGAGCCTTGCTATTTTTAAATATTGTGATTTGTGATGGAATTTTTTTTTAATTGAAGGGTCCTTTTAAAGGATCAATTTTTGCCTTAATAGAAGGTGGAGAAAATCAGCACAGGCTGTTGTGCAGCAGGTCAGGGGTGAGCTCTTTGCTTGAATGTGGGATAAACTGTAGTATGTTTTTTTTTTTTTTTATGTACTTCATAAATAGAAAGTGAAAGCTGTGACTGCAGGCTGCTGCATTGCTCTTAAAACCAAGAGCTCAAATGTCAATGTCATAGAAAACCCATGGGCATGCCTTTACATGGGATCCTGCAGTTCTCCGTGTTGGATGGATAGAATGCGTCAGGGCAGGTCTGAGGTGCGTTAACAGTGCTATGCGTAAAGATCTTGATACTAGACTAGCAGGGCCTACTGGAGCAACAGGAGTGAGGTGCTTTAACAGAGCTCTAATGGAAGTTTGTTTAGTGCCTAGTCCTATTCTGTTCTCTTTACATTCACTGAACATTCTCCTTTATCTTATCTAGGCATTACACTGAGGTAGTATGAATACTGTGCACATAGGTGAAGAATGGACTCGGGAAGGAGATTCTTAAAAACGGGGGATTTGACAAATAACTGCACACTTTTTATTCCAAGCAGCTGTAGTGTAGAAGAAAGATACAGAGAAAACTACAGTGCCTCGCAGTGGTCTTCACACCCTTGTATGTTTTTTTACATGCTGTCTAAAAGAAATACAGTTCAGATGTTCACTGATCTACAGTGAAAGGCTCTATAAATATTTAAAATTAAAAAAAAAAGTAATAAACCTAAAAACCTTGATTTCGTAAGTGCATGCTTATTCTTCTTGGCAAAATGATTGAGGCCTGTGGCCTTTGTTACTCCAGATTTTCTGTTGGCTTCAAATCTGGGCTTTGAGCTGCTGCCAGGTCTTTTTTTTTTTTTTTTCTTCTTCAGTGTTATGTTTACTATCATGGATCCCTAGTTATAGGGCTGTAGCAGACTGACTGAATTGTTTTCTGCCTGCCTCTAGTTTGCACTAGAAAGGGATTTGATACTGCCTTTGTGTGACTACAATCAAAGTGGTTTATATGTAGTAGTGGGAATTGAACCTGGTTCCAAGGCCATTGTACTAACCATTAGGCTACTCTGCACGCCATTTTTCACAGGTGTCCCTGGATATAATGCTGCCATCAAGCATACTTTAGTGTAGGGATGGTATGCTGTTTTACATACCACGTTCCTGCTTAGTACTGAGACTAAAAAGTTCAACTTTGGTTTTATTAGCCCACCCAACCTTCTCTGACATGTGTGCATGACCACTGAGACTGCAAATTAATTGCAGTTAACTCTGTGATTAATGTATTATTAATCATGATTAAAATAATTACTCATGTTGCAGCATCTCCTGTTGCCTCCACCTCTTTGGTGCAGTCTGGCATCCTCCCACCCCCTTCCTGGTCTTAATCAAAGGTAGTCAAATGTTAGTTGCTATAGTATTCTACATATGCTGTCTGGGGGGGGGGGGGCAGAAGCTGAAAATTTGGTGGGTGCAGGAAGGTTTGTTACAGACCTATAAACAGGAACTGGAGGGGCTACCCGTAGAAGCTAAGGTGGTGAATAGAGAGTGACAGAGATAAAGTTTACCCCCACCCTGTGGGTTCTGTCTTCATCCCCATGGGCTCTGTCCTCAGCTGCAGATTCCTCAAAAACTTATGATTTTATATTTAAAAAATTTTTAAGTATAAAAAGGAATATGCTATGCAACTGTTTATAAATCACAGAAAATAATAATAAAAACAAGCAACTTGTCTTCTTAGATGTGCTGGTAGCAAGAATGTACAGGATCCTCCATGCAAATTTTGCTAGTTGTGGCCAGCATGTTTGCTTGTTTCTCCAAAAAATCAAAATATCATCTGCATCACTCAAACATAAATAACAGTCCAGTTCATTAACAGGCTTCAAAGTAGAAAATGACAGCTGGACAAAGTTTGTCCCCAGTCATGCTCCAGTGGTGAACTCCAGCAACCAGCAGAAGAGCCTGGCGCTGCTCGTGGGGAGGTGGAGGAAGGAAGAGCGAGAGAGACTGGACTTGAGGGAAGAAAAAGGGAGGTGGAGATTTGATATACCACCTTTCTGTGCTTAACAAGCAAAGTGGTTTGCACCTGTGGCATTAGAACTGCAGTAGGGAATAATACCCTTAATTATGATTAAAAATGTTAATCAGATGCAGCTGTTTGACACTGCCTTGCTCAGGCCACCCCCTTTAAACTCCAGTAGCCATGGTTTGAATTTGCAGCTGAAGGTCACTGTCATTATTTTAAAAACTAGACAGAGTGCGGCAAATGTTGACCGTTGCAGATTTAAAAAAAAAAAAAAAAAGCTGTATGGTATTTGCAAAGCAATGTTTAGAGAACACAGCTCTGGGACTAGGGAGAAGGTCTACCTTTCCACAAGAGAGTAAAGTCCAAAGTAAGACAATGCCCTTGCATGGTCTAGTCAAAACTCTACTTTGAATCCAACAGAAAATCTGGGATGAGAGTGAAGCTTACAGACCTCAACAGTTAGCCCAGAATGGGTAAAACTACACTGTTGCCTTCTCTTGGGTTGTGTGAGCCCACTAAGGACAAAATATCTTCATACAATAATATATGTAAATAGCTTTGGTTGTATTAAAAAAAGGTGGTATATCAAATCCATGACCCCTGTATACTTAACTTTATGGCAGATTTCTTTTAGCTGTTCTGTATTTGGTATGTTTAGACCTTTGATTCAAATTTACTTCACCAAAGTGTAGTCAGATCTAATCTAACTGTGATTGGATACAGGTGTGCTGTAAATTATTTTGGACTAGCTTAAAGCAGTTTTTGGAAAGAGGTAATGTGGGTTTACTATGCTAAATGGCATGAATACTTATGCAGTCAACTTTCTTTAACTGACATTGAATTAACAATAGCACCTCTTCGGAATGGTGTTTAGACAGCACAATGTGAAAAATATACAAGTGTGTTAAGACATTTGCCAGCTACTGTAGGAGTAAAGTATAGAAACAGTGACTATCAATGTCCCCAAGGAAGCTCTTAATGCTCTCTCCAAGAGAGGGGAGAGGTGTTTACAGGTTGCACCCACCATGGCACAATTATTGATAAAGCTTAAAACTTTTAACCAATCTTAATTCTTTAAGCCAATAGCAGAGGCTTAAAAAAAAACAGGTATTTCTGGTTTAAAAGTAAAGTATTTAATTTTGTCACTTCATTTACAGAAGTGGGCTGTGCTGTATAGCAGATTCCACACAGGGGGCAGCAGTCTGTTCACAACTTTGTTTCCTTCAGCCCCTGGTTTCTTTCCTGAATGAAAAGGATAGGGCTATGCATACATGCACAGGTTGAATTGGTATACATTTGAAACATGTGAGTAGTGCCCATTAAGGTATTACTGTGTGTCGTTTACCTTAAGCAACACACACACTTGAGCTAGGACAGTAAACGCTAGTTTTGTTTCTGTGGGATGCACTAAAAGGGCATTTACTGATAGAGTATATAATCTCACATTCATTGATTTTAATCTTGAATTGATAAGGAATGTGAATGTTGGGAAGACTGGATAGACAGTTCAGGCCTTTATCTACTATCACTTACTATATTTTATATTTCTTAGTGCAGTCTTTAAAACCCAGATCTGCCATTCCTTAGACTTACCAACCCATGCTTGTGAATGAATAATTTTTTTTAATAGCTGGAAATACTTATACCCCTGCCAATTTTGTCTTGCTTCTTTTACAAAGCAAAAGTCAGAATCCATGCTGGGATATGGCAGTATGATTCTTCATTCCTAAATACCTTCTATTTTTATATCCTTTCCCAGCTTACTTTAGTCACGGCAATAACAGGCCTAAGCCTGGGGCTCCTTTGTGAACCCTGTAATCGTAGGTGCTAAAATCAAGCCATTGTGTGATGGATTCCCTCCTTGTGCAGCATCTGTAACTTACCTAAGCTAGACATCCACACCCAGCCAGCACTGTTAGCCAATCTAATCATCAACTTTTGAGACATGCACTGTCCCTTGATGTATTTTAAAATTTGAAAATTACTAGTACTACTCATGTTTCAAATCTGTGCAAAGTCCATCGTTGTTATGCTTAAAGGAAGAAAGTGTGGGCTTAGCACACTCGATTCAGGTTAAAAATCTTCACATCCACCACAGCTTCAAAGGGGGAGGGGTGAGGGCTGGAGCATGCCTTAACTGGGCAGAGTCCTTTTCCCTGCATTATCTTGTAATTATGAGTGCCAGCATAAAATAAGAACTACATTTCCTTTCTGGGAGCTGCAGTATCTGAATCATGGAGAGAATGTTCTTGTTCCAGATAGAAGCAACAACTTGTCTTATAATAACTGATCAGCCAGAATGATAGTACATACAGAGTGCCAGTCAGTGAATCAGACACAAGAAAAAAAGCAGCAGTCATTAAGAGCACCATGTGCTGAAACTGCTATGCACTTGAACTGAGGGGCTGCTTTCCCTACTCCACTGGAGACATACTTTCTGTCCCTTCACCTGTGTATGTATATTTCACTTCCACCTGCAGGTTTTTTAGGCTTTGTTTTTAAGGAGATCATGATGGACTAGCTACAATGTTCTGATTGAGACTGAACAAAACATGTTGACCATGTGCAATATTTCTTACTGTAAGAAAAGCTACAAAAATTATTAAAGCAGTTTAACACAACCTCTCTTGAAATGCTTGTGTCTGTGCTGGGGCAAGGTCCTTTTTATTCATCTGGTATACCTGTGCAGAGTTAGTATAAGTCTAAAGGGTCCTCTAACAACTGCACATAGGAGAAACAGTAAGAGAGAGAAAAGTGTGCTTGACTGTAGGTATCTGTGGAAAAACAAGCTTCTTGTGCTTAAATTCTTACCTGCAAGGAATTTCTCTACTTCAAAGACAAAGAAGGGGGGAGGTTCAAGGGCTTTCTGTTGGCTGCATGGCAGATAAATGGGCTTAAGTATGGGATCTGCAGCCTAGTAGACTTTTAAAAGCCCTAGATCTCCCATCTATTCAAGTACCAGGACGGTCTTACTATTTAAAAAAAAGACTACAGCTCAAAGATTATACTATTTATTACCAAATACATAGCATACAGACCACAAGGCAACATGAGGTGGAGGAACAACTAATCATGCAATGTGCTTGGATAGCTACATGGAATGTGTCAGGAGGCTGCATTAGGTGTGTGAGGGGTAGAGTCCTCCAGCAGATGTAACAGCAACTCGTGGATGGGTTTGCAGACACGGGAATATCCATGGCGGGTGAGATGAAGATAATCATACATGTCATGATGGCTGATGGTGCCGTCTGAATGCACGAAGCCTGGGTCCACATCAAGGAATTGAGCCCGGGACAAAAGAGGAAGAGACGAGGCCAGGATCTCATTCACTTTCTTGTTTCTTTCTCTCAGTGGGTTGGGGTCTTTGCCCCTGGGAAGTAAGCCCTGGGAAACCAAGAATGCACATAAGGCTTGTTTTTGGCACACAGAGAGGGCAGTTAAAGAAGCAGGGCTACTCACCAGTACCACAACTTGGGCTTGTGGCTGTCTCCGATTTATCAGCTGGATTATAGTTTCAATGCCACTAGCTATCTGCTCTGCAGTATGTCCATGGTTATTAGTACCCACCCAAAGGACTATGATCTATGAATAGAAGAGTGCTTACAGTCATGATCAACAAATACACTAATGCAACATTATCAAAAAGCCACTTTCAGGACACACAAAAAAGGTTTAGTGGTTTTACCAAGGCCCCTGCGTACTCTTATTTTATAAAACTACCCGACACTGCCAGCAAATATGGAAAAATAAAGTGAGGTGAAAGCACCATGAGTGAGCAAAGATTAAGCAGGGCTTACCTAGCCACTACAGCTCAACACCCCATATAGAGGTCAACCAAATTTCAGTTTCAGATTTGGCAGCAAAATCGACCTGAAATCTGTGTTCAGGTTTCAGTCGAAAATACCTGTGTATTGTCTGCAGAAACTGAAACTACAGCCCTGACACAAACCCATTTCCCTCCCGGGTGGGGGCTTTGGTTCTGGCCAGCTAGCCTCTAACCCCTTTCCCTGGCACCCATCTCTCACCTTTGGTTTGATATGGTCCAGTTCTCCATTCTCCAGCCTCCACAGTACATGGTGTGTGGCATCTCCCCCAATCCCAAAACTCAGAGCATGTAGCGGAGAAAACAGCTCCCGCCAGATCTATACAAAACATGAAAGTTAAATATTACATATACATTCTTTGCAGGTTCCCAATACAAAACTATATAAGACTCTACACACAGATCACTTGGCTTAAGTGCGAGTTTCATTCCTGACATGGTATGTGCAAAAGCTAAAATTGCCCCGAGAGACTATTGCATTTAATAACAAATAAACGTAACATCCCCCTATATGAATAATACCTAGCCTTCGATCAGTGGCAGATACATCGATATTCCAGAAACAACTAGCAAGATTTCAGTTTGTAAGTTTAACAAAATGGTTCAAAAAAAACCCCCCAGCCTGCTTTTAATAGAACCTAGCAAATACTCAGCGACCATGCTTCCTCATTTCAGTGTACAACCACCATATCCCCTCCCAGAAAGATTTTCCACAGTATGATTTTGGGGGGGGGGGGGGGGGGGGGGGGGTAAGGAGGTGAACATATCTGGATCTGGATATTGCCACTATCAGAGGTGCAATTCCTTGAGCCCCATGACTGAGATACTTGACTACAATTTCCTCGAGGCGGCCAGGATGGGTTAACAAAGGGGGGGGGGGAGGACGAGGAGGAATAGCACTATGAGAAGTAAAATTAAACAAATGGTGGTGGTGGGGGGGGGGGTGCTGGCATGAGGAAGTATGAAGTTAACTGTCTTATTTACTGTAGTGTAAATTAAAGTGCTGCCTCAACTCTATGTAGAACAACATAGCTTGAAGAACTGGATAGTTTTAATTTTTTTTTTAATGTTTCAATGATTTTTATTGACAGCAAACTCAGGTCATCAACAAACTATACAATACAGTTATACATTATTTCTTGTGCTATCAAACATATATATTTAATTAGTACCCCCCCCCCCCTCCCTCCCCCCGTTCTCCTCATAGTCCTATCAACTAGTTAACCAGGTAACTGATAGTAACAAAAGGGATGTGAATTTTAAGTGGCAAGCAGTTGTCTTCTCGCTGACGGGTGTAAAGTGTTCCAAAAGATACTCCAGGTCTGTTGTAAACGTCTCCCTTCCTCGGAATCCAGCGCTCGGACGCCACATCGCTCCAGCTTCGACAAGTCAATCATGAGGTTTCTCCATTGGGTGAAGGTTGGGCCTGCCTGATCCATCCAACTATTCAGGATCGCTTTTTTGCCCAGCAAAACTGCTCTTTGCAAAAACCTCCGATAATCCGGCAGTGCCGGTTTGGTATAGTTATATACATCAAATAACAGCAGCGGCTGTAACGCTGTCCTTCTTTTCCAGTGTACCCAAACTGCCTCAAGTACCTGTTTCCAGAAGCTCTGTGCCCTAGGGCAGGACCAAAACATGTGTCCCAGCGTTGCTCGTGCGGAGGCACATCGTGGGCAGCTTCCTGTTGCTCCAAAGCCTGCTTTCTGGGCTCTGTATGGCGATATAAACAAGCGAAGCACAAATTTGTATTGTAGCTCCCAGTGTCTTGTGAAAGGAAAACTGTGCAGGATAGATAACAGAAAGTTTTGTATCACCGTCTCCGATATTTCTATGCCCAGATCTGCCGACCAATCCTACGCTCGCTTTCTATAGTCTATGTCCTCTGTCGTGTCCAATAAGTGTCTATGGTGATACTTTAAAGGGACCTCGTTTTGTGAGCTCAGTGTCAAGGCTGTACTGAGAATGTCTTGTACGTCCTCATTTAGGTTAATCCAGCCTACTGATGTTGCATAGTGTTTCACCTGCTTGTATGCAAACAAATCCGAAGCTGGTAAGGAGTACTCTTTGCAGATCTGTAAAAGGTTGGAGTTGACCCTCCTCTGTTACCAAGTGGTACAAGAAACAAATGCCTTTACTACGCCAGCGAGCAAACACTCCTGAGGTCGTACCAACCGGAAAGTCCGGGTTATGGTATAGTGACAAAAATGGTGAAAAACTTGCTGAGAAGCCATGTCACTTGCAGAGCCATCTCCAGGCTGCCCGAGCCGAAGACACAAATGGGTTGTCGGAGATCTTGATAATGCTCTTATGTTGAGTGGAGTGTAGCAACCAGCTTAGGTGGACCGTAGGGAATGCCGAAGATTCTATTGAGGTTGCTGAAAAGTCCTGGCATCCCGACAGCCAATCTCGTACATGTCTCATGGAGCTAGAGATGGTAAGGTATCTAACACTTAACAAACCCATTCCCCCATGCAGTTTAGGCTTTTGAAGAACACTAATGGGTAACCTAGGCCTACGCCCCCGCCATAAAAATCTCTGTATAGCTTTGTATAGTGACTTCTCTTCCTTCTGCCTCAAGTATAATGGAAGCATCTGAAAGGTGTAAAGCCAACGAGGAGCCACTATCATGTTAAACAGTGCGATGCGTCCAGCCAAGGAAAGTGGGGACTGCTCCCACAATTGCAGCTTGCACCTGGTCTCTGTAAGCAGAGGTAGGACATTCACCGCATAAAGCTGGGCAAGATCTGAAGGTATCAGAACTCCTAAATATTTTAACTGCCAAGCCACCCATTTCAATGGGAAATGTCCCCGCCACTTAGTTTGAACCACCTCCCTCACTGGCAACCCCAAGGACTTTGCTCGATTTAGTCTGAACCCCGAAAGGGTCCCATACTCTCCCACCACCTGAAGTAGTTTGTTCAATGAGGTTTGTGGCTCATCTAAGATTAGTACAAGATCATCGGCATATGACAAGAGTTTAATCACATGCTCTGGCAGCTGTGCGCCCCTTATAGCTTCAGTTTTCTGTATTATACATAACAGTACTCTAGTGCTATCACAAACAATAGGGGTGAAAGGGGGCAGCCCTGACGTGTTCCTCGTATCTCGAACTCCCCTGTCCGTATGCCATTAACCAAAACCGCTGCCCTTGGCGTCGCGTACAATGTTTTGATGGCATCGAGGTACCAGCCCTGTATTCCCACCCAGCGCAGCGTCTCGAACATGAAGGGCCACTGTACTACGTCAAAAGCTCGTTCAGGGTCCAGGCTGACCAATAACCTGTCAATGCCAAAGTCTCTAGCATGCATCAGTGTTGCCAACAATTTCCGTACGTTAAGCACGGACTTTCGTCCCCTGACGAACCCAACTTGATCTTCATGTATAATTGAAGGCAACTCCGAGGCCAGTCTATCCGCTAATATCCGGGAAAGTATTTTAATATCTACATTAATGAGTGATATTGGCCTGAATGAGCTTGGCTGTAATGGGTCCCTCCCTGGTTTAGGGATTAGGCTAATCAAGGCTGAGTTCGCGTGGCGGGGCAGGTGAACTTGTGAGACTGCTTCGTTATATACGTCTATTAACGGCCCTACCACCTGCATTTTGAGAATCTTATAAAACTCTGCAGAATATCCGTCGGGACCAGGTGCAAAGTGAAGTCTGAGCGCTTTAATGCTATGTAGTACTTCTTTCGCCTTTAACAGGGCATTGAGGGCTTCTGCTACTTGTGGTAGTAATTTAGGCAGACCAGAGTTATTTAAATAGTCCACCACTGTGGTCTCCGAGACTTCCCCAGGCCCTGTTACTGAATATAAGGTTGCAAAATGATCTTTAAAAACTGCAGCTATCTCCTCCATGTTCTTAGTAACCCTTCCTGACTTAGTTCGCACCGCAGGAACAAAGCGCGACTTCCTAGTATGTTTCACCACCTTAGCCAGGTATCCGCCCGATTTATCCCCAAATTTCTGGAGCCGATATTTTTGATAAAAAAGGGAACGGGTCGTTCGTTCGTGTAAGAGACTGTTTAAAGCAGTTTGCGCTGTCATCAAAGAGTCATACTGGGTTGACGTGGGAAATTTAGTATACTCTCTCCATCTGTCTAAGCTTGCGCTCTAGGGCGAGAATTTGTTGATTAATATGGCGATTAAGCTTACAGACATACGCAATTATATCGCCCCGCAGTACTGCCTTGGCCGCAGACCAAAATAGACCTGGGTCTTCTAAGTGTTGCTCATTATGTGTCAGGTATTCATTCCATCTTTCTTGGAGATATTTGTTAAAGTCAGGGGAGGAATATAAGTATACGGGAAATCTCCAGCCTGCAGACTGCTGAAAGAAAGATTGCGCTGCTAGGTCTACCCATATTAGAGAATGATCAGAGATTTCCTCCGGGCCTATCTGAGCATCTAGTACCTGAGGGAATAGAGTTTGGGATGTAAGGATGTAATCTAATCTCGATTGTGTCCGATGTACTCGGGACGTGTGTGTGTAATCTCTTTCATCCTGATGGAGCAGTCTCCACGGGTCTATGAGCCCGGCAAGATTGCAAAAGGACTCTAGAATAGTCTCTTTCTCTGTTCTGCCCTGAGACCGCCCACCAGATCTGTCTACCTGATCATCATATACTTGATTCATATCCCCAGCTATGATCAGTGGCAGATGTGAATATTGCTGGTATTTACTCAACAAATGGGAGTAGAAGTTTCTGCAGTTCACCAGGGGCGCATAAACCACCAGCAACAGTACATCTTTCCCTTGGCAGGTTGAGCTGGAGTCCCAGATATTTCCCTTCTCCATCTTTAAATCTTAATTTGGCGGTACAAGCAAGGGATTTAGTGATCAAAATGGCTACCCCTCCTTTCCTACCCACAGCCGGGGAACAAAACATCTCTCCTACCCAATGCCTTTTTAACTTCTCATGTTCCTCAGAGGAAAGTCTTGTTTCCTGTAAGCAAGCTATTTGTGCCTTATGGCGTTTTAAAGCTCCCCAAATTTTTGTGCGCTTTATTGGGGACGTAATGCCACACAAGTTCCAGGAGACCATGCGCACTCCTTTACTCCCTAATTTAGCCAAGGATTTTTATGTTCTATTGCCCCGTGTACAGTATATGAACCACCCCAGGGCGCCCAGCCCCACCCCAGGGCAGAAATGCCACACATAACACCCATACACTTCTGAAATACTGCCACCTGGTCCGTGAACACCAAAATCTCTATTTCATCCACCTCTTCTACAACTTTACATTCAAAAGGAGCCCCCCCTTCCCCTTCCCCCCACCCAAATTCTTCAACCCTCCCCCTCTCCCTTTCCCTTTCCCACCACCCAAACTGAATCATATAGGGGCACTACAATGCTCGAGGCCCCAACACCCCCATTTGTAATGACACTCTACAGTTAACACCCATAACAATTAACTGTTATAACAAGAACCCTCATGTTCAGACTATCAAACCATGTATTGTTGTCCCTCAGTCTCCCACAGGGCTGATTGGCGGCTTTCCTGTGTCGGTCTCCAGCTTCGAGACATAATCTTTAGCTGCTTGCAAAGAATCACAGATCTTCCAGCTGTTGCCTTGCCTAATGTTCAATAAGGCAGGATAGAGGCGCATGAACCTGATCTTAAGTTCAGCCAGCCATCTGCAAACTGGTGTGAACTGCTTCCTTTTGTCCTGTAGTTGAGCCGAATAATCCTGAAATATGCGAACAAGATGTCCGTCAAATTTCGTCTCTTCTCGTTTTAGCCGGTAGCCACGGAGTATTTCTGCTTTATGCAGGTAGTTATGCATTTTCAGGATCACAACCCGAGGCGTTTGGCGGCCATCTTGTGCACGTCCCACGCGGTGCGCTCTTTCCAGGCAAAGCGGCCCTATCGAATCCGACAATGCAAACTCGGAGGCCAGCCAACGCTCCAGCGTTGTGGCCAACACCTGATCTCCGATGGTTTCTGGCAGGCCGACGATTCTCAAATTGGACCGTCTGGACCTGTTTTCCAGGTCATCCACCTTCGCGGACAAAGATTCTACTGTGGCCGAGAGTTTTTGTACCCCCGCCTGCATCGGGGTGTTAGAATCTTCAAGATCGGATACACGCCGTTCCAGTTCTGCAGTCCTTTCAGAGATGTCGGTAAGCCGCGCCTCATAAGTCTCTAGTTGACTTGATAACTTATCAATCTGGGGCTGCATGGCCTTCATAACGGCCTCCGTTAGCTGTGCCAATTGCTCCGCTGAGAACGTCTGTTCTATGCGTGGCGGCGAGTTCCCTGCTCCCACCTCCAACGCTTTCGGTTTATCTTTCTCTCGTTTCGCCCCTCTACTCACCATTCCTTTCGCTGGTGTTTCCAAATATCTGTCCATAGGCAAGCAGCTGTTGAACGATGCCTGAGGGGTTTTGAAAAATTAGCAGGAGCGGGTTATTTTCAATTTAAAGCGTGTCGGGGCCTCGGAGAGAGTAAAAAACGCGTCTCACTCTCTCATCGCACCACGTGATCCCCCTTAATTTTTTATTATGCATGTTTTTATGGTAACCGCTTAAGTGTTAAGCAGGTTTTTAAATAAGCACACTAGTCAAATGTTAGGAATCAAATTTGTTCCCTTGCCTTTTACTTTTTGCGGTGTTTGCAGGTAAGATCTAATTTCTCCTTCCAGACCAGTCCAGCTGCTGACAAAACACTAGCCCCAAACCCTGTGTCCTGCTGAGCCTGCAGATCCAGCCTATACTCTTGACAGAGGAATGTAGAGACTATCATGTGGCAGCCCTGCAAATATTTTGCAGAGGAGTCAGCTCACCATAGGTGCCCCGTATAAGAGGCTTGGGGAGACCTCTTTTGGAGCGCACGTCGCTGGCAGATTGCCAGTTCCTGCCCAAAAGAAGCTGTAACTTCCCTTCCATGCTGCCCTGCCGCCAAACCCGCTGCCTCTCCGATTCAGTGGCCATCCATCAGCAAACAAACACTGTGCACGGAGCCATAGAGCTCCGCATGGCAGCGCTGACAGCTCTTCCGGTCCCACCCTCTATGATGCAATACAATGTTGCATCAGAGGGTGGGACCGGAAGAGTTGTCAGCGCTGCCATGCGGCGCTCTATGGCTCCGTGCACAGTGTTTGTTTGCCGATCATGTTGCATCATAGTGGGTGGGATGGGAAGAGATGTCAGCGCTGCCATGCGGAGCTCTATGGCTCCATGCACAGTGTTTGTTTGCCGATGGATGGCCACTGAATCGGAGAGGCAGCGGGCTTGGCGGCAGGGCAGCATGGAAGGGAAGTTCCAGCTTCTTTCTCTTTTTGCGGCTAGGGGGAAGAAAAAAAAAAGAGAGAGAAGATAATGCTGGAGGCAGGAAATGGGAGGAAACAGAGAGGATGATGGGGAGGGCAGAGGCACAATGTTGGATATGGGAGGGAGGGGGGGGGCAGACAGAAGCAAGGCTAGATGTTTTGGGGGAGAAGAGGCAGATGGGGCAAAGCTGGATATTAGGGGGAGAGAA
The DNA here is from genome assembly GCF_901765095.1 of Microcaecilia unicolor. Classification (NCBI taxonomy): domain Eukaryota; kingdom Metazoa; phylum Chordata; class Amphibia; order Gymnophiona; family Siphonopidae; genus Microcaecilia; species Microcaecilia unicolor. Next base: position 69,635,472 of record NC_044038.1, on the reverse strand, counting down.
GAAACAGAGGAGCAAAAAGCTGGATATTGGGGGGGGGGGGGGGGGGGGGGAAGAGACAGAGGAGCAAAGCTGGATAGTGAAAAGAAAAACAGGCAGTGGTGCATTTTATGGGGAGAGAGAGAATATCCTGGGTACCTGGGGTAGGGAAGAGAGAGAAGAGATGCTGCATGGCAGAGAGGGAGGAGCAATTCTGGAAGTTGGGGGAGAGACAGAGTTGCATTGTATGGGGGGGGGGGGGAGAGAGAGAGACAGAGAAGAGATCTGTATGGTATGTGAGGTAGGGTGAGGTGGGAGAGAGAGAGAGAGAAGATTCTGGGTGCCTGGGGCAGGGGAAGAGAGAGAAGAGATGCTGCATGGCAGGGAGGGGGAAGAAAGTTAGACGGAGGGAGAGAAACAGAGAGGAGATTATGGCAGGCAGGGAGAGAGACACACACAAGATCCTGGATGGTGGGGTGGGAGAGAGAGAAACAGATCCGATATGGCTGGGGGGGGGGGAGTTCAGACACACACACACACACACTGGGTGAGGGAAAAAAGATGGAAAACAGGGAAAATGAAGCATGGATAAGTCTGAGTGGTCAGAGAGACAGAAGAATGGAAGAAAGCAGAAAAGAAAATACCAGTGTCGGAGATGAATGCAGTAGAAGATGTGAAGAAGACATGCGAAGAGAGAAAAATGATAAATGGACAAGAGATATGGAAAGAGTTAAAAGACAGAAAGGCAGTAACCAGAGGCTGTGACCTGCACAATTAGAAAAATTAGATGCCAGATAGCAAAGGTAAAATTATTTTTAATGTAGAATGAAGTAGCCATGTTAGTCCACTTTACAGGTTAATAAATAAAAATAAAACAAAAAAATGTAAAATAAGATGACTTTTTATTGGACTAAATACATTTTTGACTTGCTTTCAGAGGTCTAAACCTCCTTCCTCAGGTTAGTAAACTCCAAAAAGCTAGTCAAAAAATGTATTAAATTAGTTAAATAAAAAGGTATCACCTTATTATACATTTGTTTCAAATATTTATTCATTTTTTAATTTAGTGAGTGGAATGTGTCAGTTTCTGAAATTTAAATCTGTTGGTCTGACTCAGTATGGCTATTCTTATGTTACAGTCAATTTGCTTTATAGGTCCTGAGTGAGTTTTTTAAGGTTTTGCATTACTTTTCAATATGCCTAATATTAGAATTTGGTCTTAATTTAGCTCATAGCATTCTCAGTAGTAGCTCAACTTTCACTTGCTAACCTTGAATCTCACTAATTGGGATGGTACTTTTCACATTTGGGATGGGACACCCTTGGTATCTCTGCACTCTGGAAATTGAACCTTAGCACTGGTGCTTTTGTGTCATCAAAAGTTCTGACTGCCTATTCTATAGAAATGCACTTTCCTTCCAACTATACTGTTCAGCCATCAAGCTCTCAGACAGTTTAAGCAACCACTTTATTCTTTGACATATGATACATATCTAATATCTAAATTTAATAAAAGGTATTACTTGTTACTATTTTACTTTTACTTATTTTTTTCTGTGTTGTCAGATAATTATGGATGTAAGCCCCACCCCTGGCACCGCCCCCTTTAGCCTCCCTAAACAGTTGGGCCACCGACCGCCTATGCAGCTCACACTCTACCCAGAAGTCGCTTGCATCCCAGTAGAATGCAGTTTTAAGAGAGCAGGTCCCGATTTGCCCCGTACTGTGTACACTAACACAACTACTACCTTTATCAACTATGCTTTAGTGTCAGCCATCTTGGATCCCTTTGTTGTTTCTCCTTTCCTTGGACCACCAAAAAGAACAAAGAGGTGATCCAAGTGACAAAACTCTTATGTTCTCTTCAGGTAAGAATGCAATGTTCAACATGTCTGACTGATGAAACTGGGACAGGAAACACTGCTTTCCAAAATACTGGAAGAGTAATATACCAAGTGACATGTTAGGTTTAAACTACTTTAGGAAACCCAGACAGGAAACACTGCTTTCCAAAATACTGGAAGAGTAATATACCAAGTGACATGTTAGGTTTAAACTACTTTAGGAAATCCAGACAGAACTAGACCCGTACCATGTATTCCTTAGAGAAAACATGAAAGTTCCTTACATAGGGGTTTTCAAACCTGTCCTCAGGGACCACCTAGCCAGTTAGGTTTTCAGGATACCCACAATGAATATACATGAGATATTGGCCATGCATATTCATTGTGAATATCCTGAAAGCCCAACTGGCAAGATGGTCCCCGAGGACTGGGTTGAAAATCACTGCCCTATAACAGCCTGTAACTCAATGGCATTCTTCAACCATCTTGAAATGGATGCCTTCGAAGCTGCTCCCCCCTTCCTGGGACCACAAACAAGAACAAACAACTGATCCATCGTGCAAAACAATTCTATCTTTTGAAGATAATCCCACAGATCTCTCAGAACATCCAAACGATAAAGACGCTTGTGCTCTGCATCAGCTTTGGGATCTCCCAAGACTGACAGAACCACTGACTGGTTCACACTGAAAGGGGAAACCATCTTAGGAACAGTCCAATGGACCAATTTATCTCTGTGAAACGCCAAGAAAGACTTCCTACATGAAAGCGCTTGCAGCTCCAAAACACATCTCACTGAACAGGTTGCTATCAAGACCACCATTTTATGGAAAATTAGGTTCGTACCTTGGTAATTTCCTTTCCTTTAGTCATAGCAGATGCATCCATTAACTGATGGGTTGTACCTGCCTACCAGCACTGAAAAACCATAGTGCCTCATGGACGGTTAGCCCCAACTGCCTTCAGTATTTGAGATTTCTAAAGCAGAGTGAACCATAAAGGTAAAATAACAAACTTTCCTCACAGCGAACAAACGCCCCAGAACAGGAGTAGTAACCATACAAAGGAGGGATGAACTCAACCTCCTGTAGTAGAACATCATGTAGAAATTTTGAAAAACTGGTATCCAACTTCTCCCAATGAGATCTATATCTGCATGAAAGATCTGAACAAAAAACAAGTCAGACAGGGAGGGATCATGGATTCATCTGCTGTGACTAAAGGAAAGAAAATTACCAAGGTAAGAACCTAATTTTCCCTTCTTTGTCATCAGCAGCAGATAAATCCATTAACTGATGGGATGTACAAAAGCAATCTCTACTTAGGGTGGGAACAGGCCACATCGCGAGCAAGCACTTGTGCTCCAAAAATAGCATCCTGCTTCGCTGCAACATCCAGTCTATAATGCTGGACAAATGAGAGCTGAGAAGCCCAAGTAGCCGCACTACAGAGTGCACCCATTTCAGCCCACGAGGAGGAAATGGCTCTCGTGTAATGTGCCTTAAACGCTTCAGGAGGAGAACGACCTGAAAGCAAATGTGCAGAAAAAATGACTTCCTTGAGCCAACGGGCTATAGTGGCCTTTGACGCGGGCCTCCACACCGAGGACCTGACAGCAAGACAAAAAGGTGATCAGAAGTCCTGAAGTCATTTGACATCTGTAGACACTGCAACAGCGCCCTGCGGACATCCAGAAGATGTAACTGCCCAAAGGAGTCCGGGAACTCTTCCCTAGAAAAGGAAGGAAGAAAAATGGGCTGGTTCAGGTGAAACGCTGAAACCACCTTTGGCAGGAAGGAAGGCACTGTACGTACCGTTACTCCGGACTCCGAGAATTGCAGAAAAGGGTCCCGACAGGACAGCGCCTGCAGCTCAGACATGCGTCTAGCCGATGTAATGGCCACCAAAAAGACTGTCTTGAGAGTTACATCCTTCTCCGAAGCTCGCTTAAGCGGCTCGAAGGGCGAACCCTGAAGAGCCTTCAACACCAGCCCCAGGTTCCAGGCCGGACAGGGCAACCGGAGGACGGAGCCTAAGCACCCCTCTGAGAAATCGGGCAATGTCCGGATGAGCCGCAAGGGACAAGCCAGCGAATTTCCCTCGATAGCATGACAATGGTGCCACTTGCACCCGCAGGGAATTGTAAGCTAGGACTTTTTGTAAGCCCTCCTGCAAAAAGTCCAGCACTGTCGAGACTGTAGCCCGCATGGGTGTGATTACCTTTGAAACACCCCACGCCTCAAATTTGCGCTAGATCTGAGCATAAGCTGTGGAGGTGGACTGCTTGCGGGCCTGCAAGAGAGTGGAGATGACCTTGTTAGAGTATCCCTTGTCTCTCAGTTGCACCCTCTCAATAGCCAGGCCATAAGACCAAATCGGCAGGGATCCTCCATAGACACCAGACCCTGAACCAATAGGTTCGGCACCAGGGGCAAATGCACCAGAGCGTCCACCAACATCCAGCGGAGATCCGCATACCACGGACGCCTTGGACAATCTGGAGCGATGACAATCACCAGACCTCGGTGCTGTCGAATCCGCAGTAGGACTCGCCCTATCAAGGGCCAAGGAGGGAACACATACAGGAGGCCCGAGGGCCAGGGCTGAGCCAGAGCATCCAACCCCGCCAAGTGAGAATCTCTCCTGCTGCTGAAAAAGCGAGGTACTTTGGCGTTTGCACTTGATGCCATTAGATCCATTCTGGGAGTCCCCCATTTGGCACAAATCTGAAGAAAAACTTCTTCTGCCATTTCCTATTCCGCCGGGTCGATTTGATGCCTGCTGAGAACACTGGCTTGCACGTTGCTCTGACCTGCTAAGTGAGCTGCCGATAGAAGCTGCAGGTGTAGCTTGGCCCAGTGGCAAATCTGAGCGGCCTCCGCGGCCAGGGCCCTGCAATGAGTGCCTCCCTGACAATTTATGTATGCCACCACTGTCGTGTTGTCTGACAGAACCCGGACAGCAAGCCCCTTCAGAGTCTTTTGAAAGGCCTGGAATATCGCTCTGAGTTCCAAGCGATTGATGGACCACCCCGCTTCCACGGGTGTCCACAGACCCTGAGCATAGCTTCCCTGGCAATGCGCTCCCCAGCCTAGAAGGCTAGCATCTGTTATCACCAGGCACCAAGAAGGAAGTGCAAGAGGCATTCCTTGGTGCAGCATCCTGTTGGAGAGCCACCACTCCATACTGAGCCGGGCTGCAGGGAGCAACGTTAGTCTGCGTTGATATTCCTGGGACATCTGAGACCATTGTTGAAGCAGGGCAATCGGCAGAGGCCTCATATGCGCTCTCGCCCAAGGCACCACCTGCACGGTGGCCATCGTCGACCCCAGCAGCTGGACAAAGTCCCAAGCTCGTGGGCGAGGCATCCACAGGAGCAGACGGACCTGATTCTGAAGCTTGCACCGCCTTTGATCGGGGAGAAAGACAAACCCCGATGCCATGTTGAACCGGACTCCCAAATACTCGAAAGACAGAGGGGGTCAGGTGACTTTCGGGTATATTGACCACCCAGCCAACACCTGCAGGACTGCCACCACTCTGGCTGTGGCAAGACGACTCTTGGTTGCCGAATCCACTCTAATGAGCCAGTCATCGAGATAAGGGTGAACTCTGATACCATCTCGCCTGAGGCAGGCAGCTACGACCACCATTACCTTGGAGAAGTTACAGGCAGCTGTGGCTAGGCCGAAAGGCAAGGCCCGAAACTGGAAATGTTTTCCCAACACCGCAAAGCGGAGGAACCGCTGGTGTGGAGGCCAGATAGGAATGTGCAAATATATTTCTTTTAGGTCCAGAGACGTGAGAAACTCTCCTGGCTGAACCGCCGCAATGACGGAGTGCAGGGTTTCCATGGGAAAATGTCGTACTCTGAGGGCCTCGTTGACTCTTTGTAAGTCGAGAATCGGTCTGAAAGACCCGCCTTTTCGAGGCACGACAAAATTAATGGAATAGCAGCCGCAACTGCGTTCAGCGGGAGGCACCGGGACCACCGCTCCGAGGTGCAGCAAGACTTGTAAAGTCTCCTCTACTGCTGCCCGTTTTACGGCAGTGCCGCATCGGGACTCCACAAACACGTCTCACCGGGGCACCGAATTCCAGTCGGTAACCTTCTCTGATCAGGACCAGGACCCACTGATCTGAGGTAATCTTGGTCCACTCCTCTAGAAAGAGGGAAAAATGTCCTATTGCAGGCATGGAGGAGTGGACCGGCGTCCCATCATTGTGGAGGACGCCCCTGAACTCCTGGCCTTGACCCGGCCCCTGCGGAACGTTTGTCCGAGCGAAAGGAGTTCCTCTGCTGAAAACGGGTACCAGAGAAAACCCAGCAGAGTGCCCCGGGTGATACCTGCGAGCTTCACGGAAGCGAGGTCTGGAAGAGGAGGGAAACACAGAACCTTTGGAAGAAGGCATCGGCCTATCCTCAGGTAACCGCTGGGGTTTAGTCCCCCAGGTCTTTCACAATCTTCTCCAATTCCTCTCCAAATAACAGGAGGCCCCGAAAGGGTAGCCTCACCAGCCTTTGCTTAGAAGCCATGTCAGCCGCCCAATGCCACAGCCAAAGAAGGCGGCGGGCAGAAACCGTCACAGACATCTGTTTAGCCCAAGCTCTGAACAGATCATAAAGGGCGTCAGGCAAAAATGACAGGGCCGACTCCATCTGCGGGGCAACCTCAGAAAGGGGCCCCGCACCATTGGCAGGCTGTTCTACCACCTGCTGTAGCCAGAAAAGACATGCCCGGGCTGCATAGGAACTGTAAATAGACGCCCTCAAGGCAAGGCCCGCAATTTCAAAGGACCGCTTCAGCACAGACTCCAGCCGCCGGTTCTGCAAGTCTTTCAAAGCGACCCCTCCCTCTATTGGGAGAGTGGTCTTTTTTGTCACTGCCTTGACCAATGCATCCACTTTAGGCAGCCCCAAAGGGGCCAAGTGCTCCTCACGCAGAGGGTAAAGCTTACCCATATAGCCCTGGCCACTTTCAACGGCCCATCAGGGTCAGACCATTGAGCAGAAATAAGCTCTTGGATGGAGTCATGCACCGGAAAGGCCCGAGTAGGCTTCTTAGTACTTGCCATCCTAAGATTAAGAGAGGAGGCCTCTCCTTCAGCAGGATCATCAATCAAGAGGGCCTGCAAGGCATCAGAAATAAGAGCTGGCAGCTCGTCGCGGTGGAAAATCTGAACCACATTGGATCATCCAAATCCAGTGGCAAACAGACACCCTCCTCTGGATCATCCGTCCCTGAGGGCCTACCAGACCCCTCAGACTCCCCACAGCCCGACCACCGGGGGGGGGGGGGGGGGGGGGGGGGGGGGGGGGGGGGAGGATATGTGCCACTTTCAGATGGGGAATTTACTCGTTATGTTTAGCGTGTTTCCAAAGCTCGGGGGAGGAAATAACATCTGAAGCCATCCCCGGGGCCTCAGCCCCCGGAGGGAAGCCAGGATGCAACGCAGTGTCAGACACCTGCGGCAGAGCTCTTTTCAGCATGAATGCCTTATGCATTAAAAGCACAAACTCAGGGGAGAAAATCTCACGCTGGCCCTCCGCCTCCAATTTAGGAGAAACGGATGTAGGAGCTCCTCTGGCAGCCTCTAAACGAGGCGTCCCCTTGCACTCAGACTCCTCTGCAACCGCGAGGGTCGAGACATGCGGCGCTTCCAAAATGGCACCCGCTGCCAGATCCATCGAGCGGGAAGAAACATAGTTCGCCATGCTCATACTAGCGTGAGCGTCTAAGGAGCACGTTTTACACAGCCCCGCTGCTGATCTGCGTTTACCACAATGGGAGAGGCGCTTAACTCCCTCAGCAGCCATCGCCCGTCTGGACGGAAATATAGTAATAAAATGATGGCTTCGCACCAAAGCTTATCCCGTTCGGAACGGCGTCCGCGGGACCTCCCCAGAGGAGCTGGGCACCACTCTCACCTCAGAAGACCGAGTCAATGAGTTCCGGTCAAGCTGCACAGAACCAGAATCTCTGGAAAAAGCCTCAGAACAGCCACACAGTAAAAGCGCGCTTTTTTTTTTTTAAACGCTGTGAGGAAAGTTGGAGGCAGGCAGCAACAGAGGGACTCCGGGAGGCGGGGGGAATGGGTAAGGCAGGGAAAGGGCGAACCTATATGCCTTTAAAGTGGGCACCACCAGCCACAACACCCCTGCTCAACTGGCAAAGCACAGGAGCCACCCCGGGCAGTCCAGGAGCTGATCAAGCTATGTCCACACCTGCTGGGAGACAGAGAAATACTGAAGGCAGTTGAGGCTAGCCGTCCATGAGGCACTATGGTTTTTCAGTGTTCTCTATCTCCACCTGCTGGTAGGCGGATACAACCCATCAGTTAATGGGTTCATCTGCTGCTGATGACAAGAAGAGTTATATTCTTCAGGAATGAACCAGAAAATGGCTCAAAAGGTAACTTAACCAAGGCCAAAAGGACCAGATAAAGATCCAAAGGAAGAAAGACCTGCCTTCTTGGGGGCCTGAGCAATTCAACCCACAATCCCATCCTGCCCGCCCATCAGCATTACCTGTGTTTTACTGTGCCGAGTCAGCATTACCAATGTTGTGTCGTGTCCTGCCTTTGTCAGGCCACGGCGCCAAGGACTTTTCCCAAGATGAATGATGAGTTCTCATCTAGTTACACTAATACATATGGAGTACCTCAGGAATCTCACCTTCTCCTATTTTGTTCAATATGTTTCTGTCCTCCCGTGGTTTTTTGTTAGAACAAGTTGGTCTACAATGTTTCATTTATGTGGCTGACATCATTCGGAACAAGCCAAATCTAATATTAGAAAGGTAGTAGAAGGATGGATGCAGAAATACTGTTTGAAATTAAATGTAGATTAGTTCATCAAAATTCAGGATATAGAATCCAAATTGGTTTCTGAAATTAGGTTTTAGGAATTCTTATTGATGATACGTCATTGTTTAAAACGTTTATACTAATTTGCTCATACAAAAAACTCACATTATTGAGAAAGTTATGTTGGATACGTAGAGAGAGGACTCCTTCCAACTATTGGTCCAAAGTCTCCTGTTGTCTCAAATTAACTATTGTAACTTGAGTTTTATAGCTTGCCCTAAATCTGTCTCAAAAAATTTAAGAACAATTTAGAACATAGCAGTAAGATTGATTTTTTTTCCTTAGCTATTACTGATCATGTTTCACTTTACCTAATCCATTTACATTGGCTTCCATTTAAGAGCAGAGTTCTGTTTAAGAGTTACTGTACAGAGTTCAGCATGGCTTGGCACCTTTATATACGTACAGTAGTGGAAATAAGTATTTGATCCCTTGCTGATTTTGTAAGTTTGCCCACTGACAAAGACATGAGCAGCCCATAATTGAAGGGTAGGTTATTGGTAACAGTGAGAGATAGCACATCACAAATTAAATCCGGAAAATCACATTGTGGAAAGTATATGAATTTATTTGCATTCTGCAGAGGGAAATAAGTATTTAATCCCTCTGGCAAACAAGACCTAATACTTGGTGGCAAAACCCTTATTGGCAAGCACAGCGGTCAGACGTCTTCTGTAGTTGATGATGAGGTTTGCACACATGTCAGGAGGAATTTTGGTCCACTCCTCTTTGCAGATCATCTCTAAATCATTAAGAGTTCTGGGCTGTCGCTTGGCAACTCGCAGCTTCAGCTCCCTCCATAAGTTTTCAATGGGATTAAGGTCTGGTGACTGGCTAGGCCACTCCATGACCCTAATGTGCTTCTTCCTGAGCAACTCCTTTGTTGCCTTGGCTGTATGTTTTGGGTCATTGTCGTGCTGGAAGACCCAGCCACGACCCATTTTTAAGGCCCTGGCGGAGGGAAGGAGGTTGTCACTCAGAATTGTACGGTACATGGCCCCATCCATTCTCCCATTGATGCGGTGAAGTAGTCCTGTGCCCTTAGCAGAGAAACACCCCCAAAACATAACATTTCCACCTCCATGCTTGACAGTGGGGACGGTGTTCTTTGGGTCATAGGCAGCATTTCTCTTCCTCCAAACACGGCGAGTTGAGTTCATGCCAAAGAGCTCAATTTTTGTCTCATCTGACCACAGCACCTTCTCCCAATCACTCTCGGCATCATCCAGGTGTTCACTGGCAAACTTCAGACGGGCCGTCACATGTGCCTTCCGGAGCAGGGGGACCTTGCGGGCACTGCAGGATTGCAATCCGTTATGTCGTAATGTGTTACCAATGGTTTTCGTGGTGACAGTGGTCCCAGCTGCCTTGAGATCATTGACAAGTTCCCCCCTTGTAGTTGTAGGCTGATTTCTAACCTTCCTCATGATCAAGGATACCCCACGAGGTGAGATTTTGCGTGGAGCCCCAGATCTTTGTCGATTGACAGTCATTTTGTACTTCTTCCATTTTCTTACTATGGCACCAACAGTTGTCTCCTTCTCGCCCAGCGTCTTACTGATGGTTTTGTAGCCCATTCCAGCCTTGTGCAGGTGTATGATCTTGTCCCTGACATCCTTAGACAGCTCCTTGCTCTTGGCCATTTTGTAGAGGTTAGAGTCTGACTGATTCACTGAGTCTGTGGACAGGTGTCTTTCATACAGGTGACCATTGCCGACAGCTGTCTGTCATGCAGGTAACGAGTTGATTTGGAGCATCTACCTGGTCTGTAGGGGCCAGATCTCTTACTGGTTGGTGGGGGATCAAATACTTATTTCCCTCTGCAGAATGCAAATAAATTCATATACTTTCCACAATGTGATTTTCCGGATTTAATTTGTGATGTGCTATCTCTCACTGTTACCAATAACCTACCCTTCAATTATGGGCTGCTCATGTCTTTGTCAGTGGGCAAACTTACAAAATCAGCAAGGAATCAAATACTTATTTCCACCACTGTATAACTTATTTTGTTTCTCTCAGAATACTAATTATTCTTTGCACAACACTAATTATTTTAGTTTTCCCAAGATTAGGAGTAAGAAATCTAAGCAACTACTGTTCATCTTTTGCATGTCAAGCCACAAAATTATAGAAAGAACTCTCCATTCAGATTAGAAGTATTCCTGATTATAAATCTTTTAGAAAACAATTGAAAAATATTTTATTTAAAAAATCTTATTTCTCTTAATTGGGTTTTTTTTCTCTTGCATCTCTGTTAATATATCTCTTAGGTTTTGTTTTATGATAGCAAGAGGATAATTTTATTGTAATTCCTGAAAAACTGTTTCAATTCTCTTAATGTGATCCACTTTGTTCTTTGAGGTATATGCCTCCAGACTCCACTCTCCCAGATCATGAAATCTACCGGCACATTTTCAACTCTGGCCAGGTATGCTGCAAAGGGAGCACCATCAGGTGGACCCCAGTCCACCTCATGAAAATTTCCATTTCTTCCATTTGACTACTTCTAGCATCACCCTTATGGACGAGATGGGGCACTACCACTGTGCTGACAATCTGCACCACCCTACCCCATGAGTGACAGCTCTCATTTCCAGGCACTGGATGGATCATTTTACTTTACACTGTGACTAGCAACCTTGGGCCATCATTTCCTAACAATGGGCTCCCTAGCCAAATAAACTTTTATTTATCATGACTACAATCGAAACAGGGGATTCCAAATCCACTCCCCTCTTCAAGGTGGGTATGGATAGCCACCAGTTGATATCGCACTTCAGAAGTCCCTGGAGAAGCAACAGTAGGTCCAGGTTCTGATTCTGAAGAAACCAGCAAGAGAGTAGAGCCCCCTGCAACTGATGCATGTTAGCTCTGTCCCAGGGCATCAGATCCAGAGTCACCTCCCTTGATTCCAGAACATACAAATACTCCCAGTGGGGGGTTATCTGGATGCTCTGCAAGTTTCTGCTCCAAGACTATCCTCTCAGTTAAGACAACTGGTCTTGGAGAATGTCAAACCAAGCCCTCAAAATACTCTATTGTTTGAGATGGCCATAGATGACCCAAACCAGCTCCTCCAGAAAACTTACAACCCAAACATAGTGGTCTTGCTTTCTGTTGAGGTTTTGCCCGAAGAAACCAGTCATCCAGGTTGGGATGCCTAAGAATGCCTTCCTTTCACAACACTGCAATAGCCACCATCAACTTGAAAAAGCTCCTCTGTACCACAGCTAATCTGAACGGATGGGCTCTGAAGTGATGACGATGACCAAGCACTGCAAACAGAGATATTACTAGTAATCCTTTCAAACAAGAACATGCAGATACGCCTCTATAGAAGTCCAGCAAAGTAAGGAACTCTCCTTGTCAAATGGCTACTATCGCTAATCTGAGTGTCTCCATACGAAAATCTGGAACCTGAAGGGCCTTATACACCTACTTGAGATCCCGAACTGCATGAAATATTCATTCCTTTTTGGAATCACAAAAAGGTGAACATGCCTATACCTTGTTCTGCCACTGGGACCTGCACCACTACATCTAGTTGTAACCTTGAGAGTAGATCTAACTGTGGCTTTTTAGCGTGGAATGGCAAGGAGATTCTAGGAACAGATGGGCCTAAACTCCAAAGCATAAACATTGCAGATCAGTTGGGAGTGCCTACTTGTCCACTGTGATTTGAGCCCATCTCTGGTAAAATAGCCTGAGGCAGCCTTCCACTGGAGGAAGCAAGTGGTGGACCCCAAGTCATCACTGTGTAGGATGGGATCTCACAACTAAAGTTGCATCCTCCTCCTGAACTCCTCTTCTGCCACTATGCATGCAGAGTGTGACTTCTTAGGGTTTCAGGTAAATTTCTGTCTACACATTTCTGCTTATAGTTGGCAATCACTTACACAGTGCTTCTCAAAAATTTTTTTTTTTTTCTTTTTTGGGGGGGGGGGGGGGGGGGGGGGGAAGCACAGCTTGCATAAAGTTGTCCTATTTGTTATAGATACTCAGTGCTTACAGAATACCTGGCCCTGGTCAAACATGCAGAAAACTGACCCTCTCCTGTTAAGTAGCCAAAAACTAGGCAGAAATATGTAGAGAAAAATTAACATGAAACCTTAAGAAGCCGGGTTCTGCATGAAGTGCAACAACAGAGAAATAGCTTTTCATTTCCTCCTGTACTGTGCAAAATATAAAAGATCTAAAACAACAGATATCAATTCCCAAAACTGACATATTCAAAATCACTAAATGGAAGATAACTGTTTTCTACTTTTGTTGTCTGGTGGATTTCATTTTTGTAATCATATTGGTCCCAGTCTCTGTTTTTTTCTTTTCTGTATTCTATTAGCTCGCTGTCCAGGGGCTCCTGTTCTTGCCATTTCTCTTCTTCATGTCCTTATCTCTGATATTGATCTTTCACATTCTGCTTTCTTCCATCTGATTTTCTGCCTTTTAATCCACTCAAATTTCATCCCTCCTCCTCACCTTCCAATCTTCAAACTCCCTCCTTTTTATTGCTTCCATCTATAGCTTTTTATCTTTCCTCTTCCCCCATGTCCAGCTTCTCTCCTCACCACTTTTTTCATGCTGCTGCCATTCTCATGCCTGGCTGCTGCTGAAAGAGCAGGGCCTCAACCTGAGCTTGTGCCCTTGGTGCTTTCCAGTAACTAACGCAACTTCTTCTTAAGCTGGAGGGGGTGTGCCCAGCAGACAGCTGAGGGTATGCATGAGCTCCAAGGCCTTGTACTGCTATTTTTTTTCTGTTGTGTGTTCCACTTTTGGGAGGGAGGGAGGTTCCTCTGCTGCAAATCCTTTGGCATGCTGGTCAGTTCTCAGCAGCACCCTTGTTGAATTGCATTTGGAGAGAGGGATTATTTGTTATATAGATGGGACTAAAGCTAGGTATTCTGTCAGCCCTGAGTGTCTGCAGCAAACATTATGACAACGTTGCAAATCTGTGTCCTTTTACTATGCTGAGGTAAAGCAAATGCTACATACCTGTAGAAGGTATTCTCCGAGGACAGCAGGCTGATTGTTCTCACTGATGGGTGACGTCCACGGCAGCCCCTCCAATTGGAAACTTCACTAGCAAAGGCCTTTGCTAGTCCTCGCGCGCCCATGCGTACCGCGCATGCGCAGCAGTCTTCCCGCCCGAACCGGCTCGTGTTCGTCAGTCTCATATGTAGCAAGACAAAGACAAGGGAAGACACAACTCCAAAGGGGAGGCAGGCGGGTTTGTGAGAACAATCAGCCTGCTGTCCTCGGAGAATACCTTCTACAGGTATGTAGCATTTGCTTTCTCCGAGGACAAGCAGGCTGCTTGTTCTCACTGATGGGGTATCCCTAGCCCCCAGGCTCACTCAAAACAACAAACATGGTCAATTGGGCCTCGCAACGGCGAGGACATAACTGAGATTGACCTAACAATTTATCCAACTAACTGAGAGTGTAGCCTGGAACAGAATAAACATGGGCCTAGGGGGGTGGAGTTGGATTCTAAACCCCGAACAGATTCTGAAGCACTGACTGCCCGAACCAACTGTCGCGTCGGGTATCCTGCTGCAGGCAGTAATGAGATGTGAATGTGTGGACAGATGACCACGTCGCAGCTTTGCAGATCTCTTCAATAGTGGCTGACTTCAAGTGGGCCACTGACGCAGCCATGGCTCTGACATTGTGAGCCGTGACATGACCCTCAAGAGCCAGCCCAGCCTGGGCGTAAGTGAAGGACATGCAATCTGCTAGCCAATTGGATATGGTGCGTTTACCCACAGCCACTCCCCTCCTGTTGGGATCAAAAGAAACAAACAATTGGGCGGACTGTCTGTTGGGCTGTGTCCGCTCCAGATAGAAGGCCAATGCTCTTTTGCAGTCCAATGTGTGCAGCTGACGTTCAGCAGGGCAGGAATGAGGACGGGGAAAAAATGTTGGCAAGACAATTGACTGGTTCAGATGGAACTCCGAAACTACCTTCGGCAAGAACTTAGGGTGAGTGCGGAGGACTACTCTGTTATGAAGAAATTTGGTGTAAGGGGCCTGGGCTACCAGGGCCTAAAGCTCACTGACTCTACGAGCTGAAGTAACTGCCACCAAGAAAATGACCTTCCAGGTCAAGTACTTCAGATGGCAGGAGTTCAGTGGCTCAAAAGGAGGTTTCATCAGCTGGGTGAGAACGACATTGAGATCCCATGACACTGTAGGAGTTTTGACGGGGGGTTTTCACAAAAGCAAACCTCTCATGAAGCAAACAACTAAAGGCTGTCCTGAGATCGGCTTACATTCCACACGGTAATGGTATGCACTGATTGCACTAAGGTGAACCCTTACAGAGTTGGTCTTGAGACCAGACTCAGACAAGTGCAGAAGGTATTCAAGCAGGGTCTGTGTAGGACAAGAGCGAGGATCTAGGGCCTTGCTGTCACACCAGACGGCAAACCTCCTCCATAAAAAGAAGTAACTCCTCTTAGTGTAATCTTTCCTAGAAGCAAGCAAGATACGGGAGACACCCTCTGACAGACCCAAAGAGGCAAAGTCTACGCTCTCAACATCCAGGCCGTGAGAGCCAGGGACCGGAGGCTGGAATGCAGAAGCGCCTCCTCATCCTGTGTGATGAGGGTCGGAAAACACTCCAATCTCCACGGTTCTTCGGAGGACAACTCCAGAAGAAGAGGGAACCAGATCTGACGCGGCCAAAAAGGAGCAATCAGAATCATGGTGCCCCAGTCTTGCTTGAGTTTCAACGAAGTCTTCCCCACCAGAGGTATGGGAGGCTAAGCATACAGCAGACCTTCCCCCCCAGTCCAGGAGGAAGGCATCCGATGCCAGTCTGCCATGGGCCTGAAGTCTGGAACAGAACTGAGGGACTTTGTGGTTGGCTCGAGATGCAAAGAGATCTACCAAGGGGGTGCCCCACACCTGGAAGATCTGGCGCACTACTCGGGAATTGAGCGACCATTTCTGAGGTTGCATGATCCTGCTCAACCTGTCGGCCAGACTGTTGTTTACGCCTGCCAGATATGTGGCTTGGAGCAACATGCCGTGACGACGAGCCCAGAGCCACATGCTGACGGCTTCCTGACACAGGGGGCGAGATCCAGTGCCCCCCTGCTTGTTGATGTAATACATGGCAACCTGGTTGTCTGTCTGAATTTGGATAATTTGGTGGGACAGCCGATCTCTGAAAGCCTTCAGGGCGTTCCAGACCGCTCGTAACTCCAGGAGATTGATCTGCAGATCGCGTTCCTGGAGGGACCAGCTTCCCTGGGTGTGAAGCCCATCGACATGAGCTCCCCACCCCAGGAGAGATGCATCCGTAGTCAGCACTTTTTGTGGCTGAAGAATTTGGAAAGGACGTCCCAGAGTCAAATTGGACCAAATCGTCCACCAATACAGGGATTTGAGAAAACCCGTGGACAGGTGGATCATGTCTTCTAGATCCCCAGCAGCCTGAAACCACTGGGAAGCTAGGGTCCATTGAGCAGATCGCATGTGAAGGCGGGCCATGGGAGTCACATGAACTGTGGAGGCCATGTGGCCCAACAATCTCAACATCTGCCGAGCTGTGATCTGCTGGGACGCTCGCACCCGAGAGACGAGGGACAACAAGTTGTTGGCTCTCGTCTCTGGGAGATAGGCACGAGCCGTCCGAGAATCCAGCAGAGCTCCTATGAATTCGAGTCTCTGTACTGGGAGAAGATGGGACTTTGGATAATTTATCACAAACCCCAGTAGCTCCAGGAGGCGAATAGTCATCTGCATGGACTGTAGAGCTCCTGCCTCGGATGTGTTCTTCACCAGCCAATCGTCGAGATAGGGGAACACGTGTACTCCCAGCCTGCGAAGCGCCGCTGCTACTACAGCCAGGCACTTCGTGAACACTCTGGGCGCAGAGGCGAGACCAAAGGGTACCACACAGTACTGGAAGTGACGTGTGCCCAGCTGAAATCACAGATACTGCCTGTGAGCTGGCAGTATCGGGATGTGCATGTAGGCGTCCTTCAAGTCCAGAGAGCATAGCCAGTCGTTTTCCTGAATCATGGGAAGAAAGGTGCCTAGGGAAAGCATCCTGAACTTTTCCTTGACCAGATATTTGTTCAGGGCCCTTAGGTCTAGGATGGGAAGCATCCCCCCTGTTTTGTTTTCCACAAGGAAGTACCTGGAATAGAATCCCAGCCCTTCTTGCCCGGATGGCACGGGCTCGACCGCATTGGCGCTGAGAAGGGCGGAGAGTTCCTCTGCAAGTACCTGCTTGTGCTGGAAGCTGTAGGATTGAGCTGCCGGTGGGCAATTTGGAGGTTTCGAGGCCAAATTGAGGGTGTATCCTTGCCGGACTATTTGAAGAACGGTCGGAGGTTATGAGAGGCCACCTTTGGTGAAAAACTTTCAACCTCCCCCCGACCGGCAGATCGCCCGGCACTGATACGTTGATGTCGGCTATGCTCTGCTGGAGCCAGTCAAAAGCTCGCCCCCTGCTTTTGCTGGGGAGCAGCGGGGCCTTGCTGAGGTGCACGCTACTGACGAGAGCGAGCGCGCTGGGGCTTAGCCTGGGCCGCAGGCTGTCGAGAAGGAGGATTGTACCTACGCTTACCAGAAGAGTAGGGAACAGTCTTCCTTTCCCCATAAAAACGTCTACCTGAAGAGGTAGATGCTGAAGGCTGCCGGCGGGAGAACTTGTCGAAAGCGGAATCCCACTGGTGGAGCTGCTCTACCACCTGTTCGACTTTCTCTCCAAAAATGTTGTCCACTCGGCAAGGGGAGTCCGCAATCCGCTGCTGGATCCTATTCTCCAGGTCGGAGGCACGCAGCCATGAGAGTCTGCGCATAACCACACCTTGAGCAGCGGCCCTGGACGCAACATCAAAGGTATCATATACCCCTCTGGCCAGGAATTTTCTGCACGCCTTCAGCTGCCTGACCACCTCCTGAAATGGCTTGGCTTGCTCAGGAGGGAGCTTGTCCACCAAGCCCGCCAACTGCCGCACATTGTTCCGCATATGGATGCTCGTGTAGAGCTGGTAAGACTGAATTTTGGCCACGAGCATAGAAGAATGGTAGGCCTTCCTCTCAAAGGAGTCTAAGGTTCTAGAGTCCTTGCCCGGGGGCGCCAAAGCATGCTCCCTAGAACTCTTAGCCTTCTTTAGGGCCAGATCCACCACACCAGAGTTGTGAGGCAACTGAGTGCGCATCAGCTCTGGGTCCCCATGGATCCGGTACTGGGACTCGATCTTCTTGGGAATGTGGGGATTAGTTAAAGACTTGGTCCAGTTCGCCAGCAATGTCTTTTTTAAGACAAGATGCATGGGTACTGTGGACGCTTCCTTAGGTGGAGAAGGATAGTCCAAACATTTCAGCCCTGGGCTCATCCTCCACAACCACCGGGAAGGGGATGGCCGTAGACATCTCCCGGACAAAGGCCGCAAAAGACAGACTCTCGGGAGGAGAAAGCTGCCTTTCAGGGGAGGGAGTGGGATCAGAAGGAAGGCCATCAGACTCCTCGTCAGAGAAATATCTGATGTCCTCCTCCTCCTCCTACGAGGCCTCACCATCGGTATCAGACACGTTCATGAACCTGTGTCTGAAGCCGTGCCCGACTCGACTCCATGGAAACACGGCCACGGTGGGAGCGTCGAGAGGTAGACTCCCTCGCCAGCACCGGCGAAGTTCCCTCCGCCGACGTCGTCGGGGAGCCTTCCTGGGAGGCGGCCGCAGTCGGTACCGCAAGCGGCACCGATGTCGGAGACCTCACCCCGGGCAAGGGGCCAGCCGGCGCCTCACTCGACGGTACCGGAGGCGCAAGCACCCCCGGTACCGGAGGGGAAGGGCGCAACAGCTCTCCCAGGATCTCCGGGAGAACGGCCCAGAGACTCTCGTGCAGAGCGGCTGTGGAGAAAGACATGGAAGCCGATGCAGGCGTCGAGGTCAGAGTCTGTTCCGGGCGTGGAGGCTGTTCCGGGCTGTCCAAGGTGGAGCGCATCGACACCTCCTGAACAGAGGGTGAGCGGTCCTCCCGGTGCTGATGCCTACTGGGTGCCGACTCCCTCGGCGACCCAGAGCTCTTGGTACCGATGCGGGAAGGAGACCGGTGTCGATGCTTCTTTGATTTTTTCAAACGAAGCATGTCACCGGAGCTTCCCGGTACCGACGAGGAGGACATATAATCCAGCTGTCTCTTCCTCGGGGCCGAGGCCAAAGAAGGTCGGTCTCGGGGGGGCTGTACCGCAGGAGCCCTCAGGGTAGGGGGAGACCCACCCGAAGGCTCACCGCCACCAGCAGGGGAATGGACAGCCCTCACCTGCACTCCAGTCAAAGCACCACCGTCCGACGACATCAGCAACAGTGGAGGTCCTGGTACCACCGACGCTGACGCAGCCTTTCGATGTCTCGGTACCGACGATGCAGAGGGTCGATACCTCGATGCAGTCGATGCCGAGGTCGAAGGTCTTGATGCTGCCGACGTCAATGCACTCGATGACTCCGGTGCTGTTGTCGACGAAGAGCCCGAGAACAACACGTTCCACTGGGC
Source organism: Microcaecilia unicolor (assembly GCF_901765095.1). Lineage (NCBI taxonomy): Eukaryota > Metazoa > Chordata > Amphibia > Gymnophiona > Siphonopidae > Microcaecilia > Microcaecilia unicolor. Next base: position 69,616,266 of record NC_044038.1, on the reverse strand, counting down.
CAATCTCGCAACCTGAATCCTCTTCTGTAAAAGAGCGCAAAGACTACAGGCCTGCGGGCGGTGCCCAGCCCCCAGACACTGAAGACACGACGCGTGCCTATCAGTGAGCGAGATTACCCAGGCAAACTGGGTGCACTTCTTGAAGCCGCTGGGAGACTTCGATGACATGGGTGGGAAAAATCACGCCGGCGAAATCAAAATTTGTAATGGCGACTAAGGGTACCAAAAATAGGGAGAGAAAAAACCCGTACCGAGGCCCCAAAAAAGGCCTACCCCGAAAGCGAAGGTAAAATTATGTATCATACCTGATAATTTTCTTTCCATTAATCATAGCTGATCAATCCATAGACTGGTGGGTTGTGTCCATCTACCAGCAGGTGGAGATAGAGAGCAATCCTTTTGCCTCCCTATATGTGGTCATGTGCTGCCGGAAACTCCTCAGTATGTCGATATCCAAGCTCCATCCGCAGGACTCAGCACTTAGAGAATTACACCCACAAAGGGACACTCTGCCCAGCTCACCACCGCCGAAACGGGGGAGGGGAATTAACCCAGCTCATCCCCACACAAGTGGGGGAGGGGAATCCGTCCAGTTCATCCCCGCGGAGCGGGGGAGGGACACCACACCCGCCGATGCGGGGGGATCTGGTTTATCCTGCAACCGCAACCGCAGGAGGAGCTGACTGACCCTAACACCGCCGAAGCGGGAGGGGTACAAAGCTGCCCTACTGCCGCACGAAGCGGGAGGGAGCGCCGGCAGAATTTAAGTCTCAATCCAGCCCCGTAAAACGGAGGGGAGAGGAATGCAGCAGCTCACTGTAACACAAATTCGTCTCAACTCTTGAAGAATTCATTGAAAAACTTGAACACGAAGTCCTCCTGAACAGGAACTGAAGACTAAACTTGAACCTGAAATGCAACCAGAATATAAACAATACAGATATCTGGGAGGGACTATGGATTGATCAGCTATGATTAATGGAAAGAAAATTATCAGGTATGATACATAATTTTACCTTCCATATCATCATGCTGATCAATCCATAGACTGGTGGGATGTACCGAAGCAGTACTCACCCAGGGCGGGACATTGAAATCCCTGACCGCAACACTGAAGCTCCAAACTGGGCCTCCGCCCAAGTTGCCGCCTTGCAAATCTCTTCCAAGGAGACGGACCCGGCCTCTGCCATCGAGGCCGCCTGAGCTCTAGTGGAGTGAGCCTTCAGCTGGATAGGCGGCACCTTCCCCGCAGCCACATAAGCCGCTGCAATGGCTTCCTTGACCCATCTTGCCACTGTAGGCTTAGCAGCCTGCAGACCCTTACGAGGACCTGCAAACAGGACAAACAGATGATCCGATTTCCGGAAATCATTGGTCACTTCCAAGTATCTGATGATGACTCGTCTCACATCCAGATATTTGAGAGCAGAGTATTCCTCTGGGTAGTCCTCCCTACGAAAGGAAGGGAGACAGAGCTGCTGATTCACATGGAAGCGAGAAACAATCTTGGGCAGGAAGGAAGGCACTGTGCGAATAGTCACTCCTGCCTCAGTGAACTGCAGAAAGGGCTCTCGACATGAGAGCGCCTGGAGCTCGGAAACTCTTCTGGCTGAAGTGATAGCCACCAAAAAGACTGCTTTCAACGTCAGGTCTTTCAGAGATGCCCTCGACAAGGGTTCAAAAGGTGGCTTCTGCAAGGCTCTTAGCACCAGGTTGAGATTCCACGCAGGCACCACTGAGTGCAGAGGAGGGCGCAGGTGATTAACTCCCTTGAGAAAGCGCACCACATCTGGCTGCGAAGCCAGGGAAGCACCCTTCAGGCGGCCCCTGAAGCAAGCCAGAGCCGCTACCTGGACTTTAAGGGAACTGAGCGACAGACCTTTCTCCAGACCTTCTTGCAGGAACGCCAACACTGAAGAAATTGGAGCAGTGAAGGGAGAAAGTGAGCCTGCTTCACACCACGCTGCAAAGGTACGCCAAACCCTGGCGTAAGCAGTAGAAGTAGAGCGCTTCCTCGCTCTCAGCATAGTGGCGATGACCTTGTCTGAGAAGCCCTTCTTTCTCAGACGCTGCCGCTCAATAGCCAGGCCGTAAGACCAAAGGGGGAGGGATCCTCCATCACCACGGGACCCTGATGTAACAGGCCCTGCTCCACTGGCAGCCGCAGAGGATCGTCGACTGAGAGCCTGATCAAGTCCGCATACCAGGGACGTCTGGGCCAGTCCGGACCCACCAGGATTATCCGGCCCGGATGCTTTGCCACCCGGTCTAGCACCCTGCCCAACATGGGCCAGGACGGGAACACAGAGAAGCTCTTGTGTCGGCCACTGTTGGAAAAGAGCATCTACTCCCAGGGATCGAGGGTCCCGTCCTCTGCTGAAAAAGCGCGGCACTTGGCAATTGGCCGATGACGCCATCAGATCTAGGCTCGGCTGGCCCCAGCGTTTCGTGATGTCCAAGAACGCCTGAGCAGATAGCTGCCACTCTCTGGGCTCCAAGGTATGGTGACTGAGAAAGTCCGCCTTGACATTCATGACTCCGGCAATGTGGGCCGCTGACAGCTGTTCCAGGTTCGCTTCCGCCCACTGGCATAGATTCATGGCCTCCTTGGCTAGAGGGGCGCTCTTGGTACTTCCCTGGCGGTTGACATAGGCCACAGCCGTGGCATTGTCTGACAGGACCCGTACTGGCTTCAACGCCAGTACCGGGATGAACTCCAAAAGCGCCAACCGAATGGCTCTGAGTTCCAGGAGGTTGATAGACCACTTTGCCTCTGCAGGAGACCAGAGCCCCTGCGCTGTCCTTCCCAAGCAGTGGGCTCCCCAGCCCGACAAAGAGGCGTCCGTCGTGACGACAATCCACTCCGGGGTCACCAGAGGCATTCCTGCAGACAACTTGTCTGTCTGCATCCACCAGCTCAGCGCCTTGCGCACTGCTGGGTCCAAGAGAAGGCGCACAGCATAATCCTCCGACATCGGAGTCCAGCGCTGCAGCAGAGAGTGTTGTAGTGGTCTCATATGAGCCCTGCCCAGGGCACTACTTCCATCGTGGCCGTCATAGAGCCCAACAGCTGCACATAGTCCCAAGCCCGAAGAGGAGAGGCTACTAGGAACTGGTCCACCTGAGCCTGAAGCTTGACAATCCGATTGTCTGGCAGGAACACTCTGCCCACTTGGGTGTCGAATCGAACTCCCAGATACTCCAGGGACTGAGTCGGGCGCAGCTGGCTCTTCTCCCAGTTGATGATCCACCCCAGGGAGCTCAAAAGAGCAACTACCCGGTCCACAGCTTTGCCGCACTCTGCATAAGAGGGGGCTCGGATCAACCAGTCGTCCAGATAAGGATGGACTTGTACTCCTTCCTTTCGCAGGAAGGCCGCGATGACCACCATTACTTTGGAGAAGGTCCGCGGAGCAGTAGCCAACCCGAAAGGGAGGGCTCTGAACTGGAAGTGTCGGCCCAGGACTGCAAAACGCAGAAAGCGTTGATGAGGAGGCCAGATGGGAATATGCAGGTACGCTTCCTTGATGTCCAAGGAAGCCAAGAACTCTCCTGCCTTCACTGCCGCTATAACAGAGCGGAGTCTCCACGCGAAAGTGCCGCACTTTCAAGGCCCGATTGACCCCTTTGAGGTCGAGGATAGGCCGGACAGAACCTCCTTTCTTTGGTACCACAAAGTAAATGGAGTAACGTCCCTTGCCAATCTGATTTTCTGGCACCGGAACGACTGCACCCAGGCGTATCAGGTTGTCCAAGGTCTGCTGCACTGCCACAGCTTTGACCGGAGACTTGCAGGGAGAGAGTACAAACCCGTCTCTTAAGGGTCGGCAGAACTCTAACTTGTAGCCGTCTCTGATGACTTCCAGCACCCAAGCGTCTGAAGTTACTCTGGTCCACTCGCCCAGAAACGAGGACAGGCGTCCTCCAATCTGCACTGGGCCATGGACCAGGACCCCGTCATTGGGTACGAGACCCTGGGGGAGGACCGGAGGGGCGTACCTCCGGGACGGCGGTCTCTGCGAAAGGAATGCTGCTTGGGGGAGAAGTTCCTTTTGAAGGAAGAGGGGGCAGAGGAGCCCGACTTGCCCGGGCGGTACTGACGGGCTTCCTGAAACCGTCCTCTGGAGATACCGGGGCGAGCACTGGCCCGAGCCCTGACCTCTGGTAACCTCTTGCCCTTAGACGTGCCGAGATCGGTCACGATTTTGTCCAGCTCGACCCCAAAGAGCAGCTTGCCTTTAAAAGGCAACTTAGCCAGGCGGGACTTAGAGGCGTGGTCCGCAGACCAATGTTTCGGCCAAAGCCAGCGCCGCGCAGAGACTGTCTGAGCCATGCCTTTAGCCGAGGCTCTCAAGACATCATACAGTAAGTCTGCCAAATAAGCCAAGCCCGATTCCAGGGCCAGCCAGTCAGCCCTCAAGGAAGGATCAGAGGGGGAAGCCCGCTGCACCATCGTCAGGCACGCCCTGGCCACATAGGAGCCGCAAACTGAGGCCTGCAAACTTAAGGCAGCCGCCTCGAAGGACGACCTTAAAGCTGCTTCCAATCTTCTGTCTTGGGCGTCCTTTAGTGCCGTGCCACCTTCCACCGGCAACGCCGTTTTCTTAGTCACCGCAGTGATTAAAGAATCCACGGTAGGCCAAATAAAGGCCTCACGTTCACTTTCAGGCAAAGGATAGAGGCGGGACATAGCCCTAGCCACTTTGAGGCTCGCTTCCGGGACATCCCATTGAGCCGAAATTAAGGTGTGCATGGCATCATGCACGTGGAAGGTTCTAGGCGGGCGCTTCGTCCCCAGCATAATGGCAGAGCCAACAGGGGCTGAGGGAGAGACGTCCTCTGGCGAGGAAATCTTCAAAATGCTCATGGCCTGCAGTAACAGGTTGGGCAAATCCTCTGAGCGAAAGATCCGCGCTGCAGAGGGGTCATCCGCTCCATCCGAGCGGGAATCCGTCTCCTCCAAGGAATCCCCAAAGGACCGTTGGGAGAACTCAGATACGCTGCCCTCATCTACATCAGAGGAAACAGCGTCCTCTAAGGCCTGGGAATCCACCCGAGGGCGTTTACTTCCGTTATCGGACAAGGGAGAAGGGGCAGCGTTTTGCATAAGGAAGGCCTGATGCAGCAGCAAAATAAACTCGGGGGAGAAACCCCCCAGACTGTGTATTTCAGCAGCCTGGGCCACAGCCCTAGACGCACCCTCAACCGGCGCTCGCAAGAGCGGGGGAGCAACATGCTGCGCATCCAAGATGGCGTCCGGCGCGACACTCCGCGAAGGAGCCGCGCGGGAAGAACGGCGCTTAATTTTAGCCGCTTTTTTGCCGTCGCCCAAATCAAGGGCGGCCATGGCATGAACGTCTCCCAGCTCAAGGGCGGCCCAAGAAGAAGCTGTCCGAGCAGAGTGGCCGGCCAAGATGGCGGAGGCGAGCAGCGGGGGATGGGCGTTTATGGCGGTAAAAACCGCCGCGCAGGAGGAAGACCCGGGACACTGACCGGCCTCCAAACTGACACCCAACAAGGGCGAACCAGACTTTAAAACCCCCGCATCCCCGCTAGAAGCGCACACGCGGTCCGGGGAGCGATTCTTCGCGCCCTCGCCCTCCGACGCCATAGGCCACGCGGAGATCAATCGGGGAACCCCCTGCCCGCTATAAAAAGGTAAAAATTACCTGCTTCTCGCTCTGAGCTGTAACGACCTGGTGTCCCAGTGTGTAGCTGCAATAAACGTTTAAATAAACGTCGAAATAAACGCCCTTAAGGACGTCCAAAAATTTTTTTTTTTTTTTTTTAACGGAGCCAGCGGGAGGGGGGAGAAAAGAAGGAACCTGGCGCCACCAGGTTTGCACTTGCTCAAGAAGAGCCCTCAACCCCAGGCACTCAACAAAACCTAAAAATTAGGCTTGGAGGCCTAGCCAGAGCTGCTGCTGTGTGTGACCACCACCTGCTGAGATAGAGAACATACTGAGGAGTTTCCGGCAGCACATGACCACATAAAGGGAGGCAAAAGGATTGCTCTCTATCTCCACCTGCTGGTAGATGGACACAACCCACCAGTCTATGGATTGATCAGCATGATGATATGGAAAGGAAACTTACGTCAGGGAAACAAACTGGACACACGGGAAGGGACAAGACCGAGGTCTTCTCTTTTTTTTTTTTTTTTTAAACGAAATCACGGAGACGCGCGAGGGTCAACTTTGAGGGGCACGAAACGGCGCAAAACACGACCGTCCCGAGCGCGGACAAAAGAAGACTGACGAATACGAGCCGGTTCGGGCGGGAAGACGGCCGCGCATGCGCGGTACGCATGGGCGCACGAGGACTAGCAAAGGCCTTTGCTAGTGAAGTTTCCGATTGGAGGGGCTGCCGTGGACGTCACCCATCAGTGAGAACAAGCAGCCTGCTTGTCCTCGGAGAAAAGGGGGCTGCACTAGCATCAGTGTGCGTTTTTGATATGTGCTGAGCCCCCCTTTTAGCACAGTGGATAAAAGGCTGTCTTTTTTTCTGGAAAAAAAAATGGCCATGCGGTAAGTAAATCACTTGCTACAGGACCATTTCAGGAGGGGAGGGGAAGGGGGCACTTACTGCCACCCATTGAGATGGCTGTAAGTGCTAGTGCGCTAACCCGGCGGTACAAATATAGAAAACATTTTTATAGCATGGAGAATTATGTGCACCCCAAAATGAAAGAGGTGAGAAGAACTTATCTACAACTAGTAAAAAAAAGCCCCGTTTCTGATGCAAATGAAACGGGGGCTAGCAATGTTTTATTCTGTGTGCATGTGGGAGTGTGTGTGTCCCTGCCCTCTGGCCTCTCTACCCTCCCCCCTCTGAGTCCTTCACTGTTACAGAGCCAGCGATTTGATTTCGTGCTCTGCTGTTTTCCTTCACTGACTGTGTTACAGAGAGGGCGGGGCAGACACTCATAGGGAAACCGGATATCTCGCCCCCTTCACACTTCCGGCTGGAGGCTTCATAGAACGTTGGTGTTGCCTTTTATATAGAGAGATATTACTATTTAAATTGTTCAGGTACCTGGGTAAACTCTACAGTTTTTAGCTGCCATTGTATTCTATGCAATCTGCGAATCAAAGTACAAAAAGCAAAATTGCCAATTGCTTACAAATACATACATCATCTAACTGAAAACTACAGAAGGGAGGAACAGAAAAGCAGCTGGAACTAGGAGCAGATGCATTCCAAGGGCATCAGAAACAAGGCCATGAGTTCTTTATTAGACTTCTCACCTCAAACTGGTGTAACAGTTGAACAAGGGAGTCACCCACAAATACCACCTCTGGCTCCTTATCCTTGCTGTCTGATACAAAGCGGCTATGCTGCAGAATAGAAAGACAAAGCCATCCAGAGTTAATCAGGTTTTGAGCATCAACCCTCAGGGACCTTAACACCAGTGCTAGAGGCAATTAGTGCCAGACTAGCGCGCCAGTGTTAATGTGCGCAGAATGCTCAGAAGACTCTAGTGCAGGAAACAATGTGCATGCCAAAGATTAATGCAAACTGCATTTAAATATAAGCAAACTGATATAAACACAGTCATTAGCTATTCCCTCCCAATGCTCAGAAAAACAGCGCACAAAAAAACCCTGCCCTAACGCTAGCTCTGAGGTTGTACTGAGGGGTTAGAAGAGAGGATTTCTCATGCTTTTCCTTTTAAAATCTACCAGGTTTTATTTTATTTGAGAGGAAAGAAGCCTGTACAAGCCTCTTGAGCACTGGTGGTGAGGAACAAATGCACGGAGTCTGAAGAAAACCAAAAGTGGAAGTATACACTGGTGCCTTTTTCTGCACTTAACTAGAAGCTTTTCAAGTGAAAAAAAGTTTGAAAGCTTATATTTAAGAAGCAGAACAGCACTGATGTGTGCCTGTACTTCAGGGTTTCAATGGGCATGGACATGTGCACAAGAGCTTTGCTTACTGCAAACCTCTTGTGTGCATGCACCAGGCATGTTTCTGCCCCTTGCAGTGAGCATAGTTTGCATTCTGTTAATGTTGAACATTGGGAAGTTATTTTGTGTGCTAGTTCTGCAGTATTTTCCAGCGCTGTTCCCTATAGCGCTGGAGTTCTGAGCATTGGCCCATTGGTGTAAGTCTCTCCCCCTACAAGGTGACAGTGGCTCACCAGCACACTGTGGTTCTAATTTAGCTGGGGGGAGGGGCAGGGAGAAACCAACTACAGAGGACCAATCTTGCATGCAGGTAGGGAGGAGAGAACATGCATTGATAGCATTATCAGATGATTTAGAGGCGAGACATCACTCTACTAAAATAGCATTACCACTCATTTAAAAGGACCACAGATATTTCAAAAGTTGGGAAATGAACTGAAACTTTGTAAAACAAAAAACCTATTATAATGTGGCATATAAACAGCCATTGTGTCTCCATGTCAGTACCCCTCTCAACTCATGGATTCAACTAAACCTATTCCACATTTACTTTCTCTTTTGTTTATACAAATCAACACTTGGAAGAACTATCAGATACATTACAAATAATGGGCCTTTTTAACTAAAGCTTAGCATGTGTACCAGTTAGTACTAGTTCATCACGATTTTATCTGAATCTCCACTACCCTAGTTGCAAAGGACTAAAATACAAGACAACCCATGTGTCCAACTTCTCTTACATAAGCACGCGCCTGTGGAATGCACTGCCACAAGTGGTGAAAACAACTTATGATCACCTAAAATTCAGAAAATTATTAAAGACTCACCTATTCGGAAAGGCATATCTGAATGACCCAACTTAAATAACTCAACCCTGCAACACTTCAGTATCAAAGATCGTATTGAACAATGACAAACCCCTTTACCTCAAACCTAATTTCATTGAATCTTATCTTCCCTATCCCACTACAACATTTTGTATTTATACGTACCGGACTTGGCGAATGCCTTCACGGTACTATGTAAGCCACATTGAGCCTGCAAATGTGTGGGAAAATGTGGGATACAAATGTAACAAATGTGCTAAATGCTGTATATTTTATACCTATGGGCCACAGTGCACGCTATGTTTATTCTAAAATTTGATATACTGTCTTTATTACCAACAGGTCAAAGTGTTTACAAACAATCAAATTCTAAGTAAAATGAAAAGGAACTCCAATAAGAACAGGAAAGAATACATAAGCATAAGAAAATCAAAAATAAATATCAAAGGCTACATGTCCAAGAAGTCATGAGTAAGTGGACTTCTAAGTGGGCAAATTAAACACCAGCCGGAAATAATGGGCTTTTAATAATGACTTAAATCGTGGCAGGGAAAGTTTGGCTCTAATATCAGAAGAAAGATTATTCCAGAGACTTGATGCCAAATAGAAAAATGCTGATGACCTGGTGGTTTCATAATGAGCGGATTTTAATGATGGCAGAACCAGTCTCTGAGCATCCAGAGACCGGGCTGGAGTATACGGAATAACCAGTGAGGAAAGGTAAAGAGGGGATCCTGTGTGCAACACCTTATAAATGCTTAACTAGGATCTTAACCTAGGTTCGGAATTTTACAGGTAGCCATGCAAGTGTAAAATAATGGGGGTAACATGATCGTATTTCTTGGCCCGAAACAACAGATGTATTGCTGAGTTTTAAAGAGTTTGGAGGTGCTGAACTTGAACCTGAGAGATGCCGGCATAAATAGTATTACAATAGTCCAGTCTAGAGATGATAAATGCAGGAATCAAAGTATGTATGGAAGAAAAGGTAAAATTAGATCTTACCTGCTAATTTTCTTTCCTCTAGACCCTCCAGACCGGTCAAGACACGTGGGTTATGTACTCCTACCAGCAGAGGGAGACTGAGAAAACACTGAGCTTTGAACACTGACTATATAACCTGTGCAGAACCTACAGTAGCCAGTATAACACTCACAAAGCAGAGTAACAAAAAACACAACTATAAATTTAACCAGCAACCCTGTACATGGCTTCCGCCACCTGCAAGAACATTCACTGTTTCTTTTACTTGCATTGTAGAGACTGTCAAATCGTGCTTCCACAGGTGGACTGTCTGCCACGCCACACCTGCACCAGACCCATACCAACCAAAAACTGATAAGAGTCTGAAATTATGACAATCAGCTGCCAAGAGATGCCCACCGAAAAACTACCTCCTGGCCTACAGTAGACCTGGGCGGGTCCTTGACCGGTCTGGAGGGTCTAGAGGAAAGAAAATTAGCAGGTAAGATCTAATTTCACCTTCCTCAGCGACCCTCCAGACCGGTCAAGACGCGTGGGACGTACCAAAGCAGTAAATACCTTATGGGCGGGATCTACGAAGGCCAGAGGTCAACACTGCTGCTCCAAAACTCGCCTCTTCCTTCGCATGCACATCAATCCTATAATGCTTCACAAACGAATGCAACGAAGACCAAACCGCCGCCCGACAAATATCTGACGGAGGAATCATACTATTTTCCGCCCAAGAGGCCGCAACCGCTCTGGTAGCAGAAAACACCTTAGGCACCTCACAGCCCTTCACCAAATAGGCAGACGCAATCGCCTCCTTCAACCATCTAGCTATAGTCACCTTGGATGCCGCTGCGCCCTTTTTAGGGCCACCATGAAGCATGAACAAACGATCCAACACTGAATTCCTGAGTTCTAGACAGATAACACCGCAAGATGCGTCGAACATCTAACTTCGCCAGCTGACGCTGTTCCGAATCTCCCACCAAGTTACCTAAAACAGGCAACGAAATGACCTGATTAACATGAAACTCTGACACCACCTTTGGCAAAAAGGAGGGCACCGGCCTCAAAGATACCTTTTCCTTGGAAAAAGACAGAAAGGGCTCTCTACGTGACAAAGCCTGCAATTCCGAGACTCTCCGAGCTGAGGTAATAGCTACCAGAAAGACCGCCTTCAAGGAAAGATCTTTGCAGGAAGCCGCAACCAAAGGTTCAAATGGAGGTCTGACTAAGGCATCTAAAAGACGATTCAATCCACGGGGGGAACCAACCGCCGACAAGGCGGCCGCAACAACTTCACACCCTTCAAAAAACGAACAACCTCCGGAATAGAAGCAATGGACTTCCCCTGAACCTTCCCACCGAAAAACACGACAACGCTGCCACCTGAACCTTCAAGGTAGCCAAGGCCAGACCCCTGTCCAAACCATCCTGCAAAAATTCCAACACCTCTGCCACCGAAGAACGAAAAGGTGTCACCGTCCACTCTGCACACCAGTGCTCAAACAATCTCCAAACTCGAACATACGCCAATGAAGTGGAGGTTCTGCGGGACTTCAACACTGTATCAATGACTTTGGCAGAAAACCCTTTCTTCCTCAACCTGTGCCTCTCAAGAGCCAAGCCATAAGCGAGAACCGAGCCGGGTCTGGCATAACTATCGGGCCTTGACACAAGAGTACCGTTTCCGACAACTGAAGGGGCTTCGCGACCGCCAACCGCAACCAGATCTCCGTACCACGGTCGACGCGGCACAGTTTGGAGCTATCAAATCACCCGGCCTGCGTGCCGCTCGATGCGCTGAATTACTCGACCCTACTAACGGCCACGGAGGAAACACATACAGCAATCCCTGCGGCCAGGGTAACAGCAGAGCGTCGAGACCCTCCGCACGCGGATCTCTCCAACGACTGAAAAACCTTGGGACTTGGGCATTGCGCGCCGTGGCCATCAGATCCATAACTGGCATACCCCAGACCGACAAAATTCGGCCGAACACCGCCTGATGCAGAGACCACTCTCCGGGATCCAGAGTATGCCGGCTCAAAAAATCTGCGTCCACGTTGTCCACCCTGGCCACATGAGCCGCCGAGAGCGCCTGAAGATGACCTTCCGCCCATTGGCATAACAGTGCCGTCTCCTCCGCGACCGCCTGACTCTTTGTGCCCCCCTTGACGATTGACATAGGCCACGGCTTGTGGCGTCTTGTCGCAGAGCACTCTGACTGCCTTGTGGAGAAGCATTGCCTGAAAACTCTGAAGTGCCAACCGAATGGCCCGAGTCTCCAACCGGTTGATGGACCACCTTGCTTCCGCCTGGGACCACCGCCCCTGCGCTACCTGACCGAGACAATGCGCTCCCCATCCTAGCAGGCTTGCGTCTGTGACAAGAACCACCCACTGAGGGGACTCCAACGGCATTCCCTTCTCCAGATTGCAAGTGCTGAGCCACCAACGGAGGCTGCGGCGGACAACCGGCGACATCGGCAGACGTACCTCCAACTCCTGCGACAGGGGAGCCCACCGACTGAGGAGAGAGGACTGAAGCTGACGCATGTGCGCCCGGGCCCAAGGAACTACCTCTATGGTTGCCGCCATCATCCCCAGAACTTGCAGGTAAGCCCGGGCCGTCGGTGACGACAGTGCAAGAAACCGCCGAATCAGGTCCTGCAACTTGCTGATTCTCGGGGGAGGCAAAAACACTCGACCCGACCTGGTATCGAAGAGAACGCCCAGATACTCCAGAGCCTGCGACGGTACCAACTGACTCTTCCTGAAATTCACCACCCAGCCCAACGACTGGAGAAACTGTACCACACGCGACGTCGCCCCCTCGCTCTCCGCCCGGGACTTGGCCCGAATCAACCAATCGTCTAGATACGGGTGCACCAAAATGCCCTGCCGGCGCAAAGCAGCCACCACCACCACCACCATGACCTTGGAAAAGGTGCGGGGAGCTGTTGCCAGACCGAAGGGCAGGGCACAAAACTGAAATGCTTCCCCAAAACTGCAAAGCGAAGAAGAAAACGCTGGTGCGCCGCTTCGAATGGGAATGTGAAGATAAGCCTCTGTCAGTCCAGAGAAGTAGAAACTCTCCCTGCCGGACTGCAACAATTACCGACCGCAAACGTCTCCATGTGAAAAGAGGGAACTTTTGAGCGCTGCATTGACTCTCTTTAGATCTAAAATAGGCCGAAAGGCATCCTCCTTCTTTGGCACCACAAAGTAAATTGAGTAACACCCCGAGCGTTGCTGAGGCGGGCGGAACAGAAACCACTGCTCCCAGACCTGAGAAGACGACGCAACGTGTCTCGCACTGCTGCTCTCTTGAGCCTCGAGTGACAAGGGGACTCCAGAAACCGTTCGGGCGGAGAGGTCTCGAACTCCAGGGCATAACCATCTCGAACCACTTCGAGAACCCACTGATCTGATGTGATGTGGACCCAGTTCTGGTAAAACTGACTCAGCCGAGCCCCTACACGCACCAGAACCTGGGTCCGCACACCTTCATTGGGCAAGCCGCCCCGAGGTCTGACCTCCCCCCGAACGAGCCCCGGCCTCCGCGACGACTCCCGCGAAAGGACTGGGTGCGCTGGAAGAACCTACCTCTAGAGGCCCCACTAAACCTACCAGGCCTATACCGTCGAGCCTCACTAAGTCGACCTCGAGAGGAATTACTCCTAACTCCCAGCTTGGGACGAAAATCCGGGAGTCGCGGCACCTTGGCCTCACTAAGGCCTTTCACTAACTTATCCAACTCTTCGCCAAAAAGCCTAGAACCCTTGAAGGGGAGAGAACACAACTTAGCCTTAGAGGCCGCATCCGCGACCCAACCTCTTAACCAGAGAGCCCTACGTGCTCCCACTATCATAGCCATATTTTTAGCTGACGCACGCAACAAATCATACAGCGCGTCAGACAAAAAACACGAACCCATCTCCAACTTGGCTAAATCCTGTAACCCCGAGGTCCCAACCTCCCCGGGATCATCCAGGAGCTTCTCGGCCCAGCGAAAACACGCCCGCGCCACCAGGCCCCCACACACCGAGGCCTGGAGAGCTAGCGCCGACAAGTCGAAGCTTCGCTTAAGAAATGCTTCCAATCTCCTATCCTGGGGTTCACGGAGTGCGGCCCCACCATCTACTGGAATAGCCGTCGCTTTAGTAACCGCTGTAACCACTGCATCTACCGTAGGAGCCTTAAGGGAATCCCTATCCTCCTGCGGCAGGGGATAAAGCCTCGCCATTGCCTTAGAAACCTTACACGGCGAATCTGGCGAATCCCATTCCTGGCTAATCATCTCCCTGAGATCCTTGTTCATAGGGAAGGTCCGTGCTCTACGCTGAATTCCTTTCACCAAGGGATCCTGCCCAGATTCACCTGGAGCCACCTCAGGATTAAATTTAAGGGTAGCTGTGACCTGATCAATGAGCTCCGAAAGCTCATCCCTATGAGAAATCCTAACTACTGAGGGATCTTCCCCAGGAAGGGAGTCCACCGGATCTACCGGACCCTCAAACCCCTCAGACTCTCCCCCATCACTAAATGGGCCTTCCGTGCCCACCTGAGACAGACATTCCTCATCCTCTGTCCACTCTATCCGGGGTCTTTTAGGCAGCATGGGACTAACCCCCTCCACTCCCTGGGGGGGGGGGCCCGATTTCCAAGTCTGGAAAAGAGTCCATACAAACTCTGGAGGAAAGCTAACCCCTCCTGGACCCTCATTAGGTACTTTGTGTGTGTCCACGGGGGCAACTGGCTCAACCACAGAAGCCTCTGCAGAACGCGCTGAATTCAAAATGGCGGCCGTTCCCGCCGAAACTGAAAGCGCTGCTGCCGGACCCGCCTGAGTTGCCGCTGCTAAAGGGGCTGCCAATACCGCCGGGACTTCCGCGGTTAACTGCGAGGGAACTGCCTCCAAACGTTTGGGCTCACCGCACAGCCGACACTGACCGCCCGGCGATTCGATGCCCCGATGCGAGCACGCGCGACAACGGAGTAATTTGCCCGCCATAACTGTAAAAGTAAAGGCAGCGCTTCCCCGTACCGGCCCCAATGTCAGACAAGCTCCAAAAACCACTGCTCTCTCGTTCCTAGGACGGAAAAGAACTCCCGTTCGTTCCGTACCAAATAAATAAATATATCTCCCTTAAAGAGACAGAAGACAATTCTGGCAGCTGAAAATTGAAAGGCTCTCAAGGCTGCAGTACACAGAAAGCAGCCGAGGCACAAAGCTGCCAGTAACACAGTACTGGAGAGCAGCACAGGGGGAGGGACCCGACAAAGCAGGTGTGACACCCCAGGGGGAACTACTGGGCCCCACCGGACCCAGGGCCCCGAAGCACTTTTTTTTTTTTTTTTGCAAACCACGTACAAGGTACTTAAAGGATAGAAATCTCCAGAAAGAAAACACAAAATCCTTTATCCCTAAAATCAAGGCTACCTCACCAGACTATTGAAGACTGCACAGGCTGTCCTTCTACCTCTGCTGAGACTGAGAAAATACTGGCTACTGTAGGTTCTGCACAGGTTATATAGTCAGTGTTCAAAGCTCAGTGTTTTCTCAGTCTCCCTCTGCTGGTAGGAGTACATAACCCACGCGTCTTGACCGGTCTGGAGGGTCGCTGAGGAAATTAATATATTTACAAACAGAGCCAATACAGAGGAGACAGAAGAAAACCCCCCCCCCCCCCCCCAACCTTTCTGTACTACTTGAGAAATTTGGTGCTCAAATAATAATGTACAATCAATTATCACACCCAGATAACAACATTAACATACTGTCAGCATCAAAAGACTGAAAAGAGTAGGGGTCAAAGTAGGTTCCCTGTGCATTCTAGTAACCCAACATACTGTAGCTTTGGAGGTATTTAATACTAATTTATGTGCTGATAGCCAATTGGGCCAGTACATGGAGTGCTATCTGTAGAGGACCTACATCTGGAGAAAAAAGGGAAGATGGGAAGATAATGAGAATATTGGCAAAGAAGAAAAAATGAAGGTTATGATCCTGTAAAAGTGTTGCTAAAGGACTTATATATTAAAAGGCAAAGGAGACAGTACTGAACCCTGAAAACGCAGTGAACTGAAACTTTCCTAGAAACAGCAGTAGGAGAAATAACTGAGGAAGCTTTACCTGAAAACAAAAAAAAAAAAATCAAAGTGAACTATAAGTATACCCAGTCAGACCAATAACTTGTAGTCAAGAGAGAGGGAGAGAGAGAGTGATCAACCAAATCAAAGGCTGCAGAAAGGTTAAGTGAGACAAGAAACGCAATATCCCCCCTATCCAGAATGGAATGGAGTTCACTTGTGAGGCCACTGTGGTTTTGGTACTATGGTTGGATCTGAACCCCGTCTGCAGAGGATGCAGTATTAATAATTTATCAGTATAAGTGAGCAATTATTCAAATTTTGCAATTTTAGAAATACCGAGATTGAATATAGGCCGGTAGTGAGCCAGCACCGACAGGTCAAGTGAAGGGTTCTTGAAAGACAGTTTAACTATGTTTTTTTTCCAGCACATTGGTACTGTACCTGAGGAAAAACTAGTTGTAATTAGATGAAGAAGAGGTATGAGACCATGGTGTGGTAATTTCAGTCTACTGGAAGTAGACTAAGGAGACATGTTATGAGGTGCATGTGTGAAATAATATTAAAGAGTTAAGAGAGGGCAAAGTGAAAGAACTCCAAAAGAAGGAAACCATTCTAGGACTACTGCAAATGAGAAAAAGGAGAAACCAAATAGTTAATTTGATTAATGGAGTTATGGAAGGTAGCAATCGTATCAACAAAATAGGTGCCCGGAGAGCAAATGGAGGGAGTCAAAGTAGAAACAGTGGGGCAGTAAGTAAGCTTTAGTAAAAAAGGCCCCTAATCTTTTTGATTGCATAAAAGATAAATAGTAGTTGAATGAAATTTACTCAGACCCATGTTTATAGTAGGGAAATTAAATGTAAATTTATTTTACTTATTATGATTATCTGATGTCAAGCCATCATGGTGTACAAGGAGAAATCTTTTCTTTCGTCAGCAACACTGTTCTGCACAAATGGGCGTTATTCCTTCCTACCAGCAGGCAGAGGTAGAGTAAAACTGAATTCTGCCAGTGACATCACCAGCACAAGCAGCATGGCCCATGGAACAGCATCGAAGGCAAAGGCCATTATGCCCAGAACTTCCATCAACCACATCTTCCATCAACTCCCCCTATGCTACCCCTCAAAGTATTCCCTCCTCTGGCCACTCCCACCCCCTTCTCCCTTGCTCATTTCAACCTTCCCCCTTCTTACTTGCCCATCTCACCTATCTGCATATCTCCATCATTATTCTGTTATACCACAGCTTATACTCTCTCTGCAATACCTTGTAACCTCTATTACTACGTAAGCCACACTGAACCTGCCTCGAGTGGGAAAGCGCGGGGTATTATGTAATAAATAAATAAACTTGAACACAGACCCTGGGACATGGAAGGGAAAGTAGATCCTGTCTTGGGTGTGAATCATTTGCTGATAAGCAACAGGAAGCAATGTCTTCCCTAATACTATGTTGAATATCACTCTCAAATACTCCAAGATTTGTGTTGGAAACAACTGACCCTTGGAGAAATTGATTACCAGTCCTAAGGACTGAAGAAGAGCAGCTATCTTGGATGAAACTTGCAGAAACTCTTGACAGGGTCGCAAATCAGCCACTTGTCGAGGTATGGATTAACCCAAATTCCATCCTTGAGAAGGCAGGCTACCACTACTACCATGACCTTGGTAAAATGTTGGAGATATGGAAAGGCTGAACAGTAAATTGATAATGTTCTCCAAGGATTGCAAGTCACAGAAATTTTCTTTGTGTGTGTGTGTGTGTGGGGGGGGGGGGGGGGGGGGGTCAAATGGGAATATGAAAGTACACGTCCTTGAGATCCAGGGAGGTTAGAAACTCTCCCTGCTGAACTGAAACTATTACAGACTGTAAATGTTCCCATCAAGAAATGTTGAACCTTTAATACTGTTGACTCTTATGAAGTCCAAACCCAGGTAGAAGGAATCCTCCCCTTCTTTAGAACTATAAAGTAAGTGGAATAACTTCCCATTCCCCAATCGCATCTGGGGACAGGCTCTACTGTGCCTAAATGAAGAAGCGTTTGCACAGTGGCTTGAACTGCTCGACATCTGGTCTGGAGCCTTGCATAGAGATTCCAAGAAAAAATCTGTAATGGACTGGGAGAACTGCAGTTTTAAACCCTGCTTTAATATTCCCAAGACACATTGGTCTGAGGTAATTTTGGTCCACTCCTCATGGAACCTGGAGAAGTATCCTGCTATGATGAAACCTGAGGAGTGAACCGAGACCCCATCATTGGTAGGGACCTGGAGTTTGAAGCAGAATTGTCAGCATGAAAGAAGGCTTCTCTTTGTTGAAGTGGGAACCCTGAAAGTTAGATTTGCCTGGTCTATAGCACTTGACCTGACAAAACCTAAGACGAGACTAAGAGAATTTAAAAGAATCTTTAGGCTTGTCCTCTGGCAATCTGAGACTTGGAGTCCCTAGGTCTTTATTTATTTTATTTGTGACATTTATATCCCACATTATCCCAAAAAGTCTTGAGTTGAATGTGGCTTACAATATAGGATGAAAAATTACATTGGTCATAATACATAGGCTTGAGTAACAAGGAAGAACAGATTAATAGAAGGTCATAATGATGTACCATTTGATAAAGACATAATACAAGCATAAGGTAAGTTTTTTGATCTGATTAACTGGTCGATAACCTAAAAATAATGTGTAGAAATTTGAAATTAATTTGTAAAGAGATGAGTTTTTAACTTTTTTTGAAATTGCATATAATTAGAATGGAATCTAACAGATAGTTTTGATGTAGGAAAAATCTGATGAGAGTACCGATTTGTAACAGAAACATTTTAAAAATTCGGCAGGCAGAGTCTGCAGAAATCTCTGGCTCCAAGGAAGGCATTACATGAAGTTAGTTCAATTAGAGGGTGCATATAATCTGGAGCTTGTCCGTATATTATTTCAAAGATAAAAGGTACATATCTTAAAGCTAGGGTTTTGTTTAAATAATCACACAAGAATTTTGAGGAAACAAATAGCCAAACAGGCAGACTGAAATTAAATATGACTGCTAACATGTATTAAATTACTAGGTATAGCAAAAGAAAAACTGGATGCTTCTTGGTATTTGTGACCTGGATTGGCCACTGTTGGAAACAGGATGCTGGGCTTGATGGACCTTTGGTCTTTCCCAGTATGGCAATACTTATGTACTTATTTCCCATAAATATATAACTTCTGTTTTTATACCAATAAGTACATAAATATGGAAAAAAAATATCTCCACCTGGACTGGGTTTTACAAATTACTTGCCTGTTCCAAATCCGAGCTTAGCGGGCATTACAATTCAAGTACTGCTCAAGAGGGCTTACAATCCTAGCAGTACTTGAGGCAATGGCCTTTTTTGACAACCACTGGAAAATGATGAATCACGTGGAAGAAAAAAAAAACACAGATCTTCTCCAAACAGAAGTTTACCTGTGAAAGGTAGCTTGCTAAATATAACTGAGAAGCCACATCAGCTGTCCAATGCCTACACCAGAGTCATCGTCTTGCTTAGAGTGTCAATAATTGTCTGGTGTGGCTATGCACTAGAACTGGCTGGCATGGCTGCACACTGGAGCTGACAGCCAGAGCTAGATAGTGTAGCAGAATATGGGTCTGCTCCTCTTTTTTGCTGTTTGTACCACTGTACACTATGCATAGCAAGCTGTAGTAGGACTTGAACCAGCAACCTCTAGATCTCTGTGCTCCCTCAACTGGCTTTAAGCTATTCCTCTACTTTGAAGTAGCTCTGTAATATCGCTAGCTGTCCAATACAATGAAAAGGTGCAAAAGAGTAATAGAAGCATTTAGAGAAACTACAGCTAGTGGTGCCGCTGGAGCTGGTATGCAATAGTTTTGGCCAGTGTCAGTATGCAATACCAGAGAGCAGAGCTGCTATGGAAAACCAACACAGCTAACCGTCAGCACTGTAGCATAGCATTAGCTGTCCCAGTCATGCAATGAACTGTTTGTCTAGGCAAGCAATATCAGGAGATGAATTAAAATATGCCCCATTTGAAGTAGAGCCAAGTTCCACTGCTTCTAATATTATGTGCAAACCAGCTTTGAACCTGTGACCAGGTTGAAAGCCAGCTACCTTTCAGAATAAGCTATTCTGCTTCTCAAAGCACTTAGCACGGAGGTTCCCACTCTTCCATGGTTATCATGGAGACCAGGAAGGACATGGAAACAGTACACTAGCCTCAGGAAAAACAACCTCAATGTGTAAAATTTCTCACAGAAATATGGAGCAAATGACTCTATACTAAACTCCTTTCTAAGATGAAAAATGGAATACCCGTACTGCCAATTTATAGAGTTCTAGTAACAAAAAGAAGTTTCCACAAATGAAGTGAGGGGATCTTTCAGGATGGGATAAAAAAAAAAACTTTTTTAAAGTAACTGCCCTCTGTCAAAAAAACTGGAGGGACTCAAAGCTCTGTAAATGAAAGATATATAAGAATCTGGGAACACTAAACAGGCACTTTCAGAAGACCTAACACACATGGTGCACTGCCCTGATGCAGTTTGCTAGCTCTCACATTAGGAACAGCATTTAACCAATTCTGCAACCATAAGTAAAATCTGAATAACTCAACACAACAGTCGTTCCCAAACCTGGTCCTGGAGGCACCCCAGCCAGTTAGGTCTTCAGCATATTCACAATGAATATTCATTGTGGATATCCTGAAAATCTGACTGGGTAGGGTGCCTCCAGGATCAGGTTTGGAAACTACTGCATCATAGTGAAGAAAAAGGTGATTACTTGGCAGAGAATACTCCCCAAATAAAGGCCCCAATAATCAATTTGCTGTGATGATCCAAAACAGCACCCTAAAAATTGCACCGGAACAGCACGGGGAATTAACTCCCCAATGATCAATGCTAATAACATGCAAATTTAAGCCCTTTATTAGTGTTGGATCATCCTGGGAAAGTGCGGGAGGATTGTGCCTGAGCATGTGCTCAGGCACAATCCTCCCACACTTGTTTGACAGGTCTGGGCTGTCAAAAGCACTGACTGACCTGTCAAACACAGGGGCTAGAGGTCCATTAGACCCCCAGACCTCCCTCCCAAAGCAAGGCCCTGGTGGCCTAGTGCTCCCCCAAATACCCACATCCTCCCCTGGGATGGTAATACAGGGGTGGGGGGGGGGGGAGCCGGAGGTCCAGTGTATCTCCAGGCCCCCCCACCAACACCCAAAAAAATATACCTGGTGGCCCATGTGGGCTGCCGATGCAACCCCCCCCCCCACCTTTCCTCCCTAGTGGGCTAGTGACATACCCACCTGATCCCCCTGCACCTCAGCGTTATTGGAGGGAGAAGTACTCCCTCCTCTTTCCAGCACCGCCTTTAAAATGACAATGCGCTGGGCAGGGCTTCACCACCATATAAGGGATACACTGGGCTGAGTGCCGCCATTTTGAAGGTGGAGCTGGAAAGATGAGGGAGTGCTTCTCCCTCTTCCAATGCTGAGGTCTGCCACTAGACCACCGGTGGGGGGGGGGGGGGGGGGGGGGGGTTGCATTGGCAAGCTACTTGAACCACCAGGTTTTTTTTTCATGTGTGTGAGTGTGGGGGGGGGAGGGGTTAGTGGAGAGGTCGGGGAGCTGGAGGTCTGCTGGACCTCCAACCCCCCCCCCCCGTGTTACCATCCCGGGGGGGGGGGGGAGGGGGAAGAGGAAATGTGGGTGCTTGGGGAGGGCACTAGGCCACCAGGGCCTTGCTTTGGGAGGTGGTCCAGGACATGGTGGCAGTCGGGCTGACAGTGACAGGCTGCTTGACTGATTGGGGGGGTGGGGGGAGCTCTGAGCTGGTGTAGGGCTAAGGCGCTAGTCTATTCCTACGATCAGAGCACTGGTCTCTGATCATAGGGGTGGAATACAAGCAAAGTTCATTTAAATCTAATTTAAGGGAGAAACAAAAAAAAAAAAAAAAAGAAAAGAAAATTGATGATAGCTGTTTCGCTGTATTAGTACAGGTTTGCAATGTTAACTGCCTGAGTTATCTTGTTTAACATGGAATTGTTTTATCTCTGCATTCATCAATAAAAATTATTAAACCTAAATCTAATTTAAACGAGCTCTGTGCTATTGCATCATTCAGCGCTGTTTGTCCGATGATCATGGGGGCGCAG
This sequence comes from Microcaecilia unicolor, assembly GCF_901765095.1. Taxonomy (NCBI): domain Eukaryota; kingdom Metazoa; phylum Chordata; class Amphibia; order Gymnophiona; family Siphonopidae; genus Microcaecilia; species Microcaecilia unicolor. The sequence goes on along the minus strand of NC_044038.1, from coordinate 69,594,303 downwards.
GTAAATGTGGGTACTAGTCCGGCACTAGTGGCCTCTAGTGCCCACGTTTACCTTTGATCATCATGATGCGAGTCTAAAAAAAAAGAGAAACCGCAGATTTTTTTTTTTTTTTTTTTAAGAGGCAGAAGAAGCCAAGGAGGGTAGAGTTGTTGTTTGGAGGGGGGGGGGGGGGGGGGGGGGGGGAGACCTGGCACCACCAGGAAAGCCTTGTACTTGGCAGAATATCAAGAACTTAGGAGTCCTTTTACTAAACTGCGGTAAGTGATAGCACACATTTACTGTAGCACGCATTAAGGCTACACAACCACATGCTAAAAACTATTTCTGAATTCTCGGAGGGGCGTATCAGCGCAGCCAGATTACCGTGTGCTGATTACCTTGGGATTAGTGCATGAACCCTTACTGCCCACAAAATGGTGGGTGATAAGGACTCGCACACTAATTTTTGTTAACTGCTGCACACTAATAGCAACATTAGTGCAGGACCAGTATTGGGAAAATTGGCCATTTTCTGGCTGCAGGGAAAAATGGCCTTAGAGCATTAGAAAGACCTGCATAAAGGTACGCTAAGGCCACTTTTTACCACAGTTTAGCAGAAGGACCCCTTATTGCGCAAATAGATAATATTGGTCTAAATTTTGGGCCACAGATTTTTCTGGTCCCAAAACAAAGAAACAGGATTCTGACATAACACCTGTTAAGAAATTTGTGCCTAAAATTAGGGCAAACATTCAGCATAAATGTTTTTTTGCACATTTTCAGCTAATTATATCTCAATAAATATGCATTCAAAGACAAGCCTCTTTTGCCTATGTTATCAAGCTTGCTATTAATAAGCTAGCAAATTATTATTTAGTTTGAGCATATTGTCAGGGAGGGAACTTACTACAACTTTCATGAAAAATGTATTATGCAAAGTTTTCAGTCTACTTTGAGTCAAATTTAAGAAAAAATGCTGAAAGCAAGAGCCTAAAAAAATTGAAATATTCAAATTTAACACCAAAACTTTAAACTAGCTGGGTAAATTTCAGGCTGCTAAATGTTAAAAAAAAAAAAAAAAAAAGACTCCAGACTTGCATTATATTACACAGCAATGCATAACTGTAAAAATTGCTTATATTCTAGTGACCCTAATTCTGCAACTAGAAGGAATCTTATTCTAAAATTCTGCAGACTGCAATGAGACCTCTAAGAACAGACTCAAAATGTAATCAAAATTAAAGATAGTCAGGGTCACGTGATGGCAGCGGCTTCAACGGACACCTGGAAGCTTGGCTCCGCTCCCCTGCTGGAAATAGCCCCTTTTATCGCAGTCCCCTGGAATGATTGATATGGATAAATCGATTAGATTGAGGCTGCGACAGTGATTCGATCTGTGGAGAGCTGGAGTGCTGGGAATATTCTGGTATGCTGGTGCGGTCGGCAAGCTTGGGGAAAGAGCAAGCTGCGAGCGGCATGTGCAAGATGACGTCCTAACAATGCAAATCCCTGGTGGCTCATGCTCCTGAAGATACTATCAGCATATCTACGCGCTATATGTCTAGCTTGTTAGACGAGAAGCTCGCTGCCCTGGATGAACTGAAAGACTCAGTGGCTGGACATGCGGTATGTATGCAGCAGGCACAGGAGCGCATCTCTGCCCAGGACCGAGTCCAGTTGCTGGAGGACTGATTGGGGGCACTGGAGGAGCAGCATAAGCAGCTAGCAGAGAGAGTCGAAGATCATGATAATAGAGGGAGACGCAACAACATCAAACATATAAACGGCGAGTGACCGTACTCACTCACAAATGCGCAGTAGAGACTTCCCTCTCTGTCCCGCCCCCGCATCAATACGTGATGACGGGGTCGGGACACAGAGGGAAACTGCGCTCCCCCCCCCCGAGGTCGCCGCCACCGGTAACCCCCCCACCTCGAGTCGCCACCGCCACCCCTCCACCCGAGGTCGCCGCCACTGGTGCCCCCCACCTGCCCCGTCTCATCGCTATTCAACTTACATCTCCACAGCAGGCAGATCAGCTGAGCTGCCGTTGGCCTTCCTTCCTACCTGTGTCCCGCCCTCGCCGTTACGTCACACGAGGGCGGGACACAGGCAGAGATCGAAGGCCAACGGCAGCTCAGCTGATCTGCCTGCTGCGGAGATGTAAGTTGAATAATGATGAGATGGGGGCGGCGAACTCGGGGGGGGGGTGGGGGGGGGGAGCGGACAGCGGGCGACCCACCAGCCCGTTTTAACGGGCTCAACGGCTAGTTTGTAAATAGGATTGCCGGAGTCCATCAAGGATGCAGATTTAAGAGATAATGGAGTGATGGTTACCTGAGGCGGTCGGGCTCCCTATTGATGCAGGCCCGTGCACGTGGGAAAGAGCTCATCGTGTTGGGAACAGAAGAGAAGATGGTGCTAGGCCGTGCCCTGTTATCGCCCGCTATCTTAACTATGCTGTTAAAGCACGGATCTTGGAGTTCTTTAAATGAGTGCGCTCTCTGGACTATAAGGGCTCCAACTTATTGCTGTTCCAAGATTACTCCCTGAAAGTCTCCAAGCAGCGCCCTTTTGCACTCAATTGCTCAATAAGGGAATCAAGTTCGCGTTCCAGTACCCGGCTAAGGTGTGGCTGATCCATAACCGCACTCTGGTCCTCACATCTGCTGTGGAGCTGCGTGCCTTCATTGAACAGCTGCCACCTTCCTGAATCTGCGAGTTGTTGTTATTAGCATTCAACATGATACTACTGATGGGTTGCTCTATTATATGGTGCTTCCCGCGTATTCCTGGCCAAGTAGATGTTCCGAGGCAAGGCCACATCAGTTCTGAAAGCATATAATGAGAACGTCATGTTTGGGCGCATATGCTATATGGCCCACAATAGCTCTTTGTTGTGATTTTAAAATGTTTACTGAATTTTTAACATGTTAGATCATGGGGATCTGTTTCCTAAGGCTGCTAGATGTGGGGGGTTTCAATGGGTATGTGTTTATCTGCTTATATGGGGTAGAGGGGGGAGCATGGAAGAGTTAAAGAAATACTTTGGATGGGAGGAGCTGGGGTGGAGTGCAGGAACGGAGGGTTTATGGTGGGAGGCAGGGGGCTTTGGAGCTGGGTGGGGTTGCTGATTATGGTGGGGGGGTTTGGGGTGTTTGCTGGTTATGCGGTCTGGAGTTGCTTGGGGGCAATTATATGGGGCATGTGTCTGGGAGATGGATGACTGGGGTGTTTGGAATTTGTATATGCTGGGGGGCATGGGGGGGGGGTGGGGGCCGGTGAAAGTTTTTCCGTGTTAGCGAGGGGCCTATGTCATGGTGTCTGCTGGATGGGATGGCTGCATAATCTAGGCTGGGACGCCATCCTCGGTCTTCGAAAGCTGAGAGTGTTTTTTGTAGTTTGATTTTTTTGCTTGTATGGTGGGATGGGTGATTTATGGATTGCCACTCTGAATGTAGATGGCGTCACGTCACCTGTGAAGCGCAAAAAGATTTTAAACTATGCCAAGCATCTGCGGGTTGATATTTTATTGTTGCAGAAGACTCACCTTACCAACCTTGAACATGAGAAATTGAGGAAGGGTTGGAGAATTAGTGTATGCCTCTTATAATGGTAGACAACAGGGAGTGGTGATCCTCATTCATAAAAAAAATCGATTTTTTTATGTTGTAAGACCATTTCTGACCCAGAGGGGCGGTTTATAGTGTGGTTGGGGGGAAATCCAAGGGAAGAAGATAGCTATTTGCTCTGTATATGCCCCGAACGTAAACTCATAAATATTTCTCTAATCTGTTAGACACGCTGGCTTCACTCTCCGAGTACCCATTGGTGATAGGGGGTGATTTTAATATTATAGCAGATCCTGTTGGATTGCAACCCCCCAAAAGCCAGGCCCAGATGCTTCGAGGCCCGTGGAGTTAACTTCTTACAGAAAGAATTGAATCTATTGGATATCTGGAGAGTGTTAAATCCAGAACGTGATTTCACTTTTTTTTTCCCCAGGTACACAAAGTTTATGCCCACCTAGACTATATACTGTTATCTTCTTCCCTTCTGTCGGCGGGTAGGAAAGCTGCTTTGGAGGATGGAGTGGTATCAGATAATGGCATGGCCTGGGTGGAGATGGGTTTCTTCTCCTAGAATCGAAGGACTGGCTGGCAAATGAACCTCTCTCTTTACATGGATGATGATCTTAAGCAGTTTTTGATACAAGAATGGGGACACTATCTTGGAGATAATGATCCCTCAGATGTTGATCCAGTCACCTATTGAGAGGCGGGGAAAGCTGTCCTTCGGGGAAAAATAGTAGAGTACAGTGCCCGAAAAAGGAAATCACAAGATCAGGAACTGATTACTCTGGCCAGCAAGCTTCAATCTATCAGAGCATGATTGGTAACAGGAGGGTCAGAAAGAGTTCACCAAGAATATTTAGATATTAGACATAGGGTTCATTTTATTCTAATAGAGCCAAACCAAATATCACCTTCACAAATGGGGTAATAAGGCGGGAAAGCTTGTGGACAGTTTAGAGCCCCAAAACAAGGATAAGGGTTAAATCTGGGATGTTAACAAGCAAGGAGGAGGCCATCCAAAAAGCTTTTGTTGAGTGATGTGGGGAAAAGGGATAGTTTTTTCAGCGGGCTCAATCTCCCTACTTTGACTTCGGCTCAGATAACCTCAATGGCCCGATATCAGGTATGGAGATACAAGCAGCATTGAAGCGTCTCAAATTAGCGAAAGCACCAGGACCAAACCAGGAATTCTATAAAATATTAGGTCACCATGTTGTGGGCCCTTTTCAAGCGTTATGTTAAACTATTCCTGCTGGGGCAGGGAGTGGGGCAGCTGGCGCATGCCACTCATTGTAGTTCTCCCCAAGCCTGGAAGAGATAAAGAGCTTTTGAGCTCATACTGTCCTATTTCTCTTTTATTTTATTTGTTACATTTGTATCCCATATTTTCCCACCTATTTGTAGGCTCAATGTGGACATAGTACCGGAGAGGCGTTTGTAGACTCCGGTGAGAACAAATACAAAGTGATGTTATGGTAAGATAAAATTCATGTGGCATGGCCACATTTATTTGTTACATTTGTACCCCACATTTTCCCATCTCTTTGTAGGTTCAATGTGGCTTACATAGTGCCGGAGAGCAGTTGCAGATTCCGGTGTATACAAATACAAGGTTATCATTAAGCCTCCTGGAGTGTTGCATGGTTCCTGGACTGAAGAGTTGAATGGAACCTAGAATTAGGTTAAGTGTCTACCAAAAACCCCAACTGTTACTCCAGACCATTACCCATCCCAGCTTGACAGAAAAGGAGGATGGGAGAAAATGTGGGGTACACATGGCCTGAGAGTGAGCAGATGCTGTAGAATTGAAGCAGTGTGAGTGTTGGGGAAACATACATCAGAAGAGTTGAGTATTGTCCATTACATAGTTTAGTTTTGTTGTGTTGCAGGGATCAGGCATTTACGTTGGATCAGTGGGGTATGCCTTTTTGAACAGGTTAGTTTTTAATGATTTTCAGAAGATTAGGTGGTCGTACGTCATTTTTTTAAAATCAAGACCTTAAACTTTTTGCCAGTATATTGGCCACCAGGCTGGGGAAGGTACTGCCCATGCTAGTGCATTCTGATCAAACTGGATTTGTGCCTGGCAGGTATGCATCTGCAAATATTTGGAGAGTGTAATGCAGGCTAAGGGGGGATGGCCAGGAGATGCTGTTATTGCTAGCTTAGATGCTGAAAAGGCATTTGATACAATTTTGTGGGATTACTTGTTTTGGGTCTTGCCCCAATTTAGAATCATGGGAGGCTTTCTAATGGGAGTACGTGCGCTTTATACTAATCCCACGGCCCAAATTTTGGTTAATGGGCAACTTACCCCTTTCTTCACGTTGGAACGAAGGATGAGGCAGGGATACCCGCCGTCTCCCATGTTGTTTGTTCTCTCCCTTGAACCTTTGGAGTGCAAGATTCGTCAAGTCTACTGCCCTTCGGGGTATAAAGACAGGGGCTCAGGAATGTAAGATTAACTTGTTTGCCAATATGATGTTGATTTTTCTGGAGCACACTTCACAGGATGTAGTCGCCCTGGTGGAGCTTATTCAACAGTATGGTTCTTTTTTGGGGCTCCGGATTAACTTCATTTAGATGTTGGGGTTATGTACAAAAAAATGTGCACGATCGAATAGTTAATATCCGCTCCTTGTGTAGCAGATGGAGAGTCGCTTTGGTGAAGATGGTCCTATTGCCTAAAATACTTTATTCTCTTCAGATGATGCCCCTTTGGGTCACTAGAAAAGATGAGGCGCTGTACAGAGTAGTGACCTCCTTTATTTGGTCAAATCACAGGGCACATATACGATAATCCAAATTGATACGCCCAAGAGAGCAGGGAGGCGTAAACTTACCAGATTTGTGCCTCTATAATGTAGCAGCCGCGCTCCGCTGGTTAAATGAATTACATACAGGGGAATCCCGTTATGCTTCTGCATGCATCTGGGAGCATGAGGCCTCCCCTTACACTGTTTATAATGTCTCATACCCGGGGTGTAGGGAACACTCTACTGTCATTATTAAGGCCACTGCGTAGGGCATGGGACTGGTGGCATTCAAGGCTGGGGGGTGCTGTAAGAGCCTCGCCCGTTTTGGAGTTAGTGCAGAACCCGGACTTCCCTGCGGGCCATGGTTTTAGTATCTGGGAATTATGGCAACAAGAGAGATGTAGATATGTGGGGCAGCTCTTGGGGACTCTCAGAAAATGTGGAGGTTACCTGCTCATTTTCTTTTCTCATACCTCCAACTTCGACATTATATTACTACATCTTTGGGGAGGCCGGGGGGCCGTTGCCCAGTCTTTACGCAACTAGACACCATGTTTATGCAGCTCCTGGCTTCCTCAAACTTTCAGTGTGGTATAGACTGGGGAAGGAATACCAGGGCTCTATTTTTCACAAGCAGTTGGTGAACAAATGGAGTGACAGCTTGGGGGAAAGTCTAACTGGGAAAGACCTGTCAACTTGCTTTGGGTTAGCTTTTCAAATCACTCCCAATGTGAGGTTGCAGGAGACTCAATTTAAGATTCTGCATAATGTTTATATCTCTAAAAGTAAAGGGAAGTCTATGGCACTATGGGATACAGATGTTTGTGATAAATGTGCTTTGGGAAGGGGCATCGCGGTGCATCATTTTCTAGAATGTATTAAACTGCAGCTTTTCTGGTCTGATGTTTTGTCTGCAATAGAAGCCATTGTGAGAACTAAGTGTGAATGGACATATGTAACCCTCTTATTGGGTCTGGACTCTGCTCTGGGTGCTCAGGGACTTTTGAAGCATCAACAGCGATTTGTGTTAGTGGTATTGATATTGGCACGGAAGACAATACTTCAACATTGGGTGGGGAAAGACACCCCCTCCCCCGTCCGTGGCCGAGTGGAAGGCTAATATGACACAGATGGCCTCTTGGGAGCTGCTCCGAGTACCTCATCCCACGGGAAGCTCATTTACTTGGTATATGGACATCTGGAAACTGGTACAAGATTACTTACAAGGGCAGTCATCGCCCACCCAAGCGAGCACGGAAAGCAGGAGGAGGGGAGGGGGGGGGTCAATAACAGGAAAAGTGAATGGTACACATACGTGGCTAATTTTGATGTTGTTTTTGCATTACTGATATCTTTGCAGTTTTGCTTGAGGGTTTGTTTGTTTTCATATGCTTGTTATGTATACCAATTTCCAATAAAGATATAAAAAAAAAATAAAATAAAGATAGTCAAGTGGGGATGATTTCTTTAATTGGTCTACTTGACATGGATTGACCCATGAGCCAAATTAGGAAAATAAAGCAAAATAGTTGCAGCGAGATTACTGTCTACCAGAAAGACAAGGCCTAAAATAAAATGATCAAAAATAATAGTTAACGTGTCTCCGTTATGATGGCCCACTTAAACTATCAACAGTGCCTTTTAAATAAGCACTAAGAAATTAAGAACTTATCACTTACGTAAAAGCCAGATCCGTGTGATTTGCCCCATTGTATTTACAGATCTCTAGTTATTTTCTTACGGGAATCCAAACTATAAGTACAATGAGGCAAAAGCCAGGACTGGTTCAGCCTGTTTGCTATTGCAGAGTTGGGTGGGAAAGCTGCTTCTTCCTCATAGTAGTGTAAAATGTGCCATCCTACCTATCTTGAACCTCCCTTCTACTCCCATTCACCTTCTCGTGCAAAATAAAGCTTCCAATAAACGAAATTATAAGTCACACCACCACTAGGGCTGGGGCCACTACATAGCCATAGAAAAAGAATTTCTTCTTACCAAAGACATCCAGCGATTGTCTCCCTGCACATCAAGGACGGCGGTCGGCGTGCAGGCTGGATTCTTATCCCCATCGCTCATTCTCTCTCCAGTGCCAAGGCTCCTGCAACAGTGAATCGGATCAGAATCGACTGCGTTTCAAAAACAGCTCCGATCAAACCTCCATGAGCAGAACACTTTCCGAACAGAATGGAAAACTCTCAGTCACCACAGCCTGCACTTTCTACCTCATCACCGTCCCGACTCCGAGCGGGTCTCAGGGGTATACCATGGGCACTCGAACAGCGAAGGGAGGATCCGAACGTGGGCGTGGTGCTAGGCTCCGGTGGCCACGTACTCCCGTCCCCGGTCTATCCCGTTGCAGACTGAACTAAAGCTAGATTGGGTGTTCCTTCGCCCCATTCCACTCCTACTAGAAAATGGAATACATTGTCACATAACCACTATTCCCACCTTCGTTAGAACATCTTATTAAACCATGGGAAATGCTATTCTTGGGGGGGTGGGAAAGGAAAATAACATTCTTTGCATCCTATTACCCAGACAGCCTTGTACTTGACCCCATACCTCACCTTTACTGTAAGCCGCCGCCGGACGCGACAAATCTCCGTGTATTACAAAAACTCGCGTGCGTTGTGTTAGGAGGAAACCATTATCCGGAGAGAGATAGGAGTTCGAAACCACCTCCACCTGCTTAAAAAAAATCCTCACCCTGCAGCACCTAAGCTCCGCTACTTGAATCCTTGTGGTAGAAGAACCAAGGAGGTTTAATGATGACAGGAGATGGCAAGACGTCAAAACGTTGAAGCCGTCCCCCCGCGCGGCCACCATATTGGCCAGAACAAAACAATAGCAAACTTGTGATGTTTTATTAAACGTCCCAAGTTTTGCATTCTCTCTATTTGGTGGGGATTGGGAGATGAGGGATTGGGGAGTTTCCGAGCAGTCTGTAAATTGATATTCAAAATATTTTGTCAGTGCTTCAGAGTTTGTTTTGTTATTTGCAGTGTTGTATTGTGGATTTCAGTGCAGTACTCGTTGAGCCTTTATTTTTTCTTATGAGGACAATAAAGATATTTCTGCAGAAAAAGAAAATATTAAAGGCAGAGGGAAATGCACATTGCAAATAACAAAGCAAGCTCAGGAGCACCGACAAAATATATTTTTAATATAACCCTACCCTCCTCCCTTCACAGACCCCTGCTCGAAAACTCCCCAACGATCCCTAGGATGGGAATAAAACCTCACAACTTTGCTATTGTTTCCAATAGCAATAACAATTGTTTTGTTCTGGCCAATATGGCGGCAAGCTCCGCCCATTGCCTTCTGCCCAGATAATAGGCGAGATAGGCTCCTGCCGTCTCTCGTCATTAAAACCTCCTTGGATAGAACTAGTGGTGAAATAAAGGAGCAAAGTCTGACTTTTTCGCTCCCCCCTCCTGCGTGCTGCTATATGGGTTGAGCCGCCAACGGCTGTTTAATTTGTGGTGCGCGCGCCATTGGGAGTGCAGTTGATTTGTATATATTTTCTCAGCCAGGAACAGGATTGCTACTTTTTAAAAACGTAATAGCTTGTTTATAAAACTCATGCAATTATAAAAGCTTAACTCGTGTTTTTCAAGTACACCTACTTAAAACGTTTGTACCGGTGTGCTTCTGTCCGTTAGATAGTTGGACTGTACCAATTCTCCAAAGTGGGGGAGACAAATGAAAGAAATGTTCCTGAGAGCTGTAATTTTATCTTTTTCCCCTCCCAGTTCTGTAGTCATTGCTGAGTTCCTGAAGCAGCAGCTGGTCCCTGGGGTGACGTCACGCTCAGTCCCCTCCCCTGCGGTACTGTTTCGAGGTAGGAGGGCGTGTGCCGCTGGAATGGAGGTGCACGGCTAACGGGCCTTCGACAAACCACAAGCCGAGAGTGGGTGCTACAGTGTAACGAAGCAAAGGGAGCATGTCAGTTAAGGTCTGACCATACCTTTAATCAATAGGTATTTCTTCCATCTTTTCTATCTATGGTTTTTCCCTCCAAACAGATACGGAGGACAGGCAGTGGCTTTTTATGGTCATTGCTGGATGGATAGGTGGGGACCATCGAACGGAGCTGATGCAAGAGTATAAGGGCCTTAGGGAGTCTTGCCTCTGCTCCATTAACTTTTAGGTTACTAGTTACCCGCCTCTGAGATTTTAATAAGTAATGCAACATTTATGATCACCCCAGCACCTTTCCTCCCAGAATAAGTCTGTAAGAGTGCATAATTGGGCCTTATTCATTTAAATAGGAAACTTTGTTTCATATATATTTATTTCCCATATCATGATGATGGGGGGGGGGGGGGCGGGGAGGGTTCCTGGTTTTTAGGATTTTTTTTTTTAACCCTGAATGAAGGTACTCTGTTGTTCTTTGGAAGCTGCTCTCCTAGGTAACTTTCTAGTTTGCCTAATGGTTAAGCTGGCCCCAAGAAGCAGGCTCATTTTTTTGTCTTGATATCTTAAGATCAAGTCCATCTGACTGTCATAGATTTTTTTTTTTTTTTTTTTTTTGTGGGGGTAACCTAAAAGTCAATCAACACAGGAATCTTTTACTGTAAGGGTCTGTGATTTTGGATGCAGCATGTACTTTGAAAGCCAGTTTTACTGCTGGGGATGGAAGAATCAAAGAAAGGGAGATGGTGCCAATAGCAGGGAGTGGAGGAAAGAGAAGAGAGAAAAAATGGTTATCATGGATGGAAGGGAAGAAATGGTGGTGCCCATGGAGAGGGAGATGGTGCCTGGGGAGAGAGGTGTAAACGACTATGTGTACATACTAAATTTATTTCAACCCTTTTACATTTGGATCATACGATTAAAAAATTTTATTGTGATTAATCACATAATTAACATTTTAAATTGATTGTGCTATCCCAGTCATTACATCTTTTATCTCAAGATTTTTAGGAATGGGGGTTAAGATGTTGCCCCCAGCTCTTGGGAAGGAACCATTTAGAAAAGTCTGTGTTAAATATTTGACAAACTATATCACAAACTCATAAGAGACATTTTTCATCAAATATGTTGGACAATTTTGTAGTGAACAATGAGAAGAAAAGAATTTTCTCATATATAAGTACATAAGTATTGCCACACTGGGACAGACCAAAGGTCCATCAAGCCCAGTATCCTGTTTCCAACAGTGGCCAATCCAGGTCACAAATACCTGGTAAGATCCCAGAAAAGCACAATATATTTTATTTATTACATTTGTATCCCGCATTTTCCCACTCATCGCAAGCTCAATGCGACTTATGATGCTTATCCCAGAAATAAGCAGTGGATTTACCCAAGTCAATTTAATAATGCTCTATGGACTTTTAGGAAGCCGTCCAGACCCTTTTTAAACCCTGCTAAGCTAACTGCCTTTACCACATTCTCTGGCAACGAACTCCTAAGTTCTCTGAAGAGGGAATAGAAAATTCCAGCCAACTTCTATCAACTGCAATACCATCCTCTCCTAACTCAATTTTTTCAAAACCAAATCTTTATTTTTCTGTGGATTCATAGTAGATCGTATTTTGTCAATGTTCCCTTTGAAAAATGAAGCTAAATCATCAGCTGTTGCATCTGCTTCATCACCTACCAATAATACTGATGGTTTGAATAGTTCATTTGCTAGTTGATATAGGTTATCAATAGAAATCAAACAAAATAAAACATGGAAAAGAAATAAGATGATACCTTTTTTATTGGACATAACTTAATACATTTCTTGATTAGCTTTCGAAGGTTGCCCTTCTTCGTCAGATCGGAAATATTTCCGATCTGACGAAGAAGGGCAACCTTCGAAAGCTAATCAAGAAATGTATTAAGTTACGTCCAATAAAAAAGGTATCATCTTATTTTCTTTTCCATGTTTTATTTTGTTTGATTTCTTTGATAACCTTAAGCGTGGACTAGCACGGCTACCACACTCCTCTACTAGTTGATATAGTAATCTTTGAATTGAGTTGACAGTTGTCTGAGATGTATTAAGTTTTTACATATTGATACTAGCATTTATAGATGCTGTTCCATCTAGTTGCAACAGCCTGTGTAAGCTAGTCTCAAGCTTTGTCCCTGTGTCATTCTCTATTCCTGAGCCAGTAAATTAAGCTCCGTCTCTGGCCGTATTCAGATTTAGGCTGAAAACCCAACTTTTTCAAGCTGCCTTTAACTCCTAATTCCTACATTAAGTATCCATGAATGTTTTAATCATTCCCACCATAAGTAGTTCCCTAATCTCTTATTTGTCCTGTTTGTTTGTTTTGATTAGATTGAACTCTCTGTTGAGCTTGGACTGTCGCATACATTTAGTGCACAGCACTGTGTACATCTAGTAGCATTATAGAAATAAGTAAAAGTAGTAGTAATCTTGAAGGAGGAGAAATATTTTTGTCTCTCCACATTAAAGGTCCTTTCGCCCAGGCTGTTTTTTCAGGATTTCATCCTTGGCACAATATCTCAAAGATGTTATTTATTTTTTATTTATTTAGATTTTGCTCACACCTTTTTCAGTAGTAGCTCAAGGTGAGCTACATTCAGGTATGGTTATAATTTGCCCAGGCCTCTGATCACCACCTGGAACGGGGTCGTGCCTGATCAGCATGTTGTAGCTCGGAATAATCTGAGTCATCTTTCTCCAGAGTCTCCTGAAAGAATTCTTGACCATTTGACTTCTTCATTCTTTGCCTCATCTGGAACACCATTCATTCTTAAATTATTCCTCTTTTGGAACGATAATCAAAATCTATCACTTGCATACCAAGCTCTTGTACTTTATCCATTTTATTGGCCTTTGGTATCTGTACCTCATTCAGCTCTTCAGTTTTCACAGATTTTGTACAGCTTCCCACTGTTAGATGATATTATTTTTTTTTTTTTTTGCAAATCATTCTACACGGTTGTCCTATCTCTTTTTGATATCCCTGACATCTGAGGCAATACTTAACAGAGTTTTCTCTCTTAAAGCTGTTCACTGGTATGGGAGGCCCACTTAGATGTGCAGTCCAGTTTGCTTTCGCCAGAAAATAAGTTTCTTCCTTCTGCCTGCAAACCTTTCTCAGCAAAGTGATTAGAGTATTTAACTGCAGCTCATATTACAGGGAGAAGATGAATTCACTGTATCATTGCTGGGCTTCTGTACTGAACATTGTTCTCAGCATAATTTACTTCAGGTATATAGTGATGTGCTGAAGGTATTGGCCTTGTTTTGTTGCCTGTTACTTGATAAATGTGTTTATTACAGGTGTCCTGCTGTTCCCACCATGACTGAGTGTAATGGGAGAAAAGATGCTGAAGAAAACACTATTCTTCAAGGCTTGCATCAACCCTTCGGTTGTGAGGAAGCAAGCCTGTGGGTACTACCAGCAGCCCGCCACTCTCTGAGAAAGATACAGTCTGAGCAGCATGGCAAAGTGATAGGACAGAAACATCTGAAGGTTAAACACAGGAGAACAAAACGTGAGCGGGACAATGCCAAGTTTGGTAAAATCTTGGAATCCAGGTCCGTTGAAACTGTTTCCAGGATGTACACCAGTCAGCCTGACTTCCTTCATAGTGTGCCTAGGCCATCATCTAGAATAGTTCATAAAAGCACACATGTTTCCAATCCAGTTGTTATAACTCAGAACCGACTCACACAGCACTTGGGCATTTTTAACCGAGAAGTGAAATCTGCTGATATTGAGAGGCTCTTAAGTAAGGAGATGGAGAGCGAGAGGAACATTGCAGGGAAAAGTACTGAAACAGAGAAGGATGTTGGGGAGGAGGTCAGTAGTGTCGCCAAAGCCTCTCTCCTTAAAGAAATAGTTAAGACATCACAATTGCAGCTAGAGAAGAGAGGGAGTGGATCCTCTCTGCAAACTGTGTTGGATTCCTCACTAGTTTTGGAGAACTTCAGTCAGTGCCCTAGTACTGCAGATCTTCAAGCAGAGGGAATGGAGCATCTCCAAACTCCACCTCTGCTATCTGCCAATGGCAAGGAGAACAAGCCCCCACAAAGGACTGATCCGTGGCCACTGAAAGCCCCTGTCAAAGAACTAGCAGATGACCTGGCTGCTGAACTGAATCTTTACACTGTGTTCCCAGGACGGTATCTCCTCGGTGAAGCACAGAAGGTGATCTTCTTGTTGCTGTTGGACCGGCATGGGAAAGTTCCAGATGTGTCTGAATTTGCTATGCGTCAAAAACTGGGCTACAGTTCCAACCCACGCTCTTTGCAAGCAACATCCAGTGGTAAAGTGATCATCTGTAAAGCTGAGCTATTGTAACAGTATAAATACTGAGCAAATCTGCAGAGCTGATGGCATAGTAAACTGTTTTCTTACCTCATTTTCAGCTGTATGATGGGCTCTTCTTTGGGAGATGGCCTTTAGTAATATAATATCCTTTTTAATCCCACCCCCCTCCAATGGTTTTGCAAAAACATGTTAGATTGACTAGCAGTTCCTCTTGGTTTTCAAAATGTTATGAAATGGTGACACAAGAATATCAACCCAAAAGCAACTAGCTTTAACTGTAATTTTCCAGATTGCCCTTCAGCCACATCAAAATCAAATTGTCATACCATTTTTTTTTTAATGTGTTGCTGGCTGCTTCATCCATTATGTTTTACTTTACTTTGACTTCATGGTTGCTAGAAACAGAATGGACAGTTACATAGTTCTGAGATTATTCTATTTAAAAAAAAAAGTGTAGAAAAGCAGCCTGCCATGCCATCAGCTCTTTATTCTGTTAATAGTGTTTTATTTATAGTTGTGTGTTTTATTACCTCAGTTTGTGTCTGCTGGGTCCTTTTTGGGCTGTGTTGTAATCCTATCAAACCATACTGTGCCACATTCTGTGAAGACAAGCCTGTACATTTTGTGTCATATGACTCCACTTGGTGCGTGACAGAACTTTCTGAAAAGGACAGTACTCCTCCCTTGTCCTTGTGTAGCAATTCTTGCTCTGTAGTGGCTCTGTTGGTTCACTTTGTCTTCTAATCTTGTTTCTTCATATTCTTGTCTAAAACACCCTAAGATGCTCTAATTAGGTTCTTTTGTAGCAACATTTGCAGATTTTTCATCTCCTTTCTAAATGGAAAGAAAGAAAGATTATGAGATTGCAGTGTCTTTTATGTATGTGTTTGTCCATAATAACGTTTTATGGTCAGTGTCCTGGAAGTAATATTTTTTTCTTGTGCCTCAGGTATGTCTGCATGTCTTGGAAAGTAGACTTTTATTTCTTCTTGGACCTTGTATTTTTCCTTTATTCATCTACTGAATTAAACCAACATTTTCTTCAGCACAACTGTGCCAGCAAGCTGCTACACAGCCACACTTTCCCAACAGACTGTCTTTTATGGGAGAAAAGTTTCTTCAATTTTTCTCTTCATGTCAGATCAGTAGCTTTGTTCAAGGCCAGACTCGGGTTGGGGGGGGGGGGAGGTCACATATATTAATTGTCTTGGGTCTCCATTTGTTCTTATGGGCCCCAAGTCTGCCCAAAGCTGGTGGAGGCACAGCCTGCTTGCAAGCTTTGTGACCCCTCTCAAATTTCTACATTGTACAACAGCATGTCATAACACCTGTCCTAGCTTTAGTTCTATTTAGCATGCAGACAAACAATATCCATTGGGTCATTCCATGCCAAGTGGTCTAAAATTAAAAAAAAGTTCCCACCATCATGTTCTCCAATTTTGTTCAAATTTTATCTGTTGCGCAAGTCAGGTGTTAAACGAAGTTTTCTAAAATTTGAGGTCTCTAACTGCAATAGTTGCAGATCTAGACCCCCTTTTCTGAAAGGTTGTCAGTCCATGAGCGCGCAACATTTACCAAAATGCCATTTTTGGGGTCTAATAAAATCCAAACACATAAGAGTGGCTAAAAAATTCAAATCCTGTACAGTTTTTGATGCTAATTCCGATGAAATACATTTTAACATTATGGATGCAAAATCCAGTCAAACAAGTTGACTCAAAGTGTGCATCAAAATTGGTCGCGACTCATCGGAACATATTTGGACCAATATTCAGACCGCAACAACTTCCATGCAAACAAAGATACGGGCTTGAAATTTTGTACAAGCATTATGCTTGTGCTGGACATAATACTGCCAGATTTGCAACTAACCAGCATCTGTAACCACCCTGCAGGATCTCTTCAAATTTGGCACTGTCAGCGCAAATGGTAAAATGTACCAAAGTTCAAAGCCAATTATTAAAAAAGAGTCTGCCTGAATCAGCTTGTGAACAGTATCATCTGAAAGAGAAAATTGTGCTCTACAACACTGATGTGTTTTTGTTTTGCAATGCCACCATTAAGTAGCCATTTACTCAGGTCAAAGTATGTTGTATTTTGTGTGCTTGATGTATTGCATAGGTCTATGATGGCTGAGCCATTACTGGTTATCACATTGAAACCAGCATCCCCATTGCCATAGGGGCCACGCCCGATA
This sequence comes from Microcaecilia unicolor, assembly GCF_901765095.1. Taxonomy (NCBI): domain Eukaryota; kingdom Metazoa; phylum Chordata; class Amphibia; order Gymnophiona; family Siphonopidae; genus Microcaecilia; species Microcaecilia unicolor. The sequence goes on along the minus strand of NC_044038.1, from coordinate 69,577,553 downwards.
CCCACCCGTGGCTGTTACTGCATGGCTATCTTTACTGTAGGATCCCAAGCCTGATTGTGGGTTTGTTTATTGCAGGTTCCCAAGCCTGATTGTGGGTTTCTTTACTGCAGGTTCCCAAGCCTGCCTTCTTCAGTTACTTCATCATTCTGAAAGCATCATTGATTTGCAAGAGAACGGTTTCAGGGAAACTATATTGCCGACCAGATGATGTCACTGATGGAGCTGGAATAACAGCAATGATCATTTGTTCTGGGATCCAGCAAGTATCGCATCTTACCGGCCAATAAGATGAAGTAGCGGGACCATGAGGATGCATAAAGCTTATGAAAGCATCTTTCTGTTCAACTGACATTTCACAAACGTTTCCAATCCACCATAACAGCGCACAATAAACGACTGGACAATCAATGAATAAAATACGAATGAATAAATAATGATATCAATACTTTTAAGTGACTATTAAGACTCAATTTCCTAGAAATGAAGAAAAATTAGTGCATCAAGCATACTAAATATAACATACTTTGACCTGAGTAAATGGCTACTTAATGGTGGCATTGAAAAACGAAAACATATCAGTGTTGTAGAGCACAGTTTTCTCTTTCAGATGATACTGTTCACAAGCTGATTCAGGCAGACTCTTTTTTAATAATTGGCTTTGAACTTTGGTACATTTTACCATTTGCGCCGACAGTGCCAACTTTGAAGAGATCCTGCAGGGCGGTTATAGATGCTGGTTAGTTGCAAATCTGGCAGTATTATGTCCAGCACAAGCATAATGCTTGTTCAAAATTTCAAGTCCGTATCTTTGTTTGCATGGAAGTTGTTGCGGTCTGAATATTGGTCCAAATATGTTCTGATGAGTCGCGACCAATTTTGATGCACACTTTGAGTCAACTTGTTTGACTGGATTTTGCATCCATAATGTTAAAATGTACTTCATCGGAACTGTACAGGATTTGAATTTTTTAGCCATTCTTATAAATGTTTGGATTTTATTAGACCCCAAAAATGGCATTTTGGTAAATGTCACGCGCTCATGGACTGACAACCTTTCAGAAAAGGGGGTCTAGATCTGCAACTATTGCAGTTAGAGACCTCAAATTTTGGGAAACTTTGTTTAACACCTGACTCGCGCAACAGATAAAATTTGAACAAAATTGGAGACACGATGGTGGGAAGGTTTAGACCACTTGGCATGGAATGACCCCGTTACTAACTGTCCCAAGGTTTGGTACAGCTATCTGCGACAGGATCACAGTACTACCTGTTATGTAAGACATTTGTGCAAAGATGTTGGTGCTGGAAGAATAAGCTTTGAGCTTTTTTTTCTTGAGCCTACAAAAAACAGGAACCGGGCCTGGCAGGCATTACCCCAAGTTAACTATTGGGATACGCATTTGTCTGAAATGAAATGGTGGTAGCCAGGGATACAGGCTGAGAAGAGTGGGTGCCCTATGACTTGTCATTTCATGTTTCTTTTTGCTGAAAGGGGAAAAACCCTGAAATTTTGGATTTCTTTTTCATGTTTCATGGTGTGCACTGTTTGTGAAGAGTGCACACACGTTTGGAAGACTGTTCACTATTAATGATATTATTGCTCCTGTAATGACAGAAAAAGAAAAATGAAAACAACAAAAATTCCCATAAACAAGATCGGGAAAGATTTTTTTGGGATTGCACACCCCCAAGTTAACCAGATACAACACCCTGCCTCTCATTCCTCCATTCTTATCAGTCTCAAAAGCAGATGGGCCATGTGATGGGTTTAAATAGGCTGCTGGTTTATTATGGGGTATACCCCCAACCCAGAGTTATTTCACTGACTTCTAGTCCCTGGGGCTGTTTTCATATTAGTAGCTGAGCATTCTCCCTTCTTAGGCCCCTTAATCAGTGCCAAACACCACTAAACCTTCTGGTACCATGTCATGTAACTAGCTAGGGCACCCACTCTTTTTAACCAGTATCCCTGGCTGCCACTTACAGGTTATATACTTGCATACCATCAACTCATTCAGCCAGATGTCAGTTGTATAGCCCACACCTTCCTGTTGCCGTAGTTCATCAGTTTGGCTTGGGTAACCCTCTATAGGCTTTGAATAAGCAATATGTATCCCAAGCCTCCCCACACTCTATCTGCATTTAGGTAGACTAAAGTTTTATAGACATGTTCCAAAACTTTCTGTATGTGATTCAAAAATCCAAATGTATTTTGGACAAATGGAATTAGTCTTTACCATATAAGCCTTTCACACTCTGGACTAGAGAGCTGCATGGGAACCCCTGCAACTACTGAGAAAACCCTGCGGCGATCCCTACTAGGACCATGGGACTACCATGGGGAACCCCTTGAGGTTCATGAGGATGGATACAGGTCCTGCGGAGTTCTCATGGTAGTGAACTGCCACACCAGCTTGTATCCCTAATCCTCGACGTTGTTCCTCCTCGTCCCCTGCACAGCGATCAGGCGCTGCCGCTCTGAAGACTTGAGCCGCATGGTGCAGGAAGTTTGAGAAGTCTCGTGGGACTTCAAACTGTGAGACTACCCCAATTTCAATGTGTGGCTCAGATCTCTGCAGAGCCCGATCGCCATGCAGGGGAAGAGGAGGGGTTTGAACTAGTGCCGAGGATTAGGGAGGTAGGATGGTGTAGTGGTATACTGCTGCGGGAACCCTGGTAGTGTACTGCCACACCATTACTCACAGTGCCGTGAGTAATGACTGGAGGGGGGTCTTGAGAGATTGTGGGAAGGATGGAGGGGGGAAGGCTGGAGAGGAGGGGGCATTAGAGAAACTGAGTGAAAGCTGAGGAGGGAGCATGAGAGAGGCTGGATGAAAGCTGAGGAGGGGACATGAGAGAGGCTGGATGAAAGCTGAGGAGGGGCTGAAGGGAGATGGGCTGGACCCTGGGGGGGCATCAGAGAGGCTGAGTGAAAGCTGAGGAGGGGGGGCATGAGGGGATGGAGGGAGATGGCCAGCACCCTGGGGAGGGGAAAGGGGCTGGAGGGGGAGATGAGCTGGACCCATGTGGAGTAGATGGGAACAGGGACACAGAAGAGAGGAGCTGGACAAGACAGATAAGGACTCAGAGAAGATAGGTTGTAGACTTGGAGAAAGAAGAAATACAGACAGAAGACCTTAGAATGGCAAGAAAAAAAACAGAGAAAATCAGAAGACGAGGACAAAGTCGAATGGAAAAATAAAATGCTCAAACTATAAAGGTAGAAAAATTATATTATATATTGTTTTATTTATCAACTGGACCATGTCTGGTATGGGAAAAGTGCATCTCTGATATCTTTCATTTCCAGAGTGATGGCATAGGTTGGATTGTGGTTGGATTATTTTACCACAAGTCGGGTTATTTTAGTACAGGGGATGATGGGTTAGATTACTTGTGGGGATGGGTGAGATTTCTATTCCCATGCAACTCTCTACACTGGACTAGTGCAGTCATGCATAATTTGCATTCTCCGAGGACAAGCAGGCTGCTTGTTCTCACTGATGGGTGACGTCCACGGCAGCCCCTCCAATCGGAAACTTCACTAGCAAAGGCCTTTGCTAGTCCTCGCGCGCCGATGTGCACCGCGCATGCGCGGCCTACTTCCCGCCCGAACCGGCTCGTGTTCGTCAGTCTTCTTTTGTCCGCGCTCGGGACAGTCATGTTTACGCTGTTCGCGCCCCTTGACCCTCGCACGTCTTTTGGCTTTTTGCTACTGTAAAAAAAAAAAAAAAAAGGGATTTTGGAGAAAGACCTTCTCGGTCTTTTTCCCTTCCCGTATTTCCAGTTTTTTGCCCCGTTAAGTTTACTTTCGTTTTCGGGGTAGGCCCTTTTGAAGCCTCGGTTCGAGTTTTTTTCTCTCCCTCTTTTTGGTGCCTTTACCGCAATTACGAGTTTTGATTTCGCCGGCGTGATTTTTCCGCCCATGTCATCGAAGTTTCCCAGTGGCTTCAAGAAGTGCACCCAGTGCACCCGGGTAATCTCGCTCACTGATAGGCACGCATCGTGTCTTCAGTGTCTGGGGGCTGGGCACCGCCCGCAGGCCTGTAGTCTTTGCACCCTTTTACAGAAAAGGACTCAGGTAGCGAGATTGGCCCAGTGGAACGTGTTGTTCTCGGGCTCTTCGTCGGCAACAGCACCGGGGGTATCGAGTGCATCGACGTCGACAGCGTCAAGACCTCGGCATCGGCGGTATCGACTGCATTGAGGCATCGACCCTCTGTACAGCCCCCCCCCCCCCCCCCCCCCCCCGAGACCGACCTTCTTCGGCCTCGGCCCCGAAGAAGAGATGGCTGGATTCTACGTCCTCGTCGGTGCCGGGAAGTTCCGGTGACATGCTTCGTTTGAAAAAGTCAAAGAAGCATCGACACCGGTCTCCTTCCCGCATCGATACCGAGAGCTCTGGGTCGCCGAGGGAGAAGGCACCCAGTAGGCATAGGCACCGGGAGGACCGCTCACCCTCTGTTCAGGAGGTGTCGATGCGCTCCACCTTGGACAGCCCGGAACAGCCTCCACGCCCGGAACAGACTCTGACTTCGACGCCTGCATCGGCTTCTATGTCTTTCTCCACAGCCGCCCTGCACGAGAGTCTCCGGGCCGTCCTTCCAGAGATCCTGGGAGAGCTGTTGCGCCCTTCCCCTCCGGTACCGGGGGTGCTTGCACCTCCGGTACCGTCGAGTGAGGCGCCAGCTGGCCCCTTGCCCGGGGTGAGGTCTCTGACATCGGTGCCGCTTGCGGTACCGACTGCGGTCGCCTCCCAGGAGGGCTCCCCGACGACGTCGGCAGAGGGAGCTTCGCCGGTGCTGGCGAGGGAGTCTACCTCTCGACGCTCACATCGTGCCCGTGTTTCCACGGAGTCGAGCCGGGCACGGCTTCAGACACAGGTTCATGAACTTGTGTCTGATACCGATGGTGAGGCCTTGTGGGAGGAGGAGGAGGACATCAGATATTTCTCTGACGAGGAGTCTGATGGCCTTCCTTCTGATCCCACTCCCTCCCCTGAAAGGCAGCTTTCTCCTCCCGAGAGTCTGTCTTTTGCGGCCTTTGTCCGGGAGATGTCTACGGCCATCCCCTTCCCGGTGGTTGTGGAGGACGAGCCCAGGGCTGAAATGTTTGAGCTCCTGGACTATCCTTCTCCACCTAAGGAAGCGTCCACAGTACCCATGCATCATGTCCTAAAAAAGACATTGCTGGCGAACTGGACCAAGCCTTTAACTAATCCCCACATTCCCAAGAAGATCGAGTCCCAGTACCGGATCCATGGGGACCCAGAGCTGATGCGCACTCAGTTGCCTCACGACTCTGGAGTTGTGGATCTGGCCCTAAAGAAGGCTAAGAGTTCTAGGGAGCATGCTTCGGCGCCCCCGGGCAAAGACTCTAGAACCTTAGACTCCTTTGGGAGGAAGGCCTACCATTCCTCTATGCTCGTGGCCAAAATCCAGTCTTACCAGCTCTACACGAGCATACACATGTGGAACAATGTGCGGCAGTTGGCGGGCTTGGTGGAAAAGCTCCCTCCTGAGCAAGCCAAGCCATTTCAGGAGGTGGTCAGACAGCTGAAGGCATGCAGAAAATTCCTGGCCAGAGGGGTATATGATACCTTTGATGTTGCGTCCAGGGCCGCTGCTCAAGGTGTGGTGATGCGCAGACTCTCATGGCTGCGTGCCTCCGACCTGGAGAATAGGATCCAGCAGTGGATTGCGGACTCGCCTTGCCGTGCGGACAATATTTTTAGAGAGAAAGTCGAACAGGTGGTAGAGCAGCTCCACCAGCGGGATACCGCTTTCGACAAGTTCTCCCGCCGGCAGCCTTCAGCTTCTACTTCCACAGGTAGACGTTTTTATGGGGGAAGGAAGACTGTTCCCTACTCTTCTGGTAAGCGTAGGTACAATCCTCCTTCTCGACAGCCTGCGGCCCAGGCTAAGCCCCAGCGCGCTCGCTCTCATCAACAGCGTGCGCCTCAGCAAGGCCCCTCGGCTCCCCATCAAAAGCAAGGGGCGAGCTTTTGACTGGCTCCAGCAGAGCATAGCCGACATCCAAGTGTCAGTGCCGGGCGATCTGCCGGTCGGGGGGAGGTTGAAAGTTTTTCACCAAAGGTGGCCTCTCATAACCTCCGACCAGTGGGTTCTCCAAATAGTCCGGCAAGGATACACCCTCAATTTGGCCTCCAAACCTCCAAATTGCCCACCGGGAGCTCAGTCTTACAGCTTCCAGCACAAGCAGGTACTTGCAGAGGAACTCTCCGCCCTTCTCAGCGCCAATGCGGTCGAGCCCGTGCCACCGGGGCAAGATGGGGCTGGGATTCTATTCCAGGTACTTCCTTGTGGAAAAGAAAACGGGGGATGCGTCCCATCCTAGACCTAAGGGCCCTGAACAAATATCTGGTCAAGGAAAAGTTCAGGATGCTTTCCCTGGGCACCCTTCTTCCCATGATTCAGGAAAATGATTGGCTATGCTCTCTGGACTTGAAGGACGCCTACACGCACATCCCGATACTGCCAGCTCACAGACAGTATCTGCGATTTCAGCTGGGCACACGTCACTTCCAGTACTGTGTGCTACCCTTTGGGCTCGCCTCTGCGCCCAGAGTGTTCACGAACTGCTTGGCTGTAGTAGCAGCGGTGCTTCGCAGGCTGGGAGTACACGTGTTCCCCTATCTCGACGATTGGCTGGTGAAGAACACATCCGAGGCAGGAGCTCTACAGTCCATGCAGATGACTATTCGCCTCCTGGAGCTACTGGGGTTTGTGATATATTACCCAAAGTCCCATCTTCTCCCAGTACAGAGACTCGAATTCATAGGAGCTCTGCTGGATTCTCGGACGGCTCGTGCCTATCTCCCAGAGACGAGAGCCAACAACTTGTTGTCCCTCGTCTCGCGGGTGCGAGCGTCCCAGCAGATCACAGCTCGGCAGATGTTGAGATTGTTGGGCCACATGGCCTCCACAGTTCATGTGACTCCCATGGCTCGCCTTCACATGCGATCTGCTCAATGGACCCTAGCTTCCCAGTGGTTTCAGGCTGCTGGGGATCTAGAAGACGTGATCCACCTGTCCACGAGTTTTCTCAAATCCCTGTATTGGTGGACGATTTGGTCCAATTTGACTCTGGGACGCCCTTTCCAAATTCCTCAGCCACAAAAAGTGCTGACTACGGATGCGTCTCTCCTGGGGTGGGGAGCTCATGTCGATGGGCTTCACACCCAGGGAAGCTGGTCCCTCCAGGAACGCGATCTACAGATCAATCTCCTGGAGTTACGAGCGGTCTGGAACGCGCTGAAGGCTTTCAGAGATCGGCTGTCCCACCAAATTATCCAAATTCAGACAGACAACCAGGTTGCCATGTATTACATCAACAAGCAGGGGGGCACCGGATCTCGCCCCCTGTGTCAGGAAGCCGTCAGCATGTGGCTCTGGGCTCGCCGTCACGGCATGGTGCTCCAAGCCACATATCTGGCAGGCGTAAACAACAGTCTGGCCGACAGGTTGAGCAGGATTATGCAACCTCACGAGTGGTCGCTCAATTCCCGAGTAGAGCGCCAGATCTTCCAGGTGTGGGGCACCCCCTTGGTAGATCTCTTTGCATCTCGAGCCAACCACAAGGTCCCTCAGTTCTGTTCCAGGCTTCAGGTCCACGGCAGACTGGCATCGGATGCCTTCCTCCTGGACTGGGGGGAAGGTCTGCTGTATGCTTATCCTCCCATACCTCTGGTGGGGAAGACTTTGTTGAAACTCAAGCAAGACCGAGGCACCATGATTCTGATTGCTCCGTTTTGGCCGCGTCAGATCTGGTTCCCTCTTCTTCTGGAGTTGTCCTCCGAAGAACCGTGGAGATTGGAGTGTTTTCCGACCCTCATCACACAGGACGAAGGGGCGCTTCTGCATCCCAACCTCCAGTCTCTGGCTCTCACGGCCTGGATGTTGAGAGCGTAGACTTTGCCTCTTTGGGTCTGTCAGAGGGTGTCTCCCGCATCTTGCTTGCTTCCAGAAAAGATTCCACTAAGAGGAGTTACTTCTTTCTATGGAGGAGGTTTGCCGTCTGGGGTGACAGCAAGGCCCTAGATCCTCGCTCTTGTCCTACACAGACCCTGCTTGAATACCTTCTGCACTTGTCTGAGTCTGGTCTCAAGACCAACTCTGTAAGGGTTCACCTTAGCGCAATCAGTCATACCATTACCGTGTGGAAGGTAAGCCGATCTCAGGACAGCCTTTAGTTGTTCGCTTCATGAGAGGTTTGCTTTTGTCAAAGCCCCCCGTCAAACCTCCTACAGTGTCATGGGATCTCAATGTCGTTCTCACCCAGCTGATGAAACCTCCTTTTGAGCCACTGAACTCCTGCCATCTGAAGTACTTGACCTGGAAGGTCATTTTCTTGGTGGCAGTTACTTCAGCTCGTAGAGTCAGTGAGCTTCAGGCCCTGGTAGCCCAGGCCCCTTACACCAAATTTCATCATAACAGAGTAGTCCTCCGCACTCACCCTAAGTTCTTGCCAAAGGTTGTGTCGGAGTTCCATCTGAACCAGTCCATTGTCTTGCCAACATTCTTTCCCCGTCCTCATTCCTGCCCTGCTGAACGTCAGCTGCACACATTGGACTGCAAAAGAGCATTGGCCTTCTATCTGGAGCGGACACAGCCCAACAGACAGTCCGCCCAATTGTTTGTTTCTTTTGATCCCAACAGGAGTGGCTGTGGGGAAACGCACCATATCCAATTGGCTAGCAGATTGCATTTCCTTCACTTACGCCCAGGCTGGGCTGGCTCTTGAGGGTCATGTCACGGCTCATAGTGTTAGAGCCATGGCAGCGTCGGTAGCCCACTTGAAGTCAGCCACTATTGAAGAGATTTGCAAAGCTGCGACGTGGTCATCTGTCCACACATTCACATCTCATTACTGCCTGCAGCAGGATACCCGACACGACAGTCGGTTCGGGCAGTCAGTGCTTCAGAATCTGTTCGGGGTTTAGAATCCAACTCCACCCCCCTAGGCCCATGTTTATTCTGTTCCAGGCTGCACTCTCAGTTAGTTGGATAAATTGTTAGGTCAATCTCAGTTATGTCCTCGCCGTTGCGAGGCCCAATTGACCATGGTTGTTGTTTTGAGTGAGCCTGGGGGCTAGGGATACCCCATCAGTGAGAACAAGCAGCCTGCTTGTCCTCGGAGAAAGCGAATGCTACATACCTGTAGAAGGTATTCTCCGAGGACAGCAGGCTGATTGTTCTCACAAACCCGCCCACCTCCCCTTTGGAGTTCTGTCTTCCCTTGTCTTTGTCTTGCTACATATGGGACTGACGAACACGAGCCGGTTCGGGCGGGAAGACTGCCGCGCATGTGCGGTGCGCGAGGACTAGCAAAGGCCTTTGCTAGTGAAGTTTCCGATTGGAGGGGCTGCCGTGGACGTCACCCATCAGTGAGAACAATCAGCCTGCTGTCCTCGGAGAATACCTTCTACAGGTATGTAGCATTCGCTTTCCTTCTTATTGTACCACCCACAATTTGACTATTAACATGGGCATAAAGAGAAATTCTCCAAGGTGTATTGGCGGGGGCGGGGGGGGGGGGTTCAAAGTAACTTTTTGCACTCTCCGAGGACAAGCAGGCATATATTCATAAATGGGGGTAACATCATCCACGGAGCCCAGTGCAGATAAGGTCATGATGCAACATTTTAAAACTTTGCGACAGTGCCCCCCAGCACGTGTGCATGGGTGTCTTCCCACCTGACGCTCGAGCCCAGGACCAGCAGTCTAGCGTTTTCTACGAAGCACAGAGGTTGGGTTTCTAATATCAGCATAATATCAGCAGCATGTCAAACATTTCATTTTTGGTGCCTTCCCTTTTTTTGGGATATTTTTTTCTCATAGTTTTCTTTATTAATTTTGTTCAATTTACAGATTTTTTTTTATTTTATTTTTTGGTTTTTTATTTTGGCATTTGAGGCCTCTGAGCCCTTCTTTTACCTGGGAAACATTGACCATTTTCAGGTATGGAACTACTCAATCTCCCTGGGCCATTGAGCCTTTTGACCTTGTGTCAGCTGTTTTTCCCCTCTATCAACAAGGGTGCTGAGGGGCTTTAAAAAGTATACTTGATTTAGTAGGACTGGTGTGTTCAGTGCTTGGGTCCGGAACACTGGCACATACAGCGTGGCTTCTGTCTGCGCATGCAAAAGAGGACACTTAAAGCCTGTGCAGTCTGGTTGGGTTCTCCATCTTTCATGGCAGGGGATTATGCATGACGCAGAACCTCTGACATCTGACTCGGTATCGAGACCACATAAGGTCTCTACATCCTCCTCATCTGTGCCGTGTACGTTGAGAGAACTTCAGTGTAAAAAACCTAAGCATTGCCATTGTTCTCTCTCCAGGCACTCTGCCAATACCCTCCCCTGCATCGACATCCTTGATACACAAGAAGTATCTATTCTGCAGTGACCGCTGTCTTTCTCTACAACTTATTTCTCAACAAGAGCCTCTGAGGTCCTCGAGATCTCTTACACCTGCACAGGCTATAACTCGGGCATTGCTTTCTTAGCCAGCACCGATGCCTACTCTACAAGAGAAAATCCGGGCTATGCTTAAACAGGAGCTCTTGGGGCTACTGCAAACAGTCTATTCAGGCTTACAGGGTGCTTATGCCATCCTTAGCCCAGCCCATAGATACATTAGAGAGTCATAGGAGAGGTCCTGCACACCGGCTCAGTGTTCTTCCACGCAGATCTGACCCTCTAGTCAACACATACTTTCACCTACTACCCAAGAGAAGTACTTTGAAGAGTCAGACTCGGACCTCTCCTGAGAGAGAGCAGGACCCACAGGCCCTCTTAGCCAAGGAGTCCTATGGTATCCCATCTTACTTTTCTCTGCCACCTGAGAGACTTAAGTCTCCTCTAGAAAGTATATCCTTTCCTGGCTTTGTCCATGAGATGGTTCAAGCCATATCTTTCAAATTAGAGATGAAAGAAGAACCTCGTTCAGAGCTTTATGAGGTCCTAGATTATGACTCTCCTCCTAGAAAGGGAATCACTGTTTCACATCATACAGTTATGAAGAATACTCTGATCAAAAACTGGGAGACTCCACTAACAGTTCAAGTTGCTCCAAAGAAAATTGCTACAATGTACAGGATACAAAAGTGCACTGGGTTTGAAAATAACTCAGTTACTCAATCATTCCTTAGTTGTGGAATCTGCTTTGAAGCGTACTTGCTTCTGTTCCTCCAGGCAGAGAAACTAGAACATTGCACTCTTTTGGCAGGAGAACATTTCAGGCCTCTATGCTAACCACTACATATTAGATCATCAACTTTATTCCACAATTTACTTGAAGTCTCTAATACAAAATACTCTCTCCTTTGCATACTTCCTTCCTCCTGAAAAGGTGCTGAGTTCCTAAAACTTCACAGGAAACTTCTAGATTGTCGTAACTATCTAGCAAGGCAAGCCTTTGACATCTTATCTCGCATTTGAGAGTAGCAATGAGATATCTGTCCTGGCTCAGAGTTTCTGACTTTGAAGCTGCTGTCAAGGAGCATTTGGTAGATGTCCCTTGTTGGGGGAGGCAACTTCTTTGGGGACAAAGTTGAGGAAATGGCCGACCTAATAAAAAAGCATACAAATACTATTCTATCCAGGCCACATCCTTCTGCCACCTCCTCTTCTAGAAGATTTGCAGGAGGATTTTGATCTAATTACTGTACATTTAAGCGTTGTTGTACTCCTCCTGCATCTCACAGGACTGTGCCCCAGCGGGGACAGAAGTCACAGATCTCTTCTCAATCTAAACAACAACCCAGTTTTTGACTCTTTCCTAGTGAGCATTGATACCGTCCAGTTGTCTGTGCAGAGCAACCTACTGGTAGGAGGCACACTGGTCCTCTTTCAACAGAGGTGGCTGCTCATAACCTCCGACCGTTGGGTGCTACAAATCATCCAGCATGGTTACACTGTGTGTTGGGTGGAAAAAGAACTTCCCGACCATCCACCAAGAGAGTCTCGTTTCAACTCCTTCAGATGATAAGTAACATAGTAACATAGTAGATGACGGCAGAAAAAGACCTGCATGGTCCATCCAGTCTGCCCAAGACAAACTCATATGTGTATACCTTACCTTGAATTGAATTTGTACCTGTCCTTTTCAGGGCACAGACCATATAAGTCTGCCCAGCAGTATTTCCCGCCTCCTAGCACCGGCTCTGGTACAGACCGTATAAGTCTGCCCTCCCCTATCCTCGCTTCCCAACCACCACCCCCTCTTTCCCCCACCTGCTCCGCCACCCAATTTCAGCTAAGCTTCTGAGGATCCATTCCTTCTGCACAGGATTCCTCTATGCATATCCCACGCATGTTTGAACTCCGTTACTGTTTTCATCTCCACCACCTCCCGCGGGAGGGCATTCCAAGCGTTCACCACCCTCTCTGTGAAAAAATACTTCCTGACATCTTTCCTGAGTCTGCCCCCCTTCAATCTCATTTCATGTCCTCTCGTTCTACCGCCTTCCCATCTCCGGAAAAGATTCGTTTGCGGATTAATACCATTCAAATATTTGAATGTCTGTATCATATCACCCCTGTTCCTCCTTTCCTCCAGGGTGTACATGTTCAGGTCAGCAAGCCTCTCTTCATACGTCTTGGAACGTAAATCCCATACCATCCTCGTAGCTTTGAGAACAGCTCTCTACCCTCCTCTGGCAGAATACAACAGAACCAGTTCCTTTGCCAGAGAGAGGTTGAGGGTTTTACTTCAGGTATTTTCTCATACCAAAAAAGATTGGGGTGGGGTGGAGGAGTACGACCAATTCTTGAACTGTGAGATTTAAACAAATTCCTACTCAAAGAAAAAGTTTCCCTGGGATCACTTCTCCCCATGATCCAACTCAATGACTGGCTTTTCTGTCTAGATCTAAAGGAAGCATACACTCACATACCTATTCTCCTTGCACACAGAAAGTTCCTGCACTTCTGCTGTGGGACTCTGCTTTATCAGTACAAGGTCTTACCATTTGACTTGGCTCCTTGAGTCTTCATAAAATGCCTGATAGTAGTAGCTGCAAAACTCTGCAGGTGGGGCATTCACGCCTTCCCTTACCTCAATGACTGGTTAATCAAGGCAGCCTCCTGAGAGGTAGCACGGACTCAAGTCTGTCTACCATATGTCTGCTAGAGCTCCTTGGGTTTGTGATTAAATTGCTCCAAATCACGTCTTAAGCCAATTAAGACCTTACAGTTCATTGGGGCTCTCTTGGACTCTACTTAGGGTCAATTCTTCCTCCCTCACCTGAGAGTAGACAACATAATGCATCTCTCCATCCAGATATCCAGATCTACAAATGCTCTGCCTTCTCAGCCACATATCTTCAACAGTCCATGTAACACCATTGGCTCGACTTCACTTTCGAATTCCTCAGTGGACTCTGTCCTCTTATCTCAAGCTGCAGGGTTGCTCTCGGTCAGTATTCAGATCACTCCACAGCTGTGCCACTCTCTCTACAGTGATGGACGGTTCCCCAGAATCTCACCTGGGGACTTCTATTTTAGCTCTTTCCACATCACAAAGTCCTCACCTCGGATGCCTCCATAGTAGGTTGGGATGCTCATCTCAGTGTTCTCCATACATAAGGTTCATGGTCCACACAGGAAAAATAACAATATATCAATCTCCTGGAATTGTGAGTGGTCTGAAATGCTTTCAAAACCTTCCAAGACCACATCATCAGTCATTCTCATGGACAGTCAGGTAGTGACTGAATAAACAGGGAGGAAAAGGTTCATACCACCTCTGTCAACAAGCAATCCAGGTATGGACTTGAGCAGCACCTCAAAACATCTGTATAAGAGCTGTTTATCTAGCCAGCAAACAGAATGCTGGGATGGACAAATTAAGTAGAGTCCTTCAGCCTCATGAATGGTCTCTCAGCATGCCTGTGGTTCGTCGAATATTCCAACAGTGGGGGACCCCAACAATAAATCTTTTCGCATCTCTTCAGAATAAGCTTCCCCGCTTTTGTTCTAGAATCTATGGCCTTCCTACCTCATTGGGGAACAGATTTCTATACGTCTTTCCCCCAGTGCCTCTCATTGGGAAAACTCTTCTTAAGCTATGTCGAGACCAAGGGACCATGATCTTAATTGCTTTCTACTGGCCATGTCAAATTTGGTGTCCTCTTCTACTAGAGTTATGCAAGGAACCATTGAGGTTAGATCCTTTTCCAACCCTAATAACACAGAACAAGGGGTCCCTCCTCCATTCAGACCTTCGTTCTCTAGCCTTGACTGCTTGGTTTTTGACATAGACTTATGTTTCTTAAATCTTCCAGACGGTGCCTCTAGGATACGCCTAGCCTCTAGGAAAACACCTGTGCAGAAATGTTTCTGTTTCAATTGGAGAAGAGTTTCCTTCTGGTGTACAGCCAGAGCACTCTACCCTGCTAGGTGCTCTCTTCCTTCCCTTATGGAGTATCTCCTCCTCCTTTTTAATTCTGGTCTCAAAACTAACTCAGAATGCATTTGAGTGCCATTAATGCTTTTCACTCTAGGGTTGATAATAAGCCCGTTTCCGTTCATCCCTTGATTAGTTAGATTCATGAAATGTTTATTTCATACCAAACCTCCTATCAAACCATATCAGGTGTCAGGTTCTCAGGTTCAGAGCCCGCAGGGCCGGGCTCTGGAGCAAACGTGAGCCCTTGGGCTGCTGACGAGGCGCGACAGCAGCAGGCAAAACCCACCAACCAACGCTGGGCAAGCACACCGGCACCGGCAGGGACTGTAGGCACCGCTCAGCGAGCCGGAACACATGGACTGGAATCCCCCGGACTGGAGGACACAGGACTGGAACACTGGACTGCAATCCCCCAGACTGGAGGACATAGGACTGGAACACACACCGGACCGGAACACACTGGACTGGTCCATACAGCTTCACCTGCGCTTGGCCACTACCCCCCCAAGGGTTGAGCCCTTGGGTTCGAGTGGCCGGCAGGACTTACCAGATACCGGATGACACAGGGACCAGGACTGGAAACAGAAGTACTCCTAAACCTAAACTGACCTAAGTGCTCCCAAGCCCTAAACCAGCAAAAGTGTTCCTAACAGTAAACTGACAGACTTTTTAAGCCCTATACTAAACAGGAGCTCCTAAGCCCTGCTCAACAAAGGGACTACCTAAGCCCTAAACTAAGAGAGCAGGGAACTAAACACAAAGCTAACACAGGTGCTACTAAGCACCAAGCTACAAGCAGTGCTCTACAACTCTAAACTAACTAAGGTGCTCCTATGCACCAAACAACCAGAAGAGCTCCTAGCACTAAAAGGGAAGACAGGGGAGCCACAAGGAAAAAGCAGGGAAGCTAACACATAAGCCAAAAGTGCTTCCAAAGCACCAGACCCAACCGTGCTTCTAAAGCACCAAACACAAACAGCAAAGACTGCAATGCTCCCAACAGCACAAACACCAGAAGTACTTCTAACAGCAAACTCTGCAGTGTTCCTAACAACACCAAACCCAGAAGTACTTCTATCAGCAACAGAGCTTCCAAAGCCCTGCACACAGCAATGCTTCCAAAACTAAGAGGGAAAAGCAGGGGAACCACAAGGGAAAAGCAGGAAAGCTAAACGCACAGTCACCAGTGCACACTGCACAAACACTAACCTGGACCTTTAGCAAAAGCAAGCAGGGAAACTAGACATGAAGTCAGAAGTGCACACTGCACCACCCTACCTAAAGCAAACGCAACTGTTGCAAAGGCCCTGAAGGAAAGAACACCACTTCCTTATCAAGGCCCTCCCTGATGATGTCACACTCCCTAGACCCAGGCCGCACACTGAAACACAGCACACTGAAACCCATAGAGGCCCAACCCACACCAATGCAGCACCGTGAAGCACTTGAAGCCAGTACACCCAAAGAAAGTTAGAGCTAACTCAGTCCACACACACAGCTGTAGTAAAGTGAAGCAATTAGAGTCATGCTGCTGGAAGCTGCCAGCATAGAGAGAGAGAGCTAGCTCAGAAAGGACAGACAACAGAAACAGAAGCCAGCTAAGAAGCTGACCCCCAGGAGTGGCCTAGTGGTTAGGGTGGTGGACTTTGGTCCTGGGGAACTGAGGAACTGAGTTCGATTCCCGGCCCAGGCAGCTCCTTGTGACTTTGGGCAAGTCACTTAACCCTCCATTGCCTGCTGCATTGAGCCTGCCATGAGTGGGAAAAAGTGCGGGGTACAAATAAAAAAAAAGGTAAGTTTGAGAGGGGTTCTGACCACGATCATAACATCCGGTAGCATGGAATCTCAATGTCATCCTCACAGCTCTCATGAAACCTCCATTTAAACCACTCTATTCCTGTTCTCTGAAGTTCCTCATGTATAAAGCACTTTTTCTGCCAGGAGAGTAAGCGAACTTCAAGCCCTGGTGGCAGACCCCCCTTACACCAGGTTCTACCACGACAGGGTTGTTCTCCGAATCCACCCCTATGTTCGTCCCTAAAGTGATGTCTATTTCAATTTCAATCAGTTTTGTCTGTCTTCTTCCCTAAGCCACACTTGTCCTAGAGTAGCAGTACTGTGTACCTCAGACTGCAAGCATGCTCTAGTGTATTATCTGGAGCATACAAAGCCTTATAGGACTTTCTTCCGGCTTTTTGTATTCTTTGACCCTAACAGATTAGGGATTCCCATCACCAAACATACTCTCTCGACTTGCCTGACTGACTATTTCCTACATGTATGCTTGGGTTGGGCTTGACCCTTCATGGCCGTGTCACTGCTCACATTGTAAGAGCCATGACGGCCTCAGTAGCCCATTTCCGTTCTGTCTCCATTGAAGAAATTTGCAGAGCAGCAACGTGGTCTTCTTTCCACACCTTCACTACTCACTAGAGCAGCATTCTAGGCTGGGTAGCCGGTTTGGATAAGCAGTCCTACAAAATCTTTTTTGAATGCCAAATCTGCCTTCGGCCTTTTTTTTTTCCCTCCGGGCTCACTTTTTCCTTAGTTGCCAAGATTATAATTACATTTGTGAGCCTGGCAGCTAGTGAGTCCCACGTGAGAATATCATGCCTGCTTGTCCTCGGAGAAAGCAAAGTTACTTAGCCTATAGCAGGTGTTCTCCAAGGACAGCAGGCATTCATTCTCACAACCCTCCCACCTTCTCTTGGAGTTGTCTTCCTAGTTTTAGTACTATACTGCTGGTCCTCCACTCATCGGTTGGAAAGGCACCCGTGTATGCGTAGTGGGGGCACTGCCTCAAAAAGGTTTTAAGTGACAGTGCACTATGGCAGTGTCTGCATTGGGCTCCGCAGATGATATCACCCACAAGTGAGAATATTTGCCTTTGCCCTCAGAGAACACCTGCTACAGGTAAGTAGCTTTGCTTTACTCAACAGAGCTTCTTACTGTGGGGCAGGTAGTAACAGGGAGGGTGATGCTGATAAGAATTGCCTTATATACAGCAGGATAAAATGTGTTAGAATGCTTGAGTAGATCAGTGTAAGAAACTGTTCAATAACATAAACCCTTTCAGTACCAGGCATATTGTGAAACAATACAAATCTCTAATCCAGTGATTTACAAACCTGTCCTTGGGCTCAGTCCTGTGCCTTTCCTAGGCTCAGTCCTTGTTGTGCGAGTTTTGGAAGTGAAGTGCTACAAGGGTAGACTTGCTGTAGGTCCTAAGTGACCAGACTACCTGTCCTGGGGGCTCCCCAGCCAGTCAGATTTTCAGGATATCTACAATGACTATTAGAGATTTGCATGCACTGCCTCTTCTACATGCAGATCTCTCTTAAGAATATTCATTTTGGATATCTTGAAAATCTGACTGGCTGGGGAGCCCCCAGGACAGGTAGTCTGGTCACTTAGGACCTACAGCAAGTCTACCCTTGTAGCACTTCACTTCCAAAACTCGCACAACAAGGACTGAGCCTAGGAAAGGCAGCACCATAAAGCTTGCAGTGAGCCCTAGAACATCAGTACATCTATTGGGAAAACTAAAACAAGACAGTTTATTATACCCTCACCAAATAATAAAAAAAAATGACCAGAAAGTGAAAATAAATATGGAGACAAAAATTAAACTGAAACACGAAGAAGCCAGACACTCTATGCAGGTGCAAAACCAGAGAAATAGAAAGAGATTCTTCTTTAGGGTCTGTACCAGATCAATCCAGAACCTGTGGGTTAGTTGGAGAACAAGGCCAGTGCCAAGCAGACTTCTATAGTCTGTGCTCTATCTGGACAGATAGGCCAGTGCCAGGCAGAGTTCTGCGGTCTCTGCCCTGATTGTGGCTGGAGTGATTTGAATGGGCTGGATTGGGCTTTGATGACGGCTTCAGTAGTTGAACAAAAAAGAAAAAGCAACACTGGGCCTTCAAGAGTGGGACAACAGGAGTACTTTATTAGCCAAAGACCCGACACGGGCCGTGTTTCGGCGCCAAAAAGGCGCCTGCCTCAGGGGTCTATTAATAAAAACATATAAATACATCAATAAAATATATCAAATAGATAGTAAAGTATCAAAGCATAAATGATATATAAAGAATAATAATAATAATAATAAAATATTGATATTACAAGCAATTATATTGACTTAATAAAATGCGTAAAGTTATGTTGTTCCAACAATCATATAGTATTTATGTGTACAGTTTCAATAAACTTTAAAATTTTAGAGTATTAAAAAATGTATAGTATAATAATAAACTGATATAATATCAACAAAGTAGAAATATAGACAAACATCTAATGAAAAGATAACAATGTGCAATTTATGAGACAAATAATTGGTATAAAGAATTTGTTGTGTGTGTACACATATATACACAGATATACATTCAAATCTCTGATAAAGCAGTCATGTTTATATGTTTTTTTGAAAATGAAAAACTTAAAGTTATATATAAAAAAACTTTTGTCATGTGGTGATTCTGATGAATGAAATGATGCAATTTGTCTAATCCCAAATTTTATGGTGGTTATGACATCATCAGTTTGGTTATCGATGTGTATATAAATGAAAGTCATTGAAGTGAGCTTACCAATTTGTAGATATAGTAGTTAGACAAAGTTCGAGTTATAAGTGCCTACAAAATGAATACAGAGTAAATAAACAGGCAGAAATAAAAAGTCATATATACCTTCATTTTTAAAGGGAAGCGGCAAACATTCATGGCCCCCTTAAAAATAATATTTAGGTATGTGAAATATGGTAGTAGCAGTGCCTTTGTAAATATTTATGAATACATTTTGTGAAGGTTACAAGTGAAGCCGGATGTTTTAATGGCTTCTTATAGGTATCGTGCCTTGTTTCTAACATATATATGAAAAAGCAGGAGAGCCGCCCAAGATTAGAATTGCCGATAATGGCAGTTTAAAAAAGGCAGTTTAAAAAAACTTCTTACCTTTGAAAACAGCCTCAATAACTTGAATTAATTTCGCTATCGCGCGAATGAAAAGGGCTCCAACAAAAGGGCCTTCTCCTGTTTAGTCCGAAAGGATAAATGGTGGTTTGATGTCTGATCTCTTCTATATAAAGTGGTGAAAAAGGCGGCAAAAGAAAGACGCTAAAGAAAAGACGTTTGTAAGGAATTAGGTGAACGTCGTAGGGACGTTAACGCGATGACGTCATGTTTTGCAGAGATTGATTTTAAGGAAGACAGAGCACTATTTAAGGTGCTTTTAAGTGTGTTATGTATATTCATAATAGTTGTCAATCAGAAAAGATATGATAAAAGGTATATATTAATGTGAATAAATTGTGGAACAATGGTGAACATAAGCATAGTTAAAATAATGCATTTAATTTGTATTGTTCAACATTAAGTCAATTTTTCAAAAAACATTTTTATAAATGACTAGTAAAAAAGGCCCGTTTCTGACACAAATGAAACGGGCGCTAGCAAGGTTTTCCTCGGAGTGTGTATGTTTGGGAGAGTGTATGTGAGAGTGTCTGTTTGAGAGTCAGAGTGAAAGTGTGATTGTGTGAGAGAGAGCGTGAGTCTGGGTGTGAGTGTGTTTGTGAGAGAGTGTGTGTGTGAGAATGAGAGTGTGTGCAAGTGTGTATGTGAGACACAGTGTGAGTGAGAGTGTGTGTGTGTGGGCGAGAGAGAGAGTGTGTGTGAGACACAGATTCTCTGTTTGAGTGAGTGTATGAGACCAAGCGAGTGTGTGAGTGACTGTGTGGCACATAGAGAGTGAATGTGATACAGTGTGAGACAGAGTGTGTGAGAGTGAGAGTCAGAAAGACATTGTATATGAGAGAGAGAGTGTGAGCCGTGCCCTCCCAATCCATGGCCATCTGTCCCCTGCCCCCTCCATTCATCCTTTTCCAGCAATTCCCCTCTGTCCCTGAGCCCTGCCCTCCCAATCCATGGCCATCCATGTTTGTCTGTCACCTGCCCCCTCCATTCATCGCTATCCTGCATTTCCCCTCTCTGCCTGAGGCCTGCTCTGCAATCCATATCCATCCATGCCCATCTGTCCCCTCCATTCATCCCTATCCAGCAATTCCCCTCTCCCTGAGTCCTGCCCTTCCAATCCATGCCCATCCATGCTCATCAGAGATTTGAATGTATATCTGTGTATATATGTGTACACACACAACAAATTCTTTATACCAATTATTTGTCTCATAAATTGCACATTGTTATCTTTTCATTAGATGTTTGTCTATATTTCTACTTTGTTGATATTATATCAGTTTATTATTATACTATACATTTTTTAATACTCTAAAATTTTAAAGTTTATTGAAACTGTACACATAAATACTATATGATTGTTGGAACAACATAACTTTACGCATTTTATTAAGTCAATATAATTGCTTGTAATATCAATATTTTATTATTATTATTATTATTATTCTTTATATATCATTTATGCTTTGATACTTTTACTATCTATTTGATATATTTTATTGATGTATTTATATGTTTTTATTAATAGACCCCTGAGACAGGCGCCTTTTTGGCGCCGAAACACGGCCCGTGTCGGGTCTTTGGCTAATAAAGTACTCCTGTTGTCCCACTCTTGAAGGCCCAGTGTTGCTTTTTCTTTTTTGTTTCTCTTATTGTATACTGTATCACCCTCTCTGGCTTCAGTAGTTGAAAAATAAGGGTAGTGCCAGGCAGACTTCAATAGTCTATGCCCTGAAAATGTCAAGGACAAATTAAGATCAAGTATGCATATGTAGTACCACATCATACCTTATGCTATGAGTTTATTTTGTTGGACAGATTAGCAGGCTTATTTTCAAAAGAGAAGGACACCCATCTTTTGACACAAATCGCAAGAGGGGCATCCTTCTCACAGGGTCGCCCAAATCGGTATAATGGAAAGCCGATTTTGGGCATCCCCAACTGCTTTCCGTCGCGGGGATGACCAAAGTTCCCGGGGGTGTGTTGGAGGTGTAGCGAAGGTGGGACTTGGGCATGCCTAACACATGGGCGTCCTCGACCCATAATGGAAAAAAAAGGGTGTCCCTGATGAACACTTGGACGACTTTACCTGGTCCTTTTTTTCTTACGACCAAGCCACAAAAAGGTGCTCGAACTGACCAGATGACCACCGGAGGGAATTGGGGATGACCTCCCCTTACTCCCCCAGTGGTCACTAACCCCCTCCCACTCTTAAAAAAAAGATTTTTTCAAATATTGTTTTCCAGCCTCAAATATCAAACCAGTTCCATCACAGCAGTATGCAGGTCCATGGAGCAATTTTTAGTGGGTGCAGTGCACTTCAGGCAGGCGGACCCAGGCCCACCCCCCCTACCTGTTACACCTGTGGTGGTAAATGTGAGCCCTTCAAAACCCACCACAAACCCACTGTATCCACATTTAGGTGCCCCCCTTCACCCATAAGGTCTATGGTAGTGGTGTACAGTTGTGGGGAGTGGGTTTTGGGGGGGCTCAGCACACAAGGTAAGGGAGCTATGTACCTGGGAGCTTTTTCTGAAGTCCACTACAGTGCCCCCTAGGGTGCCCGATTGGTGTCCTGACATGTCAGAGGGACCAGTGCACTACAAATGCAGGCTCCTCCCACAACCAAAGGTTTTGCATTTGGTCGTTTCTGAGATGGGCGTCCTTAGTTTCCATTATCGCCGAAAATCAGAAACGACCAAGTCTAAGGATGACCATCTCTAGGGACGACCTAAATGTTAAGATTTGGGCATCCCCGACCATATTATTGAAACAAATGATGGACGCCCATCTTGTTTCGATAATACGGGTTTCCCTGCCCCTTCGCCTCGGTACCCCTTTTGATTATGCCCCTCTAGGTGAACCGTATGGGTCTTTAACTACTGTGTTACTATGACCAGCAGATAAAGATAGAGAGAAAAAGTAGCTCTGTGTGATTCGCCCCTTAAGGGCACTGTGCAGCCTTTGAAAGCTCTGTATTTCTCCAGCGGGTAGGACAGAAGGACCGTGCAGCTCCTGAACTGGTAACGAATAGCTCCCGAGCCAGTTGAAGAACTGTTGTCAGTAGAGTAGAGGAATTCCTTACTTAAGGATTTTGGGCCATTAAAAAAAAAAAAGGACAGAGAAGCAGTGAAAGTGGTCTTGCAACTGGTTTTGTTACTGATGTTCTAGGGACAGCTGAAAAGCTCTAAATTTATGTATTTGGATAAACAACATTGTTAGAGAGCTGAGGGGATAACTTAGGAGTTTGAATTCCTCCCCTCCTCCCCGCCAAGCACTTCTCATTGCTGAATTTCTTTCTTCAATAATCCTGCACCAGGTGAGAAATTGCTTCCATATTGTGTTTTAGGGGAAATTCTTTGCTGTGGCTAGACCTGAGGGAGCTTGGGTTCCAAGCCTCAAATTGATGCTATTTTGCGTTATGGCGCACAGGATAACTTGTCTGTACCCAGGCTGCTTTTGCTTTTTTAAACAAACAACTATCGCTGCTACGGCTGTTCTCCAATTCCTCCCCAACTGACCTCATCCCACTCTGCTGCCCCCTTGGGGCCTTAGTGGTCTCCCCGATTCGGTGGGCCGCTTGTCTGGTTGTCTCTTGTACCTCAGTGTGTTACCCTGAGTCCAGACTCCAGCCCGCTGCACCTCAGCAACAGCTGGCTCCCTTAGGTGCGTGTGTGTGCTGAAGGCACACTTTTAAAGGGCCAGAAGCAGGTCCTGGAGCTCCAAGATGACATTATCCAGTTGAGGCTTTTAAGACAGTTGGGCCCCCTCTACCTTGCCTTCACAACACGTCTCCAGCCTTAGTCCCTGCCTCCAGTTCTAGCCTTGGTTCTTTTTTTTTCTGTCTCTAGCTTTGCCTTGCCCTGCATTGTCTTGTTTTATTTCCCTGCTGGTCGTGTCTCTAGTCCTACCCTGTCTTGCCTAGCCTTACCTGGTTCCGCCCTGCCGTGCCTTGTGCGTTGCTTTGCTTTCTACCTGCCTTGTCCTACTTCCTTGATCTGCCTTTGTCTATTTCTACTCCAAAACCCGGTCTGCTGGGCCTGCCCCCTAGGGTCCTTTCCAGGGCCACTCCACTCCTTCATGCTAAATGCGTGGATGAGACGATGTTGCAGGGAGGACGGTTTTAGATTTGTTAGGAACTGGGGCAACATTCTGGGGAAAGGGGAGTCTGTTCCGAAAGGTGGGACCAGGCTGCTGGTGTTGGCATTTGAAAAGAAGATAGACCAGCTTTTAAACTAGAAACTGGGGGAAGGCCGATAGTTGATCAAAAGCGCATGGTTCGGGTTAAGGTATCTTTTAAAGATATCGCCAAAACAGGGAAGATAGGGTATCCTGATAGGTTGCAAAAGAGACCATAGTAGATCAGGTGTCCTTAAATAAAAATACAAATCAGACAAAAGATTGCAAATTAATACTGTCAAGTACTGAGCATGATGTCTGTATGCAAATGCCAGAAGACATAGGAGCCAACTTTTCAATATGATTGGGGTGCTGAAAGTTTTTTTTTTTTTTTTTTACAGGTGGTGCATTCCCCACCCCCTCTCTCTCTCGCCCCCCTCCCTCCGTGTTCCTGCCCCCCCCCCCCCCAGTTCCAGGCTCCCTCCTCCCTCCCTCTCCTCTCTCCTTTCCCTCCTTTCAAGTTCCAAGGCCCCCCTCCTCCTCTCCCTCCCAGTTCCAGGCCCTCCCTCCCTCTCTTTCCTTTCCCGCCCTCCCTCCCTTCGAATTCCAAGACTATTGTTTATAGAAGAGAGTGCAATTTGATTTTTCTATATATTCTATGTTTCCAAACAAGCAAATAACCCACCATATAAATATTAATTTTATCTCAGTATCTGTTACTAACCAAGACTATCAAACATGTAAACGGCGAGTGACCGACTCACTCGCAAATGCGCAGTAGAGACTTCCCTCTCTGTCCCGCCCCCGCGTCAATACGTGATGACGAGGGCGGGACAGAGAGGGAAACTGCGCCGCCGAGGTTGATACCGCTCCCCCCGCCCACCCGAGGTCGCCGCTACCGTTACCCCCCCCCCCCCCCCCGCCCCCCCACACACACACACACACACACACGGCCCGGGCCCTCTCTCCGCTACTAAACTTACACATCCATTCGCCGGAACACAGCACGCACATCAGCTGAGCTGCCGTCGGCCTTCCTTCCCTGCCTGTGTCCCGCCCTCGCTGACGTTACGTCACAGGAGGGCGGGACACAGGCAGAGAAGGAAGGGCCGACGGCAGCTCAGATGATGTGCGTGCTGCGTTCCGGCGAATGGATGTGTAAGTTTAGTACCGGAGAGAGAGAGGGGCCGGGTGGAGGGATGGCGGCGACTCCGGGGGGGGGGGGGGAACGGTAGGGGTGGCGACCGGGGGGGAGGGAGGGAGGGGGAAGGAAGGAAAACCCCAATACCAGCCCGTTTTTACGGGCTCAACGGCTAGTTAAATAATATAGGAGAGGATAAATGTCAGTTCCATTCATAGCATGGAAGCAAAGCAATTATATATCCATGAATTAGCAGATAACATTATTTGCTCTTAAAGGCAAAATGAGAGACTAATATTTGTTAACTGGATTCATAAATGTAAATTACTGGGTTCATAAAGAACTCTAGCTGTTGCATAACTAATTCAATATGCGTGATGCAGTGGCGTACCTAGGGTAGTTGACACCCGGGGCCGGTCATTTTTTAACACCCCCCCCCCCAAAATCCAGTACTAGGCATGCCGAGAATACAAAACACTCAGGACCTATAGAGCAATTCTACCATACCATAAGCAGTCATTTCTACGAGTCACACAAGGAAAAGGAAAGCATCTTAAACACTACAGTGAGCACTAGAACATCAATTCACCTATTGTAAAACGAAACCAGACAGAATAGTACAGATCGTAGATCCTGCACAGTCAATGCCAACTGAAAGCCATGTCTTTTTCACAAACACAGATACACCCTAATCCACTATAGAATAAATAATCATAAACTTTCTATTTAGACAAAAATTAAACTGAACCCCCAATGCCAGACTCTGCATACAATGCAACACCACAGAAACAGAAACTGTCCCCTAGTACTGTGCAAAATATAAAGACAGCAGATGTAAATTTGAAAAAAACTAACAAGTACCAATCACCACTTTACAAATTAACAAATAGAAATAAAACAAATATAGAAAGTAAAATAATACCATTTTATTGGACTAATACATTTAGCTTTCAGAGGCCAAAACCTCCGTCCTCGGGTCAGTACAGTATAGTGCTATTACAGTATCCTATCCTGACCTGAGGAAGGGGGTTTTGTTCTCCGAAAGTTAGTCAAAATGTATTAAAATTAGTCCAATAAAAAGATTACCTTATTTACATGTTCTATTATAAACATTTAACACATCTACAATACTTTATCCTAAAGCAAAAAAAATAAAAAAATATATTTTATTTACAGTTTGTTGTCTCTGGTTTCTGCTTTCCTCATCTTCTTTTCACCGTCTTCCTTCCATCCAGCATCTGTCTTCACTCTCTCTCTCTGCCATCCAGTGTCTGCCCTCTCTGCAGTCCCTTCCATCCACTGCCTGCCCTTTCTCTCTGCCCCTTCAATCCACCATTTGCCCTCCCTCTCCCATCCATCCAGGGTCTGCCCTCCCTCTCGCTCCCCCTTCCATCTAGGATCTGTCCCCTCTCTCTCTCTGCCCCTTTTTTCAGCCCCCAGTTCCAGCCCCCTTCTCCCCTCTGAACACCCCCACCCCAGTCCCCTTCTCCCCTCCCCTGTCTGAGACACCCACCCCAGTCCCCTTCTCCCCACCCCAGTCCCCTTCTCCCCTCTGAGATCCCCACCCCAGTCCCCTTCTCCCCTCTGAGATCCCCACCCCAGTCCCCTTGTCTCCTTCTCCCCTCCCCTTTTCCCCTCTGAACACCCCCACCCCAGTCCCCTTCTCCCCTCCCCTGTCTGAGATCCCCACCCCAGTCCCCTTCTCCCCACCCCAGTCCCCTTCTCCCCTCCCCTTCTCCTCTCTACCCCCAACCCAGTCCCCTTCTCCCCTCTGAACACCCCCACCCCAGTCCCCTTCTCCCCTCTGAGATCCCCACCCCAGTCCCCTTCTCCCCTCTGAACACCCCCACCCGAGTCCCTTTCGCCCCTCTCCTTCCCCACCTCAGTCCCTTTCGCCCCTCTCCTTCCCCACCTCAGTCCCCTTCGCCCCTCTGAGATCCCAACCCCAGTCCCCTTCTCCCCTCCCCTTTTCCCCTCTGAACACCCCCACCCCAGTCCCCTTCTCCCCTCTGAACACCCCCACCCGAGTCCCTTTCGCCCCTCTCCTTCCCCACCTCAGTCCCGTTAAAACTGGCGAAGCAGCGTCGCAGGCAGCGCCTCGTGCCCTGCTTGTAAAAAAAAAAATCAAATCTCCTTTCTTCTCCTCGTCTTGACGTCTACTCGGGCCTTCCAATCAAATTGATGAGTCGACGTCAAGATGAGGAGGAGAAGGAAGGAGATTTGATTTTTTTTTTTTACAAGCAGGGCACGAGGCGCTGCCTGCAACGCTGCTTCGCCGTTTTTTTTTAATGTGCGGCGCCGTGGGAACGGCTACGGGAGGCGGCGGGAGCGGAGCACCTTCCACCCACTGGCACCCGGGGCGGACCGCCCCCCCCTTGGTACGCCACTGGCATGATGCCACATAGCCTAATATCCCCTGAGCTCAAATGGTGGCCTGATTTCTGATCTTAAACCAGGATCCTCCCTGATTGGTAAGCTGAGGTCAGCCTTGCTAATATGGGGGATGGAACCAGGCTGGTATTTCCCAATGGGTTTAAAAGGCTGCATGTAGGCTGGCAGGGCATCTTTTGCTGTCCCTGCATACAGGTTTACTCACCCAACCCATGTTTGGTATGGAATATCTTCCCTTAATAACTTTTGTTAGACTCTGTTAGAGTACAGGGCTGGGGGAAGTTCCAAGGTCCCCTCCCCCTCCCTTCCTTCCTTCGAGTTCCAAGGTGCCCCCCTCCCTCCGTCCGTCCGAATTTTAAAAGCCCTCTTCTTACCTCGTCAGTGAAAAGCGTGTACTGCAGACTCAGCGCTTTAGCCTTCCCTTCCATCTTTCGGCTCTGGTCCCGCCCTCATTTCCTGTTTCCGCAAGGGCGAGACCAGAGCCGAAAGATGGAAGGGAAGGCTGAAGCGCCGAGCCAGCAGCAGTGCACGCTTTTCACTGACGAGGTAAAAAGAGGGCTTTTAAAATTCGGACGGACGGAGGGAGGGACGGACGACCCTGGAACTCGGAGGGAAGGACTTTTAAAATTCTGGCTGGGCTGGAACTGGAAGGGAACTTCCGGTGCGTTAAATATTGGGGGTGCTCGAGTACCCACGGAGTCAGCGCCTATGCCAGAAGCCTAAGAAATAAGATGGGAGAGTTAGAATATATTGCACTAAATGAAAAATTAGATATAATAGGCATCTCTGAGACCTGGTGGCAGGAGGATAACCAGTGGGACACTGTCATACCGGGGTACAAATTATATCATAGTGATAGGGTGGATCGAATTGGTGGAGGGGTAGCATTGTATGTTAAGGAGAGCCTTCAATCAAATAGATTGAAAATTCTGCAGGAAACAAAACGCATCTTGGAATCCCTGTGGATTGAAATTCCAAGTGTAAAGGGGAAAAGGATAGTGATAGGAATGTACTACCGTCTAGCTGGCCAGGATGAACAGACTGATGTAGAAATGTTAAAGGAATTTAGGGACTCAACAAACTGGGCAACACAATAATAAAAGGTGATTTCAATTACCCCAATGTTGACTGGGTAAATGTAACATCGGGGCATGCTAGGGAGGTAAAATTCCTTGACAAAATCAAAGATTGCTTTATGGAGCAGCTGGTACAGGAGCTGACGAATGAAGGAAAAATTCTAGACCTAGTCCTTAGTGGAGCACATGATCTGGTGCAGGAGGTAATGGTGCTGGGGCCACTTGATAACAGTGATCATAATATGATCAGATTTGATATTGGCTTTGAAGTAAGTATAGGGAAAGGGAAATGGGACTTGACATACCGCTTTTCTGTGGTATTTTGCAACTAAATTCAAAGCGGTTTACATATATACAGGTACTTATTTTGTACCTGGGGCAACGGAGGGTTAAGTGACTTGCCCACAGTCACAAGGAGCTGCAGTGGGAATTGAACCCAGTTCCCCAGGATTGAAGTCCACTGCACTAACTACTAGACTAATCCTCCGCTCAGGAAATCCAATGCATTAGCGTTTAACTTTTTAAAAAAGAGACTATGATAAAATGAGAAGAACGGTGAAAAAAAAAACAGAGGAGTGGCTGCGAGGGTCAAAAATTTTACATCAGGCGTGGTTGCTGTTCAAAAACACCATCCTGGAAGCCCAGGCCACATATATTCCGCATATTAAAAAAGGAGGACGGAAGACCAACGACAGCCGGCATGGTTAAACAGTGAAGGAAGCTATTAAAGCTAAAAGAAAATCCTTCAGAAAATGGAAGAAGAAACAAACTGAAAATAATAAGAAACAGCATAAAGAATGTCAAGTCAAATGCAAAGCGCTGATAAGGAAGGCAAAGAGGGACTTTGAAAAAAAGATTGCGATGGAGGCAAAAACACATAGTAAAATATTTTTTAGGTATATTAAAAGCAGGAAGCCGGCAAAAGAATTGGTTGGACCGCTAGATGACTGAGGGGTAAAAGGGGCAATCAGGGAAGACAAAGGCATAGCAGAGAGATTAAATGAATTCTTTGCTTCGGTCTTCACCGAGGAAGATTTGGGAGAAATGGTATTCAAAGCTGATGAGTCGGAGAAACTGAATGAAATCTGTATAAACCTGGAGGATGTAATGGGTCAGTTCTACAAACTGAAGAGTAGCAAATCTCCTGAACCGAATGGTATTTATCCCAGATTCTCCGAGGACAAGCAGGCTGCTTGTTCTCACTGATGGGTGACGTCCACGGCAGCCCCTCCAATCGGAAACTTCACTAGCAAAGGCCTTTGCTAGTCCTCGCGCGCCCATGCGCACCGAGCATGCGCGGCCGTCTTCCCGCCCGAACCGGCTCGTGTTCGTCAGTCTTCTTTTGTCCGCGCTCGGTACGGTCGTGTTTTCGCCGTGTCGGGCCCCGCAAAGTCAACCTCGCGCGTTCGTCGTGTTGTTTAAAAAAAAAAAAAAACATTCTGTGTGGAAAAAGACCATTTGGTCTTTTTTTCCCCCCGCTATTTTCAGCTTTTTCGCCCCGGTAAGTTTTCTTTCGTTGTCGGGGTAGGCCGCTTTTAGGCCTCGGGTCGAAGTTTTCTTCCCCTTGTTTTTCGGGTGCCTTTTCCGCCATTTCGACCTCATCGGCGTGATTTTTCCGCCCATGACATCGAAGTCTCCCAGCGGCTTCAAGAAGTGCACCCAGTGCGCCCGGGACATCTCGCTCACTGACAGGCACGCGTCGTGTCTTCAGTGCTTAGGGGCTGGGCACCGCCCGCAGGCCTGTAGTCTGTGTTCCCTTTTGCAAAAGCGGACTCAGGTAGCGAGATTGGCCCAGTGGAACGTTTTGTTCTCGGGCTCTTCGTCGGCATCGGCACCGGGGGTATCGAGTGCATCGACGTCTTCAGCGTCCAGAACTTCATCCTCGGCCGCCAGTGCATCGAGTGCTTCGAGGCATCGGCCCTCTGCATCGGCGCTGAGACATCGGACAGCTGCATCGACGTCGGTGGTACCGGGACCTCGTCGGCTGATGTCGTTGGACGGTGGTGCTTCGTCTGGAGTGCAGGTGAGGGCTGTCCATTCCCCTGCTGGTGGCGGTGAGCCTTCGGGTGGGTCTCCCCCTACCCTGAGGGCTCCTGCGGTACAGCCCCCCCGAGACCGACCTCCTTCGGCCTCGGCCCCGAGGAAGCGACGGCTGGATTCTACGTCCTCCTCGTCGGTGCCGGGAAGCTCCGGTGACATGCTTCGTTCCAAGAAGTCGAAGAAGCATCGTCATCGGTCTCCTTCCCGTGTCGGCACCGAGAGCTCTGGGTCGCCGAGGGAGTCGGCACCCAGCAGGCATCGGCACCGAGAGGACCGCTCACCCTCTGTTCAGGAGGTGTCGATGCGCTCCACTCTGGACAGCCCGGAACAGCCTCCACGCCCGGAACAGGTTCTGACGTCGACGCCTGCATCGACCTCCATGCCTTTCTCTGCAGCCGCTCTGAACGAGAGCCTCCGGGCCGTTCTCCCAGAGATTCTGGGAGAGCTGTTGCGCCCTAACCCTCCGGTACCGGCGGTGCTTGCGCCACCGGTACCGTCGAGCGTGGCGCCGGCTGGCCCATCGCCCGAGGTGAGGTCTCCGGCGTCGGTGCCGCGTGCGGTACCGGCTGCCGCCGCCTCCCAGGAGGGCTCCCCGACTACGTCAGCGGAGGGAGCTTCGCCGATGCGGGCGAGGGAGTCTACCTCTCGACGCCCCCATCGTGGACGTGGCTCCACAGAGTCGAGTCGGGCACGGTTGCAGACACAGGTCCGTGAACTTGTGTCTGACACCGAGGGTGAGGCCTCGTGGGAAGAGGAGGAAGACCCCAGATATTTCTCTGACGAGGAGTCTGAAGGTCTTCCTTCCGATCCCACTCCCTCTCCTGAGAGACAGCTTTCTCCCCCCGAGAGTCTGTCTTTTGCTTCCTTTGTCCGGGAGATGTCTACGGCCATCCCCTTCCCGGTGGTTGTGGAGGACAAGCCCAGGGCTGAAATGTTTGAGCTCCTGGACTATCCTTCTCCACCTAAGGAAGCGTCCACTGTACCCATGCACCATGTCCTAAAAAAGACATTGCTGGCGAACTGGACCAAGCCTTTAACTAATCCCCACATCCCCAAGAAGATCGAGTCCCAGTACCGGATCCATGGGGACCCAGAACTGATGCGCACTCAGTTGCCTCATGATTCTGGAGTTGTGGATCTGGCCCTAAAGAAGGCTAAGAGTTCTAGGGAGCATGCTTCGGCGCCCCCGGGCAAGGACTCTAGAACCTTAGACTCCTTTGGGAGGAAGGCCTACCATTCTTCTATGCTCGTGGCCAAAATTCAGTCCTACCAGCTCTACACGAGCATACACATGCGGAACAATGTGCGGCAGTTGGCGGGCTTGCGCCTCTGCGCCCAGGGTGTTCACAAAGTGCTTGGCTGTAGTAGCAGCGGCACTTCGCAGGCTGGGGGTGCACGTGTTCCCATATCTCGACGATTGGCTGGTGAAGAACACATCCAAGGCAGGAGCCCTGCAGTCCATGCAGATGACTATTCGCCTCCTGGAGCTACTGGGGTTTGTGATAAATTATCCAAAGTCCCACCTTCTCCCAGTGCAGAAACTCGAGTTCATAGGAGCTCTGCTGGATTACCGGACGGCTCGCGCCTATCTCCCAGAGGCGAGAGCCAACAACTTGTTGTCCCTCGTCTCGCGGGTGCGAGCGTCACAGCAGATCACAGCTCGGCAGATGTTGAGATTGCTGGGCCACATGGCCTCCACAGTTCATGTGACTCCCATGGCCCGCCTTCACATGAGATCTGCCCAATGGACCCTAGCTTCCCAGTGGTTTCAGGCTGCTGGGGATCTAGAAGACGTGATCCACCTGTCCACGAGTTTTCTCGAATCCCTGTATTGGTGGACGATTTGGTCCAATTTGACTCTGGGACGTCCTTTCCAAATTCCTCAGCCACAAAAAGTGCTGACCACGGATGCGTCTCTCCTGGGATGGGGAGCTCATGTCGATGGGCTTCACACCCAAGGAAGCTGGTCCCTCCAGGAACGCGATCTGCAGATCAATCTTCTGGAGTTGCGAGCGATCTGGAACGCTATGAAGGCTTTCAGAGATCGGCTGTCCCACCAAATTATCCAAATTCAGACAGACAACCAGGTTGCCATGTACTACGTCAACAAGCAGGGAGGCACCGGATCTCGCCCCCTGTGTCAGGAAGCCGTCAGCATGTGGCTCTGGGCTCGCCGTCACGGCATGGTGCTCCAAGCCACATATCTGGCAGGCGTAAACAACAGTCTGGCCGACAGGTTGAGCATGATTATGCAACCTCACGAGTGGTCGCTCAATTCCCGTGTAGTGCGACAGATCTTCCAGGTGTGGGGCACCCCCTTGGTAGACCTCTTCGCATCTCGAGCCAACCACAAAGTCCCTCAGTTCTGTTCCAGGCTTCAGGCCCACGGCAGACTGGCATCGGATGCCTTCCTCCTGGATTGGGGGGAGGGTCTGCTGTATGCTTATCCTCCCATACCTCTGGTGGGGAAGACTTTGTTGAAACTCAAGCAAGACCGAGGCACCATGATTCTGATTGCTCCTTTTTGGCCGCGTCAGATCTGGTTCCCTCTTCTTCTGGAGTTGTCCTCCGAAGAATCGTGGAGATTGGAGTGTTTTCCGACCCTCATCACACAGGACGAAGGGGCGCTTCTGCATCCCAGCCTCCGGTCCCTGGCTCTCACGGCCTGGATGTTGAGAGCGTAGACTTTGCCTCTTTGGGTCTGTCAGAGGGTGTCTCCCGTATCTTGCTTGCTTCCAGAAAAGATTCCACTAAGAGGAGTTACTTCTTTCTATGGAGGAGGTTTGCCGTCTGGTGTGACAGCAAGGCCCTAGATCCTCGCTCTTGTCCTACACAGACCCTGCTTGAATACCTTCTGCACTTGTCTGAGTCTGGTCTCAAGACCAACTCTGTAAGGGTTCACCTTAGTGCAATCAGTGCATACCATTACCGTGTGGAAGGTAAGCCGATCTCAGGACAGCCTTTAGTTGTTCGCTTCATGAGAGGTTTGCTTTTGTTAAAGCCCCCTGTCAAGCCTCCTACAGTGTCATGGGATCTCAATGTCGTTCTCACCCAGCTGATGAAACCTCCTTTTGAGCCACTGAACTCCTGCCATCTGAAGTACTTGACCTGGAAGGTCATTTTCTTGGTGGCAGTTACTTCAGCTCGTAGAGTCAGTGAGCTTCAGGCCCTGGTAGCCCAGGCCCCTTACACCAAATTTCATCATAACAGAGTAGTCCTCCGCACTCACCCTAAGTTCTTGCCAAAGGTCGTGTCGGAGTTCCATCTGAACCAGTCAATTGTCTTGCCAACATTCTTTCCCCGTCCTCATTCCTGCCCTGCTGAACGTCAGCTGCACACATTGGACTGCAAGAGAGCATTGGCCTTCTACCTGGAGCGGACACAGCCCAACAGACAGTCCGCCCAATTGTTTCTTTTGATCCCAATAGGAGGGGAGTGGCTGTGGGGAAACGCACCATATCCAATTGGCTAGCAGATTGCATTTCCTTCACTTACTGGGCTGGGCTGACTCTTGAGGGTCATGTCACGGCTCATAATGTTAGAGCCATGGCAGCGTTGGTAGCCCACTTGAAGTCAGCCTCTATTGAAGAAATTTGCAAAGCTGCGACGTGGTCATCTGTCCACACATTCACATCTCATTACTGCCTGCAGCAGGATACCCGACGCGACAGTCGGTTCGGGCAGTCAGTTCTTCAGAACCTGTTTGGGCTTTAGGATCCAACTCCACCCCCCGAGGGCCCTGTTTGTTCTGTTCCAGGCTGCACTCTCAGTTAGTTGGTAAATTTTTTAGGTCAATCTCAGTTATGTCCTCGCCGTTGCGAGGCCCAATTGACCATGTTTGTTGTTTTGAGTGAGCCTGGGGGCTAGGGATACCCCATCAGTGAGAACAAGCAGCCTGCTTGTCCTCGGAGAAAGCGAATGCTACATACCTTTAGAAGGTATTCTCCGAGGACAGCAGGCTGATTGTTCTCACAAACCCGCCCGCCTCCCCTTTGGAGTTGTCTTCCCTTGTCTTTGTCTTGCTACATACGGGACTGACGAACACGAGCCGGTTCGGGCGGGAAGACGGCCGCGCATGCGCGGTGCGCATGGGCGCGCGAGGACTAGCAAAGGCCTTTGCTAGTGAAGTTTCCGATTGGAGGGGCTGCCGTGGACGTCACCCATCAGTGAGAACAATCAGCCTTCTGTCCTCGGAGAATACCTTCTACAGTTATGTAGCATTCGCTGTACTGATAGAACTGAAAAATGAACTTGTGGAACTATTGTTAGTAATATGTAATTTATCCTTAAAATCATGTCTGGTACTGGAAGATTGGAGGGTGGCCAATGTAACGCCGGTTCCAGAGGAGATCCAGGAAATTATAGACCAGTGAGTCTGACGTTGGTGCCGGGCAAATTGATAGAGACTATTATAAAGAACAAAATTAGAGAGCATATTCAAAAGCATGGATTAATGAGACAAGGCCAACGTGGATTTAACGAAGGGAAATCTTGCCTCACCAATCTATTACATTTCTTTGTAGGGGTGAACAAACATGTGGATAAAGGTGAGCCGGTTGATATTGTGTATCTGGATTTTCAGAAGGCGCTTGACAAAGTACCTCATGAAAGACTCCAGAGGAAATTGGAGAGTCATGGGATAGGAGGTAGTGTCCTATTGTGGATTAAAAACTGGTTAAAAGATAGAAAACAGAGAGTAGGGTTACATGTTCAGTATTCTCAATGGAGAAGGGTAGTTAGTGGGGTTCCCCAGGGGTCTGTGCTAGGACTGCTGCTTTTTAACATATTTATAAATGACCTAGAGATGGGAGTAACTAGTGAGGTAATTAAAATTGCTGACGACACAAAGTTATTCAAAGTTGTTAAATCGCAGGAGGATTGTGAATAATTACAAGAGGACCTTATGAGACTGGGTGTCTAAATGGCAGATGATGTTTAATGCGAGCAAGTGCAAAGTGATGCATGTGGGAAAGAGGAACCTGAATTATAGCTACGTCATGCAAGGTTCCACTTATGCTTCTTGGAACGACTTGCCCACTACTAGCTGGGGCTTCCACACCTGCCATTGTCCAGTAGCGGCCTAAGATCCCCTCTCCCCCCCCCTCCCCCCCCACAGAACGTGACAGATTGGAAAGGCCATGAGCTCAGTCAAGTCACTGATCTTGAAGTTGCTCCAGCAAGCACTCCTCCATCTTCAGCAGCTCTGTGGTTTGGTTCAAGACCTGTCTACCTGCATGGACCACCTTCAGATATTGGCAATATCTCCTGCCTCAGTCTCAATACCACTAGCCACCTCTCCATCTTCTGGTGCGTATGCTTCAGGGTCAGGAATCTGGCTTGCAACTTCTCCTTGTTACGATGGGAATCCTAGGACCTGTAGAGGTTTTATTAACCAGTGTATGGTAATTTTTGAACTTTAGGCCTGGGACTTTGCTTATGATAGGGCTCGAATGGCTTATATTGTATCTATCCTGTCAGGCCAGGCCCTGGCCTGAGCATCACCTCTCTGGGAGTGTAATGACCCAGTGCTCAACAATTTGGATGGCTTCTTTGAACAGTTTCACAGGTTGTTCAAAGAGCTGGAAAAGCCTCTTCTGCAGCAGCCAAGCTCCTGAAACCAAGGCAAGGGTCACAAACTCTTGGGAATTATGCTGTTCAGTTCTGCACATTAGCCACTGACTTGAGTTGGGACAGCCTATTAGCAGTTTTTTTGGCAAGGGCTGACAAATAAGACGAGTTGACTGGATGGGACCTTCCTTCATCCTTTGACCTCATTCATCTCTGCAACCAAGTGGATATTGATTTTTCAGGAGCGGGCTTGGGAACAGCAGTCCTCCTACAGAATGATTCATCTGGCGCCTAGCTTCCAGTGGACCCTATGGGTTTTTAGCGAGACCCACACTCCTTCCGATCTCAGAGAGCCTATGCAAGTGGACTGCTCAGAACAGGAGAACAGAGATGCCAGTCTCAGAATTTGTGTCTGTATTGCGGAGAGAAAGGCCACTATGCTATCAGATGCCCAAGGAAGTCGGGAAAGCTGTCTGGCCTAGCCCTGGCTGGGGAAACAGTGCTAGGCTCGTTTGTCTGGATTCCCTACACTCAACTCACAAGTACATAAATACATAAGTATTGCCATATTGGGACTGACGGAAGGTCCATCAAGCCCAGCATCCTGTTTCCAACAGTGGCCAATCCAGGTCACAAGTACCTGGCAAGATACCAAAACAGTACAACACATTTTATGCTGCTTATCCTAGAAATACACCACAAAAATAGTAGAACTTAAAGCAAGAGTGATACTAGTTGTTAATCTTGTCCAACCACTCACTGGTTCACATTGTGTTGAAAGGGGAAGTCTCATATGGTCACCAGAGTTTGATTCAATACCACCTGTATAAGTGGACCCCTGTTCCGTGACAGTTGTAATCATTGACTAACCCCCGACCGTTCTCTGATTTTTCTTATTTTTATATTAATGCAAGTTTTTTTTATGGCTTTTCCAGTTTATCTCTCAACCGCCATATACTAGATCATTCATTCGACAGTATATATAACCCAACAGATGAACTGAGCATTTCATAACAACTTAACTATCATCAGAGGTATTACGCCAAACACTTATCTGTGTATCCGTATGCTGGTGCTGTCCCAACCAGGTGCCTGTTTCGCTCCTTAAGGCTTTATCAAGGGATAAGCACACTCTGGATAGGCTTGCAACCTCTCCGTCAGCTTACCCCTTGATAAAGCCTTAAGGAACGAAACAGGCACCTGTCGGGACAGCACCAGCATGGTGGTGACAGTAAAGTGGGATCTATGGATTATGGTTGTACCTCCTCCTCTTTTTCCATTCCTTGTCCAGTGGGTAATTTTGTAATCAGGGGGGGCATGTCAAGAATTATTGTGTCTTTAGAATCATGAATCCAGGTCTCGCTAATAAAAAGAAGATCAAGATTATATGAAACAATCCAGTCTGTTATAGTAGTTGTTTTATTGACGGCTGACCTGGCATTAATATATCCCAGTTGGATTGGTTGGAAGGATTCGGAAAGGGTCGAAGATGTATTAATTTTGATTAGTTGTCTATCCTCTTAGAGTCTAGTCTTATTTTGTCCTTTCTTTCCTTTAAATTGGTTGTAACCATAAGAAGTAGATTTTCCTTTTAACTGGTAATTACTTTTCTGGTGAGGGTATTATATTTAGGTAGTCTGTAAGGATAAAGTAAAGTGGGTATGTTGTTTTCTATGGGAGTGACGGTCACTACGTGGGAGATCAAAGATAGAGAATACAATATTATAGTCAATTTGGTAATAATCATTTTGCCTTTGATTTATAAAATACAGTAAGGCTAATGTAAAACTGAAGACTGAGCAGTTTAGGGTAGTATGACTGGTGAAACTTACAATTAATAGTAAAATGTATTAAATTGTAATCTAATGCAATAAAGCAGTAGAAGCTAATAGAATTTTAACAAAACAATAAAGATATTCAGTATGTTCATAAGAATATACCGTCGATGTAATACATAATTGTCAGTAGAAAATATTCACAACCATATTAGGGAATGCAGCCGATTAATTAGTAGGACTTTCTAAAGACAGAGTTAGCTAAATAGCTAAATTCACAGCAGTATTAAGGAATACAGTGGATAATTAATAGGACTACATAGTTGAATTCACAGCAGTATAAGGAATTCAATGGAAGATTAGCAGGACTAAATAGTTAATTTCATAATGATATTAAGGAATTCAGTGGATAATTAGCAGGACAAATAGTTAAATTAACACAGTATTAAGGAATACTGTGGATAATTAGCAATAAATTTAATATCCAGCTAAACAGGACCTTGAAGTGGTAGGTAGATGAACAGATTGTATCTTAGCTGGTTCCGTGTAGCTGATAGTGGGATCAAATTCAGACCCTAAACAGGTCTCTATAATACTGGTAGATGTGGTAGATAGAGATTTAGCTGGTTCAGTGTAGCTGAAATTGGAGGTCAAGTTTTGATCTTAAATAGGCAAAGTAGTGCCTGGCTGGTTCTGTATAGATGAATCGCAGGTCAAATTTAAACCCTAAGCAGAGTTTAGTGTACTAGGTGGATGGGCAGATAATGACTTAGTTGTTACTGTACAGCTGAGATTGGTTGGAGATCGATTACATGTGTTAGTGTTCCAATTTTGGGGAGCACTGCGTAAACATTGAGGCTTTCCTGTCAGGTCGCTTAGGCCCCAAAATATCTGATGTCCCAGTATGGAGAGGCAAATACAATAGTCCTCGAATGTCAGTGCAGATTAGCCCCAGTAATTAGTACTCGCTGTTCGTGGTTCTTCCCGATGCTAGTTGTACTGAACCTTTGGGGACGCTCTGAGCCACGTGGTAGGCTCTTATGTGTCCTTGGGACTCTGGATTTGCATCCTGTTTAGGTCGGGTGCGGTGAACTTTGACAGGTCTGGTCTTGGCTGCAGAACCCAGGTCCAAAGTGTGCGCCCGGGTCAGGAAAATATAGATTCAGCTGAGCCTGCCATGAGTGAGAAAGCGCGGGGTACAAATGTAACTAAAATAAAAAAAAAAAAACTCACCGCACGTTATTCGACAGGCCTTAGCAAAACCAGCAATATGAGGTAATTGTGGCTGGTTTACTTCAAGGCAGGAAAATTAGGAGGCCGCTAGACTAATATGTCGGCGTGCAGTCGTGGGTATTCACTGCGGTTCCCTGCGTCTCTCGAATCAAGCCCCTTCAATGTGGCCGCGGCAAAACCGGCGGTGCAAGAGTCAGTCGCGGCTGATTATTTGCTTCAAGGCGGGGAAACTAGGAGGTCACCAGGCTGGCACGTCTGCAACGCGTTGGGAGAAGGCATTTTGAGTGATATCAGACAATGCCACGACAGTAGCATTGTAGGCGGAACTCCCATACTGTGGGTCAGAGAAGCATCTGCAAACTCTCTCGGCGGTCCTCGATGCAGGCAAGGACAACGTCCAGGCAGACTTTCTCAGTCAAATATCTCCTGGATCCAGAGGAGTGGGAGCTGGTTAAGGGCAGCCCATCTTTCTGGAACAGTCTCCCCCTTCCCCAGAATGTTGCCCAGTTCCTAACAAATCTAAAACACTCCTCCTTGCACCATCATCTTATTCACGCATTGAGACTCTGGAGCTCTGCTTGGTCCTGTGTGTGGAATGGGGAGCACTTATGAAAATGCTACCCTGGAGGTTCTGAATATCAGCTTTCTACCAAACAGCCTAAATTTGACTTCCAGAACTTCCCTCCCACATTTTCCTATATCACTAGTACCCACATGTACCAAGACTGCAGGCTGCTTCGTAGCACTCTAAAAGAAATCTCATCTAGGTGAAGCATGCAGTCCACCATCTTTGTGGCAGGCAGGCAGGGAAGTGACCAAGCGATCCTCACATCCACTAGCTACCCAGCTATTTACATGATCAAATCTCTAATTACAACGGCTGTCCTAACCTTTCTCTCCTGGGCAGAAGCCCCTGGAGAAACACCCTTGGTGCAAAAGGATATGGCAGGTCCTGACTATGGGATCATTTCCTTCCTTTCCATGGTGATGCTCTCTCTGCAGGTGACTTTTCTCCTCAATGGCAGCAGAGAGGTTGCCAGACTAAATGTAGGCCTCCTGTACAAATCTATCTGCCTCAGCTCCTCCAAGTCTGCTACTAAACAAGCCTTCAAAGATCAGACATGTTCCCTCCAGGAGATTCAAAAAAGCTAATTCTACGTTATCTGAAGGAGATGCATGGATTTTCATCATTTTGGTCATCTTTGTCCTTTTCCATGGCCCTCAGAAGGGTCAGGCAGCTTTCAAGGCCTCTATTGCAAGGTGGATCTAGGTGGCTGTTGAGACTGCCTACATTTGCAGGAATCATCAGGTGCCTCTGGTCTTGAAAGCCCACTCCACTCCTGGACAGTGACTTTGGAGATTTGTAGGATGGCGATGTAGACATCACTCCATTCCTTTGTGAAGCACTACAGGTTGGACGTGTTGGCGAGGGCCCATTTGGTCTTTGACAGAACTGTCATTAGGGGTGCTTTGTTTTCCCCTACCCAGTAGTTCGGTATATCCCACTGTTCAGAACATATGGCCCAGAATACTAAGAAGGTGAAATTAGGTTTTACCCGATAATTTCCTTTTCTTTAGTCAGGCCATCCCGTTCTGGGGTGCTCTGCGTTTTTCCTTTTTTTTTTTTTAACTGAGTCTGGATTATGCAGGCTAGTGAGTCCCACTCTGTGGCATTATGTTCGCCATTTCAGCTGCAGTGGTTGATAGGGCACAGGTGTGCATTACATAGGAACCTTCTGCTACTTTGGTAGATGCATACTGGAGTTTTCTACTAATCTCCAGCAGGTTATACTGTTGAGTTAATTGGAAAAGATACCTCCATCTGCTGGTAGGAGGGGATAACACCCACTTGTTCAGAATGGTATGGCCCCGACTAAAGGTAAGGAACTTATCGGAGCAGGCATAATTTCACCTCAACTCTTCCAGTATCTCAGATGCCCCATGCCAAATGCAAGATATCTAGAGTCCATATTCAAATATTGCCAAAATGTGATGTATAAATGCTTTTCAAAATATGAAACATACAAACTATATTATAATTTTTGTGTGCAATAATAAGAAACAAGGTTTTTCTTTAACATATTTTTGATAAAATATTTTCCTAGAAACTTTTTGATGTTGAATTATTAGGCAGGTTTTTATAGGCTATTTTGGATAATCTAGATGTTTTTCCCTTAGGACATGACTTCCCATTTTTTCCTTTTCTTTCTCCAGTTGAGCCCAGGACTTTCAGTGAGGCAGAGAGTAAAGGAGTCAGCAGCAGGAATCCAGGAGAGAGTGCTTATAGGAAGAGAAGGAGGAAGCAGAGATTTCCACGGCACTTCAGCATGAGTCCTGCCACCACCCCAGCTCATATGCTGACAGAACTGGTGAGTTTGTATTCTATTTTATCAGCATCCAGAAAAAGAAGGAACAAGTTCAGAAAAACACTCTCTTACACTTCAGTGTACTGAGATCTGCAGCTGAAACCACAGAAGAGCTAGCAAGTGAGGTCTTACACTAAACAGTGACCTTGATTATCTGCTGCCTTCAAGTGGGAATTCAGAGGTAGGACAACATTCAGGACCATAAAGTATGTGCATAGTTAAGTTTTGAAAATTATCCTAGGGAAACTGTGTGCTTCCCAGTACACCTGCTCATTGGCAAACACAAATGTTTAGGTTCATTTACATGCAGGTGCTTGAATTGTCAAAGTATGTACATAAATTAATACCCCTTGGTGACTACAGCAGATACTCAGTGTTGCTGCATTATCTCCTGATATCATTCTTCAAGTCCCATCCCCATGTGGCCCAGCAATAGAAACAGTGGTTAATTACATCACCTGCTGCCATGGAGCCAAGTGTTATGATAAGTGCTGTGTGATTTTGTGCTTTGTACCACAAAACTTGTCCAATACAGCAGTTGGAGATAATGCACTTACCAGTTTCTCCTTCCGCTGGGCTACATGAGATGATTGAAGAATGAGATTGGGAGGTGGCAACACTGCTAGAAGTAGCACCCCTGACTGAAGAAATGTTTTAGGTACCCTTGTAGATGGGAAGACAAGTAGAAGAGAGTATTCTTCTAAAACCTCCGCAGCACCCTCAACACCCTGCTGTGTGCATCCAACTGTACCCTACTCCTCTAGACACCTTCTTCATACCAAATGTATCACACCCACACTCACATTGAGTACCTAATACCCTTCCCCTTGGTCCCTGCCTCAGACATCCCCACTGCAGTACTGCCTTAAACACCCCAACTCCTTCTTGGCATCTTTGATGCTGTTTGTATTACAAGTTCTGTTTTATTGGATGTTAGTGCTGTACCATCTATTATCCATCAGCTTTGATTGAAAGTATTGCTTGACTTCTGAGGCAGGCGCGTGAAGCGCCGAAATGCAGGACTATGTAGCCATATACAAAGTTGATTTTTCATAATAAATAACACATGTTGGAACCACATTGGTCTGCCCATTTCTTCTTTTTCTTCGTGTTTCTGTATTTGTTGTTAAGGGAACACTTCTTCTTTTTTCCTTTTTTTTTTGTACAGTCTCTCACACCATACTCCTGTTATGCCCCAGATATGCACAAGCCCTTACTTCCCCATCTCTGACATGTCACACACAGTAGACAACCCTATATCTCCAGATAACCCTGTAAACAGCCTACTTCCTTAGCATCCCTCTGGACCAGCCCAGAATGTGACTGATGGGTTGTGCACGCCTTCCAGGAGGTGGAGACTGAGAAAAAAACTGTGACTCTAGAGAGAGCCAGTAAGAGTCCTTGCCAACCAGAGAAAGATCCAGTAATCTCAGTCTCCAGCAGGTGGAAGGTGGTGAGCCCTTCAGTCTCATTCTTGTATTTCTCTATTTGTTTCTGTATTTTTTCTATATTTTCTCTTATTGGCTTTATTCTCTGTGCACCCTTTTATTTCTGACAAGCAAAAAGCCTGTTATGTGGATGCAAAGGTCCGCGGGGCCTTTTTAGTACCTCGGGGGTGCTAAATTCGGGTGGCCGGGTCTCTCCCCCTTGTCCTCCCTGATATTGTTTCTGAGCTTTGTTTAAAAAGTCCCCATATGTTTGATTTAGGGACTGAAGTTTAATTGGCACTGCTTCAGCCCCTTCTCAGAAGGGTGTCCTGTAAATTCTGCACCGCTATGGAAGCTTCTTCGGGGGAAGGGGTAGGGACGTCGTCTTCGTCCTCAGCGGCGGCAGGGGTGGGGGGGGGGGGTCTGTTTTGGCTGATTCTGTAGCGGCAGGCTCAGCTCCGTCGGCGGCTCCGATTTCAGTGGGAACCGCCGCCATCTTGTCTCCCTCCTTGTTCGCCTGCAGTGCTGGTTGCGGTCCCTCCCCCCAGTCCTCCCGGCTCTTGGCTGGCTCACTATGTGGGTCTTGAAACGGCTCAGACTCTTCGGGGGAAGAGTCCCTGAATTTGGGAGAGGCAGTAACATTTCTTTCTAGTTTTGGAAGACCTCTCGCTCTGCCGATTTGGCGGTTCTCTTTGAAATGCCGCATGTTTATCCTCTTGCCGCTGGGAAAGCTTTGACAGCT
Organism: Microcaecilia unicolor; assembly: GCF_901765095.1. Classification (NCBI taxonomy): domain Eukaryota; kingdom Metazoa; phylum Chordata; class Amphibia; order Gymnophiona; family Siphonopidae; genus Microcaecilia; species Microcaecilia unicolor. The sequence continues at coordinate 69,534,270 of NC_044038.1, read as the reverse complement.
GCGGTTTTCAGTGTCGGCAGGAAACACCGCCATTTTTACAGAAGGTCCTGCCGAGGCAGAGCGGCCGGTTTCTTTCACGGTTGTATTGTTCAAAGTTTTTTCTTCTCAGCCCTTATTTTCTCCAGTAGCACCGTCTGGAGGGATGAATTCCATATTACTAATTATTTCTTTAGCGTTACGGGATGTGGGCAGCGCTCTACATGTGTACTAGCCATAATATCCCTGCTCCCTCTACTTTATTTTTGCTGAGGGTTTTTTAAATTCTTATCTCTGTGCGTTCCATGGTTCTCTCGAATCTGGTGGGTGACCCTGTGTCTGATACACACCCTGTTATCTTGCTAAAGACTCTGTTAGGTCTTTTCTCCGAGGACAAGCAGGCTGCTTGTTCTCACATATGGGTGACGTCCACGGCAGCCCCAGGTCCGGAAAATCTTCCTAGCAACAAAAGTTGCTAAAGCCTTCGAGGGCGCGGCCATCTTCCTGCCCGTCGTGCGAGAGTCCCACTTCAGTCTTCTTTTTTCCGCAGTCAAGAGCGGCTGTTTACGGCGGTTCTGTGCCCCAGTAAAGAAGAGCCTTCGTTTTTAGCCGGCTTTCGCCGTTTTTTTCTTCTTCATTTGTGCTCGTGAACGAGCTGTTTGTTTTTTCTTTTAAAAAAAAAAAGTTTTTCCCTTAGTTTCTTTAATTTTTCCCCTCAAGTTTCCTTTCATCGTCGTGTGCGGCCATTTTGGCCGCCCGTACGGGTTTTCTCCCTTTTTTTTGTGCCTTTACTTTGGCTAATAGATAGGTAACAGTATGAGCTGTTGATCTAAATTGCGTAAACTAATACAAAACAAACTGAACAACAGCCAAATTCAATCCCAAAAGGTCATAAAAAGGCATGCAATACTTAAAAGCATGAAGATTACCCTCAGAAACCAAGATATTAACCAAGGTCTGACCAACAAGACCCGTTATCTATATAAGATTCTGGTGTCCGTGGTCTGATCTCTTTCATTGGGTAAAGAATTGATCTCGCATGCTTACAATCAAAATTTTCTCATAATGCAAACATTTTCACTGAGAATCAAATATTTCCAAAAGCACAGCTATAGCATAAAATAACTTAGCTTTTCTTAGCTGGCTTAATCACCCCTCATTCCAACTGCTTAATTGTGTTCAACGGGGCACCATCGCGAATTTTGATTTCGCCGCCGCTATTTTTCCATCGATGACATCGAGGCTCGCCAGCGGCTTCAAGAAGTGCACTTGGTGCAACCGGGCAATTTCAGGCACCAACCCTCACGCATGGTGTATCCAGTGCCTTGGGCCTGACCATCGCCCAGACGCATGTAAGTTGTGTCTTAGCCTTAAAAAGTGGACACAAACGTTGAGACAAGCTCAACGGGAACGCCTGTTTGGAGCTTTGCCCGGTACTTCGGCGTCCACATTGACAGCGGGACCGAGGTCGGCGGTGTCGATGTCAGCACCGGAGAGTGCATCGACCTCGGGAGCGCAGGTAATGACTGTCCAGAGACCATCACATGCTGGCAGCAGTGAACCATCGAGTGGGTCTCCACCTGCCTCGAGGGCTCCTGCGGTACAGGCCCATCGGGACCAACCCCTTTCGGACACGACCCCGAGGAGGCGTGTGGATTCCATGTCCTCGTCGGTACCGAGGGGTACTGGTGACGTGCCTCGAGCGAAGGCAAAGAAGCACCGTCATCAGTCCCCTTCTTGTCACGGTACCAAGAGCTCCGGGGCTTCAAGGGAATCGGCACCCATGAAGCGTCGACGCCGGGAGGACCGCTCACCCTCCATACAAGAGGTGTCGATGTGCCGGTCTCTGGACAGCCTGGTACCGCCTCCTCCTCCTCAGCAGATTCTGGCTTCGACTCCTGTACCGACTCCACAGCTTTTCTCGACAGACACTCTTGACGAGCCATTCTTGCAGGGATCCTGGAGGGGCTGCTGCGACAGTCTGTTCCGGTACCAGCGGTGCTTGCGACTATGGTACCGTCGATAAATGCGGCGGCTGGCTCCCTGGCCCTCGACGTCGGTGCCGCTTGTGGCATCGGCCTCGACTGCCCCCCAAGTTGACTCTCCGACGTCAATGGAGGGAGCTTCATCGCCGCCGGCACGGGAGTCAACTTCTCGGCATTGCCATTGGGGACATAGCTCTTCGGCGTCGAGACGGGCTCGGCTTCGGACTGCAGTCAGAGAACTCCTATCCGATACCGAAGGAGAGGCCTCGTGGGAGGCAGAGGAAGACCCAAGATATTTCTCTTCTGAGGAGTCTTGTGGCCTTCCCTCTGTCCCTACGCCTTCGCCAAAGAGAAAGCTTTCTCCACCGGAGAGTTTGTCTTTCTCGTCCTTTGTCCGGGAAATGTCTACGGCCATTCCCTTCCCGGTGGTAACTGAGGATGAGCCCAAGGCTGAGATGTTCGAGGTCCTGGACTATCCTTCACCACCTAAGGAGTCATCCACTGTTCCTCTATATAATGTCCTTAAACAGACACTGTTGAGGAACTGGATGAAACCACTATCTAACCCCCACCATGCCTAAGAAGTTTGAGTCCCAGTATAGGATTCACGGGGACCCGGAGTTGATGAAGGCCTCATGACTCGGAGGTTGTGGATTCTGCTCTCAAGAGAGCCAAAAGTACGAGAGATTTCGCCTCGGCACCCCCGGGATGGGAGGCTCGGACTTTGGACTCTTTTGTGAGGAAGGCCTACCAGTCAGCTATGCTCATCTCCAAAATCCAGTCCTACCAGCTCTACACGAGCATTCACTTGCGGAATAATGTGAAGCAACTGGCGGACCTGGTCGATCAGCTCCCTTCGGAGCAGGCCAGGCCTTTTCAGGAGGTGGTCAGGCAGCTGAAGGCGTGTCGTAAATTCCTGTCCAGGGGTGCTTAAGATTCTTTTGATGTGGCATCCAGAGCCGCTGCTCACGATATAGTGATGCACAGACTCTCATGGCTGCGTGCCTCTGACCTCGACAATCGAGTCCTGCAGTGGCTTGCGGATGTTCCTTGCCATGGAGATAATATTTTCGGTGAGAAAGTCGAACAGGTGGTAGAGAAGCTCCACCAGCGGGAAACCGCATTCGACAAACTCTCCCACCGGGCACCTTCAGCATCTACACCCGCCTACTCAGGCTCAACCCCAGTGCGCTCGTTCACATCAACAGTGTGCGCCCAGACAGGCCCCTGCAGCTCCCCAGCAAAAGCAAGGGACGGGCTTTTGACTGACTCCAGGCAATCATACTACTACTACTACTACTATTTAGCATTTCAGCACTGCACAAACATAGAAGAAAGACAGTCCCTGCTCAAAGAGCTTACAATCTAATAGACAAGATATAAAGTAAGCAAATCAAATCAATTAATGTGTACAGGAAGGAGGAGAGGAGGGTAGGTGGAGGCGAGTGGTTACGAGTCAAAAGCAATGTTAAAGAGGTGGGCTTTCAGTCTACAGCATAGCCGCAATCAAAGTGTCCGTGCCGGACGATCTACCGGTCGGGGGGGAGGTTAAGATTTTTTTCACCCAAGGTGGCCTCTTGTAACCTCCGATCGGTGGGTTCTTCAAATAGTCCGACGGGGATACTCCCTCAATTTGATCTCCAAACCTCCAAATTGCCCACCGGGAGCTCAGTCTTTCAGCTTCCAGCACAGGCAGGTACTTGCAGAGGAACTCTCCGCTCTTCTCAGCGCCAGTGTGGTCGAGCCCATACCACCGGGGCAAGAAGGGCTGGGATTCTATTCCAGGTACTTCCTTGTGCAAAAGAAAACAGGAAGGATGCGTCCCATCCTAGACCTAAGGGCCCTGAACAAATTTCTGATTCGAGAAAAGTTCAGGATGCTTTCCCTGTGCACCCTTCTTCCCATGATTCAGAAAAACGACTGGCTATGCTCCCTGGACTTGAAGGATTCTTATGCTTACATCCCGATACTGCCAGCTCACAGACAGTATCTTCAATTCTGTCTGGGAACACAGCATTTTCAGTATTGTGTGCTGCCGTTTGGGCTCGCTTCTGCGCCCCGGGTGTTCACCAAATGCCTGGCAGTCATTGCAGCGTCACTGTGCAGGCTGGGAGTGCATGTGTTCCCTTATCTCGACGATTGGCTGGTGTTGAACACCTCAGAGGCAGGAGCTCTACAGTCCATGCAGATGACTCTCAAACTCCTGGAGCTACTCGGGTTTGCTAAAAAATTACCCAAAGTCCCATCTCCTTCCAGTTCAACAATTAGAATTCATAGGAGCTCTGCTGGACTCTCAGACAGCTTGGACCTATCTTCTCGAGGCGAGGGCGGACAACCTTCTGTCCCTGGTTTCCTTGGCCAGAGTGTCTCAGCAGATCACAGCTCGGCAGATGTTGAGACTTCTGGGCCATATGGCCTCCACAGTTCATGTGACTCCCATGGCACGCCTTCACATGAGATCTGCTCAGTGGACCCTAGCTTCCCAGTGGTATCAAGCTGCGGGGGATCTAGAAGATGCAATCCTGTTGTCCACCGCTTTTCACAACTCCCTGATATGGTGGACAATTCGGTCCAATTTGACCTTGGGACGTCCCTTCCAAATTCCTCAGGCTCAAAAAATGCTGACTACGGATGCATCTCTCCTAGGGTGGGGAGCTCACGTAGATGGGCTCCACACTCAGGGAGCTTGGTCCCTTCAGGAATCAGGTCTTCAGATCAATCTCCTGGAGTTGCGAGCGATCTGGAATGCTCTAAAGGCTTTCAGAGATTGGCTGTCCAATCAAATTGTCCAAATTCAGAAAGACAACCAGATTGCCATGTACAATGTCAACAAACGGGGGCACCGGATCTCTCCCCCTGTGTCGGGAAGCCGTCCAGATGTGGCTTTGGGCCCGCCGTTACGGCATGTTTCTCCAGGCCACATATCTGGCAGGCGTAGACAACAGTCTAGCCGACAGGTTGAGCAGGATAATGCAACCTCACAAGTGGTCTCGCAACTGGACAGTTGTCCGCAAGATCTTCCGAGCATGGGGCACCCCCTCGGTAGATCTTTTTGCCACTCAGATCAATCACAAGGTCCCTCAGTTCTGTTCCAGACTTCAGGCCTATGACAGGCTAGCCTCAGATGCCTTTCTCCTACATTGGGGGGTCAGGCCTTCTGTATGCGTATCCTCCCATACCTCTGGTGGGGAAGACTTTGCTGAAACTCAAGCAAGACCGTGGAACCATGATTCTGATTGCGCCCTTTTGGCCGCGTCGGATTTGCTTCTCTCTTCTTCTGGAGTTGTCCTCCGAAGAACCGTGGAGATTGGAGTGTTTTCCAACCCTCAGACCGAGGGGGCGCTTCTGCATCCCAACCTCCAGTCTCTGGCTCTCATGACCTGGATGTTGAGGGCATAGATTTCGCCTCCTTGGGTCTTTCTGAGGGTGTCTCCCGAGTACTGCTTCCAGGAAAGATTCCACGAAGCGGTGTTACTCTTAAATGGAGGAGGTTTGTCATCTGGTGTGACAGCAAGGCCCTAGATCCTCGCTCTTGTCCTACACAGACCCTGCTTGAATACCTTCTGCACTTGTCCGAGTCTGGTCTTAAGACCAACTCCGTAAGAGTTCATCTTGGTGTGATTAGTGCTTTCCATTATCTTGTAGAGGGTAAGCCTATCTCTGGACAGCCTTTAGTTGTTCGCTTCATGAGAGGTTTTCTTTTGTCAAAGCCCCCTGTCAAACCTCCGCCAGTGTCATGGGATCTCAACGTCGTTCTCACCCAGCTGATGAAACCTCCTTTTGAGCTGTTGCATTCCTGCCATCTAAAGTATTTGACCTGGAAGGTCATTTTCTTGGTGGCTGTTACTTCAGCTCGTAAAGTCAGTGAGCTTCAAGCCTTGGTAACCCATGCTTCTTTCAGTAAATTTCATCATAATAGAGTAGTCCTCCGCACTCATCCTAAGTTCCTGCCGATGGTGTTGTCGGAGTTCCATCTGAACCAGTCAATTGTCTTGCCAACATTCTTTCCACGTTCTCATACCCGCCCTGCTGAACGTCAGTTGCATACATTGGACTGCAAGAGAACATTGGCCTTCTACGTGGAGCGGACAAGCCCCTTATGACAGTCCGCCCAAATGTTTGTTTCTTTCGACCCCAACAGAAGGGGAGTGGCTGTTGGGAAACGCACCATTTCCAATTGGCTAGCAGATTGCATTTCCTTCACTTACACCCAAGCTGGGCTGACTCTTGAGGGTCATGTCACGGCTCATAGTGTTCGAGCCATGGCAGCGTCAGTGGCCCACTTGAAGTCAGCCACTATTGAAGAGATTTGCAAGGCTGCGACGCGGTCATCAGTCCACACATTCACATCTCATTACTACCTTCAGCAGGATACCCAACGCGACAGTCAGTTTGGGCAGTCGGTGCTGCAGAATGTGTTCAGGGTTTAGAATCCAACTCTACCCCCCCAGGCCCATTTTTATTCTGTTCCAGGCTGCACTCTCAGTTAGATGTTTCTTTGTAGGTCACTTTTTGTTATGTCCTCGCCGTTGCGAGGCCCAATTGACCCTGTTTGTTGTTTTGAGTGAACCTGGGGGCTAGGGATACCCATATGTGAGAACAAGCAGCCTGCTTGTCCTCGGAGAAAGCGAAGTTACTTACCTGTAGCAGGTATTCTCCGAGGACAGCAGGCTGATTGTTCTGACCAACCCGCCCACCTCCCCTTTGGAGTTGTTCTTTTCCTTGTTTTTGCTTCATAAGTTGACTGAAGTGGGACTCTCGCGCGACGAGTGGGAAGAAGGCCGCGCATGTATGGCTTTAGCAACTTTTCTTGCTAGGAAGATTTTCCGGACCTGGGGCTGCCGTGGACGTCACCCATATGTGAGAACAATCAGCCTGGAACTAGGGGAACTCTGGAGTATACCAACGTTGTTGGTTTAATTATCTGTCCCTGGAAGCCTCCCACTTGCCTGAAACGTTTTATGGCTGCCTTTAACTAAAGGTTTGACTGTTGGCTGAACCACAGAAGATTCTTGTGACTTTGCAGTCCCCCGTGTTCCTCTCTGTGTGTGTTTTTTTCCACGTGGACAAGAACAGTGGTTTCACCTTGTTTGTAGCGAGGATTTTTCCTCTCTTCGTTTATGAGCTTGCTGGATACTGTGAGCAGTGACATCCTCTGCTAAATACTGGGTTCCATATGCCATTACTTTTTATGGCTAAGTGACTGATCTTTACTGAGCCCTGTGTTCCGATTATATACAGAGACTGAAGAAACTGCAGTTTATGGTTGATGCTTAGTGCTTTTGGGATGGGATTTGCATGTGTAAATGTGGATGGTAGTGGGAGTGAGTTGTAGGGGTATTGTTTGGTAGGTTTTTAATGCACTGAATTATTTTCACTAATAAAGACTTTGTAATTTATAGAGAATAGGAGTACTGTTTGTTACTGATATTTTAGGTACCTCCTATTGTATGTATATCCCCTACTAGGATCGAGTTAAAATTTAATGCCAAGAAGTGTAGAGTGATGCACTTGGGGTGCGGAAACCCAAAAGAGAGATACCGGATAGGAGGGGAGAGATTAGTAAGCTCGACTTGGGGTGTTGGTGTCGGAGGATCTGAAGGTGAAGAAACAATGCGACAAGGCGACGGCCATGGCCAGAAGGATGCTAGGCTGCGTAGAGAGGGGCATAACCAGAGAAAAAAGGAGGTGTTGATGCCCCTCTACAAGTCGTTGGTGAGGCCCCACTTGGAGTATTGTGTTCAGTTTTGGAGGCCGTATCTTGCTAAAGATGTAAAAAGACTGGACGTGGTGCAAAGAAAAGCTATGAAAATGTTATGGGATTTGTGTTGCAAATCGTACAAGGAAAGACTTGCTGACCTCAACATGTATACCTTGGAGGAAAGGAGAAACAGGTGATATGATACAGACGTTGAAATACTTGAAAGGTATTAATCCGCAAATGAACCTTTTCCGGAGACAGGAAGGCGGTAGAACTAGAGGACATGAATTGAGGTTGAAGGGGGGCAGACTCAGGACTAATGTCAGGAAGTATTTTTTCACGTAGAGGGTGGTGGATATGTGGAATACCCTCCCACGGGAGGTGGTGGAGATGAAAATGGTAATGGAATTCAAACATGTGTGGGATAAACACAAAGGAATCCTGTTTGGAATCTTAGCGGAGATTGGGTGGCAACGCCGGTAATTGGAAACAAAACTGGAGCTGGGCAGACTTCTACGGTCTACGCCCTGATCGTGACTGAATAGATAGGGATGGGCTGGAGTGTAACTTTTAAGGGGCTTCGATGTTAGTTTCAGAACTTAGTGTAAGAACAGTACTGGGCAGACTTCTACGTTCTGTGCCCTGAGAAAGGCAAAGACAATTCAAATTCATGTATACATATAAAGTATCACATACCATGTAAAATGAGTTTATCTTGTTGGGCAGACTGGATGGACCATACAGGTCTTTATTTGCCATCATTTATTATGTTACTACTAGTAAAAAAAAGCCCGTTTCTGACACAAATGAAACGGGCGCTAGCAAGGTTTTCCTCGGAGTGTGTATGTTTGAGAGAGTGTATGTGAGAGTGACTGTGTGTGAGAGAGAAAGTGAATGTGCGAGTGTGTGTGTGTGTGAGAGAGAGAGAGAGTGAGTCTGGGTGCAAGTGTGTGTGTGAGAATGAGTGTGTGTGCAAGTGCGTATGTGAGAGACAGTGTGAGAGAGAGTGTGTTTCACACAGATACAGTGTGTGCGAGAGAGAGTGTGTGTGTGAGACACAGACTCTCTGTGAGACTGAGTGTATGAGACCAAGAGAGTGTGTGAGTGACTGTGTGACACATAGAGAGTGAATGTGATACAGTGTGAGACATAGAGTGTGTGAGTGAGAGAAAGACATTGACTGTGAGAGAGAGTGTGTGAGAGAGAGTGTATGTGTGACAGAGATACCTCCCCCCCATCTCTGGTGTCAACCCCCCCCCCCCTCCCTCCCTCTCTCTGGTGTCAGCCCCCCCCCCCCCCCCCCCCCCTCCATTACGCTGAGCTCTGGCTGTGCTTCAAGGAACTGACCAATCCTATTTAATAGAATGCACCTCCAACTTTCTGAAGCCGAGAAACCTCGTGTGGTTGGTCACTTCTGCTTGTGACGAACCCGGAAGTACGTGATGTCAATTCAGGAGATGGATACAGAGAGCAGGAATGCCTCAGCCATGCAGTCAGCTTCAGAATGTTGGAGGTGCGTTTATTATATAGGATGTAGCTCTTCTACTCCCATTATGTCTCCTCTCCTCCCTTCTATTGTCTGTTTATTTCTCACATCTTGCGATTCCTTATCCATTCATATCTCTCTTTCCAAGTTATTTTCTTTTGTTCTCTCTCTCTCCAGGCTGCTTATCCTTCCCCCCTCCCCTCTTCCCTTCCCCCCCCCCCCCCAATTGTCTATAAATTCTCTACCATACCAGCACAGCCCTTTTTTTTTGTTTGTTACTGAGAGAGCAAAGTGACCAAGCTGCAGAAAATTAACCAGCAGCTGCTGCAAGGGGATAGGGGGGGAAGATAATGACAGCAGTTCCAAGGAGAGTATTTATTTATTTGTTACATTTGTACCCCACATTTTCCCACCTATTTGCAGGATCAATGTGGCTTACATAGTACCGTAAAGGCGTTCGCCAAGTTCGGTAGAGAACAGGTACAAGGTTGTATTGTGATCGAATAAGGTCAAAGTGTTTCAGTCACCAAGAAGGTCGTGGATAAGGGAAGGTTGTGTATTGTCCAGTATGATCATTGGTTATGCTGTGTTGCCGGTATGGGTGTTTACATTGGATCGGTAGGGTAAGCCTTCCTGAATAGGTTGGTTTTTAGTGATTTCCTGAAATTGAGGTGATCGTGGATTGTTTTCACAGCTTTTGGGAGGGCGTTCCATAATTGTACGCTTATATAGGAGAAGCTAGATGCACAGGTTGTTTTGTATTTGAGTCCTTTGCAATTTGGGTAATGGAGGTTTAGGTATGTTCGTGATGATCCAGTGCTGTTTCTGGGAGGCAGATCTATAAGGTCTATCATGCATCCTGGGACAACACCCATGCAGATCCATGCAAAAAAATACTTATGTACCCAGTTATGGAATAGCGCCTGTTTCAGTGCAGATCTGCAAAGGGGCATGGCCATGTAAGAATCAGGGGCGTTCCCAATAGTGCTGATCCGTGCCCAACTCACATGCCAGGATTTTGCACCTGTTTCAGTTAGTGAAATTCCTCGTGCCCAAAGTTGAGCGCGGATCTCAGTGGCACGTGCTGTTTAGGGTCAGTCTCTTATCAGTGGCGTTCCAAAGTTGGCTGCCATCTGTGGCGGATCGCCACTGCACACACCACCAGCGCATCACCCTCCTGGCATATCACCTCCACTCCCCCCCCCCCCCCCCTTGCATCACCTCCTGGGGGTGCAGGGAGCAGTCGCGCAGCTGTCTGTTCCGCTGGTTCCCTGCCCCAGAAGAGGAAGTAACTCAGAGGGAGCAGGGAACTGGTGAAGCCAGCCACTTGGCTGCTCCCTGCACCCCCCTGCAGCATGCACCCGGGGTGGATCACCCTTGCTCCACCCTTGGTATGCCACTGCTCTTAACAGAATACCTTTCGATGCTGATGTGTTCAGTGCCAAATTTTGATCACCATTTACTGCCTAAATTTAATGTGATATAGATCTTGAACACACATGATTTGGGTCCTTCATGTTTGGTGATGCTATACCTGTGAATGTATAATCATTTCTTTTTTTTGTAAACTTTCAATAAACATTTCAAAAGGAAAGAAAACCAATAATGTGATATGGAGGAAAGAGGCATGAACTTTCAGACTGCCACTGAACTTAAACAACTGTGTGCACACTTCAGTCGGAGAAGTCTCATCATCTGCTTCCTTCATGAAAAATTCCTGAGAAAATTAAAAACCCATGAGATAGGAAGCAATGTTCTACTGTACATTAGGAACTGGTTAATTGATAGAAAACAGAGGGTAGGGTAAATGGCCAATTCTTTCAACGGGTGAATAGTGGAGTTCCGTAGGGATCTGTACTGGGACCAGTGCTATTTAACATATTTATAAATGATATGGAAATTGGAACAAATAAGGTGATTAAATTTGCAGATGACACAAAACTATTCAAAGTTGTCAAAACACATGTGGACTGTGAAAAATTACAGGAAGACCATAGAAAATTGGATTACAGGGTATCCAAATGGCAGATGAAATGTAATGTGGATAAATGTAAAGTGATGCACATTGGGTACAATAATCTCAATCATAGTTACCCAATAAAAAAATATAAAAAGAGTAGTAGCGATTGAATGGGTGCTAGGGAGAGAAACTTTTGTAATAACTATAAGGGAGTTGTGGAAAGAGATAATGGTAGCTAAAAGGAGCCCAAGAAGCAAAAGCATTGACCCTTTTTTTTCTAACTCATACTGCTACTACAGTCTCAGAAGGGACTGAACAACTCGCCCCATCCTTGCTCTGCAGCAAATTATCCAGTTCCAAAGTTGTTTCTGTTCTTCCACTTGTAGCCAGTAGACCCCATTAAACATAAAGTTAATAGAGAACAGTTGTTAAACCTTGCAAATAACACAAAAACAAGAGATAATGACCAGCAGATTGAAGATTGTAGAAAGTTGTTTCTTTACACAGTGTATAATTAAGATGTGGAATCTGTTGGCAGACAATGTGATCAGAATATTCCCCCTAGTGGGATTCAAACCATGATTAGACAAGTTCTTGGAGGAAAAGTCCATAAAAGATTATTAGCCAGGTAGACTTGAGTCATTGCACATCCCTGAAAATAAACTATAGGAAAAAGATCTACTTTTTTTGAATCTGCTGGGTACTTGTAACCATAGTCTGATCACTGTTGGAGACAGGATGCTAGGCTCCATGGATTCTCCGAGGACAAACAGGCTGAATAATCCTCACAAGTGGGTCTGCGATCCACGCCAGCCCGGGAACCAGCATTTGAAATAGCAAAAACTTTTGCTGGAGCCTTCTGAGCGTGCCGCTAGTCCAACTGCACATGCACTGAGTGCCTTCCCGTCTGCTGTGCAGCCGCGCTCCTCAGTTATTTTTTTCTATGTGAGGAGTGGCAGCTAATTTACCTGGCTCCGCTTCGTCATCTGGGAGAGCCTCAGTGCCTTTTTTCGCTGCTTTTTTGCCTTATTTCTATTCATTCTCTTCATTTTCTTTAAAATAAATTCCACTTATAGTCTTAGTTTCTCGGACCTATGTATAAGTTTTCTTATATTTTAGTCATGGCCGTCCTTAGGCCTGCTTGGCCAGGAATTTTCCCTTTTTTTGGTGCACTTTTTTCAGCACCATCAAGTTTTTTGATTTGGCTAGGGCAGTCTTCCTTTCCATGTCATCGAAGACTCCCAGTGGCTTCAAATGGTGTACTTGGTGCAACCAGACCATCTCAGATACTGATACCCATTCATGGTGTATTCAGTGCCTTGGGCCCAACCATAGCCCAGCTCGTTGTGCCCTTTGTCTTTGTATGAAGAAAAGGACTCAGCTGGCTTGAGAAGCCCAGAGAAAGGAACATTTTGGGGTCCGGTCCTTCGGCATTGACATCAGTACCGAGGTCAGCAGCGTTGACAGCGAGGGATGCATCAATGTCGGGAGTGGAGGTAGGCATGGCTGCTGAGAGGCCACGACACACTGGGAGTAGCGAGGCATTGAGTGGGTCTCCACCTACCTCGAAGCCTCCTACTATACAGTCCCCCTGGGACTGTCCATCATCGGACCTGACCCCGAGGCGATGTGGGGATTCGACTTCGGCACCGAGGAGCCTCGGTGAGGTGCATAGCGCAAAGGCTAAGAAGAACCAACACCGTTCTCCTTCGACGCATGGTGCCGGGAGCGCCAGGGCCCCAAAGGAATCGGCACCCGAGAAGCGTTGATGCCGGGAGGACCACTCCCCCTCCATACAGGAGGTGCCGGCATGTTGGTCTCTTTGCAGCTCGGTTCCTGCTCCTGAGCCCCATGCAGCTCTGCCACAGACTGCTAGGGATACCCCACTTGTGAGGATTATTCAGCCTGCTTGTCCTCAGAGAAAGCGAAGATACTTACGTTTACTAGGTATTCTACAAGGACAGCAGACTGATAATCCTTCCAAACCTGCCTACCTGCCCTTGGAGTTGTCTCCTCTATCTCTCTTCTTTACTCTTCACTTAACTGAGGAGTGCGGCTGCGCGGCGGGTGGAAAGGCACTCGGCGCAGTTGGATGTGCGGTGCGATCAGAAGGCTCCAACAAAAGTTTTTGTTATTTCAAATGCTGGTTCCCGGGCCAGCGCAGATCGCCGACCCACTTGTGAGGATTATCAGCTGGCTGTCCTCGGAGAATATCTGCATTTGAAATAGCAAAAACTTTTGTTGGAGCCTTCTGAGTGCACCGCGCATCCAACTGCGCCTGCGCCGAGTGCCTTCCCACCCGCCGTGCGGCCTGGAAGGCACTCGGCGCAGGCGCAGTTGGATGCACAGTGCACTCAGAAGGCTCCAACAAAAGTTTTTGTTATTTCAAATGCTGGTTCCCGGACCAGCGCAGATCGCCAACCCACTTGTGAGGATTATCAGCCTGCTACAGGTAAGTATCTTTGTTTCTTGGTCTGACTCAACATGGTTTTTTTTTTAATGTTCTTATATTATTTTGTGGTTGGAGTGCAGCAAGAGCTCTTACTGTGTTTGTACCTTTCTGTTTCTGGAATCAAATGTTCACGGCTGGACCCAGAACAAGATCTCCCATTGCAATATCTCCTCTAGATGATTTTACTTTTTTTTTTTTTTCATGTTTTTTTTTTACTTTGGGGATCCTTTTACTAAGCTGAACTAGGTATTAATGCTTGTCTAATGCAACAAAAAATGGAGTACTTCAGGATGTGCTGCTCGCTAAAATATTTTTCAAAATATTTTGAGGGGGCACAGAGTGGATGTTCTTGTATTAACCAGTTACTGCATCTACATTACTGTTGGTTAGTGCACCGATAACACAGGAGCCCTTACCAACTACAAAATGGATGGTGATAAGTGCTCCCCTGGTAATTAAAAAAAATGGCTTCACAGTAATGGCAACATTAGCACATGGTCATTAATGCAAAAAGTTGAGAGAGGACATTTTTATGGCTGTAGTAAAAATGGCCTTAGCGTGTGAGAGAGACTTGTGCAAGAGCATGCAAAGGCCACTTTTTACTGCAGTGTAGTAAACTGACCCCTTAAATAATTGTCAAAATTTATAAAAAGAAATATATTCCAAAGGAAAAATTAAGGAAATAGATACATCAAAGGAAGGATTCAAATTATATAATCCACAAATAAAACTATTAGGCTAATGTTTAATTTATATATATATATATATATATATATATATATGGGGTTATAAATATATAATCCCTCATCACTTTACACCAAAGTAAAAATTAAGGTAAATTAAATAACCATAATCCCTAACACTTAATTTTCTAAGTAAAAAAGACTCCGAATATGTCTCTGATAAGTAACAATGCACAAGGAAATCTAAGAAGAAAAGTTGCTCCAAATTGCAAAACTTTAGACTTTAGTGACAAAAATTGTCTCCTACGAATCTGCATTGGCTTCAGTATATCAGGAACAACATTCATCTTTTGTCCATAAAAAGTCATTTTTATGTTGAAAAAAATCTCAATACAGCTATTTTATCTTCCTCTTTGACAAAAGAAACTAGGAGAGTGGCTCTGGTGGAAACCACATCCACCTTCAGCATAAAAAAAAAAGTATAATTGAATTTACATCTTGTCAGAAATGAAATAGCAAATAGTCCACATAAATGGGAACAAGCAGTCAACAAAGAAATGAAAATAAAGTAATATCAGATTTTTAGATCATTATGCAAAAATCTATACTTCTATTATACAGTTCTCACACCTTCTGTTTTCCTTATTAATGAAAATCTCTCAAGCTGGGTAGCGTCAAAGTAAACATGGAACTTCATTTAATTTAATCTTATATCTACAAGGAAATTGAAGAAAGAAGGAAGCTCCTATCTTTACCAATCTATCTTTCAATTTTAGAAACTCTTTACAATGAAGTTGTGTGGCCCGTGCAACATCAGGAAAAACCCAAATGTGCTAACCACAAAACTATATATCTTTCTTATGAAAATTCAGTTTAAGTAGATTAATTTTTTCCTGCACAAATTATAAAATAGCTAAAAGGGTAGCCCTTGTCTCAAATCAAAAGAATAAAAACCTACAGGGTCTCTTCCAGATCTGTCTGTTGACCCAGCTTGTTGATAAAGGTAATAACAATTAGAAATCATTTGATCAATATTAACAGCATTTTTTTTTTACTGAGGAAATGTAATACATATTGGATACCAAAATAGAATTAATATCAGAAAATCCCAAGACTTCCTGAAAATATTTAACAAGAAATTGTTTAGGAGCTATTAAATGGAAAATTCAGGAATCTAATGTTTTTAGCCTGATTCATATTCTCTAAAAGCTCATCTTACCTATCTTTAATAAACATTTGCAGAATGAATAGATGAAACTTGAGTTTCTAATGACTTCACAGAAGATTCCAAATTTCCCAGTCTAGAATACTGATCTACCATTTTGGCAATAGACTGCTGAAAAAAAAAGTTCAAATTGAGAGAGCCTTTAAATCTTTCAAAGAAATATCATTTGGTGTCTGTCCATTTGGAATGTTATGAAACTCTCCAATTGCTGAGACATTATTTATTTAAACATTTCTAAACCACACTATCCAATTGTCCTAGGCAGTGTACATCTGGAACATACACAGTGAAACACAAAAACATAGCAGTATACACACAACTATAACAAAGAATCACTAAATGAACTCATCTTCACCAAGACTAATATCTTGCAGCAGTAAGTAAGCTATTTATTTTTATTTTTATTATTTTTTGCATATTCATGACAGTATTTTACATAGCTGCTGTATATATGACATAATTGTTGATGTCATATCCTATCTGTTTGCTTTTTGATATGGCATCCTGTTGAAACTCCACGACACACTGTGGCTTTTTCAGCACCATTTTGTCTTTACCATTCCCTGAGAGCAGCGTCCAGTAAGTTCCAAGTTTTCAGCTACTGTGTTAGATGCATCGCTATATTGCCCTCTTGTTCACTGCAGTCAGACTTTTGCTTTCAGGTCCTTGCTTTTCCTGCCTTCTCATTTGTCTGTCCATCGGCCACATTTTCCCTGTGCTTTTTAAATCAATATCACTTTTTGAGTATATTTGTACCTTATTTACAAAGGATTTCTCTTATGATGTTAGTTCATAGCAGTACTTACAGTTTCTACTTTTCTTTTGTTTTTTAGTGGTAATTTGGTTTCTCTCCCTCTTTTTTGTACCCGATATATTTCATATGTTATATTTTATCTGGTTTTTCTCCCTCCTTTATGCACCCGCTACATTTTAGCCTGCTACCTCCCCATTCTAGTTGTTTCTTCCTTCTTTGTTTTGTTGGCTTACCGCCATATATCTCCACGGAGTTCAGTTTTTACTTAGTTCTGTCCCCCTTCTTTTGTCTTTTGTTTTTTACAGCACTGCTTCCCCGTGCCTTTTCTTTTTTTTTTTTTTTTTTTAAATTTTTATTTATGAAATCTGAAATTCACATCAACAGGTAACACTTTTGCATTATTTTAACATGTCTTATAACAAAATTCGTACTATTCCTCGTTATAATTGTGACCCTCCCTCAGTTTCCCCCCCCCTCCCCACCCCTTCCCAAGCCCCTCGTCGTCTCTACTTTATAGCATGTTATACCAACAATCCTGGTCTTAAGTTTTTAATTATCGGCTAATCCAATTTATTGTCTATATTACTTTATAGCATGGTTATCCCAATTATAACACCTCCCCCTTCATATACATACGAACACAGAGAGAGTTTTTTTTTTTTTTTAGTGTCCTTGTTCATGCAGGTGGTATCACCAGTTGGGGGGCATCTAGCTCCACCCCCGCCTGACCCCTCCATTCTTTATATTTGTCCCAAATTTTGGAGAAGTATCCTACTTGTCCATTTTTGATTGCTGTCATTTTGGACATCTGATATAAATAATCCAGTTTGTGTATCACTTTTATCACTGGTGGAGCAGATTGAGTCTTCCATGCTGATGCCAGTGTTATTTTGCTCGCCACCAAAAAAGTAGAGGCGAATCGGTGTGTTGTTGGTGGTATTCCTTGTGGTCGAAAGTGTAGTAAGCCGAGGTCACCTGTCATCGGGTACCTTTTCCCTAATATTTGCTCAAGTAATTTAATCAGTTCCTCCCAATATACGTTTATCTTTGGGCAAGACCACCATATACAGTGGGGGAAATAAGTATTTGATCCCTTGCTGATTTTGTAAGTTTGCCCACTGACAAAGACATGAGCAGCCCATAATTGAAGGGTAGGTTATTGGTAACAGTGAGAGATAGCACATCACAAATTAAATCCGGAAAATCACATTGTGGAAAGTATATGAATTTATTTGCATTCTGCAGAAGGAAATAAGTATTTAATCCCTCTGGCAAACAAGACCTAATACTTGGTGGCAAAACCCTTGTTGGCAAGCACAGCGGTCAGACGTCTTCTGTAGTTGATGATGAGGTTTGCACACATGTCAGGAGGAATTTTGGTCCACTCCTCTTTGCAGATCATCTCTAAATCATTAAGAGTTCTGGGCTGTCGCTTGGCAACTCGCAGCTTCAGCTCCCTCCATAAATTTTCAATGGGATTAAGGTCTGGTGACTGGCTAGGCCACTCCATGACCCTAATGTGCTTCTTCCTGAGCCACTCCTTTGTTGCCTTGGCTGTATGTTTTGGGTCATTGTCGTGCTGGAAGACCCAGCCACGACCCATTTTTAAGGCCCTGGCGGAGGGAAGGAGGTTGTCACTCAGAATTGTACGGTACATGGCCCCATCCATTCTCCCATTGATGCGGTGAAGTAGTCCTGTGCCCTTAGCAGAGAAACACCCCCTAAACATAACATTTCCACCTCCATGCTTGACAGTGGGGACGGTGTTCTTTGGGTCATAGGCAGCATTTCTCTTCCTCCAAACACGGCGAGTTGAGTTCATGCCAAAGAGCTCAATTTTTGTCTCATCTGACCACAGCACCTTCTCCCAATCACTCTCGGCATCATCCAGGTGTTCACTGGCAAACTTCAGACGGGCCGTCACATGTGCCTTCCGGAGCAGGGGGACCTTGCGGGCACTGCAGGATTGCAATCCGTTATGTCGTAATGTGTTACCAATGGTTTTCGTGGTGACAGTGGTCCCAGCTGCCTTGAGATCATTGACAAGTTCCCCCCTTGTAGTTGTAGGCTGATTTCTAACCTTCCTCATGATCAAGGATACCCCACGAGGTGAGATTTTGCGTGGAGCCCCAGATCTTTGTCGATTGACAGTCATTTTGTACTTCTTCCATTTTCTTACTATGGCACCAACAGTTGTCTCCTTCTCACCCAGCGTCTTACTGATGGTTTTGTAGCCCATTCCAGCCTTGTGCAGGTGTATGATCTTGTCCCTGACATCCTTAGACAGCTCCTTGCTCTTGGCCATTTTGTAGAGGTTAGAGTCTGACTGATTCACTGAGTCTGTGGACAGGTGTCTTTCATAAAGGTGACCATTGCCGACAGCTGTCTGTCATGCAGGTAACGAGTTGATTTGGAGCATCTACCTGGTCTGTAGGGGCCAGATCTCTTACTGGTTGGTGGGGGATCAAATACTTATTTCCCTCTGCAGAATGCAAATAAATTCATATACTTTCCACAATGTGATTTTCCGGATTTAATTTGTGATGTGCTATCTCTCACTGTTACCAATAACCTACCCTTCAATTATGGGCTGCTCATGTCTTTGTCAGTGGGCAAACTTACAAAATCAGCAAGGGATCAAATACTTATTTCCCCCACTGTATGTAGCATATCTCCCACCGCAGAGCAGCCTCTCCAACAGTGGTTTGAGGCCCCTCTAAACATTTTAGCTATACAGTCCGGTGTATAATACCAGCGGTACAATATCTTATATCCATTTTCTATCATTGCACTGCTGACCAACACTCTCACCAATGAGCCTATCGCTCGCTCCCAGCTCTGTGTATCATGTTTCACCCCTGTATCTTCCCATTTCTGTGTATATTTCAGAACTGGTGTTTTAAGTGTCAATAGGGCGGCATAAATTCGTGAAACACACCCCCTAGCACTCCCTCCCCCCAGTGCCCGTTCTATCTCTGTCTCCTGTATCTGCAATTCTGGTTTTGCCTTTCGGACAATAAAATCTCTTATGCGTGCGTAATGGAAGGAGTTCTGTGGTGGTAGGTCAAATTCTTCCTGTAGCTCTTCAGTTGAGTGAAAGGCTCCTTGTTCTCAAAATTGCCCTAATTGTCTCATAAGTACATAAGTAATGCCACACTGGGAAAAGACCAAGGGTCCATCGAGCCTAGCATCCTGTCCACGACAGCGGCCAATCCAGGCCAAGGGCACCTGGCAAGCTTCCTTGCTACGAAAGGCTACAAAGTCAATAGAAAGAAATTAAAAGTTGCTCAGACACATGTTACCTTTCTTGGCCATCACATTGGCCCCCGTCAGAAGGGCCTAGGTCCCGATACTCTCAAACATGTCTCCTCCTTGCGAATGCCCACTACTGTTTCTGATCTCAGAGGTGTCCTTGGCATGCTAAACTTCTGTCGCCTTTGGATACCCAATTATTCCGCCCGGACTCAGCCTTTTTACATGAAACTACAAGGTAAACAGAAAGTAAAACATGAACCCTTGCAGTTCACACCTCAGGAAACCACTGATCTTATGGCCCTTGTGAAAGATGTTATGCTTTCCTCACCATTAGCAACCATTGATGTCTCTCAGGATGTGCACCTTTGGGTCGTGCATACTGAGGATACTTGGTCTTGCCTGATTACACAAGAGCATGATGACCTTGCTTGTGGTTATCTTTCGGGTACTTTTTCACCTGTTGAAAGAGCTTTTGCTACTTGTGAGAAGGGCCTCGTTGCCGCCAGCACAGCTGTTACAAAATTATACAGCTACATTCCTCACCTTCCGGTGATTCTTCACACGTCCCATGATGTTAAATATCTATTGGATAAACAGATTAGTCACATGACTGTTTGCCGGTTACAAAAGTATCAAGTGCTTTTGTTCAGTGTAGTGCACTCTATTCACCCATTAACTTTAACTGACCTTCAACGCCTAGATCCATTACTCACTGTAACAGAGACAGCACAGAATGCAATCTTTCCCCATGAGTGCACTACCCAATTGTCTGTTCCTGAATCCCTCCATCTGCATTCAGAAATCTTGCAGAGTGGTGAGGTTTGGTTTACAGATGGTTCTCAGCAAAACGGAGTTGCCGGTTTTGCCGCCCTCCGTTATACACCAGAAGAAGATATACTGGATCCTGTACAATTCAGGTTACCAGATGCATTCACAGCCCAAACCGCAGAACTTGCAGCGGTTTTGTACGTCTTACTGTTTAAAGCACTACACTCAGATGTGAGCATTGTCACCGACTCGGACTATGTTTTTGCTTCCCTGCATTCCCATGTTCGCAAATGGAACCAGAGAGGTCTGATTTCCTCTACTGGGCAACCTCTCAGTCACTTACCTTTGTGGACGGCACTTTTTGATGCGCTGGAAAAGCGCCATCAAAAAGGTCTCCGCACCAGTATCTCCTGGATTAAAGCACATCAGGAGACAGTTTTTTCTTTCGCCATTAACGGCAACCATGCTGCTGATGACCTAGCCCGTGAAGTCACTTCCTTTCCCAGTCTTCCTTCCGTGTCCACTTCGGATGTTACGCTTCCCGTAATTGCGTCCGAAGCGCCTCCCTTTGACACACCTCCTTCTACTCCTTCGGACTCCACACACTCTGGCTCCTCCTCTCCAAACACCCCACCTATTTTCCCAGTACCTCCTGTCATTACCTCCTTACTATCTCCTGAATCAGAGCCCCCTGTAACGTCCCCTCCCTCTGAATCCCTAACCTCAGACTTCTCTACTACCCTCAATTCCTCCCTTTCACAAGCAGAACTCACTTTGTGGAAGCAAGCTGGATGTTTTCTTAATCCAAATGGTATTTGGACCCATCCTAATGGTCAATTATGTGTTTCACAGCATGTTTTATCCCTTCTTTTGCATGCCCTCCATTATCCTTTACATTTAAATGCTAATACACTGTATGATCAATTGTCTTCCAAATTATGGGCTCCCCAAATGATGCCCATGTGTCACACTGTAGTTCATAATTGTTACAAATGTTTTCTGTACACACCTAAACGAGGACCTGTCATTCCTTCAGGTCATTTGCCTGTTGTCCAGGGACCTGGCCAACATTGGTATATTGACTTCACAGATATGCAGACGCCTGTTCGTGGTAAACGGTATCTGCTTGTCTGCGTGGACGGTTTCTCTAAGTGGGTGGAAGCTTTCCCTTGCTCTAGAGAAACCGCACAAACGATGGCACAGTCACTGTGTAATGAGATTATTCCTCGATTTGGTATTCCTGGCAAAATTACCACAGATAATGGTACACACTTTGTGAATGAACTCTTGCAGAACCTCCTTCCGGCACTTGGCATTACTCACATTCTATACATGTTATTTCTGGAATTGTGGATTTTTCCCAAGTCCATTTAGTAGCAGTTTATGGACTTGTTCTTTAGGAAACCGTCTGACCCCCTTTTCAACTCTGCCAAGCTAACTGCCTTCACCACGTTCTCCGGCAACAAATTCCAGACTTTAATTTTGCGTTGGGTGAAAAAACATTTTCTCCAATTTGTTTTAAATTTACTACACTGTAGTTTCATCGCATGCCCCCTAGTCCTAGTGTTTTTGGAAAGCGTGACAGACGCTTCACATCCACCTGTTCCACTCCACTCATTATTTTATATACCTGTTATCATGTCTCCCCTCAGCCGTCTCGTCTCCAAGCTGAAAATTTTAATTTAATTTTATTTTATTGCATTTGTATCCCACATTCTCCGAGGACAAGCAGGCTGCTTGTTCTCACGACTGGGTGACGTCCGCGGCAGCCCCCACCAACCGGAAAGAAGCTTCGCGGGACGGTCGGCACGCAGGGCACGCCCACCGCGCATGCGCGGCCGTCTTCCCGCCCGTGCGCGACCGCTCCCGCCAGTTCCTTTTTTTCCGCGCCTGGAGAGAGTCGCGTTTTGCCGCTCTCTCGACTTCAGCCGCCGGATCTTCGATCGCGTTTACGCGGATCGTGCTTTTCTTTTATATTTTTTTCGGTTTCATTTACCGCCGGTTTCCCTGTTAAAAAAAAAAAAAAAAGAGAAGAGGAGAAACCCTGCGCGTGTGGGGCACGCGCTCCCTTTTTCCCCTCGCTTCTAGCGGGGACGCCTCGTTGCGGCCTAGTGGCCGCTCGGTCGTTTGTTTTCGTGGTGTGATTTTAGCCACCATTGACAACTTTGATTTCGCCGACGCGATTTTTCCGTCGATGTCCTCGAAGGTCCCGAGTGGATTTAAAAAGTGTGGTCGCTGCGGCCGGCCGATCTCGCAGACCGACACCCACGCTTGGTGCCTCCAGTGCCTCGGGCCGGAGCACAATCTCAAGTCGTGTTCTTTGTGTCTCGGTCTCCGGAAACGGACTCAGGTTGCGAGGCAAGTTCTGCGGGACCGTCTTTTTGGAACTTGCGCCGGCCCCTCGACGTCGACCTCGACGGCATCGGTATCGAAGGCCGGTTCTTCGGTACCGGTATCGATGCCCGAGACATCGGCACCGATGGCAGCGACCCCAGGAGAACAGGTCCCGTCGGCCCGCCGGTGAGAGTGGGGTTGAGAGGCCGCGCGGGCAGTCGGCCCCGGTCACTCCCTCAGCTCGTGAGCCACGGGACCGAACCCTGTCTGACCCGGTACCTCGAGACCGAGGGGGATCGACCTCCTCCTCCTCCATGCCCTCCGGCGCCGGTGACGTGCATCGCAAAAAGGACAAGAAGCGCCGTCACCGGTTGCCCTCGGTGCATCCCGAAGAGGAGTCGACGCCGAAGCGTCATCATCGTGAGGAGAGATCTCCGTCGGTGGTGGAGGTACCGACGCGTCGGGGTTCCGGCACCTCGGTGCCGTCTCCTGGCCCCCAGCAGCTTCCGGCACCGACGCCCTTACCGGCCCCACCGCCTTTCCCGGCAGCGGGCCTGGACGAGTGCCTCAGAGCCATCCTTCCGGGGATCCTGGAAGGGCTGATGCGCCAGGCTGTGCCGGCGCCGGGGGTGCTTGCGCCCTCGGCGTCGATGACTGTGGCGCCGGCGAGCTCTAGCCCGGCGCCGGGGCTGTCGACACCGCCGCCGCTTGCGGTGCCGGTCTCGACCGCCACGCAGGTGGAGTCCCCGTCGATGGAGGGAGCTCCGTCCCCGCCGGCGCGGGAGTCCACCGCTCGACGACACCGAGACCTCGGTGCCTCGACGTCGAGCCGGGCCCGGTACCGGACTCAGCTACATGAGCTAATGTCCGATACCGAGGATGAGGACTCGTGGGGGGAAGAGGAGGACCCGAGATATTTCTCCTCAGAGGAGTCTACGGGCCTTCCCTCGGACCCCACACCTTCACCGGAGAGGAAGCTCTCACCTCCTGAGAGTCTCTCCTTTGCCTCCTTTGTGCGGGATATGTCTATTAGCATTCCCTTCCCCGTGGTCTCTGTGGAAGAGCCGAGGGCCGAGATGCTCGAGGTCCTCGACTATCCATCACCACCTAGAGAGTCCTCCACGGTGCCGCTGCACAATGTCCTGAAGGAGACGCTGCTCCGGAACTGGGTGAGACCGTTAACTAACCCCACCATTCCCAAGAAAGCAGAGTCCCAGTACAGGATCCACTCTGACCCAGAGCTCATGCGGCCCCAGTTGCCCCATGACTCAGCGGTCGTGGATTCTGCTCTCAAGAGGGCACGGAGTTCGAGGGATACCGCCTCGGCGCCCCCGGGGCGGGAGTCTCGCACTCTGGACTCGTTTGGGAGGAAGGCCTACCAATCCTCCATGCTCGTGACCCGCATCCAGTCCTACCTGCTCTATATGAGCATCCACATGCGGACCAATGTGCAACAGCTGGCGGACCTGGTCGAGAAGCTCCCGCCGGAGCAGTCCAGGCCTTATCAGGAGGTGGTCAGGCAGCTGAAGGCGTGCAGAAAGTTCCTGTCCAGGGGTATTTTTGACACCTGTGACGTGGCATCTCGTGCTGCGGCCCAAGGTATAGTGATGCGCAGGCTCTCATGGCTGCGTGCCTCTGACCTGGACAACCGCACCCAGCAGAGACTGGCCGACGTCCCTTGCCGGGGGGATAACATTTTCGGCGAGAAGGTCGAGCAGATGGTGGACCAACTGCATCAGCGGGAAACCGCTCTCGACAAGCTCTCCCACCGGGCGCCTTCAGCACCCACCTCAGCAGGTGGACGTTTTTCCCGGGCCCGGCAGGCTGCACCCTATTCTTTGGCAAAGCGTAGGTACAACCAGCCGGCCCGAAGGCCTCGTCAGGCACAGGGACAGCCCCAGCGCGCTCGTTCTCGTCAACAGCGTGCGCCTAAGCAGCCCCCTGCGCCTCCACAGCAAAAGCCGGGGACGGGCTTTTGACTGGATCCACGGGAACATAGCCGCCCTACAAGTGTCCGTACCGGACGACCTGCCGGTCGGAGGGAGGTTAAAATTTTTTCACCAAAGGTGGCCTCTCATAACCTCCGACCAGTGGGTTCTCCAAATAGTGCGGTGCGGATACGCCCTGAATTTGGCCTCCCTGCCACCAAATTGTCCTCCGGGAGCTCAATCCTTCAGCTCCCATCACAAGCAGGTACTTGCAGAGGAACTCTCCGCCCTTCTCAGCGCCAATGCGGTCGAGCCCGTACCACCCGGGCAGGAAGGGCAGGGATTCTATTCCAGGTACTTCCTTGTGGAAAAGAAAACAGGGGGGATACGTCCCATCCTAGACCTGAGAGGCCTGAACAAATTCCTGGTCAAAGAAAAGTTCAGGATGCTTTCCTTGGGCACCCTTCTGCCAATGATTCAGAAAAACGATTGGCTATGTTCCCTGGATTTAAAGGACGCATATACTCACATACCGATACTGCCAGCTCACAGACAGTATCTCAGATTCCGCCTGGGCGCACGGCATTTTCAGTATTGTGTGCTGCCCTTTGGGCTCGCCTCTGCCCCACGAGTGTTTACCAAGTGCCTCGTGGTGGTAGCGGCCTACCTACGCAAGCTGGGAGTGCACGTGTTCCCATATCTCGACGATTGGCTGGTCAAGAACACCTCGGAGGCAGGAGCCCTCCGGTCCATGCAGTGCACTATTCAACTTCTGGAGCTGCTGGGGTTTGTGATAAATTACCCAAAGTCCCATCTCCAGCCAACTCAGTCTCTGGAATTCATAGGAGCGCTGCTGAATTCCCAGACGGCTCAGGCCTACCTTCCCGAAGCGAGGGCCACCAACCTCTGGGCCCTGGCTTCGCAGGTCCGAGCGTCTCAGCAGCTCACAGCTCGGCAGATGTTGAGACTTCTGGGTCATATGGCCTCCACAGTTCATGTGACTCCCATGGCTCGTCTTCACATGAGATCTGCTCAATGGACCCCAGTGGTTCCAAGCCACCGGGAATCTAGAAGATGTCATCCGCCTCTCCACCAGTTGCCGCACTTCACTGCTCTGGTGGACCATCCGGACCAATTTGACCCTGGGACGTCCATTCCAAATTCCACAGCCCACGAAAGTGCTGACGACGGATGCATCTCGCCTGGGGTGGGGAGCCCATGTCGATGGGCTTCACACCCAGGGTCTGTGGTCCCTCCAGGAAAAGGATCTGCAGATCAACCTCCTGGAGCTCCGAGCGATCTGGAACGCACTGAAGGCTTTCAGAGATCGGCTGTCCTGCCAAATTATCCAAATTCGGACAGACAATCAGGTTGCAATGTATTACGTCAACAAGCAGGGGGGCACCGGATCTCGCCCCCTGTGTCAGGAAGCCGTCGGGATGTGGCGTTGGGCGTGTCGGTTCGGCATGCCCCTCCAAGCCACGTACCTGGCAGGCGTAAACAACAGTCTGGCCGACAGACTGAGCAGAGTCATGCAACCGCACGAGTGGTCGCTCCATGCCAGAGTGGTACGCAAGATCTTCCGAGCGTGGGGCACCCCCTCGGTGGACCTTTTCGCCTCTCAGACCAACCACAAGCTGCCTCTGTTCTGTTCCAGACTTCAGGCACACGGCAGGCTAGCGTCGGATGCCTTTCTCCTCCATTGGGGGACCGGCCTCCTGTATGCTTATCCTCCCATACCTTTGGTGGGGAAGACCTTACTGAAGCTCAAGCAAGACCGCGGCACCATGATTCTGATAGCGCCCTTTTGGCCCCGTCAGATCTGGTTCCCTCTTCTTCTGGAGTTGTCTTCAGAAGAACCGTGGAGTTTGGAGTGTTTTCCGACTCTCATCTCGCAGAACGACGGAGCGTTGCTGCACCCCAACCTTCAGTCTCTGGCTCTCACGGCCTGGATGTTGAGGGCGTAGACTTCACTGCGTTGGGTCTGTCTGAGGGTGTCTCCCGGGTCTTACTTGCCTCTAGGAAGGATTCCACTAAAAAGAGTTACTTTTTCAAGTGGAGGAGGTTTGTCGTGTGGTGTGAGAGCAAGGCCCTAGAACCTCGTTCTTGCCCTGCACAGAACCTGCTTGAATACCTTCTGCACTTATCAGAGTCTGGCCTCAAGACCAACTCAGTAAGGAATCACCTTAGTGCGATTAGTGCTTACCATTATCGTGTGGAAGGTAAAGCCATCTCTGGAGAGCCTTTAGTCGTTCGATTCATGAGAGGCTTGCTTTTGTCAAAGCCCCCTATCAAGCCTCCTACTGTGTCATGGGATCTTAACGTCGTCCTCACCCAGCTGATGAAACCTCCTTTTGAGCCACTGAATACCTGCCATCTGAGGTACTTGACCTGGAAGGTCATTTTCTTGGTGGCAGTTACTTCAGCTCGTAGGGTCAGTGAGCTTCAAGCCCTGGTAGCTCATGCTCCATATACCAAATTTCATCACAACAGAGTAGTGCTCCGCACCCACCCAAAGTTCCTGCCGAAGGTGGTGTCGGAGTTCCATCTTAACCAGTCAATTGTCTTGCCAACATTCTTCCCCAGGCCGCATACCCGCCCTGCTGAACGTCAGTTGCACACATTGGACTGCAAGAGAGCATTGGCCTTCTACTTGGAGCGGACACAGCCCCACAGACAGTCCGCCCAATTGTTTGTTTCTTTCGACCCTAACAGGCTAGGGGTCGCTGTCGGGAAACGCACCATCTCCAATTGGCTAGCAGATTGCATTTCCTTCACTTACGCCCAGGCTGGGCTGACTCTTGAGGGTCATGTCACGGCTCATAGTGTCAGAGCCGTGGCAGCGTCAGTGGCCCACTTGAAGTCAGCCACTATTGAAGAGATTTGCAAGGCTGCGACGTGGTCATCTGTCCACACATTCACATCACATTACTGCCTCCAGCAGGATACCCGACGCGACAGTCGGTTCGGGCAGTCGGTGCTGCAGAATCTGTTTGGGGTGTAAATCCAACTCCACCCTCCAGGACCCGAATTTATTCTGGTCAGGCTGCACTCTCAGTTAGTTGTTCTTCGTAGGTCAATTTCTGTTGTACCCTCGCCGTTGCGAGGTTCAATTGACCTGGGTTCTTGTTTTGCGTGAGCCTGAGAGCTAGGGATACCCCAGTCGTGAGAACAAGCAGCCTGCTTGTCCTCGGAGAAAGGGTATGATACATACCTGTAGCAGTTGTTCTCCGAGGACAGCAGGCTGATTGTTCTCACCTTCCCTCCCTCCTCCCCTTTGGAGTTGTGTTTCATAATTTTATTGCTTGTCATTCAACTGGCGGGAGCGGTCGCGCACGGGCGGGAAGACGGCCGCGCATGCGCGGTGGGCGTGCCCTGCGTGCCGACCGTCCCGCGAAGCTTCTTTCCGGTTGGTGGGGGCTGCCGCGGACGTCACCCAGTCGTGAGAACAATCAGCCTGCTGTCCTCGGAGAACAACTGCTACAGGTATGTATCATACCCTTTATCCCACCTCTTTGCAGGCTCAATGTGGCTTACAATACATCATGGATACTGGAAATAGAAAAGAATACACATTTGGTTTATAGAGGGTTTTGGGTTACATGGTGATGAAGTACATGGTTGTATTACAGCAAAAGACGTTATAAGACATTCCTATATATATATATTAAAGATTGTACAGTTACATGTGTTGATCTTTGTGATAAATCTTGTCGAAGAGATAAGTTTTCAGTAGTTTGCAGAAATTGGCCAGTTCATGGACCGTTTTCAAGTTGCGTGGTAGTGCATTCCATAGCTGTGCGCTCATATAGGAAAAGGTAGATGCATGCAACAATTTGTATTTCAGACCTTTACAATTGGGAGGGTGAAGATTGAGGAATGTGCGAGAAGATTTTATTGCGTTCCTGGGTGGTAGTTCTATTAGGTCTAAACAAAAAAAAACAGCACCACGGGCCTTTAAAAATGGAACACAGTTCTTTAATGAATGAGGCTCATTCATTAAAGAACTGTGTTCCATTTTTAAAGGCCCGTGGTGCTGTTTTTTTTGTTTGGACTTTAGTTTGTACTTCGTTCCCTCTCTTTTGTTATATCCAGTTCTATTAGGTCTGACATGTAGGCTGGAGCGTCTCCATGGATGATCTTGTGGACTAGGGTACAAAGTTTGAACGTGATGCGTTCTTTAAGTGGGAGCCAGTGTAGTTTTTCTCGTAGGGGTGTCGCGCATTCATATTTTGGTTTGCCGAATATTAGTCTGGCTGCTGTGTTCTGGGCTGTCTGGAGTTTTTTTAGTATTTGCTCTTTGCAACCAGCGTTTAGTGAATTACAATAGTCCAGATGACTGAGTACTAGTGATTGTACCAGATTACGGAAGACGGACCTTGGAAAAAATGGTTTAATTCTTTTTAGTTTCCACATTGAGTGAAACATCTTTTTGGTTATGTTTGTCGCATGATTCTCAAGTGTTAGGTGTCGATCAATGGTGACTCCAAGAATTTTTAGGATGTCCGAAACTGGTAGGTTTAGTTAGGTGTGTTGATGGTGGTGAATTTATTCTTATTGTATTGCGATGTGAGTACAAGGCATTGGGTTTTTTCTGCGTTTAGTTTCAGCTGAAATGCATCTGCCCAGGAATTCATGATGTGTAGGCTTTGCTTGGAAGCCCTACCTCCTTAGTCTTTCTTCATAGGGAAGTCGTCCCATCCCCACTATCATTTTCGTCGCCCTTTGCTGCATCTTTTCCAATTCCACTATATCTTTCTTGAGACGCGGTGACCAGAATTGAACACAATACTCAAGATGCGGTCGCACCATGGAGCGATATAACGGCATTATAACATCCTCACACCTGTTTTCCATACCTTTCCTAATAATACCCAACATTCTATTCGCTTTCTGAGCCGCAGCAGCACACTGAGCAGAAGGTTTCAGTGTATTATCGACGACGACACCCAGATCCCTTTCTTGGTCCGTAACTCCTAACGTGGAACCTTGCATGACGTAGCTATAATTCGGGTTCATTTTTCCCATATGCATCACCTTGCACTTGCTCACATTAAACGTCATCTGCCATTTAGCCGCCCAGTCTCCCAGTCTCATAAGGTCCTTCTGTAATTTTTCACAATCCTGTCGCGAGTTAACGACTTTGAATAACTTTGTGTCATCAGCAAATTTAATTACCTCGCTAGTTACTCCCATCTTTAAATCATTTATAAATATATTAAAAAGCAGCGGTCCTAGCACAGACCCCTGAGGACCCCCACTAACTACCCCTCTCCATTGTGAATACTGCCCATTTAACCCCACTCTCTGTTTCCTATCCTTCAACCAGTTTTTAATCCTTTCCGTTCCCATTGCTTATATACTTTTCCTCCTTCTTCCCATTGAAATCCAGGGGCTTCTCTTATATGCATTTTACGGAAATATTGTCTATCAGGGCAGAATTGCTGGCGTATCACACTCCATGTCAATAGGGGGAACTGTAGCGCCATGGGCAGAAGTGTTGCCATGGCACGTAACCGTGGCCTAGGCAACCACAGTAGTGTCGCTGGGTGATTAAGTCCCACCCAGTGTTTTTCTATTTGAAGCCAGGGCTTCCTTTCATCTTTAACCCATGCTGCCAGTATCATAAGTACATAAGTACATAAGTAGTGCCATACTGGGAAAGACCAAAGGTCCATCTAGCCCAGCATCCTGTCACCGACAGTGGCCAATCCAGGTCAAGGGCACCTGGCACGCTCCCCAAACGTAAAAACATTCCAGACAAGTTATACCTAAAAATGCGGAATTTTTCCAAGTCCATTTAATAGCGGTCTATGGACTTGTCCTTTAGGAATCTATCTAACCCCTTTTTAAACTCCGTCAAGCTAACCGCCCGTACCACGTTCTCCGGCAACGAATTCCAGAGTCTAATTACACGTTGGGTGAAGAAAAATTTTCTCCGATTTGTTTTAAATTTACCACACTGTAGCTTCAACTCATGCCCTCTAGTCCTAGTATTTTTGGATAGCGTGAACAGTCGCTTCACATCCACCCGATCCATTCCACTCATTATTTTATACACTTCTATCATATCTCCCCTCAGCCGTCTCTTCTCCAAGCTGAAAAGCCCTAGCCTTCTCAGCCTCTCTTCGTAGGAAAGTCGTCCCATCCCCACTATCATTTTCGTCGCCCTTCGCTGTACCTTTTCCAATTCTACTATATCTTTTTTGAGATACGGAGACCAGTACTGAACACAATACTCCAGGTGCGGTCGCACCATGGAGCGATACAACGGCATTATAACATCCGCACACCTGGACTCCATACCCTTCCTAATAACACCCAACATTCTATTCGCTTTCCTAGCCGCAGCAGCACACTGAGCAGAAGGTTTCAGCGTATCATCGACGACGACACCCAGATCCCTTTCTTGATCCGTAACTCCTAACGCGGAACCTTGCAAGACGTAGCTATAATTCGGGTTCCTCTTACCCACATGCATCACTTTGCACTTGTCAACATTGAACTTCATCTGCCACTTGCACGCCCATTCTCCCAGTCTCGCAAGGTCCTCCTGTAATCGTTCACATTCCTCCTGCGACTTGACGACCCTGAATAATTTTGTGTCATCGGTGAATTTAATTACCTCACTAGTTATTCCCATCTCTAGGTCATTTATAAATACATTAAAAAGCAACGGACCCAGCACAGACCCCTGCGGGACCCCACTAACTACCCTCCTCCACTGAGAATACTGGCCACGCAATCCTACTCTCTGCTTCCTATCTTTCAACCAGTTCTTAATCCATAATAATACCCTACCTCCGATTCCATGACTCTGCAATTTCTTCAGGAGTCTTTCGTGCGGCACTTTGTCAAACGCCTTCTGAAAATCCAGATATACAATATCAACCGGCTCCCCATTGTCCTGAGTTGTGTTGCTTGAAAATACTGAAAGAAACTGGGCACCCCCATTCCCCCCTTTTTTTTGGGCATGTATAACATCCTAGCTTTCACTCGGGGCGGTTTATGTTTCCAAATGAATGCAAATGTTTTGCGTTTTAGTTGTCTAAAGAAGGTAGCGGGAATCGGGAGCGGCAGTGCATGAAGAAGTATAGAATGTTAGGCAAGATCATCATTTTTATGGCCTGTATTCTCCCTATCCACGAGAGCTCTAGGCCTTCCCAGTGATCTAGATCCTGAAATAATTCTCGTATTTTGGAGGGAAAATTTGCTTCAAATAGCTCCTGTGTTTGAGGTGTCAGATTAATTCCCAGATGTCGTAAACAACGCGTTGCCCATCGAAATGGAAACTGTTGTTGTAACCTCCTAGCTGTTTCTTCTGGTACATTTAATCCCATTATCTCTGATTTGGACATATTGATTTTAAACCCAGACACCATTCC
Source organism: Microcaecilia unicolor (assembly GCF_901765095.1). Classification (NCBI taxonomy): domain Eukaryota; kingdom Metazoa; phylum Chordata; class Amphibia; order Gymnophiona; family Siphonopidae; genus Microcaecilia; species Microcaecilia unicolor. The sequence continues at coordinate 69,502,378 of NC_044038.1, read as the reverse complement.
AAATTGTTGTAAACATTGTGTAAGAACCTCTAGAGAATTCTGGGGATCCATGATCATCAATAAGACATCGTCTGCAAATAACATCACTTTATGTGTCCTTTGCCCTATCTGAATTCCCCGTATGCGGGCTTCCGATCTAATTGCCTGGGCTAGCGGTTCCATTGTAAGGGCAAATAGTAGAGGAGAGAGGGCACATCCCTGACATGTCCCCCTACTCAACTGAAATATCTTAGACCGTTCCCCATTAATGACTAGTGCCGCCCCGATAGTCCCATTTTTCTCAGCACCACAAACATATATGGCCAATGGACCCTATCGAATGCTTTTTCTGCGTCCAAAGAGAGCATTCACGTCGGCTGTTGTATGCTATTTGCCTCATGTATCAAGTGGATAGCTCTTCTAATGTTATCAAATGTTTGTCTACCTTCTATGAATCCTGCTTGGTCATCATGCACTAAATTCGGCAGTAGACTCTTTATCCTTCTGGCCAGAATTTTAGTAAATATTTTATAGTCCGTATCTAATAGCGATATTGGCCAGTAGGACCCATATTGTCTTGGGTTTTTCCCCAGTTTCAGCAAGACGCTTATATGTGCTAAGCGCCACAATTGATATAGCTCTGTCTGTTGCTCTATTGCGTTCAGCGTTCGAGTTAGTATGGGTGCTAATATGTTCCTAAAGCTTTTTGTAGAATTTATTGGTATAACCATTGGGATCCGGGGCTTTTCCATTAGGTAGAGTTTTTATGGCCCAATTCACCTCTTCTAGCGATAGGGGTGCCGAAAGTCTTTCATTTTGATCCGGATCAATCCGGGGCAGTTCTATCTTATCTAGATATTCCTGTATGATCTGTAGCCCCGGGCGTGTATCCTCACTATAAAGTTGTTTGTAAAAGTTCACAAATGCTAAATCTCTTCTGTTGAAGTTAACCGTTGTCCCCCCTGTTCTTCAATTTCATATATGTAATTTTGCATCCTCTTTTTTTTTTTTTTTTTAATTTATATGCTAATATCCTTGAAGCCTTATTCCCAAACTCAAAGTATTGCTGTCTCGCCCTTTGGAGTGTCTCAGCCACCCCCATGCCTTTTCAAAGCAACATCATTTTTTGAGTGTCTATATATATATATATATATATATAGATATATAGATATACACCTTATTTCCAAAGGATGTTTTTTTATGATGTTAGTTCATAGCAGCATGTACTATTTTTACCTTTCTTTTGTCAGCTTTTTACTTTTCTGTTGTTAGTTGCTTAGCGGTTATCTGATTTTTCTCCCATTTTTGTGCACCCGATATAATTTATCAGATTTTTCTCCCCCTTTTTTATGCACCTGCTATATCTTAGTCTGCCACTCTTTGTGCTTTTATGGCTTTTATATTTCTTCCCCAGAATAGCGGGGTCTACTCTTCAGCATGTCTCCCTAAACGTTTTATCAATAGTAGACTTTGGCTACACTGTTTAGTAATATGTATCCAGTAGTGCTCATGTTTTCTTCCCCTTTTATCTCCTTCTCATCTATGTTTTCCATGTTTTCCTGCTACATTTATCTGGTGCTTATTTTTAGTTTTATTTAGTATTGTTCCTTTTTTTTCCCTCTTTTTTTCAATCCATATAGCTTTTACTTGTTCCTGTTGGCACCTGTATGCACGTTTTTACTCATAGATGTATGTATATTTATTTTTTTCTATTTACATTTTCTTATATATTTGTTTTGACATGCCTTTTATCCCCTTTTTTTTTTTGATACGTCTTTTGTGCATGTTTTTTCTTTTATAGTTTACATTTATATATGGTACTCGCTTCAGGTTATTTGACTGTACTGATTTCCAGCATCCATCAGGTCAGGTCAGTACTTCATCTCTTGTTGTTTGCACAAGTGATGCAAGTGATATACACATAGTTTTTTTTATTTCAGATACATATAAATGCCTTAACCTTTGTTTTAATCAATGTATGTCTGTATGTATTTTCATATAAGTTGAACATACACATAATACATTCAACTGTTTTCTTCTCTATATTGCATTAAGACTATTTGCAGCAATTTTTGTACTTTATACATTTTACATAGTTACTGCAAGTTGTCACAGTCCATTGCAAGATTTGTGTTATTTTTTAATTGTTTTATTTTTCTATATGTTCATAGTAATATTTTAATTTTTTAATATTGTGTTGTAACACATTTTTAAATGTTATTGTTTTGTTTGTGGTGTCTCTGCGACCCCTGAGGCAGGCGGGTTTGCCCCACAAAACATGGTCCTGTGTCAGGTCTATACTGGTGCAAATAAAGGTTTTCTCCTGGACAATTACCTGTGTGAGATTTTTTTCGCGTACACTCCCAGAGCTGCTACTCTTGTATCCTCTACTTTGTTTTATTGCCTTTGTGTTCCTGTAAGGTGGTTTCCTGTTCTCCTTGCTTCTTTTTTAGTTGTGTCCATAGACAGTGAATTGTGTGCTTATGTTTCCATACACAGGTAGCAGAGGAACCGACCCAAAAGAATGGTCTGGATTTGTTTGAAGAGTTGAAGATTTATGGTCATCCTGGTCTTTATTTTACTGCAACTGCATACCCGGAAATCCCTGCGCAGAATGCAACCCACCCCAGGCCCCCAGTTTTGAGGCGTGGCCTTCCGCAGAGTACAGGATTCACAACAGAAGGTCTGGAAGAACACTTTCCTGCAGGGATGGGCTGGGTCACAAGTAGTGAGTTGGAAAAGAATGAGGAAGATTGTAAGCAATCACAGAAGAGAATTGAAACTCATCAGTATCATGTTCCCTTTTTAGATAGGGACTCCACAGCTGCTGGTAGTGACGTATTGGCACAAGGTTGCAAGCTCTCTCAGAATTTCCAAGCTTTCACCTTTCCACAGCAGTTCAAGTGTGGACAGGTGATGAGCCCAAAGCTGTGTGGACTGGAAAAAGAGCTCCAAAGGGAGAGTCTATCAGGCAAACATCAGGGCCACATGGCAAAGGATTCCTTTGTCTTCAGAGACATTCAGGATGTAGAAGGGACTGCACCTGATGCTCAGACTTCTTTTGATGTTCTGAAGAGTTTTTGGGACTCGGACATTCACAAAGAAGGAACAGCTAAAGTTTTGATACCCAAAACCTCAGACTGTTCATGCATGAATAAATTGATCCCTTCACAATGGAAAACATCCTACAGGGGGCTGTGTCCAGAGCAAAGGCAATTCAGGAGCACCATGAAATTATGCTCAGAAAAAATATACCCCATGCACTCCTGCCCTGTGCATGTTTTGAACAGTGAGGCATCAGCTCAGAAGTACATGGCAGACAAGTCAAAGTACACCACAAAAGCATCACTAAATGGAGCAGCAGTCAGAGCCTGCAACCATGAGCTGCCTTTGCCACCACCATGTATGTCTGTAGATCAGACTGGTGCCCAGGACTGGCTGGAGTCATGGGAGGATAAGTTACCTCTAGCCAGAAGCAGACTGTTTATAAGTCAGCAAGGACATAGTGGCAAAAGTCATTGTGGCATAGAAGACTGTGTCTGTGCCCTTAAACCAAGGAGTTTCCTCAAGCAGAAACCACAGCTGCCTCTAGCTTTCTTTCCACCATCAGAGGCATTGGAGCACACTTGTTCTCCTCCATCTTGTATCACTTCCTATGGATCAAGCCCTGAAGCCTGGGTTTTCCCCAGGATGAAGCTGTATTAGGTGACTTTCTTGCACATTGCCTAGTGTACCACACATGTCTTTTCTTCATTGTAATGTTGGGATTGTCAAACACCTCATGTATAGAAAGATTTCCAAGATAATAAAAAGTTTTTCTACTATTATGTGCCCTTCTTATATAGCTTTTCTTGGGCTTTCTTGACTCTGTCGTTTGAGTATCTGAAAGAAAAAGTCAAACTAGCTTTCTGTCTGCATTGTCTCTGATGTTTTCTACTCCCTTTCATCCTCCTCTTGTCAGTTACCGTCTGTTCCTTCTTCTCTCCCTTTCATAGTGACTTCTCCTTTTTATTCTTTCCAACACAATGGAAAGATATAAAAAGGGGCAAAATAAGTCTCTGAAAATTTAATGAATGGGATGAAAATTGGCATGGGAGAAGTACGTAAAAAGAATTTGAAAACAGGCCAGATGGAGCCAGGGATTCCAGAAAACTACCCCCCTTGTCCCCCATAAAATGGTCCTGTACATTGCTGTGGGAGATGTAGTTCGGTTTTGCAGCAGCCTAGACATTTATATTGAGTGAAATATAGCTGTTAAGGAATTGCTGCTTTAAAACTGCCTCTTCCCTGATCATCTCTTCACCATCCCTCAAAATTGCTTCCTGCCACTGTCCCTTTCACAGCTGCCTACTATCTCCTGCAACTACTCTTCCACTCCCAAACTCCTTAATTCCCACAGAGCTACTTGTCTACACCCTAACCCCCCCCCCCCCCACTGAAACTACCCTCAAATCTAGCCCCCCCCCCCCCATTAACAAAGCAATTCCTTTTGTTCTTTAAATCAGGGACACGCATACAGACAGCACAGCGATACATATGGCTCCTATATGCACAGAGTTGTTTGAAAGAACTTCATGACTTATGCTTCTCCTGCTTTTCTAAGTTCTTTTTACTATGTGACATTTTTTTCTGTCATCAACATTATCCCTTTTTTTATTATTATTAAAAACAACTTAGATCATGATTAGTGGTATATCAAATAAAGCTGAACTATGAATCATCATTTACTGTGAACATTTCTGCCAGCATGATTTGGTGAGCTCAAATAAATTAAACTAAAGCCTTCTGATTGCAGTTCTCTTCAGAGAAATAGAGGTTAGAAAAGGTGAGACCAGATAAGCAAAGCGTAAGCTGGGGGACAGAAAATGGGGATATGGTAAAGTAGGAGAAGAGGAAAAGAAGGGATGATAAACATGGTAACTATGGGAAGGAATGGCAGGGGTGATTTGACAGCTTTCCTTTTTGTATTCTTCTTAGCTATTTTGAAGATTATGAATCAATTTACAAGGGAAGGAGAAGTGATGGCTCTTGCAGGAGAAGATGAAAAAACTCTGGAAGTGGTTGGGAGGAGTTTATTAAACATGCACTGTTCATATGGAAGACTTGTAAATGCTGCATATTTTGATGGCACTTTTTACCAAAACAATTAATCCCCCTTTTAAATTTTTCCTTGCTGAAAGATTTGAGGTGATGATCCAAACTAAGAGTTAACATTTCTAAAGCAGAGCTATTAGAACTCCCTTAAGCTGGTCTAGATGACAGCTGTTTCTCTTCTGCATTGTTTCAGATGCACAGAAACAGCTGTACCGGGCTATGTTTTTCTGAAGGGATTTACTTTATGTTACAAGGTATTAGCTATTTAAAATCTTAGAAGTCAGTTTTACCCCAGGAGATTAGGCCTTCATTTAATAAATAGTAGTTGAATATTGGGTTTTCCCAAATACTTCCTGTCATAAAAGGGAGTGTTCAGATGCTATTTTACAATCCTTCCCATGTTCTTCATTTGCAAAGCAGAAAACTGCTTAGATTCTGTATTTGATTAATAGTGTATCAAATAAAGGTATCAAAGGGCTTGCCACTATCCAGTATTGTACTAGAATGGTAGCAATTTTCTGCATATATAGTCATGGTCTTGCATCCATCAGGGCCTTCCTCAATCTCTTCTAGTCAGGACGTCATTACACCAGAAGCATTCCTGCTTTGAATAGCAACATGTATGGCCTGTACTCTCCAACCTCATTGTGAAATTGAAAGGTTGATTCCACTTATCAGATAAAACAGAGCTCAGGGCTAGCTTAATCATTAGGCAGACCAAGCAGTCAGCTAGGATGACAGGTTTTGTGGCATGGTGAAAGGCAACTGCAGTCTAAACAAAACAATAGTCCATGACAGCCACAGACACACCAAGAACCATCATCCATACTTCTACCCCAGCTTACACATAGCCCATTTACGGTAAATGATTTACCCCAGAAAATGGCTTTTGGAAATTACCATCATTATCTGTGTGTGTGTGTATATATATATATATATATATATATATATATATATATATATATAAGTAAAAATGACATCAAAAAGTAGAATTTCCTAATTTTGCATTTTTATAGGATCTTTATGGGAAGGATGGTATTAGAGTAATCGTGATTGAGTTTAATTAACAGAATCCTAAAAGCGGGGCCTGAAGGATACTTGAAGGTGCTGCAAGGACTGATGGTTTGGTTAGGGCATGTAACCTGCCGGATCCGGCTTTGTCAGAGCTGCATACCAGTAATAAACTTGACATAAGACTGAAGCTAAGTCATGGGAATGAGCACTTTTTCACGGAACATTTTTTTGAGTGCAGTTTAAAGAACTCTATTGAGGAGCAGAGAGAATTGATCATTGAAACTTTGCAGAAAGGATAAACCACACCTACAGATAAGTTACATAGAGGCATATTTTCAAAGCACTTTGGGAGGCTAAGTTCCATAGGTTTCTATGGAACTTTGGGAGGCTAAGTGCTTTGAAAATGAGCCTGATAGTAACATAGTAGATGACGGCAGAAAAAGACCTGCACGGTCCATCTAGTCTGCCCAACAAGATAAACTCACATGTGCTACTTTTTTTTGTATACCTTACCTTGATTTGTACCTGTCCTTTTCAGGGCACAGACCGTATAAGTCTGCCCAGCACTATCCCCGCCTCCCAACCACCAGCCCCGCCTCCCACCACCGGTTCTGGCACAGACTGTATAAGTCTGCCCAGCACCATCTCCACCTCCTGCCGTTGGTTCTGCCACCCATTCTCAGCTAAGCTCCTTAGGATCCATTCCTTCTGAACAGAATTCCTTTATGTTTATCCCACGCATGTTTGAATTCCGTTACCATTTTCGTTTCCACCACCTCCCGCGGGAGGGCATTCCAAGCATCTACTACTCTGTCTGTGAAAAAATACTTCCTGACATTTTTCTTGAGTCTGCCCCCCTTCAATCTCATTTCATGTCCTCTTGTTCTACTGCCTTCGCATCTCCGGAAAAGGTTCGTTTGCAGATTAATACCTTTCAAATATTTGAACGTTGAACTTTGATAACAGAATATCCATAGATTGATTAGTTTGAATCATTCCAGAATATACTGGTTTATCTATTGTGGATAGTGGCAGGGTGGTGGACTTTAGTGCAATGATGGCGGTATGTACTGCTAACTAGAGGTGATGCCTTCTTGGGCTCCAACAAGCACGCAAATCTGAGCACTATTAACTATATTTAAAGAAAAGCACAAAACGATATATAATATACAGGTATGTGATAGGTTTATATATATATTTATTATCAGTTAAAATGTAATGCCAAGAAGTGCAGAGTGATGCACTTGGGGTGCAGAAACCCAAAAGACAGTTACTGGGTAGGAGGAGGAAGATTAGTAAGCTCGGGAGAGGGACCTTGGGGGTGATGGTGTCCAAGAATCTGAAAGTGAAGAAACAATGTGACAAGGCGGCGGCGGACGTAGCCAGAAGGATGTTAGGCTGCATCGAGAGGGGTATAACCAGCAGAAGAAAGGAGGTATTGATGCCCCTGTATAAGTTGTTGGTGAGGCCCATTTTGGAGTATTGTGTTTACTTTTGGAGGCCATATCTTGTCAAGGATGTAAAAAGACTTGAGGCGGTGCAAAGGAGAGCTACAAAAATGGTATGGGATTTGCATTGCAAACCGTATGAGGAGAGATTTACTGACTGAACATGTATACCCTGGAGGAAAGGAGAAACGGGTGACCTGATACGTTCAAATATTTGAAAGGTATTAATCTGCAAACAAACCTCTTTCAGAGACAAGAAGGTGGTAGAACTAGAGGACATGAATTGAGGTTCAAGGGGGGAAAACTTGAGAATAATGTCGGGAAGTGTTTTTTCAGAGAAGGGTGGTAAATGCTTGGAATGCCCTCCCGTGGGAGGTGGTAGAGATGAAAACTGTAAAGGAATTTAAAAATGCATGGGATAAGTACAAAGGAATCATGTTTAGAAGGAATGGATCTGCGGAATCTTAACAGAGATTTGGCGGCAACACCAGTAACTGGGAAGCAAAGCCAGTGCTCAGCTGACTTCTATGTTCTGTGCCCAATTGTGACTAGATATGGATGAGCTGGAGTATAACTGTTAAGGGGCTTCAATGTTAACTTCAGAAATTGTAGTACAAGAACAGTGTTGGACAGACTTCTACAGTCTGTGCCCTGAAAATGGCAAGGACAGATCAAGACAGATATACATATGAAGTATCACATACCATGTGTAATGAGTTTATCATGTTGGGCAGACTGGATGGACTACACAGGTCTTTATCTGCTGTCATAGACTTTGTTACTATATGCCTAAAGCTTGGAAACCAAGCATAGAAGGAAAAAAATAAGAAAGGAAGGATCAACTGCAACTTAGTACATAAGTACCGCCATACTGGGAAAAGACCAAGGGTCCATAAAGCCCAGCATCCTTTCTCCAACAGTGCTTCAAGAATACGGCAACCCCCCCCCCCCCCCCAAAAAAAAAAAAAAAAAAAAAAAAATTAATAATGTTCAATGGACTTTTCCCTCAGGAATCTGTCCAAACCCCCTTTAAATTCCATAAGGCCAGCTGCTGTCACTACATTCTCTGGCAACGAGTTCCAGAGTCTAACTACATGCTGAGTAAAGAAAAACGTTCTCCTATTTGTTTTAAATCTACCATATTCTAGCTTCATCTTGTGTCCCCCTGGTTTTGTTGTTTTTTGAAAGTGTGAACAAACGCTTCACATCTGTCTGCTCTACTCTGCTCATTATCTTATAGACTTCTATCATATCACCCCTCAGCCGCCTTTTCTCCAAGCTGAAGAGCCCTAACCTTCTCAGCCTTTCCTCTTAGGGAAGTCGTTCCATTCCCTTTATCATTTTCGTCGCCCTTCTCTGCCATCACCTGTGACCTTATAGGTCAAGGATTGCTCTTAAAGCACATTAATGAGTACATAAATTTAGTCAAAGGATGTTGCTGAAAACTCATCTGTCTTCATTGGCTGGAGACTCAATCATCATTATCTACAAATTTGCTAAACAATACTTGTTTGAAATAAAGATTACTTTCTGAATCTCTACCTATTTTTGCAACATGGCAAATCCATAATCTTGAAACTACAAGAAAGAGGGAATATACATTTATTATTATCTCTGAGATTTGCTTCACTAATAGAAATAGAGAAGTCATAGATTACTGAGCAAACTGCAGTACTTGACTTAGCCTTTATTGTAACTTATCCTTGTCACAATAACTGAGGATGCAATTTTTTTTGTTACATTTGTACCCTGCACTTTCCCACTCATGGCAGGCTCAATGTGGCAGGCAACGGAGGGTTAAGTGACTTGCCCAGAGTCACAAGGAGCTGCCTGTGCCGGGAATTGAACTCACCTCCTCAGTTCCCCAGGACCAAAGTCCACCACCCTAACCACTAGGCCACTCCTCCACTTCTTTAGCAAAATGAGTATATTTATATAAAATGATATTATATACAGCATGAACAACTTCTGGAGGAGCAAGGACATCAGCCTGGCAACCAAATGTAGATTGGTCAGTGCAATCATCTTCCCAATAGCAACATATGGTTGCAAATCTTGGATGCTGAGAAAGTCGGACAGACAAAAAAATTGATGCATTTGAATTATGGTGCTGGAGTTGACTGTTACGCATTCCATGGACAGCCAAAATAACAAGCCAAAAATCTTGCTGGAGCCCAACGTAGCAAAACAAAAGCTCTCCTATTATGGCGAAGCAAGTCTCTCGAAAAAGACAGCATGCTTGGAATGGTTAGTGGCAAAGGAAAAAGAGGCTGCCCAATAATTCACTGAATAGATACTATCGAGGAAGATACTGGAATGAACATAGCAGAGCTGAAAGAAGCTATGTGAGATCGGAAGGCATGATGAACACTGATCCATAGTGTGACTGAGAGCTGTACTCAACTGATTGGATTAGGAAGGAGTTAGATATACAGACAAGGCAAGTTTAAATGTATAGAATGAAACACAATATAAACTGTACTGCACTGCACAGATGAGCCACAGCACAATCCTGCATCTCAAAGCTGAAGGGATCCATTACCAGCTGGCAGGGTAATATCTCTTCATGTCATCTTGACCCAAGGAAAATCCGGTGTGCATCCAGCCCCTCTATTTTAATCTTGTGAGAACACCTTTATCCTTTGCTGTACATCTTCCAAGCCGTTCTATGCCTCCTTCACATATTACATGCATTCAAGGCTGTTCATTGTGTGCCAAGTACTGTGAGATCATCCCTAGGATAAGGCTGTTTTTCCACCCCCCACATACCATTACATTTACATGAGTTTCTCATGCAGGCTCATCAGTAAATTTCCATTTTTTACCCTAGATCTGTCATCTCTTGCAAAACACTGTAGAAGATATTGATAGATATGATATAGCAGAGAGAGACTTGACCACCTTTATAGGACTTTTCCCAGTTCTCCAAGATATTTTCAATAAACAGGTCAACTTTCTCACCCCTCACTTTTAACAGTAGGGCTAAAAAGCACAACAACAAAAAAAACCCCAAAGGAAGTTGAATAAGTCATAGCTGCTTCAGTATGAATCTAATATGCAGGAGAATTGTACCAATAATGAATGGGCTTAGGACACATACTTCAGTAATAGTATATCATATTGGAAAGAAACAGACTATCTTCTCTAACCATAGGCAAAATGAACAAGGGGTGTTTTATCTGACCAAAATCATTCCATTAAAATTTCTCTCGTAATATAAAAAATAACATCCTGTTTCATAGTGTAAGGGGATTGTCACCCTTATGACTAAATTTAAACAAATAATAGCAACAGGAAACAATATACTCCTCCTACAATTTGACATGTCAAGTGCCTTCAATATGGTTGACCACGGAATCCTATTACACATACTTGAATATTTTGGCATTGGAGGAAATGTCCTGAACTGGTTCAAGGGGTTCCTAACCCAGCGTTCGTATCAAGTTGCATCAAATTCAACCACATCTAATGCATGGACACCTGAATGTGGAGTACCACAAGGATCACCCCTCTCACCAACCATTTTCAACCTAATGATGATCCCTTTGGCAAAACTCCTATCAAACCATAACCTCAACCCATATATATATGTCGATGATGTAACAATATACATCCCTTTCAAACAAGACATCAAAGAAATCTACAACGAAATCAATCAAAGTCTACACATCATGAACACATGGGCAGATGCATTTCGTCTGAAATTAAATGCAGAAAAAAAACTCAATGCCTGATACTCACCTCCCAATACAACACGAACGAATTTACCGCTATAAACACACCAAAATTAAACCTTCCAATCTCAGAAACGCTAAAAATCCTTGGAGTCACTATCAACTGCCACTTAACACTCGAAACTCATGCAAACAATACAACCAAAAAGATGTTCTACTGCATGTGGAAACTGAAAAGAATAAGACCATTCTTCCCAAGATCCATCTTTCGCTGCCTAGTGCAATCCCTTGTATTAAGCCATCTGGATTACTGCAACTCACTATACGCAGGTTGCAAAGAGCAAATACTGAGGAAACTTCAAACAGCCCAGAATACAGCAGCCAGACTCATCTTTGGAAAACCAAAATATGAAAGTGCAAAACCCTTACGAGAGAAGCTACACTGGCATCCACTCAAGGAACGCATTACTTTTAAAGTATGCACATTAATCCACAAAATCATTCACGGCAAAGCTCCAGCCTACATGTCTGAGTTAATAGACTTACCACCCAGAAACGCCAAAAGATCATCCCGAACTTTCCTCAACCTCCATTTCCCTAATTGCAAGGGCGTAAAATACAAGACGCTACACGCATCAACCTTTTCTCACGTGGGCACGCAGTTCTGGAATGCACTGCCGTGCAACCTGAGAATGATCCACGAGCAAACCTCCTTCCGCAAATTATTGAAGACCCATCTTTTTGAAAAAATTTACGGAAAGAACCAAAACACATAAAGTCCACACTCACTGTTCACTAATGCATCCACTTCTGAACTCTCATCCCCCGTAATCTCACCTCACTCATACCTTTACTCACAGAAATGTATACCATACATAATGTCCTTTTAACTTCCCGCTGTCTCCTTCCAATGTTTCAAGGTTTTGTTCCAGTGTTTATATTCCTTAACAACACTTTGATTATCTCGCATAACTCTTCACAATGTAATCCATAACCAAGTTGTAACAAATTGTATTTCCATCATTCATATCGTATTGTAAGCCACACTGAGCCCGCAAAAAGGTGGGAAAATGTGGGATACAAATGCAATAAATAAATAAAATTGAAACAAAAAGAATTTGTGCCGTTTCAACATCTTCCTTATCTTATTCCCACTGCAGCTCATTGTGACTATGGGCAAGTCACTTAACCCTCCATTGCCCCTGGTACAAAATAAGTACCTGAATATATGTAAACCGCTTTGAATGTAGTTGCAAAAACCTCAGAAAGGCAGTATATCAAGTCCCATTTCCCTTTCCCTTATTCCTCCCCAGACTTAGTAACATATCATATAGTAACTGGTAGAAGACAATTTTTTAAAAATTTGGTACACCTGTGATTTGTAAAACATCTATAATTATCTGAGAATAAAGTGGAATTATTATAATATTGATTTAAAGAAACAGAACCCTCATTTAGGACCCCCTTTACAAAGCGGTGGTAAGCCCAATGTGAGTTTACCGCGCGCTAAACAGGAAGTACTGCTGGGCTACCGCTGCAGCCTTGCAGTACTTCCCACCCCCAGCGCATCATATCTGGTGCCATATTCTTCATCCCCACCCATCCCCAATGGAAAAATGCTAGGATTATCTTGAGAGAAAGATGTTTCAGAATGCTATGCTCTCTTTCAACAAAGCCTTTTAATGGCTGTTCATAGGCCAGCTTATGTGAAATACTTTGCATAAGATAAGAGAATTTAGTAATTTCTCTCCCCCAGAACCAACTCATATTACTTACTAGTGGGCAAGGGGAGGGATTATGGGTCATGTTGATCTTTGAAGCTCTTAAAATTACATTGAGAACTTCTGCAGTGCCCATTTTTGCTTGCATATTCTCATGGCTGTGTTCTTAAGACCTCCATTACAACCTGCAAGAGAATACTGCAGTTGTGCCATTTCAGGATGAAGATCTCTTCAGAGATCGGGTCAAAAAGACCACATTTCTCATACAAGAGCATTACAAGACTTTTATATTCTTCCCCCCAATCTAGCTTTGACCCATCCTCCTGATCAGCTAGGAAGTGTACAAGGGAGACTTGGAGAATATATTGGGTTCAATTTTCAAAGCGATATAACCAGCCAGAAATGGTTCGTGGCCAGTTAATTTCTTGTTCAGGGCTGTCTGCTGATATCCAGTGGCACTTAACCAGTTAGTACCGCTGAATATCACCAGATACCACTAAAGTGAAAGCTGGCTATTTTGTGGGCAGCACCAGAGGGACAAAAAGCTTCCACAGTAAATCAAAAGAAAAACAAAAAGGGTGGAAGAAAAATGTTCCAAGGTCCGGCGAGAGGGATCCCGCATATGGAGCTGTCGGAGGAGCGACATCCCCATTAGGGATTGAGACATCTTTATCCCCACCGATGCTTACCCCACCGCTTTGTCCTGCTATTCTTTGGGAATGTGTGGAGGTCTCAACGGAGCCGGAAGTCGGCGACCAGAGGGCCTCAGAGGGCGGTACACAACCCCAGGAAGCAGAGACTACGAACATGGAGCTTTCTTCTGCTCCCCAAGCGGTGACTCTACAAACTATCTGGACTGCTTTACAACAGTTAATGGCAGCAGTAACAAAAACGTCTCAAGAAACGTCTCTAATGGTTAGTAAATTTGACTCTTTAACATCTGCACTTGAGAATGTTAAAACTGAATCGTTAGCCCAAAAATCTGAGAACTTAACTTTGAAATCTGTAGCAGAAACGTTGATAAAGGATAAAACCAGGACTTCTTTAAAGTTGGAACAGATAGAAAATTATAACAGACGGTTGAACTTGCGGTTTATAAATTTTCCTATTGTAAATGGAATTTCACCGATGGATCTTTGGAAAAAATACCTAATTGAAGTTTTGGCTTATCCTCAAACTGCGGTTCCACCAATTAATAAAATTTACTATCTACCTGAATCTAAACAAACTAAAGTGACTCCAACAGATAATAACCAGGTTTCGAACCTTCAAGACATTTCAGCTTTCCTGGAAGATTCTATGACAGAGGTGTCCACTCGTAGGACGCTCCTAGTAACATTTGTATTCGAACAAGACTCAAATGCCTTATTAAGATTGTTCTTTAAGAACTCACATAAATTATTTTGTGGTCAAAAAATTTGGATCTTCCAGGATGTGACTAGATTAACACAGGAACGTAGGAAAGCTTTTCTAGCCTACAGAGAAGAAGTTAAAGCAATGGGGGCTACATTTCTGTTAGCTTACCCATGCAAATGTTGTATAAAATATTTGGGTAACAAATATGTCTTTTTTGAATCAGGCCAGCTTAAATTGTTTATTGAAAAAAAAAATTGTCCAGGTAGGATGTGTTGAGTTACTAAGTGTAAGAATTGATAGTTGGGGGCATAGAGCCAGGCCATTTTCTTTTTTATTTGATTCTATCATTTAATCTCCTCTTTTTTTCTTTCCCCTCCCCCACTAAGAATGGTGGTCTAAGGAAGCAATTGTCCATTATTATGTCTGTTTAATTTGCCCTTGAGTCTATATAATTTTTATTTTACTGATAAATAATGTAGTTTGTAAATGTATGGCTGTATTACCATTTATAAGTGAGATCTTGTAAATTTTCAAAAAAATAAATAAAGTATTAAAAAAAGAAAAAAAGAAAAATGTTCCAAGGTAATCAGACAAAATTGAAGCCCATGCTTCTAAAAAGCTCTTTATTCTTCAGCGAGTAATCATACATCATAGCTGCTTAAATAGGCAGATTAGATCAGCACCTCTGAACATTGGATTGAGGCATAACATACCATAAGTACATAAGTATTGCCATACTGGGACAGACCAAAGGTCCATCAAGCCCAGCATCCTGTTTCCAACAGTGACCAATCCAGGTCACAAATACCTGGCAAGATCCCAAAAAAGGTACAAAACATTTTATACTGCTTATTCCAGAAATAGTGGATTTACCCCAAATCCAATTTAATAATGGTCTTTGGACTTTTCCATTGATGAGAATAATTTTTTTTTTTTTATCTGTGTGATTAAGAGAAGTTGGCGTGGAGGTGATTTTGATACATTCTGTTGAGAATTGAAGAAAAACTATTTTTGAATTCAATACTGTACATCCTGCAGGTTTAATAAAGATATAGAGTTGGTGTGGTTTTTTTGAATATTTTGAACTTAGTACTGTACATCCTGTTTGTTTTAATTAAGGTATATTTGATTTCAGGTAGTTTTTATAATTGTGCTTTTTATATATAACTGTGTTTTGGTATCTTTTTTATATTCTGATTTATATTATATCATTTTTATACATTCTGTATGTTGTTTTTACAGTACTGGTTTTTTATGTACCATATTTTAGTTTGTGGTTCTGTATTTTTTATGGTGTACAATATACATTTGTATTCATTTTTTTAAACATTTTAGTAATTCTGTAAAGAGATGTTTTTATTTTTGACCTTAGCACTATTTGGGCCCTGTTTACTAAGCTGCACTAACATTTTTAATGCATGCTAAACGCTAGAGTCACCTATATGTTCCTATGAGTGACTTAGCATGTAGTGTGTGCTAATCATTAGCGTGCAATAAAAATGCTAATGCGCCCTTAGCGCTGCTTAGTAAACAAGGCCCTTTGTGTAGCTAATCCGTGGTTATATATTTTTGTATGTTATGTTGTATTTTTATTTATGCTATCATGGTTTCTCATATTGTACAATATTGATATTTTGTTTTTTTTTTTACATTGTTTTTGATTTGGTTGTTGATTCATTTCACCTTTTACAACAAGGCCATGCATAATCTGAGTTTATTTATGCTCTTTGCTTTCAATCTGGTTATCTACTACCATTCTTTGTCTTGTTTTCTTTTCTTTTGTTTTTCCTTTTTTTCTACACTCCATTTTTGGGTATTTTGTACATACCTTATATTTTGACATATATAGACAATTCTAAAATCAAATTCAAATTGAATGGGCTGTGTCAGCATTAGCGTATGGCAGCCGCTAGCGCAGCTTAGTAAACAGGAGATTTAGTTTGAGACGTTTTAGAGGTATGTACTCTTTAACTCTGGCACTTTATTTCATCTTTTCATTTCATCTTGGTATTAATAATCATTAGGTTAATCAGATTATTAGATATCTTTGTACGCCCTGTTTTTTTTCTACTAGTGCTTGCGTATAGCGCAAAGCAGTGTATTTTATCTGGCTACAGTTATCTTTTTATATTACCTTGTTATTCATAATCATTAGAGTGGAGGAGTGGCCTAGTGGTTAGAGCACCGATCTTGTAATCTCAGAGGTGGCCAGTTCAAATCCCACTGCTGTGCCTTGTGATCTCGGGCAAGTCACTTAACCCTCCATTGCCTCAGGTACAAATTTAAGATTGTGAGCCCTCCTGGGACAGAGAAATATCCAGTGTACCTGAATGTAACTCACCTTGAGCTACTACTGAAAAAGGTGTGAGCAAAATCTAAATAAATTAGATTATATGATATTTTTACACACCCTGATTATTTCTACTAGTGCTTGCGTATAGTGTCAAAGCAGCACAGCTGTATATTGATCCTAGCTACAGTTATCGTTTTCTTAGCCTTTATAGCCACTATGCTTTATTCATAAGTTTAAGCTTCTGGAACTCTGCGTCCCTGTATAAGCACACTCTGAATGCTTTTCTCCTTAAAGGAGTATATTTTTCTCCTTTCGCAGTTCGCTCTGACATTTGATCATCTTAAAGCTGGGCATTTTATATAGTCAAGGTTTTTTTTGTATTTTATGTTTCAACAATTTTTATTTTAGATATAACTACATATTAACAAACAATTACTTTCACTGGTTACATACAATTGAGTTCCACATCATTTGCTCTTATTCCAAATTGTCCTGCTAAGATCCCCTAAAGTGATGTGGTTCCCCCTTCTATTTAATCTACATATTCCCATTCCTTAACCTTTATCCTCCCCTCCCCTAATCCCCTCCTCCTCATCTCCCTCCCCCCTCCCGTCAGCCCTCCCAGTAACTCCTATATGCCAAAACCCGCTTCTGTCAGCTTATAGTATATGATTATAAAGTATTAACAATAAGACTACGTCCTTTCTGTGTCATCTTATCTAAGTAGCATCCCCATATTTTAAGGAATCGAGTTTTCCTTTTACAATGTCCTTTGGCCTCCTTTGCCTCCCAAACCAGCAATTGATGCACCTTATTGTGCCAATGCCAGAAGGTCGGTGGATTGGCTACAGTCCAATGTTGCATGATACATTTTCTTGCTACCAGATAAAGTTTTCGACACAACAATGTTTTATCAGCATTCAATCTCCTTTGTGGCTCCTTCATATCTAATACTAGTTGTAATGGGTTCATGTCTCTTCTACTACCCACCACCCCTGTAAGATAAGTAACTATTTGCCTCCAATAGCATTGTATTGGTACACAATCCCACAGTGCATGATACAATGAGTTCTCAGAATTATTACATTTCAAACACATAGCTATTTCAATTCCCCCCGATTTATACAGTTGGACTTGGGTAAAGTATGCTCTGTGTAGTATTCTATACGCACATTCTCTATAATCAGCTCCTCCTATTATGTGTGGAATATCTTTGAGCTGCGTCATCATATCCCAAGAGTCCAATGCTCTTCCCACGTCTTTTGGGTTTTTTTTTGTATTTTATATATGGTGGTACTCTTAATATTTGTAGACCATGTCCTTTTTCTTACATTATGATTCACAGTACCATGCTGTACTCTAACAGACTCTTACTCTGCCGAGTTAATATACATAAGCATGCACATTAATATTCATGTGATGCTGCCTAAACATTGCATGTCATTTTTTAATGTTTTATGTTGGTGCGCTCTGGAGTCTGTTTAACATATACTTGGCGTTCTGCGTAGGATACAGTTTTAGTCGCTTGTCGATTTAGAGGTATGTACTTTTCAACTCCGACGCTTTATTTCATCTTGGTATTCATAATCATTTAGGTTTAATCAGATTATATGATATTTTTGCACACCCTGATTTTTTCTTCCAGTGCTTGTGTATAACAGTAGAGCAGAATAGTGGTATATTTATCTAGCTATAGTTATCATCACCATCATCATCTTTTTATTTTATCTTAGTATTCATATTTATTAGGTTTAATAAGATTATATGATTGTTTCTATCAGTGCTTGCTTATAGTGTCAGAGCAGCACAGCAGTATATTAAATCTGGCTATAAACATCATTTTCTTAGCCCTTATAACCAATATGCTTTATTCATATGTTTAAGTTTTTGGAACACTGCATCCCTTTAGAACATAAGAATAGCCATATTGGGTCAGACCAATGGTCCATCTAGCTCAGTATCTAAGAGTGGCCAAGCCAGGTCACAAGTACCTGGCAGAAACCCAAATAGTGGCAACATTCCATGCTACTAATCCCAGGGCAAGCAGTGGCTTCCCCATGTCTGTCTCAATTTCAGAATATGGACTTTTCCTCCAGGAACTTTTCCAAACCTGTTTTGAACCCAGATACGCTGACTGCTGTTATGACATCCTCCGGCAAAGAGATCCAGAGCTTAACTATTTGTTGAGTGAAAAAATATTTCCTCCTATTTGTAACTTCCTTGAGTGTTCTCTAGTCTTTGTACTTTTGGAATGAGTAGAAAATCGATTCACTTCTACTCGTTCTACACCACTCAGGATTTTGTAGAATTCAATCATATCTGCCCTCATCCATCTCTTTTCTAAGCTTTCTATCCCATTTATCATTTTGGTGCTGTTTTTTGAACCTTTTCTAATTCCACTATATCTTTTTTGAGCTATGATGACCAGAACTGAATGCAATACTCAAGGTGAGGTCGCACCATGTAGCAATACAGAGGCATTATAGTATTTTTGGTCTTATTCACTATCCCTTTCCTAATAATTCCTAGCTTCCTGTTTGTTTGTTTTTTTGGCTGCCACCGCACACTGAGCAGAAGATTTCAACATATTATCTACAATAACACCTAGATCTTTTTCTTGGGTGCTGACCCCCAAAGTGGACCCTAGCATCTGGTAACTATGATTCAGATTATTCTTTCCAATGTGCATCACTTTGCATTTGTCCACGTTAAATTTCGTCTGCCATTTGGATGCCCACTCTGCTCTTCTTTTTAACAGAGTATTTTTTTTCTCCTTTCGTAGTTCACCTTGGTGCACTCTGACTTTTGATCTTTTTAAAGCTTGGCATTTTACATAGTCACATTTTGTTTGTATTTCATATATGGTGGTATGTATATTTTATATTTTGTTAGTTTCTTTATAGTGCATAGTCCCCCCTTGCTGCTTTGCACTTGGTGTATCCTGGCGTTTTATATAGTTATGTTTTGTTTGCATTTAAAAATAGGGTGTGATATTACATCATGTATTTGGACCTTGATTTCTATTGCTTTCTATTTTTTTATTATTATTATTTCTGCACATGCCGATAAGATACATTAGTTCACACAGCACTTTTTACTAATTTATCACGGGTTAAGTCATATGTCATATTACATCACTCTTTGTGACTGTTGTTCTTGTTGGGCATTTACATTTTTGTTCTTCCATCACCGTTTTCTTGCACATATTTTTGTGGTATATCTATTCTTTTCTTTATCCTTTTTGTTCTGTTTACTGGCCGTTATTTTTATTTGCATACAGTTTGGTTTTTATGTTTAACATGACATTTTGTTGTTTTTGATAGACCCCTGATGAAGGCTTTATGCCAAAACAGGGCCCGTGTTGGATCTTGACTGTTTACGTTTTTGGCTGGTCAAAACTGTACACCTGTTTGATTATTCACTGAAGAATAAGAGTTTCTTAGAAGTTTGGACTTCATTTTTGTCTGATTACCTTGGAACATTTTTCTTCTACCCTTTTTGTTTTTTCTTTTTCTTTTGTGGGCAGCCCGGGGGTGAAGTTGGGACTTTTGCGGTTAAGTGCCGATATCAGCACATCCGCCTATGTTTAGCGGTTAAATCAGACTTCATACAAGTAAGTCAGTCTTATCTTTATGCAGTATAACTTATGTAGTTAAGTGCTGAATATCGTAGATAGCCAACTGCATAAACCTGGATATATAATGTCAGTGTCCAGACTGGGACCAACATTGAATATCCAGGAATAACTGGTGGTGGCTCAAAAAATATTCACTGCTGCCGGCTGAATAACTATCCCCATTATTTTTAAAGGCATGAATACCCTCATTCTTTACAAACTCAGCAGGTTTCTCACTCTAGTACAAGGCAACAGCGGACCCGGAAGCCCCAGCCTACTTGGCTAAAACAGAGGATAGAATTTTGACTGATTCTAATTGAACAGCACAGCTAGAGTTCTAGTTTCTGTTCAAGAGCTTTCCAGTAAGAGATCTCTTTTTAATCTCTAACCATTGGGTTCTGACAGTCATCTACTACAAATACTGAGTTAGTCACCAGGAGCATGATGATTAAACTCTCAGCATCAGGAAATATTTACCAGGGTCCTCTCTTGTGTCATAGAGGCCCATGCTGTCAAACCAGTTCCGTCAGAGGAAGTGGAGCAGGGATTTTACTACAAATATTTCCTGGTTACAAAGGTAATAAATAGAAATAAAACAAAACATAGAAAAGAAAATAAGATGATACCTTTTTTATTGGACTAAATACATTTCTTGATTAGTTTTCGAAGATGACCCTCAAATGTTGACAAATATTCGCATATATAAAAGAAACACAAAAGCATTTCAGTAACAGTCTCACATGAAGAGGGTGGGGTGGGTTAAGTTAGAAACTAGTGGGGCTGGGTGGATGAGAGAGAGATGGATGGTAGATAAGAGGGAACCTTAGACCAACTGTGCTACCTGGTCTCAAGTTCTGTCCCTATTGGTCCCTTTACCTCTCCCTCTCTGGGATTGTGCGTGCCTTTTCTTGACCTCCCTGTCTTCACAAACATTCCATCTTGCCTCGGACAGCACATGTCCTCTCACTCCCCTGCAGTGAACTCATTTTTTTGCCTCTGCTCATTCAGCATCCCATCGCTGAACCACCTTCATTCACATATCAGCTCTCCCACCTCTGTCATAAAGCTTCTTTTCAAATTTTTATCTTCACCCTCTGTTACAGCTTTCAGAACTGCAAAGTCTCTTGCCTCGGGGCAGTAACTTCTGAGAATCTACTAACTGTGAGTAAATTGGCTATATTTATTCAATAAAAGTAAATTTCAGAAAAAGATAAGATTATACTGTCTGGTTATTTTAGTACATATCTGCTTTAAGAAGATATTACACTTTAAGAGACCAGAAACATACATGTTGAGACCTTTTTAAGTCTGTCTTCATATGCTTTATGTGGAAAACAAAAAGGAAGCAGACCTTGTGAAAAACAGTCTTTATTAATTCATATAAGCTCCCAGGATTCAAATACAGTTGCTCGAAATGACCATGGTTTGCCAAAATTTGGCTGCATCAGGGGCAGTAAAAACAGCTGGTGAAAACCTTAAACTTCACCAAAACCGGTCCCCTCATGGTGAAGTTTGAGGTTTTACATCAGCTGGTTTTTCTGCCCCGGACGCAACCAGATTTTGTCAAAACATGGTCATATCTGGCAACTGTATTTGAATCCTGGGAGCTTTTATGAATTTTAAAAAACTGTTTTTCTTCACAAGGTCTGCTTCCCTTTGTTTTCCACATTGGATCTAGTAGACTGTCTACCTTGCTGTTGTCTTATACTGTATGCTTTATTACAAAGACCACAGACCATTTTAGTAGCCACCCTCCGGAATCATTCCATTATATCTTTTTTAAGGTGTGGTCTACAGAACTGTACACAGTACTGCAAATGAGGTCTCCCCAGAGACTATATAGAGGCACTGTCACCTCCTTTTTCCTGCTGGCTGTTCCTCTCCCTATGCACCTAAGATGCCTTCTGGCTTTTGCTGTCACTTTTTTTTAACCTATTTGGCTACCTTAAGGTCATCAGATATGGTTATCCCCAGGTCTTGCTCTTCTTTCATACACAGAAGTAAATCACCCTCTATACTGTACTGCTCCCTTGCATTTTTACAGGCCAAATAAATGACCCTGCATTTTTAAGTATTAAATCTTGGCCACCAAATTCTACACCATTCTTCAAGCTTTGCTAGATCCTTTCTCATGTTATCTACACCATCCAGCGTGTCTCCTGCATTGCAGATTTTGGTATTATCTACAAAGAAGCAAACCTTACCTTAAAGCCCTTCTGCAATATTTTTTTACAAAAATGTTAAAAGAAAGAGACCAAGAACCAACCCCTGTGACACACCACTGGTAACAGCACTATCCTTAGAATGAATGCCATTTTCCTTTACCCCTGTTGTCTTTCATTCAACCAGTTTCTAATCCTATCAGTTCCTTTAGTACCATACCAGTGGCTTTCAGTTTATTTAATTAGGTGCCGATATGGAGTTGTGTCAAAAGTCTTGCTGAAATCTAAGTATACCAGTGCTGTATTTTGTTATGCTGTTTTGATACATGTTCAATAAAGACTTCATACAACTTTAAAAAGTGAGGAAAAAATCCAAGTGCTCGTCTTTTTTTTTTTTTTTTTTACAAAACTATTAGTGGGATTTGAATCTGCCACCTCTGGGGTGCTCTAACCACTCGGCCGTAACTCTGCTTACTTGGATGTCCCTCCCTTACTTCCAGGCCTCTCAGCTGAGTGAAGCACGGCTAAAGGACGTTTTTATTATTGCGGGGGGTGGGGGGGGGGGGGGGAAGCCACCCAAAATGGATGTGGTTTTTTTTTTAAGCGAAACTTTATTTTAAAAAATCAAACAGGCTCCGATGCTGCAGGCTCTTTTTTGGACATCATTGAACCCCGAAATAATAAAAACGTCCTTTTTGGCGCTGTGATTGGCTCAGAGACTTCCAGGTCTCTCAGCTGAGTGAAGCACGGCCAAAAAGGATGTTTTTATTATTCCGGGGTTCAATGATGTCCAAAAAAGAGCTTGCAGCATCGGAGCCTGTTTGATTTTTTTTTTTATATAGTGAAGAACGTCCATAACAGACGCTCCTGATGAGCACTTGGGCGGTTTTTCGGGTGTAGAACGGTCCATGATGAGCAGTTTGCTGTTTTTGGCCTCCAATTTTTTTTTTACATTTTAATAATTTTTCCAATCCTGCGCAGCCCCAATGAGAGGTACAGACCTCTCGTTAGATTTTCCAGCGTTAAGGCAATTGGAAAAGGTTAGTGCATCTCATTACAATAGGGTTTCTACACGATTTGCTCATCTGCATTCCGTTTTCGTTAGCTGCTACTGTCGTCGGAAAAAAGTGTTTAGTGCATGCCAGGGTTTACTACTTGCTCGTTAATGGCTCGTTAAGTTTAGTGCATCTGGCCCCTACTAGCAAGGCTGGTGTTAGACCTGTAGGGGCCCCAAAGCCCACCTACCTGTTGTACCTCAGTCAGCTTGAGGCAGACATGGGGCCCCCTGTGGCATTGGGGTACACGGCACTTGCTTTACCATCCACTAATACCAGTCCTGTATAGCACTTTCCTCCAATCTAACTCCCTGGTCACCTAGTCAAAGAAATTAATCAGATTTATCTGACAAGACCTACCTCTAGTAAAATGATGCTGTTTCAGATCTTGTAATATTAGATTCTAGAAACTACACTATCCTCTATTTTAGCAGTATTTCCAATGATTTACTCACCAGGGACCGTCCTTCCTTGTTAATGTGTACAGCACTGCGTAACCCTAGTAGTGCTCTAGAAATGTTAAGTAGTAGTAGTAATAGGTTACACTAACTTGGCCTGTAGTTCCCAACCTCCTCACATCTGCCCATCTCCAGTCCTTGAGAACCACTCCTAGCTCTTTAAAAAAAAAAAAAAGTGTTGAAAAGGTCAGACAGCAGAGCTGCCAGAACTTCCCTGTTCCTTCAGTACCCTCAGATGTATCCCATCTGACGCCATTGTTTTGTTTTGTTTACTTTTAGTTTAGCTAGTTCCTCACAAACACAGTCTCTGAAGGACCCAGGGTTCTGTTCCAGGATAGTGTGAGGAAACTAAGTGGTGATCCTATTTTGCCCTTCTACCCAAGATTGATTGATTTTTCTTACTTGTATTTCCCGTTAATTCCAAAGCGGATTGCAATAAAAACATACATCAAAGCAGCACAACAAAACAGTAACAATCATAACAAACACACCTACAATATAATTACATTGTACCTAAAATGTGTCTAAAAAGGTAGCAATTGCAATGATTTCTTCAACGTGATTATGCTTGTACAAAATGAAAAGTTTTTAGATTTTTCTTAAACTGAGCAACAGCAGAACAAAGCCTAAGATAGCCAGGCAGTTTCTTCCACAGTGATGGTCCAACTAGTTTACATAGCAGGACTCTTCCACAAAATACCAAGGGGACAAGAGATGTAATAAGCAAAATCTTTATTCTTCAAAACCCAACACAGTACTGTGTTTTGGCGTAAAGCCTACATCAGGGGTCTACACGTAGAATCACTGATGAGAATTGAGTATCAGGATAACAGTCTTTAAAAAGACACAATCCAAGAGGATGTGCCGTGCAACATGCAGGAATAAGATGCATCTTATTCCTGCATGTTGTACTGCATGTCGTCTTGGATTGCGTCTTTTTAAAGACATCCCCCTGACGTAGGCTTGGATAAGGAGAAGTGTAGCAGGCAGAATGGATGAGCCAGATAGTCTCTGTTATTACTGTCATTTCTGCACTACTGTGCAGTGGGGTTTAAAAAAGGTTTGGACAGCTTTCTAAAGGAAAAGTCCATAGACCATTATTAAAATGGCCTTGAGAAAAATCCACTGCTTATTTCTGGGATAAGCAGCATAAAATGTTTTTTTTACTTTTTGGGAATCTTGCCAGGTATTTGTAACCTGGATTGGCCACTGTTGGAAACAGCATGCTGGGCTTGATAGACCTTTGATCTGTCCCACTATGTACCTATGTAGTAGTAGAAGTAAATTTCTGAAATGCCCTTTCAGTAGGGTTTCAGTTGGAAAAAGATCACCTTCACTTCTGTAAAATGGTTACAAATATACCTTTTTCAACAAACATTCAGTCGCTAGCTTTTATTATGAGGTAATCAGTAGTGGTTGGAAATCAGTTGACAATAGTTTAATTGTAACTAGACTCCCTTTATTGAGTTTTACATTTATTGTCTATGTATCTGTAACACTGCTGATAATTCTGCATTTTTTTTTGGGGGGGGGGGGGGTGGAATTGTAATGAGCATCTTAGGAGGAACTTCAATTAAAGCTGAAACAGGTTATTTAGTACAGACGTCATCTTAAGGGCAGGATACAGAAGTGAAACATGCTTCTAATGAGATCAGGAAGAAAACACAGGCACTGAAATGATTCTGATTATCTGAGGCTCCATTACAAAATGAAAGAACGCATGAGACAGTGGGAAGTGGAAGAATCCTGCTAGAATACCTGGTCAAAATAAAGATAAGTGCTGCTGGTCAGAAGCATTGGTGGAAAATTTTACCCCCCCCCCCCCCCCCCCCAAATACAAAGCCACATGGTAATGAATGGGCTGTGTCGTCATTACCACACAACTTTGGAAAAGAGGGGGTTAGTTAACCTAGTACTGGAAAGTATTCTATCATGAAGAAATAGAGCAAAAAGGGAGAGAAAACCAGACCTTAAAAAAGTGAAAATCTGTAAATGTAGATGAAAATAAAATTTGCACTATGCTTTGTTTTAGTATTAATATGAGCTTGTCTACTTGCTTGTGTTTCAGTAACACTAGTGCTGTTCTATTTTAATTTATATTAATGATTTGTTTGTTTTTTATTTGATATTTTATTTATAGTTCTTTTACATGTTTTGCCTTATAGTGTAGCTCCTGACACAGCCTTTTATATGTCGAAACGTGGCCACATTAGGCGATGTTATTTTATGTGATGTGAATAAAGTTTTTTTTTTAAGACCTGAAGATGTGTCCAACAGTGAATTCAGACCACACAATAGATTTTGGAAGAATTAACATGGCTGCACCTTTGTTTATTGTAACAAACAATAAACACATCACCCTAGTGCATGAATTTGCTCAAAACATATTGATAGTTAAATTGCAAAGGCCTACCCACCATGTTTCAAGCTGTGTAGCTTCTTAATCTTAAACATTGTGACTGATAAATGAACATTCAAGCTGCCCAGATGTAGGCCCTGACATATCACTAGCTAGGGCCTATTAGGCTGGCATAGACCCACCTGTCATGACTCTTGGAGCTTGGTAATTAGAAGCCCCAATATCATGGAGCATAACCCTGGCACAGCAATCACCTGAAGTCTCTATTATTTTATGAAGTCTCTTTTATTGAATAAATCACAGATAATTTACTCACAGATAGATGTTCAGGATACAGAGACTTCTTAATCTGGAGGCTGTGGGAGGTGGAGATCTGAGGAGAGGTAGTTGTATTGCAGGGGGAGGGGAAGGTAGTTGAACAGGTAGAAATAGTCCAAAGCTGGGTGACTGGAATGTGCGATATCTCATTTGGAAGGAAATATTCTCAGGGTAAAAAAACCAGGTTCTTTACAGGGAGTTCTCAGCAGGACAGAGCTGTGTGGAGCCAGATGGTGTTAGCTCCATGTCCCTGGCTATAATGGTGAAAGAAGCCCCGCGTGGCTGAAAGGACAAAGAAGTGGTGGGGCTTCACACAGGGAGGAGCAGATAGAGACCAATGGGGACAGAGCCTGCCATCGGATAGCAAGGGGTAGTCCTAGAGATAGGAGGGAAAGGTCATACCTGGCTGACCTCTGAGGACAGATAGTGAGACTGAACAGGAAGACAAAAGAGCCAAGCTTGGCAGAGAGAGAGAGAGGGAAGGTCTGGGCGGCCTCACAACCAGTGGTAACAGCTCTTACACAGCCAAACAAGTGTGGTTGCACTGCCTGTGAACTACATTACCCACAGTGCATTGCTCATGTATTTTTCCAGTGGGAAACTGCAGCAATGATAGTCCTTGGGACTGAGAATAACAGTAAAGGCATTACACACATTTTAGGATCACGTTATAAACTAGTGAGAGGCTGTCGGAGGACAGAACACCACCATGCCCTAACAGCCAGGACTCCTCCTCCCAGCAGGAGGCCTGGCAAATCACAACCCCTCCTTACACTTGCAAAGTGCTCAGTGATTCCCAAGCTGCAACAAATTTTCCTACTATCCCATCTGCCCCCCCCCCCAAAAATTGTTTTTTTTTATCAACCCCCCCATATCCCCCCTCAACCCCTGTTCTTCATGGAGGGAAACCAGAGCAACTGGCAGATCCTCGCTGCTGCTGCTGCTGCTGCTTGCTGTCCAGACCTTCCTCCAACCCCAACCTTGAATTTCATGCTCCTTGTTCAAAATTAAAAACCCTAGGTCCAATCCTTGTCAAATCATTTGTGCCTATTCTCCTTTCCTGATCCATGGCAATGTGGTACAGGCTGCTCTCGTCTAAGTTATTTACAGCCCTCAGGATAGGCCCTTGAATCTTCATTTTCCTGTAATGAAGATGGCACCTCGTGATGGAAAAACATACAGCAAATGTGACACACTGCAATCTTTGAGAGACAAACTAGTCTAGTTTTCAGGATATTATAATGAATATTCATGAGATATGTTTGCATTCATTGTTGCAGTTGTACACAAATATATCACATACACATTCATAAAAAATGTGAATGATTTGTGACTCTCAAGGCTTTAAGTTGGACACTTCAGAGGGTTTATTATTAGTCTCTTGAACACCATCATCAAACCTCAGTAATTTGCATTTAGTAAGCTAATGTGAAATATCCCCTTGAGAAGCTTGTAATTGTGAATCATATGTTTCACGATGATTTGCAGATATCTCTGCTGTCTAGATTTAAAAACCTCCCCCTCAATCCAAGTCTGCTTTAATTTCTTCTTTCTTGTCTTTTAATAGACACTTTTGTGCTGACACAACAACAATTTATTAGACTTGTTAGTGTGTTCATGGAAGTGTCTTTTTGTTAAACTAAGTTGGGGCACTGATCTCTCTTCCTTAATCATTTCCTCGAAATTCTCACTATGAATGTACCCTTTTAGCACAGAGCAAACTGATTAAAACTGCTGATAACTGTGTGTAAGCATAATTCTGGCCCTGTTCTGGTTACTTAGATCCCTCTTAATTGGGTTTTTTGGTACTTTTTATAAGGGTTGGTGCTTGAGTCTCTGGTACCCCCCTACAAACTATCAGTTGGCGCCACCCCCAGCCCAGCATCTCCTTTCTCTCTTCTCCCTTCTTCCTGCTCCCACCCGCACCCTTTTTCAGCCCAGTGCCTTAAAAGGTGAAGAACAAAAACATTTTTTTTTTTACTTGACTACTTTTTAATTTATTTTGAAAGCTTCCCATATCAAACATATAAACGGCAAGTGACCAACTCACCTGCAAATGCGCAGTAGAGTCACTCAGAACGCTAAGAGTGTAGAAGTCCAAGCCCCGCCTCCACCAGCAGTACAGCCCAATAGGGAGGAGGGCTTGGACATGGGCGTGAAAATCGGAGGAGGAGAGAGCAGGGAGGGAAGGAGGGGGCGGAACTGAGGGATGCTGGGGGGAGGGCAGGGTACAGAGCAGAGTTGGTGGACTCGGGGGGGGGGGGGGCATAGGAAAACAAAAAACTAGCTCATTGTTACGGGCTTAACGGCTAGAGTAGATATAAATGCCATGAAATGAAATTGAATATCACTAAAACTGCTTTAAAAATTATTGTAGCTGGTGGAAATAGCATTGATAAAGACGATATTTTGTGCTCCTTTTTCTACTGTATATGAACAAATTTCAGTGAGGATATCCTGTTTACTGATGGGTTCTTCTTAACTGTTGTAATCATACTTGGGAAGCCTGATGTTATAAAGATTGGAAGTAAAATTAACATCTTCTTTCATTGGGGCAGATGGAATCACATCTTCATCTCATCTCTTTTGTATAAATGGATTATTCTGATTTGAGCATGTTTCAGGGACAAATGGGTTTCATAAGTCAAATAATAATAATAATAAAAATTTCATACAGATCTCTCATTTGTTTTATTATAGCTAAATGAGCTTTAAGCCCCTAATGCAGTCCATTGGTTTCCTTATATTTTGTCCTTGTGATGACTTATACTGTGCCAAAACCTGTCCCCCCCCCCCCCCCACAGTAATGCTGCCATCCCCCTCCAGCGTACCAGCTGCCTGCCATGATGGTGTAGTGGCCTCTGCAGCTGCAGGGCAGGAAAGAATCCCACTCTTTCCTGCCCGCTGCTGCTACTCCATCTCCAGTGCTCTCCGCTTTTCTGTGCTGCGGGTGCTGCCACCGTGTTTTCCCCAAATGGCTGCCAAGACTTTGGCGGCAGTCTCAGCAGCCATTTTTAGAATACGGTGGGGCCATCCTCAACACAGAAGAGAAAAGTGGAGAGTACCAGAGACAGAGTAGCGGCAGTGGGCAGGAAAGAGTGGGATTCTTTCCTGCCCCCGCAGCCGTAGAGACTACTACACCACCAGGGCGGGTGGCAAGGTAGTAGTACGTGAGAAGGGGATGGCGGCATTGGGGAGGATAAGCATGGCAGTCTCTGGTGCCCCCTGATCGTTGGCTCCCCCCTGCCATGCATACCCTGCTTACAGCGTTCTGCTGGCCCTGCCTTTCATTCAGTAGTGGCACAAAAGTCATCAGGAGCAATTCTATAAAGTGGGGTCTAGAGGTAGGTGCTGCTT
The DNA here is from genome assembly GCF_901765095.1 of Microcaecilia unicolor. Taxonomy (NCBI): domain Eukaryota; kingdom Metazoa; phylum Chordata; class Amphibia; order Gymnophiona; family Siphonopidae; genus Microcaecilia; species Microcaecilia unicolor. The sequence goes on along the minus strand of NC_044038.1, from coordinate 69,472,474 downwards.
AGGTGCATTAAAGGCACCAGACACTATTCTATAAGGTAAAGCCTAACATGGACAGACCATGGGAATGTCTCCCAGATACACGTGTAGTTTATAAAATACTATGCATCACTTGGTCACCTAGGCACACCAACTTACAATTGCTACCGACATGGCATAAAAGGGTGCACCTACACATGGGTGCACCAATGCTAACCTTACACTAGTATTCTATAATGAAATCTTGGCACTAATCACATGGCATTGGGGCACCCAGACTTGAAGCACTAGTTTATAGAATTGCTCCCAACATGTTTGAACTGTCCTCTGCTCAAATGGAACAAGTAAACTAGAAGCATGTTGGGTGATATTTATTTGTTTGGATTTATTTATCACCTCTTTGAAGAAATTCACTCAAGTGATTTTATCTAAGGAAAGCCATAAACCACAAGTAGACTCAATGCATGGATCATTACACTATATATGTTCCAGTCTGTTCCAGCTTCCTAGTGAGAGGGAGGAGAGGAAGGCTGGATTGTAGTAGGTCTTGTTATATTGGTGTATTTTGTATTTATATTTGTTGTGATGTATTTGATGTATATTGTGACACTCAGGGCTTAATTTGCAAACAAAAAGGAAGTGGAACTGCGGGGCCACGGGTAGATAGAGTGGAGGAGTGGCCTAGTGGTTAGGGTGGTGGACTTTGGTCCTGGGGAACTGAGGAACTGAGTTCGATTCCCACTGCAGGCACAGGCAGCTCCTTGTGACTCTGGGCAAGTCACTTAACCCTCCATTGCCCCATGTAAGCCACATTGAGCCTGCCATGAGTGGGAAAGCGCAGGGTACAAATGTAACAACAACAAAAAAGTAACAAGAGAAGAGGGATTGGACTAGGGAATAGAGTGTTCCTTGCTCTGGGCTTCCTGGAATGAAGGACTGGATCAGGACAGCCCTGCAGTGCTGGATTTTGAAAAGTAGTGGAGGAACTGCACAATGTTTATAGAATGGGGGCGTAGATCAGTTATGCACATAACTCTTAATTGTAATACACATTGGACTAGATTCTATAAATGGTGCTGAAAAATCGGCACCAATTTGTTTCACCATTTTTTATTGATGACAATGCAGAGGAATCACTTCCAACAATGTAGATGCTCAGAAATTCAAATATCAAAGTGTACAGAGTAAAGACATTTAACAGTTTTATCCCCCCCCCCAAAAAAAAAAAAACCCAACCCTCCCCTCTATTTTCTTGGGAAACATTTTTTATCAGGGCGATGACATATAATCCAATCCAGAGAAACAAAGCCTGAACACAGCAAGGCAAAGGCAGTCCAAACATATATAGAAATGTCCAAGAAAAGAGCAGTTGAATCACCCATTAGTTCCCATGTCCAGAACCAGCCCTCAACTCACCTGCCCCCTATAAAGCAAAAGGAGAGTATTACAATCCCCTTTACAACCAATGGAAGAACATCCCAAGAGCCTTTGCTCCTTATAGTCTTTTGGAAACTAAACAACCCAACTGGTAGCCACAACAGAACTCTCCTCTCCCCCATACCCACACGCCAACCAGTAAAAATCTCTACCCAAATCTCATAATCTAATTTATTCAGTAATAGGCTACAGCCTGATGGGGATAGAACCTGAATATAGGGATCCCAGATGGTCAAAATATTCTGAGTGCGCTTGTGTGAAATTGAGGCATCTCTAGCTTCCCAATGGCCAGAGTATGTATGATTCCTCCAGCTCCTAAATGAAGGAGGATCTGTGGAAATCCATACTTGCATAGCACACTTACGAGCCACCAGCCTCAATTTCCAAAACAGAAAAAATGCTTTTCCCCCCAGAAATTAGTAAATGGTGTATTGGAAAAAATGTTCCAATGTTGTCCAAAAAGATTGAATATTTGTACAGCATCAAAGAGAATAGAAAAAGGCAGCCAAACATTAATACATTGAGCAGAGAGCAACATCCCAGTATAGAAAAGTTGTAATTGGAGATATAAGCTCAATGCAGGATTCTAAAATGTGTTTCCTGCAAAATCGCAGTCATAACCACTTCAGGAATGCTTCTTAAAGTTAAGGACATATCTGAGTCTGGTAATGGGTGCCCTAGGTCCTGTTTCCATCTTCCTCTCACCAACTCCAGATCCTTTCCCGGCACCCACCAGCACCAAAAATGTAAGTCCTGAGCGCTATTATATAAAGGATCCACACCCTTAATAGAATAACGGCTAAGCATATAAACAGTGCCTAACTTAAGGCACCGGCAGTTACACAGGTGTAAATCCTGGTTCCTAAGTTAGGTGCTGATCAGGTCTATTCTATAACAATGCACATAAATTCTGGAAACACCCCCCCCCCCCCCCCCCCCCCGGAATGCCCCTAGCCATGCCCTCTTGAAATTACATGCTATGTGATTTCCATGCACATTGTTATAGAATACAATGCACATGTAAATCCCAATTATGCCAATTAACACCAATAATTGGTAGCAGCCAGTTGTTGACACTGGCTCATTAATCAATTAAATAGCACACCAAATTGTCAATGTATGCTGATTTGTGCACACAAATTTAGTCACCATATATGGAATCCAGGGGATTGGCTAGAACTTTTGCCCACAGAAAAGCAGATGTAAATTGACATATGATCACATTGCAGAAAATAATACTTTCTGCTCACTGCACTTCTATTACTTTCCCTAGAAATCAGAATTGAGTAAATAAAAGTTAGAAAGGGGATGATGAGCTGGAGCTATCATATAGATAACCTTTGAACTCTGTCTCAGTAATGTGAATGCTATTTCTTGAGTGCCACACACAAGGCTGGTTTTCAGGGTTTCTTCAATGAATATTCATTACATTACACCCAACTATGAGCTCCTTTTTCCTCCTTAGTAGAGGAGTGGACAGTGAGACGTTAAAGGACTGAAGTGTCATGGGAATGAAGGAGAATATATTGTCAGTGAGAATTACTATAAATTGAAGAATCTTTGTTACAAGCTTGGAAGCGGTATATAGAAAAGAAGAAACACTAAGGAAGAGAACAAAGTGTATTGTGAGTTGAGGACTCTTATTATGGTGGATTGATATAAGAACTTTGGACACAGAGCAGAATCTTCGGTTTAAAAAAAATGTTCAAAAAGTTTTGCTCCCATGCATTTTGGGTCCCGAAGGGTCGAATGTAATAGAAGAATATATGGTGTATGAATACATGGTGTATGAGTGAAAGGAAAGAGTGGATTGGAAGAGTGATAGAGGAAAAGAGGGATGTAGAAAAACCATTAGGAAATATATGTATAGAAATGGTTTATTATATGTTTGCAATAAAAGAAAAAAGTAAAAACATATAAATGTAGTTACTCAATGAATATTCATGGGATATTTTTGCCTTTTGTTGATTTAAGAACAGGCTTCATTGGTATAATCTGGATATTATTGAAACCAGACTGATCTGCAACATTTGAAGGCTGGAGTGCACCATTCTTGGGGTGTCCCATCTTGTCTCCCAATTTCATATGCTTAGGATAAGGGAAATGGGACTTGATATACCGCCTTTCTGAGGTTTTTGCAACTACATTCAAAGCGGTTTACATATATTCAGGTACTTATTTTGTACCAGAAATTACTTGCGCATGGATTACTGAGACAAGGACCTATTATTATCTGTCTGTCAAGATGAAAAATCAATGCAACTGAATGACAGCATTCACCCAAACTCAAAGCATAGTTCTTCTCTATGGCATTTTCTGATTAATGAGATGCCATTGGCAGTCACAGATATTCCAGGAAGCGATACTGGACTCCCATTCTATTTTCCCATGACCTCCTTTTAATCTGTCCTTTATCTTTTCTATCGTTATAGTAATGGACACTTGTAAAGCCTCTGATACTGTTGAGAAAGGTAGTATAGAAACTCTGAACTAAACATAAGCACAAACATTTCCCAGTTGAATCGTCAGTTAAAATGTATTACCTTATTTAGAAGTGCAAATGCATGCTTGCAAAGAGAAAATAGGATTTTAATATGTTATTTTCTCCATTATTTTTCATCAACTGTGTGTTGTCCTAGGCTGCCGTCTTGAAGGGTCCCAGATTGTTGTTTTAGCTCTTAAGTGGGTTCCAAGGTTAAAGAGGGTACTGCTGTTTTAATCAAAGATTACTGCTTCCACCTGTCATAATATAAACTGCACCTGAGAACTAACATGAATCTGTAACACATAGCATCTCAAAAGTGTCCAATGCCCTCACTACCAGCTGGGTTTTCAGGATAATCACAATAAATATGCATGAGGTATATTTGTATTTACTGGGTCTGCAATGTATGCAAAAATGATCTCATGGATATTCATAATGGCAGGTTTGGAAAGCCCAGTTGTAACATCTGGGAAACTGAAATGAAGGATGCAGGTATGGGTGTCTGGTAAATGGGGTGGACAGAATAAAGTCTTGAAATAAAGATTAGAGTTTATTTGATTATCTGCAAACAGTCCCTACAGCAAAGACCAAAAGTTAGTTTCCACTGTATACTTTTGAAAAATCACCTCAAAACTAAGCTCTGTTCAGTAAAGAATGATCACTGCTTTTCTCTTTCAGCTCACTACCTTGCTACCTAACTATACTTCTGGCAGAATTCAGCTATAAAAAAAATTTCAAAATTCTGCGCTCAAAATTAGCAAATTCTGCACATTATTTGTAATTTTGTTTTTAGCAGAATTCCCCTATTATAAGGGCTGGCATCTCCCCCAGGCATGAAATACCCCCTCCCCACCACAGTTTCCCATGCACTTTCATGCAGACCTCCATCCCATTCCCATAGGCACACACACATACCCTTTTTCCAGCCCCCCCCTGCACCCACACTCCATCCACCTTTTTTGCCAGCTCCCCTGCCCAAACACACCATCTTTTTTCCAACCGCCTGCACACACATACCATCCATATTTTTCCAGCACCCTGCACACTCACCGGTCCAACGTGGTAGGAGGAGGAGGAGCTGCTCCTCCGTCATCCCGGGCCTGATTATTCTTTTGAGCCATGCGGGCTTCCATACAGCCGCGGGGCTTAAAGGAACCACCGGGGATCAAGACAGCAGAGGAGGAAGCAGCCCGACATGTGGATGTATAGCACTTCCTCCTACCGCCCTGAGCCGGTGAGGTGAGGGTGTAGGAAGGGTGGAAGTCACTTTAAGGCCTGCCCATCTGTGCCGCTCTGTGCTGCAAAGCCAGACTGTACAGAATTCTGTGCATTCTGCAGAGTTGGGGAATTCAGCGCAAATTATGGCAGGCGCACAAATTGTTGTACTCTTGGGGCATGAAATTTGATCTATTCATAGATTTATATTGTGCCACTTAATGCCAAACTGTTCTTCCTAATAAATCTCTCCAAACAGTTCAGACTTCAAAATCTGGGCCTGAAAACCTCTGCATTGATGAGAAGAAACCAACTGGGTGTCTTACATGGGTTAATTTTTGTCCTTAGCAGTCATGGAACCCGTTACACTGCTATAGTAGACTGGCTGCTGTCCTCTTCTGAGGGGGGACTTCCCTTCAAGGCTTTCCGGATCTTTGTCCAGAAAAGCTTCTGGGCCTCTGGCTCCAAAGGCCAGTTGATGTAGGTCTTCTTCAGCATGACCTTCCTCATTCTGTGATAGACAGAGAGTTCTCTGTCAGGGATCTTCTCCAAGAAGATTAATACAAGAACATCCTTCAGCTCATCAAAGAGCCTGTAACTAGCCAGCTGGATCTCCAAAGAGCACCATTCACTTTGCAGGTAGCTCCTGCTGATGATGCAGATGGTTTTCCTGCTTTGGTAGATGCTATCCACAATATTGTCTACGATATCCCTCCCGAGCTCAAAATCTCTGTGGTGGAGACAAAGTCGGAAGGAAGAAGGATTGTTAGTTTCCAGGTTGGGTAAGAGCTCCTGTAATACCCAAGCCTCATCGTAGGAGTTGTAGGAGACGAAGGCATCATACTTGAAGTGCTCTTCCTCTTTCCATCTCCAATACTCATTGAACCAAGAGCGGAAAATATAGAAGTTGTATTTGATGCGCCAGTAGCATTTTCGGTAGGTGATAGGAAGAAGCATGAAGAGAATCAGTGCTGGCGCTGTTCCCCAGAAGAGGCGTTGTCCTATATCTAGGAAGCAGATATGCGTATCAATGGCAGAAATGTAGGTTTGAGGGTTGGCTTCACAGGAGTGGTTGTAAGGATACACAATCTGCACCTTGCTGTTGTTCAGCCAGCCCACGAACCAGCTGTTCTGGCAGGTGCAGGTCAGAGGGCACTTGCGGAGGTCCAGGTACCGCAGGTTGGGCAGGCTGGTCATCACACTGCTGTTCACAATCTTCAAAGCATTTTTCATGAGAGTGAGTGAGCCTAGCTGGGTGAGGTTGCCAAACACTTCCAGTGTAAGGGACCGCAGACCTATATTCTCTAGGTTTAGTTCTCGAAGGCTGGTCAAGTTTTTGAAGATTCCGGCTGGCAGATTCTGTATGCCATTGCAGGCGTCTGACAGGCTGAGGTATCTCAGCTGGCTCAGATCATCAAACACATCTGGAGGAATGGACAGAAGTTTGTTCCGGGACAAGAAAAGGGATTGCAGGGAAGTGAGGCCTTTGAAGAAGCTGGGTGGGATAATGTTAATTCCAAAAGGCTGCTGAGCCTGAAGTTTGAGGTCCGAGAGATTGCTCATCTTCTGGAATGGAGACATCTTAGTCCTGGTGGAGATGTAACGCAGGTAGTTTCTTGCCAGATCCAGAACCTGGAGAGAATTTTGCACACAGGAGAACATGGTATCATCTATCTTACTGATCTGATTGCCATCCAGGTACAACTTGGACAAATTTCTCAAGCCCTCGAAAGAAGACTTGTTTAAATGTTTGATTATATTGCCTCCCAGGTCCAGAATGTAGAGGTGTTCCAGTTTATAAAAAGTTTGGTTAAAGATGACGGACACCCTGTTGTTCCGCAAGATCAAGATCTGGAGGCTGGTGAGGTCCTCGAAGCTCTCTTTGCATAAATCTGTTATGAGATTGTTATCGAGGCGGAGGATCTGGAGTTTTTGAAGGTGTTTCAACGCAGACCTGTTCAAGTTGGCAATGCTGTTAATGCTCAGGTTTAATTCTTGAAGTTGAGGAGCGTAGGAAAAAGCGGCGTCGGCAACAGTCAAAATTCGGTTGAACTTCAAGGAGATGTAGCGCAGCCTTTTGAACTTCAAGGATACGCGGCTGCAGCTTACTAATCTGTTCAACAGGTTGTGCTCCACAATGAGAACTTCTAAATCATGCCGTTTCTTCACAAAAACCAAGCAATCGATGCGTCTGAGGACATTTCGGGACAAATCCAAAGTCTTAATCCCTGGGCAGCGGGTAAATGTGTCCTTCTCCAGGGTTCTGATAGAGTTATTGTGCAAAGAAAGTGTCTGGACGGTTTTCCCCATCAAGCCTTCGCATAATTGAGACAGCTTATGCTTATTATTCAGACCTAACCCAGAATAGTCAATGTTATGTGGATTGATAATTCTACTCTGGAGAACCATAAATATATCTAAACCCAAATTGTTTGCCAGAAGCAAATACGTCACATTTCGTAAATTCACTTTGACTAAAGTAGATGTTTCGATGTGATTGTATGACAGATCCAGATATCGGACATCTCCGAAAAGGTCAGGCCGGCTGTCAATGACGCTCAGATTATTATTGCAGAGAGAGAGGTTGGAAAGAGATCTGGGGAACTCGGCAACGTGCTCCAATGAAGACAAACGATTACCGCAGAGATTCAGGATCCGTAGGTTTTTCAGAGATGAGAGGGAGTGCACCACATCGTTGAAATTGCCTAGGAGGTTGAAGGATAAGTCTAAAGTTGCAAGACTCTCCAATAAATGGAACGTGCCTTCTTGAATCTGGAGGAGTTTATTGTTCTGCAGCAGAAGGAGTGATAAATTCCCGAGGCCCCGGAATGCACCCTGAGAAAGGTTGGCTATTGTGTTAGAAGAAATATTTAGAGTCCTCAGAGATGTCAGATTCTCAAACGCCCCATCGTAGATCATTTCCAGGTTGTTGAAGTCCAGCCGCAGGAGAACCAGTTCTTGGAGGTGACGGAAGCTTCCCCGGGTCAGCTGGGTGATGTTGTTGTGGGAAACGTTCAGGTAGAGGACGTCTGATGGCAGGTCAGACACGGCGCTGTCCACTTTCTGCAGGAATCGCTGGACGCACATGTAGCTGTTGGGGTTTTTGTAGTTTCTGATACAGTTTCGGAAGCCGTAGCTCTGCACCCCGGAGAAAAAGCATATCTCAAAATAAAAGACAGCGGAGATGAACCCCAACCCGTTCATCTTTCCAGACCTCTCAAGTGAACACAGAGCTGCACCTCTGGCTTGACATGTACTCTGTAAGGAGAAAAGGACATGTCAGTAGGTGCAAATGCACACGATACACCTTTCTTTATTGTATTATGACCTCGCCCTATGCTTCCCTAACCTGCTCTGTCGAAGAGGCAAAAGGACGAGGTTAACGGTTGCAGAGATTAACGTCATGAGTCATTAATGGAGCTCAGATTTTAGGGAGACGGTATCTATTTATAATTCTATTTAAAATTGTAATTATTTGTTATACCGCAAGTGATCCTTGATGTGACTATGCCCGGTTTAAAACATTCTATTGCAGGTACTTTGCACTGTCCCTAACGGGCTCACAGTCTAAGTTTATGCATTGCCCGTTGTTTATATTGGAACATTGAACTTTATATAGCGTAAACCCTCTATCTTTGCCGCCTTTCCAGCTGTGAATCTCCCCTGTTTTTACTTCCTCTGCGTTTATTTATCCCGTGCTAGTATCGGAGAGTCCCTTCTTTTTTTCCTCCTCGACTGAACACGTCCCAACACATCACAGACCCCAAATTTCTATCCAAGAATGCCTCTTTGAGCCCCGTCTCCAGCCTTTAATGCAAATAGAGCTATAGAAATTCAGTATAAAGATAAGTATGAATAGTTTAAGGCGAACATTATGGCTGGCGTCCGGCATTCCATCCATTCTCTCATGCGCTTGTTTATGGCAAAAATGTAATAAAACCCAAATGGCCCTCTGTAATTCAATCGCCGAATTCAAATCTCCTTGCACCTTTGAAGAAAGAACATCTGGTCCCCTACGCTGTGAATAGGATGCCACTCTCGGCTTAGTTTGTGCTGTATTTCGTTTGTGTTTTAGGACCCTGGCTCTCTGTGCATTGAGCGGGACTTCAAACTACCCGTACTCGTAACCCTGAAAGGAACGGGCTAATATTAGATTTTTCAGAATAGGAATTTCAGATAGGAGAATAATATAGGAGAGGGTAAGCCGAATAGACCCTCATGTATTATTATTATTATTATTATTAATTTATTTATTTTAGAAAACGTGTCTATGCAAAATAAGACTACCCAAACTGCAGAGGGAAAGTGGTGGTAGGAACCCCAGAGAACGAGAACTGGCCCTGCCTCTAAAAATGTACATATCTGGCAAAGTTGCCTTTGCACGGACAGTGTGTGTGTAGAGTTAAAGAAAATCTGCCTTTCCCTTCAGCTGTTATCACACCCGTCCTGTTAAGGTAGAATTGTCTTTTTGGCTAGCAGGTGCAGTTCTAAAGGCGAGCTGCCTTTTCCATTGATTGCAAATAGTGTATGCAGAGAACAAGTCCGGCCCTTTAAAGGAGACCTGTCGGGTCTAGCAGTAACAGTACAGAGCCCTAACAGGCAGGAGGCTAGGAAATTAGTCCTCAGAAATTCTTACCGACTTCCTTGTGAAAATGTCCCTTTTCTAGCTTTCCTTACATCCAGGACTCCTCTGTCAGCAGTGACTCTTCCCTCAAGTCTTGACTAAGTTCCACTGCAATCTTAGAAGTAAAATTGAGGAAGTTTGCCGGGGCACTATTCTTAATTCACTTTCTTGTTAATCACGTGAAACCCCATTTTGTAGCTAGGTTTTCTGTTATGTATTTTCTTGAATTAAGCCATGTGGTTAAATACACAGATACAGAGTGAAAACTTTATCTTGGACCTGCTTTAGGGGAAAGGAAAAAAAGGGGGAGGGGAGGGGATTTGATATACCGGTTACAATCAAAGTGGTTTACCTATTATACAGAGGTACTTATTTTGTACCTGGGGCTATGGAGGATTAAGGGGGTTGTTTACCAAAGTTTAGCTCAGAATTATCTGCAGCAGGGCCCATTAACAGGAGATGTGAGACCCCCCCCCCCCTCCAGATTAAGCAATACACATAAATATAACAAAACCAATGAGTTTTTTTTTTTTTTTTAATTCTTTATTCAATTTAAACATATTATACAAGAAAAACATCTTGATGGAAAAGCATCATAAAAATAAGGGTAATCATATTACAGAAAATATAAATCCTTTAAATAGGCAATGATACTCAAGTCCATAATTTAGGATCCAAGATTTAGGAATTCAAGGAGTAAATCATGTAAAAAATACAAAAGGAAAAATATATAACTAACGAATCACATTATTCTTACTAAGTGGAGTTAATATTATTATAGTTTAACGCTCATCCCTAGTCAACGATGCTATCAGGACTGTCAGATGTGAAGGTTCTGTAAAGACATATTTCTTCTCAACAAGTCTTATTATGCACTTGCAGGGGTATCTTAAAAAAAAGGTGCCCCCCAAGCGCAGTACTTCAGACTTAAGGAGCAAAAATTGTTTCCTTCGTCTACGAGTCTCCTTGGAGACATCAGGAAATAATAAAACTTTAAAGCCCAAAAAGGGTTTATCTTTATTTCGGAAAAATAGACGAAAGATCCAACCTTTATCGGGTAATAATGCAGTGGTTGCGACCAAAGTCGCCGCCACTGCTAATTCTGTGTCAGAAGTCTTAAGCAAACGGGATACATCTAATGGATTTTCCAAATTTTGATTCGGTTCCTTTCCTGGTATATAATATGCTAAGGTAAATGGGGGCAAATTATGTTCTGGTATATTCAGGATTTCTCGCATATATCGTTTTAACATATCAAGAGGAGTAACAGTCATAATCCTGGGAAAGTTAACAAATCTTAGATTATGATTTTTGGTATAATTATCAAACATTTCAGTTTTTCTCCTAAGATTTGTTAAATCATTTGTCATCAACATTTGTGCTGATTCCAGTTTCATAACTCTTTGTTCCATTTTCTCTCCTTTATCTTCAATAAGTTTAGTCTTTTCCTCTATCTCTTGTATAGCAGTTTCCAATGAATTTACTTTAGGTACAGTCTCATTAATTTGCTTCAAAAAAGTCTGTCCCAGATTAGAAACCAAATCCCATAAAGCGTCGAGTGTAACCTCTTTTGGCTTAACTACTAACTCAACTGGAATCGCAAACCTTTCAGAAGACTTCACAGGTGGCTTATCCTGACCCTCGGTTCCTGCCTCCTCAGTTCGTGGCGGTCTCACAGGCTCAAGGCCCTCCATTCCTCTCTCTGTTAGAAACGAACCTTCAACTCGACGTTCTTCCGGGTCAGTGATACCCTCACGGGGAGACCCCGTCGAGTCATCGAGAAAGGAGCTCGCTCCAACCGGCTGAGGAGGTGGGGTGCGCATAGCGGGGCTCAGCGTGGTCTCTAAGCCAGGGGAAGTCGATTCTCCTAAAACGCCGACACTCCCTTCTGGCAGCATTCCGCTATCCAAATTAACCCTCTGCGGTCTCAGGAATCTCTCAATAGATCCAGGTAAGGAAGGAGTCAACGGCGAGGCTCTAGCCGCTATCTTCCCTCTGCGCTTCGGCATTGTATATCGGAGGTGAGAATCACAGCAACTTAGTAAGATGCGGCCATCTTGGATCCCTTTCCCTTGTCAACCAATGAGTTTTAAGTAGAAATAAACCGTCAGTATACAGTGGGTATAACTGATTGCAGCTTTCGTTTATTGGTGAGGGACAAAACTATTAACCCCAGCAGTTAAATAAAACTTAACACAACCAAAACACTACCTGCCACAATAGCATGAGCAATAGTAGTCCAGGACCTAGCATGGTCCTCCTTTGAAGACTAGCTCAGGTATTCCCCCCCCCCCCCCAAGCTGCGACAAAGAAAAGCAACTGAATAACACAGTCCATGAACTTTAACAACCTGGGATGGGATAGAGGGAAAATCCTGCCACCTCCAAGGAATTGAAAGGACTATTGAACCTTGGAGGCGCCTGCCTTTAAAGACTCCCTCCCCGCCCCAAACCCACCTGACCACTTGGGGAAGGCTTTGATTGGTGAAGCCTTCTCATCACAGCATTTAAACTTGTACCTGCCCAACTGGGCAAGCAGGCGTCACAGTAAGAGCCTTGTGTTCCCAACATTTCTCCCCATAATCCCCCAATCCTGGCTGATTGGGCCATAGTGAGCAAGGCCCAGCTTTAGGGTGGTGTTCACCCATCTGATAACTTTGGGCTCCGCATAAGACAATCACCCTCAGATTTTTCTGACTAGCTTTCTTTCTTTTATTTTACTCTTTATTTTTATTGAGTTTTTCAAAATGATAAAACGGTACAATTATTACTACTACTATGGTCCTCCATGGAATTCTAAATTTGTTCTGGGAAAGAAAAGTTAAATGTTTTGTTTCTTATGAATTTGGATACTTTTACATAGCTGTTTTGATTGATTAATAAATGTGAAATGGGGTGTTTTTTTTTGGGGGGGGGGGGAAGTCATTGTTTTTGAAGATTGTGCATAGTACAGGGAATTATATCAATGGATAGAATTCATGAATACAGGTATATGCAATATCTATTAACTGATACAGATTTATAAATGAAGTTTTTCCTATTAAATCATATTAGGTTTACGATGTCATTGCTTCCGAGATAATGGTACAGTAATGATCTGAACGAAATGTGCCTCATGTAGTAGTAGTAGTAAGATGAACTGTTGTGTTAAACTAATCTGATATGAATAAATCATGGGATAGCTGTGTATTAAATTGTATCATAGTGGTGCACCAAATATTTGACTCTCTCATATGGTGATATTTCAACTGACTAGATATATATTGAACAATGTTATCTAATTTTAGCTTATACTACATCTCTGATCCATTAAAGGTCCACCCAATGCATTTTACAGCAAAATAAAAATATATGATTAAATACAAAATAAATATACAGTCAACTACAAAAAATATATAATCAGAACTGTCAATTAAGCGGATGCCTCACAATATTCCTCTCTTATCAGTTAGCTAACTCACCTCCTATCCACTCCCTATTGGGCTCATTTCGAAAGAGAAGGACGTCCATCTTTTGACATAAATTGGAAGATGGACATCCTTCTCCCAGGGATGTCCAAATCGGTATAATGGAAACCCGATTTTGGACGTCTCCAACTGCAGTCCGTTGCAAGGACGTCCAAAGTTTAAGGGGGCATGTCAGAGGCGTAGTGAAGGCGGGACTTGGGTGTGCCTAACACTTGGACGTCTTTGACCCATAATAAAAAAAAAAGGACGTCCCTAACAAACACTTGGACATTTTCACCCGGACCTGTTTTTCTTACAAATAAGGCACAAAAAGGTCCCCGAAATGACCACATGACCACCGGAGAGAATCGGGGATGACCTCCCATTACTCCTCCAGTGGTCACTAACCCCCTCCCACCCTCAAAAAACATCTTTAAAAGTATGTTGTGCCAGCCTCAGATGTCATACTCAGGTCCATGACAGCGCATTGTTAAAAGGCTCTTTGGCCTCCGGACCCATGAGCGTTGGTCCAGAATTTCAGCCTGCTTCCCACAAGGTCACCAGCACCCCTCTTCGGGAACATATACCCATTTGACCTCCTCCCCTGGAGTGAGAAAAGGACCAAAGGGCTCCTAGGCCCCTCCCCTCATTGTAATCCACACAAAGGGAAGAAAGAGAAAACAGACATATGGTAATCCTCTGTGCAAGGTTTTTTTACTTTCATGCAGTTCCCCTCCCATTTGGGCAGGTTGCCAGAACAGCAGTGGCATACCAAGGGCAGGGCGGTGGGGGCGGTCCGCCCCGGGAGTCAGTGGGTGGGGGGGGTGCTCTGCTGGCACCCCAGTCCCCACCTGCCTACCTGCTCCATCGCCAGAGGACCCTCCTCCTGCCACCCGGCAACTGATGGAAGGGGGGGCGAGAGGGAGGGCAGACCCTGGATGGAAAGGGGAGCGAGAGGGAGGGCAGACCCTGGATGAATGGGAGGACAAATGGTAGATTGAAGGGGCAGAGAGAAAGGGCAGACAGTGGATGGAAGGGATAGAAAGGGCAGACAGTGGATGGAAGGGGGAGAGAGAGAGGGCAGATGGTGGATGGAAGGGGCAGAGATAGAGGGCAGATGTGGATGGAAGGGAGAGATAGGGCAGACAGTGGATGAAAAGGGCAGGGAGAGATGGCAGACATTGGATGGAGGGGACAGCAGAGAGGGCAGACACTGGATGGCAGAGAGAGAGCGAAGACAGATGCTGGATGGAAGGAAGACAGTGAAAAGAAGATGAGGAAAGCAGAAACCAGAGACAACAAACTGTAAATAAAATATATATTTTAATTTTTTTGCTTTAGGATAAAGTAGTATTGTAGCTGTGTTAATAAATGTTTATAAATAGAACATGTAAATAAGGTAATCTTTTTATTGGACTAATTTTAATACATTTTACTTTTGGAGAACAAAACCCCCTTCCTCAGGTCAGGATAGGATACTGTAACAGCACTATACTGTATTGACCTGAGGAAGGAGGTTTTGACCTCTGAAAGCTAAATGTATTAGTCCAATAAAACGATATTATTTGTTTTATTTCTATTTGTTAATTGGTAAAGTGGTGATTGGTATTTGTTAGTTTTTTTTCAAATTTACATCTGCTGCCTTTATATTTTGCACAGTACTAGGGAACATTTTCTGTTTCTATGGTGTTGCATTGTATGCAGAGTCTGGCATCTTGGGGGTTCAGTTTAATTTTTGTCTAAATAGAAAGTTTATGATTACTTATAGTGGATTAGGGTGTATCTGTGTTTGTGAAAAAGACATGGCTTTCAGTTGGCATTGACTGTGCAGGATCAACGATCTGAATTATTCTGTCTGATTTCGTTTTACAATAGGTGAATTGATGTTCTAGTGCTCACTGTAGTGTTTATGATGCTTTCCTTTTCCTTGTGGTACTCATAGAAATTACTGCTTATGGTATGGTAGAATTGCTGTATAGGTCCTGAGTGTTTTGTATTTTTGGTATACCTAGTACTGGATTTTGGAGGGGAGTGTTAAAAAATGACCAGCCCTGGGTGTCAACTACCCTAGGTATGCCACTGCAGAACAGAGTAGTTAATAACAGAAACAGTTCTCACTTCTCAGTTCCCAAACAATGAGTGTTCTGTCCTCTGACAACCTCGCACTAGTTTATAATGTGATCCTAAAATGTGTGTAATGCTTTTACTGTTATTCTCATTTCTAAGGACTATCATTGCTGCAGTTCTCACTCTGCAAAGATATGTGAGCAAGGCATTGTGCGTAATGTAGTTCACAGGCGATGCAACTACACTTGCTTATCTGTATAACAACTGTACTATTGGTTGTGCTGCTGCCTAGACTCTCTCTCTTTCTCAGCCAAGCTTGGCTCCTTTGTCTACCTACTATCATTTCCTGGTCATTCTTACTATCTCTGTCCTGAGAGGTCAGCCAGGTATGACCTTTCCCTCCAATTGAGGGCCGTCCTCTAGCACCTCCCTTGCCACCCGGTGGAAGGCTCTGTCCCTATTGGTCCTACCTCCTCCTCACTGGGCCTGTGTGAGGCTTCTTGACCTCCTTGTCCCTCTAGCCATGAGGCATTCTCCATCTTGCTACAGACATGAGGCATTCACCATCTTGCTTCAGACCAGCACTTGTCCTGCTTCCAACTCCCTGGAATGAACTTGGTTTTTTGCTTTGAAAATATCTGCTCCCTAATGAGATATCACACTCTCCAGTCACCCAGCTTTGAACCACTTCTATCTGCTCAACTATTTCTCACCTGCAATAAAGCTACCTCTCTTCAGATCTCCGCCTCCAACCACTGAAACATCTCTCAGGATTACGGAATCTCTGTGCCCTGGAGCAATACTTCTGAACATCTGACGGTGAGTAAATTATTTGTGATTTATTCAATAAAGAAACTTCAGAAAATAATATTCAGGTGTGTACTGGTGTGCCAAGGTTATACTTTCAAGACTTTACAGTAACAAGTCTATGAGAGTATTGAACAATGAGCCCGAAAAGAAAAAAAAAAACAAAGTGACAGCTCAAATCCCCTCACCCTCCTTTCTCCCACAGGACAGTAGTTCAAAAGAACTTTCTAGTTCAAAACCCTGTCAGTTCAAAATATTGTAGTTTCAGCATTGCAGTTCAAATCATTGTAGTTCAAACATTTCAGTTCAAAACCCCTTGCAGTTCAAAATATTGTAGTTTCAACATTTCAGTTCAAAACCCTTGTAGTTCAAATATTGTAGCTTCAACATTGCCTCTATCACCTGACTTCTCCTTTCCAGCCCTTCTCCATGAGCCAGGGAAATAGCAGGGTCCCCTCCTTTTACCTGTCAGCCATAACTCCTGACAACCGCCCGCTTCGACCCTGTGGTAGCCAGCCCCAACTCTCCCTCTCTCACCTCCCTTGGAGTAACCACCTCCTCCCCCTCTGAGCCCAGCCCTCACACCATGCTATTACTCGCTGGCGCAGTTCCTTTCCCTTGGCTTTGGCCATGCCGCGATATCCATGGGCTCTCCACCTCATTCTCCTTCCCTTTCCTCTTGTTCCTCTGCCCCTTTCCATTCCATGGGCTCCTCACCCCACCCTTTTCCCACCTGTACTTTATCCTCCTGATTAGAGTTACTCCCACTCTCCTCCCATTCCCCGAACTTCCGGGCCGGGTATTTCAAACTACCCTCCCTGAACTTCTCCTTCCCCTCCTCCGGGGGCTGTTGGGTATGTGAGTCCTGGACTCTGTGATAGAACTTCTGCAGTGCCTGCTGGGAATTGTAGTCCCGGCTTTTAGTGTGTCTTTCCCCAAAGGGCTGCTGGGACTGGTAATTTCTACCTTTCCTCCTGTTCCCAGGGATAAATGCTTTCTCATCACTTGCCTCCTCCTCACAGCATGCAGGTCACAGGAGCAGTTTTAGTGGGTACTGCAGTGCACTTCAGACAGGCGGACCCAGGCCCATACCCCCCTACCTGTTACATTTGTGGAGGAAACAGCGAGCCCTCCAAAACCCACCACAAACCCACTGTACCCATATATAGGTGCCCCATTCACCCATAAGGGCTATGGTAGTGGTGTACAGTTGGGGGTAGTGGGTTTTGGGGGGGCTCAGCACACAAGGTAAGGGAGCTATTTTCCTGGGAGCATTTTATGTAGTCCACTGCAGTGCCCCCTAGGGTGCTCTGTTGGTGTCCTGGCATGTCAGGGGGACCAGTGCACTACAAATGCTGGCTCTTCCCATGCCCAAATGGCTTGCATTAGGACATTTTTGACATGGACGTCGTTGGTTTCAAAAATCGCCAAAAGTCAGAAACGTCCATGTCTAGGGATGTCCGTGTCTAGGTTCGTCTCTGACGGTATTTTCAAAATGAAAGATGGACGTCCATCTTGTTTCGAAAATACAGGTTTCCCCGCTCCTGGATTTTGCCGTTTGCAAGGACGTCCAAATCGCAACTTGGATGTCCTTTTCGAAAATGCCCCTCCACATAACCTAAAACCCTAAGGGCCCTGTTTACTAAGCAGCACTAAGGGCGTGCTAGCATTTTTAGTGTGCGCTAATAATTAGCACACGCTAAATGCCAAAGTTGTCCATAGAAACATATGGGCGACTCTAGCATTTAGCACACATCAATTATAGCACACACTAAAAACGCTAGCGCACCTTAGTAAACAGGGCTCTAAATTTCCCCTCAGCCTTTTTGAAGTGACCATTTCTTAATGCCACCTCTGTTTCTCTTATTGTGGCTGTTGGTGGTAGGAGTTTTGCTATACCTCTTTTTTGCTTACCTTGCTGAAGGTCACATACACACTGGTGATAGAGGAGTGAGTTCTATAAATAGCACTCAAAAATGGGTGTCGAAAAAAATTGATGCTAGGCGCTAGTCTATAAAGGGCACTTTATAGAATAGCATGTACTGCCAATTTCCAATGCCTAACTTTGGGTGCCAGACTTCTGTGTGCCAAAACCTGGTGTAAATGGTACCCGAGTTAGGTGTGCTTACCCAGTATTTTATAACTAAGTGTGTAACTTTTCAGAACATCCCTGACATGCCCATGCCCCTCCCGTGGCTACACCCCATTTTGGGATACACGTTATGAGAGTTAAGTACCCTGCCTTATAAAATAGCGTACATCCAGATGCATGTGCAAATTTTAACGTGCCAATTAACATAAATAATTGGTTGTTGGCACCCAATTATTGGTGGCCAAGAGCTCATTAGCCAATTCATTTGCTGGAGCTGGAGTCTGCAGGTCTCAGCTCTGTAGCCTGTGGACTTGGGCATTTGAGTTGCTATTATTGGCCACAGGCAAGGAGATTCGCTTGCTCTAATCATGTGACTGCGCTGATGGTAAGGATCCATTTTCATTTCTTAAAAAAACTGAATAACTTGCAGAGATGAAAGGAAAAGGGTTTTTTTTTCTTGCGCACATGCAATCCTTAGCATTGCTCAAAATATCACTTTCCAGGAGACGAAGGATATGACGCTGATTTGTTCACCCCCTCCCAGAGTTTGCAGGTGCTGGAAACTAAAAATAAAGATGTCTGTATTTATCTCCATTCCACTGTCCAGTCACTTTTTCCCTGCAGCTTCTATACAGTGGTGCAACTTTCATTTCTCTGTTTCTGGTTCTGAAAGATGGAAATAAATGTGGTTAATTTTCCCATGCTTGGCAAGAACTGCTTCTGGCCTGAGTTGTGGTCTGATAAAAGTCCCTGACAGTTCTCTGAAAAAGGAGAGCTTGGAGGATGACTGCTCTCTTGTCATGCAATGGGGCCTCTCCAGCTCAACCCAGCACTAACTTCCATTTTCATAGAAGCAGGGGGACACTGGTGTATTATACATATATGCTTTATCTACAATTTAAAAGTGTTTGCTGCACTATGAGCTTCTCATTAGCAACTTGAACATCTAATATACAACTCCCCCTTGTACAAGTTAATTCTATGGACACTAGGAAGGGAGTAGAAAAATAAAATGTTACAATACGATCCAAATTCTGGAAAAAATATGCTAAATAACTTAGGAGCTGGAACTTACATACCTAAAGCAGAGCTACACATCAATTATCATATACAAAGTTAAAAAAATGTATGCCCTCCCCCAACACCAAGTATCCAGTCTCACTGACAGAGGTGGTCACACTCAGATGCTGCTGATTCCAAGCAAAGGTTAGCTCTGCTCTGCTGGTTCTTCTGGATAGGGGGGCTTCAAGAGTCTTAGGAAACTGGATGCAATTAAGTAAATAAAATTCTTTTTGTACCAGGACCCAGTAAAGGCTTGAACCAGACTGTACCCCAGATTTCAGAATAGAAGTCAGTCTGCTCACCAATCAGAAACCTGAAGCAACATAAATCACTGGTATACCCATGGGTGGACCCAGACCCACCCACTTTGGACTCAGGCCCACCCAGCAGCGGTACAGCAGTGATGTGGCTGGCGGGGAGTTGAAGACTCCTGGCGTTTCCCCCTCCAGGAGATCAGAGGGCCACTTAATTCCACTCCCCTGAACCCCCCCTCCAGTACCTTTAAACTCTAGTTCATCGCTGGCAGCAAGCAGCAACACATTCCCCCTGTTCACGCCAGCCCGAGCCTTCTCTGACACAATTTGCTGTTCATGGGACTAGAAGTTGCATTAGATGGAAGGCTGGGAGCTGACGCAAACAAGGGAAATGTGTTGCTGCTTGGTGCTGGTGAAGACCTAAAGGATTTAAAGATACTGGGTGGGGGGAGGGGGGTCAGGTGAGTGAAGTTAGGTGAAACCCTCCCGATCGCTTGGGGGAGGGAGGGAGAAGTGCCGACAGGTGGGGTTGTTGTGCTCACCCACTTTGGGCTCAGGAACCTGCCCAAAATTGGGTGTCTGGCTACATTCCTGATAAAAACAAAGACTGATGTACACTCTTAGACATCACAGATGGCCAGGGTTCATTCAGTTGGAATTGCTGAGGAACAGGAAGCTATTCACTATAACCTGTTTGCTAGGCACCTCATTTGTTACAGAGCTGCTTTTTTTGTCACGGATCTTACTAGACAGGGTAATGTTAATATTCCTTTAGCTCAGGAATTGGCCAATTATTTTTCAAGACAAAATTAATAAGATTAGGACTGCCCTTCCGCCCTTCCAATTTTTATCCCTGAGTGACTACTCCAATCCTGCTGACTCATGCGCTAGTGCAGTGTCAGTGGATTGAATATGGAATTCATTCTCAGTTGAGGACATTGATAGTGTTCAGAGTTTAATGAAAAAGTATTAATTATCTCAATGCCATCTTGATATTTGTCCAGCATATCTATTTAAGACTCCTTCATCTGTTTTTTTTTAATTGGTTAACAAAGTGGCTACATTTTCTTCTTCAATACTTAGGCCACATTAATTTCTCTCCAATTCCGATTCATCAGGGAACCATTCTGCCGTGCCCAGTTATCTACCTGTAGCTTCAATCCCTTTGTATGCTAAGATCATGGATGCCATAGTGCCTGTTCAATTGGTTAATTACTTAGAAGATCATTTAATCTTGCACACTTCTCCATCTGGATTTAAAGGAAACCATAGCACAGAAACTGTTCTGTGTTTTTTAGAAGAGATGGCTAAGATGTGGTTGAGTAAAGGGTGCCAAGTCCTACTGGCCCAGTTCGATCTAACTGCAGCATTTGATGTTGTGGACCATCAGGTTTTATTATATCTACCTGAGGAAATTGGTATTGCAGATACAGTGTTGAATTGGTTTAAAGGTTTCCTGATTTCACATATTTATAATGTAAAGATGAACAATGCCTTTTCTGTGCCATGGTCAAATGGATGTGTAGTACAGCGAAAGGCGACGAAAATGATAGTGGGGATGGGACGACTTTCCTATGAAGAGAGGCTGAGAAGGCTAGGGCTTTTCAGCTTGGAGAAGAGACGGCTGAGGGGAGATATGATAGAAGTGTATAAAATAATGAGTGGAATGGATCGGGTGGATGTGAAGCGACTGTTCACGCTATCCAAAAATACTAGGACTAGAGGGCATGAGTTGAAGCTACAGTGTGGTAAATTTAAAACGAATCGGAGAAATTTTTTCTTCACCCAACGTGTAATTAGACTCTGGAATTCGTTGCCGGAGAACGTGGTACGGGCGGTTAGCTTGACGGAGTTTAAAAGGGGTTAGATAGATTCCTAAAGGACAAGTCCATAGACCGCTATTAAATGGACTTGGAAAAATTCCGCATTTTTAGGTATAACTTGTCTGGAATGTTTTTACGTTTAGGGAGCGTGCCAGGTGCCCTTGACCTGGATTGGCCACTGTCGGTGACAGGATGCTGGGCTAGATGGACCTTTGGTCTTTCCCAGTATGGCACTACTTATGTACTTATGTACTTATGTACCCCAAGGATCCCCCTTTGTCACCCATTTTATTTAATGCTATTTTCTCTTGGAAGAGTATTAGAAAAAAATGGGGTAGAACATTTTATCTATGCTGATGACGTGACTCTTTTGCTCCTCATCCCTGGTCCCAATATTGGACATTAAAACACATGCGGAACATTGCATTAATATTGTACAAAAATGGGTGTCTAACCATAGGCTAAAACTGAGTGTTGAGAAGACTATGTTTTTCATTGCCCCTCTTCAATTTCAATCTCCATGGCATCAGAGTCTGAATATTAACATGACTGACTTTCCTTTGGTTTCAGAAATGAAAGTCCTGGGATATGCTTTTCAAATGAAATATGCTATCACTCATCTTGTAAAAAAAAATGTTCTGTTTAAGACCCTTGCGCCAGATCTGTAATTGCTTCAAATCTCTTCAATTTACATTCTGACGCAAGCATTAAGCTTAAACCAACCAGATTGTTGCAACTCATTGTATGTGGGTTGCAATTCTTTTCTATTGAGTCAAGAGTATGGCGTTACAAGACGCTAGCAGCAAGATGGAATGTAAGTCTGAATTGTTTCATCAATAACACATACTGAAAGTCAGTTTTCTGCTTTATCTTTATATAATCCTTTATTCGTATAATGTATGGATTATAGGTTGTCATCTGAATGAATGAAACCTTTGGTTCATGTTTGAATGTCGAGACACAACCCCTGAAAAAAAACATTAGAGTGAAATGGGTCTGGCTGCTGTTGGGTGTCAGTTAAGTGCTTGACTTTTTTTTCTGCAATTTGAAAGCACATTACTGCAAAGAACGAAGTTTAGTTATTTGCAGCTTTGAGAAATGTGTCATATTTTACAGACATTTGAAAAAAATGTAAACATTTTTTTAGAAAAAGTCATAAATAAAATTAAAATATCACAAGAGTTTTTTTTAGACCAATGATGAATAATACAACCCCAGTGAAAGACAGTGAAACTATAATAAGAGTTTGGGTGTTTAGAGATCTTTTCCTCATGTTTTTTTCATATTATTGATACCATACATTATTGAATTATTTGCTGGGTTCTTTAAAGAATCAGTACATACCAGGTTCTATGACAGCATCAGATGTTATGGCCAATCCTAGTAAAGCAGCAAGCAGATCCCTGGAGTAGCCTAGTGGTCAGTGCAGTGTAGAGAAGGGAACCCAGGTCCATATCCCACTCTGTTACACTTATGGTGGAAAGTGTGAGCCCTCCAAAACCCACCAAAAACCTACTGTACCCACATATAAATTATATCTGTGGACATAAGGGCTATAGTAGTGGTGTGTAGTTGGATACAGTAGGTTTTTGGTGGGTTTTGGAGGACTCCCCATACACTATAAGGGGGTAATGGTGAGATGTATACCTGGGACTTATGTGAAGTCCATTGCAGTGTCCCTTTAGGGTGCCCCACTGCTCTGTTGGGATGTCTATGTGGCCAATCTACTAAGAATGTTGGCTCATCCTACATCCCAATGGCTTGATTTTGTGTGTTTTTCACTTGGATTTTTTTTTTAATGGTCCAAAAAGATAGATGCACTGAGCACACCATCTAGCAAATGGTCATTTTTTAAACAAAAAGATAGATGGTTTTCTGTTTGGAAAATGGTCATGTTTGCTACTGGATTTTTGGACGTTTTCTGTGAAACATCCAAAGTTAGATTTAGATGTTATATTGGAAATCCCCTTCCACGTAGCTTTTAGAGTTCTTATATACCTCTGTGTTTGTATTCCATAGCTTTTAGGCTTTTAAACCTCTCTCTGTTGGAATGGCTGAGCACAAAGAAACCAACAGAAAGAAAAGAACAACTCTGACTACTGAAAGGAGACATGAGCATTGGCTGAGGGTAGGTGAAAGAATGGGGCAAAGGCGGGGGCTTAGAGAAGAAATGATGCTAGAAGATGCTAGGTATGGGGGACAGGAGAAGGGGGTTGATGCTGGAAGCTGAAAGGGATGGGATTTGAAAGGGCTCATGTTGGAAGAAGTTGAGGATAGGAGAAAGAGCTGATGCTGACAGATGCTGGGGGTGGGGTAGAAAAAGAGGGCTGATGTCAGCAGATGCTGAGGGAAGGGATAAGGACGGATACTGTGGGGGAAGAGAGGAGAGAGTGTATTTGCAAGGGAAGATGGAGATGGAGGAGCAGAGGGATTGCAGTTGGGGTAGGAAGGAGGAAAACAGGGTAATGAGATGGATGGAGAAAGACAGACAGGTGGATGCTAGGTCAGAGGAGTATGAGGTATAGGGAAAGAGGCAGGCGGGAAGACTGCTTGGGAAGAGGGAGAAAGGGGTAGAAGGACAGATACTTGGGACATGGGGATGCGGGAGAGCAGGAAATCAGACATGCAGAGACTTGAGGACTAGATGGAAGATAAGAAGACAGACTTGGGTGCATGCAAATCCTCTGTCTGGGCTTAGGTGAAAGTGTGAGTGAAGACGAAATGAGTAGGGCTCCAAGACTAAGAGCAGGAGGAGGAGGGTTAATGGAGTCTGCTTTTTATGGGTTTCCTCTTTTTCTTCTTTATATATTTTCTAATTTGATGTCTCTCATTCTTTATTAGGTGATGATCTATCTGTTTTTTTTGCATATGTAATTGAAATGATGGATTCTATTACCATATAGGCAGTGGCGTACCTAGGGTAGTTGACACCCGGGGCCGGTCATTTTTTAACCCCCCCCCCCCCAAATCCAGTACTAGGCAGACCGAGAATACAAAACACTCAGGACCTATAGAGCAATTCTACCATACCATAAGCAGTAATTTCTACGAGTCACACAAGGAAAAGGAAAGCATCTTAAACACTACA
The DNA here is from genome assembly GCF_901765095.1 of Microcaecilia unicolor. Lineage (NCBI taxonomy): Eukaryota > Metazoa > Chordata > Amphibia > Gymnophiona > Siphonopidae > Microcaecilia > Microcaecilia unicolor. Next base: position 69,448,099 of record NC_044038.1, on the reverse strand, counting down.
GTGAGCACTAGAACATCAATTCACCTATTGTAAAATGAAAACAGACAGATTAGTACAGATCGTCGATCCTGCACAGTCAATGCCAACTGAAAGCCATGTCTTTTTCACAAACACAGATACACCCTAATCCACTATAGAAAAAGTAATAATAAACTTTCTATTTAGACAAAAATTAAACTGAACCCCCGATGCCAGACTCTGCATACAATGTAACACCACAGAAACAGAAAATGTCCCCTAGTACTGTGCAAAATATAAAGAAAGCAGATGTAAATTTGAAAAAAAACTAACACATACCAATCACCACTTTACAAATTAACAAATAGAAATAAAACAAATACAGTAAATAAAATAATACCATTTTACTGGACTAATACATTTAGCTTCCAGAGGCCAAAATCTCCTTCCTCAGGTCAGAACAATATAATGCTGTTACAGTATCTTATCCTGACCTGAGGAAGGGGGTTTTGTTCTCTGAAAGTTAAGTCAAAATGTATTAAAATTAGTCCAATAAAAAGATTACCTTAGTTACATGTTCTATTTATAAACAACACAGCTACAATACTATATCCTAAAGCAAAATAATAAAAATATATATTTACAGCTTGTTGTCTCTGGTTTCTGCTTTTCTCATCTTCTTTTCACTGTCTTCCTTCCATCCAGGATCTGTCTTTGCTCTCTCTCTGCCATACAGTGTCTGCCCTCTCTAATGTTCCTTCCATCCACTGTCTGCCCTCTCTCTCTCTGCCCCTTCCATCCACTGTCTGCCCTCTCTCTCCCTTCCATCCACCATTTGCCCCAGTCTGCCCTCTTTCTCTCTCCTCCTTCCACCCACCATCCGCCCTTTCTCTCTGCCCCTTCAATCCGTCTGCCCTCCCTCTCCCATCCATCCAGGGTCTGCCCTCCCTCACGCTCCCCACTTCCATCCAGGGTCTGTTGTCCCCTCTCTCTGCCCCCCCTTTTCAGCCCCCAGTTCCACCTGCCCCTAGTTCCAGCCCCCATCTCCCACCTGCCCCCCTTTTCAGCCCCACTATCCCACCAGTCCCCAGCCCTTTTCTCCCATCAGTCCTGAGCTTCAGACCCCAGCCACTTCTCCCTGTCCCCTTTTCAGCCCCTAGTTTCAACCCCAGCCCTTTTCTCTCACCAGTCCTGAGCATCAGCCCCAGCCAGTTCTCCCTGTCCCCTTTAAAGCCCCCAGTTTCAGCCCCTGCCCCGTTTCAGCCCACAGTTCCAGCACTAGCCCCCTTATCCCAAATACCCTCCTTTTCAGCCCCCAGTTCCAGCCCCCTTCATCCATCACATGCTTTGCATCCCCCCTTTTCAGCCCCAGACCCATTCTCCCTCCTGCCCCCTTGTCAGACCCCAGTTCCAGCTTCAGACCCCTTCTCCCCTCTGAGCACCTCCACCCCTCCACAATCCCCTTCTCCCCTCTCAGCTCCCCTACCCCTCCCCAGTTCCCTTCTCCCCTCTGAGAACCCCTCTCAGCTCCCCCACCCCTCCCCAGTTCCCTTCTCCCTTCTGAGAACCCCTCTGAGCTCCCTCCACCCCTCCCCAAATTCTCTTCTCCCCTCTGCGAACCCCTCTGAGTTCCCCCACCCCTCCCCAGTTCCCTTCTCCCCTCTGTGAACCCCACTGAGCTTCCCCACCCCTCCCCAAATTCCCTTCTCCCCTCTGCGAACCCCTCTGAGTTCCCCCACCCCTCCCCAATTCCCTTCTCCCCTCTGCGAACCCCTCTGAGCTCCCCCACCCCTCCCCAAATTCCCTTCTCCCCTCTGCGAACCCCTCTGAGCTCCCCCACCCCTCCCCAGTTCCCTTCTCCCCTCTGCGAACCCCTCTGAGCTCCCCCCACCCCTCCCCAATTCCCTTCTCCCCTCTGCGAACCCCTCTGAGCTCCCCCACCCCTCCCCAAATTCCCTTCTCCCCTCTGTGAACCCCTCTGAGCTCCCCCACCCCTCCCCAGTTCCCTTCTCCCTTCTGAGAACCCCTCTGAGCTCCCCCCACCCCTCCCCAATTCCCTTCTCCCCTCTGAGCTCCCCCACCTTGTTCTCCCATCTGAGCCCCCCCCCCCTCCGTGGAGATCGACAGAGCCCTCTTCTCCTGCCACCACCCTGCGTTTTTTTTTAATCCATTCAGCGAGGGACGCAGGCAGCGCCTCGTGTCTGCCCTGCTGTGTGCTTTGAAAAAAGAAAATCGCTTCGCTGGCGTCGGGCTGGCCTTCTTTCGCTATGTCCCGCCCACTTTTGAGGTAACTTCCTATTTCCTCGAGGGTGGGACATAGCGAAAGAAGGCCGGCCCGACGCCAGCGAAGCGATTTTCTTTTTTCAAAGCACACAGCAGGGCAGACACGAGGCGCTGCCTGCGTCCCTCGCTGAATGGATTAAAAAAAAAAACACAGGTGGTGGCAGGAGACGGCAGAGCACCCCCCCACCCGCCGACACCCGGGGTGGACCGCCCCCACCGCCCCCCCTTGGTACGCCACTGCATATAGGTTCTGTGTAGGAATCTTTTGCAGTCCAACTTGTTCTCTTTTCTCAACTGAAGGTGTATTGGGGTTCTAGGATAATTGCAATCCTGACTTTTTGGTTGCTGTAGTTTCAGCTATTAGAGTTGATGCTGGGAAGGCACAATAAGCTTCTGAATTATCTATTTGAAGGGTTTTATGTTACTTATAGTGGAGGGAATTTGCATTGCTGTTACTGATATGTTATCAGAATTTAAATAGAATTTTTGGATGTTGAATTGTAAAGTGGAAACATCCTACTTCTGTTCTGCACTTGTTGGAGGGTATTCTATTGAGTGGTTGAGAAAGCCTCATACTCTACAGAGGCTCATTTTCAAAGCACTTAGACTTACAGAGGTTATTATGCAATTTTATAAGTCTAAGTGCTTTGAAAAAACCTTGTGATTCAAACAAGATATATGTAAGAATGACATTAACTATAAATACAAGGTGAGAAAATGTGATGGGACAAAGTGATGGAGCTGAAAGTGAGGTTTTGTTTGTATGACTCTTCCAATTACAAATGCTTTCTAGTGCCCATGGGAAAAGTTTAGGAGTATGGGTGTACTACTGTCTGCCTTGCTAGAATGAAAAGAAAGATGTTGAAATACTAAAAGAAAATAGGAAAGCTAACAAATTTGGTAACACAATAATATGAGAGACTTCAGTTACCCAAATATTCACTGGGTAAATGTCACATCAGGAGTGCACCGCCTTGGAGGTTTAATTCTCTGCTGCTGCAGGATGATCGCTTTGTTCAATTTATTAAATCCAAGATGGATGAATTTTTTCATTTTAACCCATTGGAGGAGGGTAAAGCGCTCTTGTGGTGGGATGCTTTTAAGGCTACAATTAGAGGGCATATAATTAGTTATTCTGCCATGCACACTCGTCAGCGAAGACAAGACCTGGAGTTTAAAACTGCTCGACTTAAGCTATTGGAAGACCAGTTTGTCATTGATAATGATTCGACGACTCTTTCGTGCTTACAGAATTTGAAGTATGATTTTAATACCACTCTTTCTAAAGATGCGCTGGAATTGATTCATGCTCATAAGTCGACATTCTATGCTGAGAGTAATAAGGCCAGCCATCTTCTTGCGCAATACCTTAAAACTAAGAGAAATAGGTCTAGGGTCTCGCAAATAGTTGACTGTGCACAGGTCATCCATGTCTCGGATGAAGCTATTGCCCAGCAATTCCAATCGTACTATCACAAATTATATGACTCAGAGGTACATTTTTCATCAGGATCCTTTGGGGACTTTGGGAACCATCTTGATAGGCCTCAACTTAACGGGTCTCAACAGCACGCTTTGGAACTACCCTTCTCCCAACAAGAAATATTGGAGGCTATTCATTCCCTTTCTAAAGGTAAATCACCAGGTAATGATGGTCTCCCTGTGGAATTTTACCGGATGTTTGCAGATCTTCTGGTGCCCAAGTTACATATTATCTATAATTCGCTCTTACATTGTGAAGGTCAAACTGGCTGTTTCTATCAATCTAAGATCATTGTTATACCCAAGCTGGATAGGGACCCGTCTAAAGTGGAGAATTATAGGCCTATTTCTTTGATTAATATTGATAACAAAATCTATGCTAAAATCTTGGCCTTGCGCCTTCAACATGTTGTGCCGGATATCATCCATAGGGATCAAAATGGGTTTACGATAGGCAGGTTGGCTAGCGATAACTCTAGACTCTTCTGGAATGTCCTTGCACATGTTGAGGGCTCACGTGAGCCGTTTATAGCAGTTTCACTGGATGCTGAGAAAGCCTTTGATAGAATTGAATGGGATTATTTGTTTCACACTTTGGCTTGGTTTAATTTTGGTCCATCTTTTATTAAAATGGTCAAAGTTTTATATACTGATCCGATGGCTTCAATCTCAGTGAATGGTACTAATTCTCCACTTTTTCCTCTCCGGCGGGGTACTAAACAAGGCTGTCCATTGTCCCCTCTCCTTTTTAATATTGCCTTAGAGCCATTGGCTCTGGCTATTCGGGCTCATTCCAATATCTCTGGGGTGTCTGTGGGAGGTGAGGTGTTCAAACTTTCTATTTATGCGGATGATATTTTACTCTATACCACCCCAAACTCCCTGCCAGTTGTTTTGGATATAATCAATTCCTTCTCCTCACTGTCTGGCTATAAAATAAATTGGTCTAAATCAGCCATCATGCCGTTAAATTCCTGGGTGTATAGATATCAGATATCTCAATATCCATTTGCCTGGGAACCTTCTAAGCTTAAATATTTGGGAGTTTGGTATTACAGGTCGGTGGATCAGACCATGTCTCTTATTCGGAATCAAATTTTGAATTTAACCACTTCACTCCTGGGTTCATGGTCTCCGCTTTATTTGACGTGGTGGGGACGGATTGGGGCTATCAAGATGGTTCTGGCTCCGAAGTTGAACTACAGTGGTGGAAATAAGTATTTGATCCCTTGCTGATTTTGTAAGTGTGCCCACTGACAAAGACATGAGCAGCCCATAATTGAAGGGTAGGTTATTGGTAACAGTGAGAGATAGCACATCACAAATTAAATCCGGAAAATCACATTGTGGAAAGTATATGAATTTATTTGCATTCTGCAGAGGGAAATAAGTATTTGATCCCCCACCAACCAGTAAGAGATCTGGCCCCTACAGACCAGGTAGATGCTCCAAATCAACTCGTTACCTGCATGACAGACAGCTGTCGGCAATGGTCACCTGTATGAAAGACACCTGTCCACAGACTCAGTGAATCAGTCAGACTCTAACCTCTACAAAATGGCCAAGAGCAAGGAGCTGTCTAAGGATGTCAGGGACAAGATCATACACCTGCACAAGGCTGGAATGGGCTACAAAACCATCAGTAAGACGCTGGGTGAGAAGGAGACAACTGTTGGTGCCATAGTAAGAAAATGGAAGAAGTACAAAATGACTGTCAATCGACAAAGATCTGGGGCTCCACGCAAAATCTCACCTCGTGGGGTATCCTTGATCATGAGGAAGGTTTAGAAAATCAGCCTACAACTACAAGGGGTGAACTTGTCAATGATCTCAGGCAGCTGGGACCACGGTTACACCACGAAAACCATTGGGTAACACATTACGACATAACGGATTGCAATCCTGCAGTGCCCGCGAAGGTCCCCTGCTCCGGAAGGCACTGTGGAGGCCCGTCTGAAGTTTGCCAGTGACACCTGTATGATTCCGAGAGTGATTGGGAGAAGGTGCTGTGGTCAGATGAGACAAAAAATTGAGCTCTTTGGCATGAACTCAACTCGCCGTGTTTGGAGGAAGAGAATGCTGCCTATGACCCAAGAACACCGTCCCCCACTGTCAAGCATGGAGGTGGAAATGTTAATGTTATTGGGTTGTTTCTCTGCTAAGGGCACGTACTACTTCAACCCATCAATGGGAGAATGGATGGGGCCATGTACCGTACATTCTGAGTGACAACCTCCTTCCCTCCGCCAGGGCCTTAAAAATGGGTCGTGGCTGGGTCCTTCCAGCACGCAATGACCCAAAACATACAGCCAAGGCAACAAGGAGTGGCTCAGGAAGAAGCACATTAGGGTCATGGAGTGGGCCATAGCCAGTCACCAGACCTTAATCCATTGAAAACTTATGGAGGGAGCTGAAGCTGCGAGTTGCCAAGCGACAGCCCAGAACTCTATAATGAGTTAGAGATGATCTGCAAAGAGGAGTGGACCAAAATTCCTCCTGACATGTGTGCAAACCTCAGTCATCAACTACAGAAGACGTCTGACCGCTGTGCTTGCCAACCAAGGGTTTTGCACCAAGTATTAGGTCTTGTTTGCCAGAGGGATAAATACTTTAGTTCCCTCTGCAGAATGCAATAATTCATATACTGTCCACAATGTGAGTTTCCGGAGTTAATTTGTGATGTGCTATCTCTCACTGTGACCAATAACCTACCTTCAATTATGGGCTGCTCATGGCTTTGTCAGTGGCACACTTACAAAATCAGCAAGGGGATCAAATACTATTTCCACCACTGTATATATTTTAGTATACTCCCTTCCTCTTTTCAAACTCTTCTATGCCAGATTGACTCATTGTTACTTAAGTTCTGTGGAGACAAAAGCCACCTCGCATTGCACTGAAGACACTTAAGATGCCGACTCATTTGGGAGGTATTAATGTCCCTGATTTTAAAAATTATCACATGGCTTTTCGCCTATCTCAGTCTTTAAGGTGGTTCCAAAGGGAATTCTCCGTCATTTGACGCCTAGGTGGCTGATTTTTGAGGCCGCCTTGGTGCGCCCTTGCCCCTTATATCTTTTACCCTCTGCAGATTTGTATCCATATACCAGCACTTGCGGTTGTTGAGGCTTCTGCCTTTAATACCGTACGTTTAGGGCTGGTCGTGGAGTTTGCGCTGCCTCCCTGGAGGATGTCTCTCTCTGGTATAACTCTAGCTTGCAGTCTGTTCACCTGCAGTCCCAAGAAGCTGATGGTCTTGTAAGGTATATGGCTGTTATCTCACCTTATATTGCAGGTAGTTGTTGTCACCGGATGCTTTGGCTGCACTATATGTGTTTCTTTTGCTGGCCTACTGCCCATATGGAAGGATATCTCTACCTTTCTCTCGACCTTTCAGGTCTCTAATTCTCTGCTCACTACTCCTTCAGATTTTGTTGCCCTCTGTCTCAGTATTGCAGATGGTAAGAAAAAAAGCATCTGTCCTTTAAAAAAACTTCAGGATTCGTGTGTTGATGCTGTTGCTCCATTACGGCTGTCTTGGGAAAGGGATCTCAGTCTTGATGCATCTGATTTTGAACTGGTACACTTTTTGGGTCCATTCGATCGTCCAACTAAATCAGCAGCAATTTCCCAATCCTCCTATTTTCTTTTCACAGGGCTTATTGTACACCTGCTAGAGTGCCAGGATCACTAAAAGTCGTGATTACAAATGCTGGTCCTGTCAAGAATCAGATGGATCCCTTTTCCCATATGGTTTTTTACTGTAAGAACGTAAGAGCATACTGGCGACTACTTTGGGCTAAGTTGCGCCTTATTATTTCAGTTGCCTGCATTAAACCGTGATCTCTTAGATATTGTGCTTTTAAGGAGCCTCTTCTCCTAACCTCTCTCTTTTAGAATCCAATAAGAAAATTGTTAACATTTGGTTAGGCGTTGCTTACATTTAATTGTTTTAAACTGGAAAATAATGTACATCTCATTATAATGAATGGTGGAGTAACGTGTGTGTGATTAGAATATGAAACGATACTAGCCCATGAAGCAACGTTGTGTTCAATCTGTCTTGAAGACCTGGGCTCGTTTTGATTCTTTGGTCAGACTCCTAATAGCAATACCTGATATTGTATATGCTGATTTGCTATGGGTATTGTCATGGTATGTTGTTCTGGCCTGTCCTTTTATTTTTGTTATTAACTTTGCCATAGATTATTGTTACTGTTTCTTTTGGTTGTTTTGTGTTATAACTTGTAAAACTTTAATAAAAATATGAAAAAAAAAAAAAAAAAAAAAGATATGCTAACCAAGTGAAGTCTCTGGATGGAAAAAAAATGATTGTGTCATGGAGCAGGTGGTCCAGGACTCAAAACGAGTACTTGATGAAATGTAGGATTTGGAGTGAGAGGTAACAATAATAGAGTCACCTGGAAATAGTGATCATATACAATTAAATTTGACTTAATAACCTGGAGAGAGGACGCTAAGGGGCCCTTTACTAAGTGGCAGTAAAGCACTAACGTGTGCCTACCACATTCTAAAAGGCAATACCGTGGGACACCTCAGGTATCTCACAATAGTTCTGGGATCGGCACGCGCCAATCCTGTACTAAGCAATATAAAATATAAAATATATTTTTTAGCGCAGGGGATGGAGAGTAGAGTAGGAATGCCCTGCACTAACTGGCAAATCACCATGTGCCAAACAGGACTACTATATCCAGTTGACAAATTCTCTTGGCTCAAACCCTAAATGTCTCTTTGCCACACTGAACTCTCTTCTCAAGTGCCCTCACCCTCCAACTTCCCTTCACTTTGGCTGAGTACTTTCATGATAAGGTTCACAAGATTAAACTTCTGGCTGGATAATAGTGCTAAATATTGGGCAGTAGATGTCTACATTGATAGATGTCTAGGATGTCTAGACCATGGAAGTGTTAGACTGCCTAACTCCCACGGTTGCACTATGCCTGGATATTCAATCCCGAGCGTTTCTGGCATTGAATATCGGGTTTAATTTTTGGCTGGTTTGAAGAAAACTGGCTAAATTAATATTCAGACGTAATCAGTTATCTTCAAACCAGTCAGTGGTTTAACCCTTGGAGCAGGGACTCGTTCTACCAGGTATGCCCCACCCCCTCCCAGTTACTTTGCTTCCCCCCACCCCATACCTCACCAATCAATAACCCTTCTGCACACAATCGTGGGATAACCATAGGCCGCAGCTTGATTTATTAACATTTAAACTTTCAATTAACATCAGTAAAGGATAACCCCGCCCCCCAAGCTACAGTTGTCAAAGCATAACATCAACAGCTACCCCCCACCACTCGCCATGACAACAAAGCAGCAACTTCCACTTCCTGCTGTCACCGCAACTCTTCCTCTTCCCGGCTCCGCCCTAACAGCAAGAGCCCTGGCCTGTGTAGACCTCCACACTTTCATTCCGGGTCACCCGACCTGCCTTTATTGACCTGGCTCATCCCCATGAGCCATTGCTCCTGTAGCTCGTTTTGTCCCACAGGGGGAGGTCCTTTGCACCTGTCAAAGACCCCCCCCCCAAGAAAGCTGCGGCTACTGGGACCCTGTAACACAATGTTACTCCAATAATTCCTAAATATCATTCAGAACAGGTCTAGGCCCACAGCTGACAGCTGTACCCTGTCCACAGCAAAAAGGCCCACACACTGAGTCTCCACCCAGTTGTGTTTAATTTGGAACCCCCCTCCCTTGTCATTACCCACACTCCGACCTGCCGGTTGACTTTACTCAAACCCCGTCGCCACTTGCACGCCGGTAGGCAGGCTGGCCTGGGGATAATATCTGACCAAGCCAATTTTGTAAATGGAAACCAGGCCATTACCAAGCGCAAGTCATCCTTTATAGTGTCTATGAGCCTCTTGCCCTTTCAGCAGTCCACATCGTTCCCACGCAAATGAATGATTAACATCTGAGGGTGCCGAGGTCTGTCGCACAGTTGATACAGCAGTAGCAGCAGTTGGCACCAATGCATGCTGTGCTCTCCCAACCAGGATATTCGGATCCGTCGCTGCGCCAATCCCAGATGAATCCCTCCAGGATGACACGCCGCTCTGCAGCCAGCCCAATGGATGAAGGAATGTCCAACAATCCATACTGAGTTTATCAGACCACCAGCATCTAAAAAAGGGGAAGGGCAACCACAAGATGGGAGAGTGAGGACACACACAAACAGCCCCTTCAAGAGACCAGACAGCCAGAATGACAGGCAAAAGGCAACAGCAGGGTAGGAGCCAGGACAGAGCACCCCAAAAAGTAATGCAAAGTCTTTGTACTAGGCCCCTTCAGGAAGGCCTAATTTAACCCTGGTAAGCCCCGGAAGACCACCTGCCAATACTCTGAATGGCGTCTGCCCCTAAGCCTGCCTGGCAGGCACTGGTCACCGCCCTAATGCGGAAGGAGTGAGTTCCAAACTGACCCGGATCATCGCCCAAGCTGACAAGACATTTGCGCAGAAGAGCTGCAAATTGATACCTCATTACAACTGAGCCATCCGCATGCACTAATAGGGAGTGAGGACCATGGGGGCGGACCTCTAAATAGGCTTCCAACAAGGACACTGGGCAGATCATACCAAGGACCCTCTTCAACACTATTGTGCTCCCAGCACCCCTCTGATCGGTTTTTGATCGCAACAGTTGATGCGCAGCAGTCCGCTCTGTATACATACATTCTCCCGTAGCAGCACGGATGACACTGAGGGGCACAATCAAACGGCACCGGCCATCTCTGGGGCCGGCTCCGCAAGTGGGCGGAGCCAACCGTATTTTCGAAAAAGATGGCCGGACATCTTTTTTTTTTATAATATGGTTGGGACCACCCAAATGTCAGAGGTGGCTGGGTTTGAGATGGCCGGCATCGGTTTTTGCCCATAATAGAAACCGAAGCCGGCGATCTCAAACCCGGTCAAATCCAAGGCATTTGGTCTTGGGAGGGGCCAGGATTCGCAGTGTACTGGTCCCCCTCACATGCCAGGACACCAACCGGGCACCCTAGAGGGCACTTCTAAAAAGGTTAAAAAAATTAAAATAGCTCCCAGGTGCATAGCTCCCTTACCTTGGGTGCTCAGCCCCCCAAAACCCACTCCCCACAACTATACACCACTACCATAGCCCTAAGGGGTGAAGGGGGGCACCTAGATGTGGGTACAGTGAGTTTTGGGTGGGTTTTGGAGGGCTCCCATTTTCCACCACAAGTGTAACAGGTAGGGGGGGATGGGCCTGGGTCCGCCTGCCTGAAGTCCATTGCACCCACTAAAACTACTCCAGGGACCTATATACTGCTGCGATGGACCTGAGTATGACATCTGAGGCTGGCATAGAGGCTGGCAAAAAAGTTTTTAAAGTTGTTTTTTGAGGGTGGGAGGGGGTTAGTGACCACTGGTGGAATCAGGGGAGGTGATCCCCAATTCCCTCTGGTGGTCATCTGGTCAGTTCAGGCACTTTTTTGGGACTTAGACCTGTAAAAAAAGGGACCAAGTGAAGCCGGCGAAATGCTCGTTACGGCCGGCTTTCTTTTTTCCATTATCGGGTGGAGCTGGCCATCTGAACGCACGCCCCTGTCCCACTCCTGTCCCGACCCCATCCTGCCTTCGCTGCCGTGCTGACACGCCCCCTTGAACTTTCGCCGGCCCCGTGAACCAACCATAAGTTGATATCCTGTGTCCCCCAGGACATATGGAGGTTCTCTTCCATCTTGTCCCTGAAGGCTTCGTCGTAGTTCAACCATGACCACCCCCTGAAACGCTGAAAGACGTCCAGAACTGTGTCCGCATACACTAACAAAAGGCCATACTGGCCCGGGTCACGACGTCCCCATACACTGGCCATGCGCAGAAAGGATTGCACCCAATTAACCACCGTTTTTGCGACCTTGCGCTTCCTCGGACCCTCGGCCTGTGTCTTCTCTTCTTAGCTTTCTGGTGCCCCCTGCCCTCTAGCAACCAAAATATATCTATACACTTCCTCTGCCTGATCTTCCTATGCAACGAGCGCAGGACCTGCTCCCATAACTCTGAAAGGGCCACCAAGGCAGGTGGGCTCCTCATCCCCTCTCCATCTGCAGTCGCCAATTCCGCCGGATTAGAGACACCCCCAGATGGAGAAGAAGAAGAGTAGGATGTGGAAGAAGAGGAAGAAGCCCTATTCCGCTTTCCCTTCCCCTTCTTTTTTCGCTGTGCACCCCTGCCCTGTGCCCGAGTAGAGGACGATCTATTAACCGATCCTGAAGCTCCAGCACCTGCTATGGACATCCCCGGGACTGCAGCAGGGCTATCACCAGAGACTCTCTCCGAGCGCACCGCCATGTCCATGAGGAGCGGGGTCCGCTCCTGACCTGCCGCTGGCGCAAGCCGCCGCAGATGTAGAGGGTGCTCCGCTGTCCCATGCTCCACCTGGCCGGTCAGGATTGATACCGGCCTCGCACCCTCCACAGGGCTCTGCACTTGTAAAGACAAAATGATAGCAGCAGCAGGACCAGCCCCTCTGACTCCTGACCCTGCCCCAGCCCCTTGGGATACTTCAGTCACAGCCCCAGGGAACCCCGGGAATGCCCAAGGCTTATGCGCTAGTGGGGGCACTGGGGGGAGGGCAGCAGGCATCACCCATGGGGGCAAAATGAAGGAAGGCCACTGGCCCCACAAATAGGGGCCCCCATCCTGTAGAGGAGCCACCCATGCTTGTAGGGAACTCCCCCCAGAGCCCCCCGGTATAGCACAAGAAGGCTGAGTGTCCAACAATCGCAGCCGCACTCTCCGCACTCCATCTACCCACAGCCAGTGATCCCCCAGGAGGCAAACAGGCCAGGCACCGGGTGTCTCGTCTGGAAAACCAGTCTCCCTCTCCTCCGCCGAAGCCTCCATGAAGGCAGCAGATGGGGGGGGGGGGGGGATCAACCACGGCCTCCCCGCATAAGCCCCCCCATCTGACCCCCCCTCTCTCAAAACCAGCCCTACCGTGTCAGAAAGGGCAGCTGGGCCCACTGGCAACTCCACAGACCCTGATCTCTGCGACCCCTTCGCCTTAGAACCCACCCCCTACTTGCTGGACCTGGCTGGAGGATTTTTCTCCTGATGCTTCCTGCCTACCCCCCTCGCAGCTTCTACTGCAATTGCAGACCTGGCTATCTCCTTAGATCTGTGAATATATAAAGGCACTGACACCTCCCTTGCACTCACCTGCTCTGAGCTTTCTTCAAGGGCATCACTAGCGCAGAGGGACACCTCTGCCTGCATGTCCTCCTCTCCAGCAGCTCCAGCACCGGAAGCCATTGCCCAAAGCCGCCTCTGAGGATCAGGAAATGCCCCGAGCCTTGGAGGAAGCCCAGCCTTTATTCCCTCCCACTGCCCCGCCCCTGGCAACCTCTCTTCCAATCAGAGGCTAGAATCGGGCTCAGGGGCTGGCTGGCCTCTTTTAAGCCAACCAATCATTCCAGCCCCTGAGCCCGCCAGCCAAGAACACTGACCCCCCCCCCCCCCCACGCATTCCAACCTCCCTTCCCAGAGCCTTCCCGAACGGGCCCAGCCCTCGTTTAACTGGTCCTGTCGAGACAAGCTCTCGGGCCTTTCAAGTGGTCAAATATGCTGCTAAACTGGGTTTAAAGATTGGTGGATAGCCGGTTATATTGCATGATATAACTGGCTATCTGCTAACCGGGAATATTTAGAGTGGGATATTATCCCCTGCTGAATATCGGCAGATAGCCAGTAAAGCGCTACTGGTAGTGCTGTAGAAATGATTTGTAGTAGTAGTAGTAACCAGTCTGCAGCCATTCTTGCTGGTTAAATAGAGCTGAACATTGGGTGGTAGATATCTACACTGATAGACATCTACCGTCCGATAGCAGCAGGGACTGGCAAAAAAAGTGCTTGAATGGAGGGATAGGATCAGAAAATCAGCAGCAGGGACCTGGAGAAGGGTACTTGAATGGAGGGACAGAATTAGAAAAGCAGTTGCAGGGACCAGCAGTAGGGTGCTTGAACGGAGGGACAGGATCAGAAAAGCAGCAACAGGGACTGGTGCAAGGGTGCTTGAATGGAAGAGAATCAGAAAAGCAGCAGCAGAGACTGGCGAAAGGGTACTTGAATGGAGGGGCAGGATCAGAAAAGAAGCAGAGGAGACTGGGGGAAGGGTGTTTGAACGGAGGGACAGGATCAGAAAAGCAGCAGTGGGCTGGGGACCATCAGAAGGGTACTTGAACAGAGGGACTGGATCAGAAAAGCAGCAGCGGGGACCAGCAGAAAGATGCTTGGATGGAGGGGCAGCAGGGCCGGTCTTAAGGCGAGGTGACCGAGGCGGCCGCATAGGGCTTCGCGCTCAGGGGGGCCCCGTGCGGCGTGCCTCAGGTCGCCTCGCCCCGACCGCCCGAGCTCCACTCTCCCTCCCTCCCCAGTTCAGTGATGGCGATGTGGTGGGGGCGGTCCGCCCCAGATGTCAGCGGGTGGTGGGGGGGGGGTGCTCCGAGTCCGTTCTCACTGCTCACCCTGTCCTGCCTTTAAAAAAACAATTTGAAGCGCTGGAGTAACAGGCAGCAGCGCCTCGCGTCTGCCCTGCTACTAAAAATCTCTTCGACGACGTCGTTGGGCCTTCCCACATTGAGTCCCGCCCTCCTCTGAGGTAACTTCCAATTACCGCGAGGGCGGGCACGACTCAATGTGGGAAGGCCCAACGACGTCGTCGAAGAGATTTTTAGTAGCAGGGCAGACGCGAGGCGCTGCTGCTTGTCACTCCAGCGCTTTGAAATTGTTTTTTTTTAAAGGCAGTGAGGGTGGTGGGCGGCAGGAGAATGGAGCTGGTAGGTGGGGAGGGACTCAGATGGGAGAAGGGTGTGGGGTTCTCGGGTGGGGGAAGGGTGGGGTGGGGAGGGGGTTCTCAAATGGGAAGGAGACTGAGGTGGGGAGGGGGTTCACGGATGGGAGAAGCAGAAGGGGGTGGGGAGGGGGTTCTTGGATAGTTGAAGGGGACAGATGGGGAGGGGACTGGGGTTCTTGGATGGGAGAGACTGGGGAGGGGGTTCTCGGATGGGAGAAGGGGACGGGTGGAGAGGGGACTGGGGTTCTTGAATGGGAGAAGGGGACTGAGGTGGGGAGGGGGTTCAAGGATGGGAGAAGGGGGTGGGGAGGGGGTTCTTCAATGGTTGAAGGGGACGGGTGGGGAGGGGACTGGGGTTCTTGGATGGGAGAGACTGGGGAGGGGCTTCTCGGATGGGGACGGGTGGGGAGGGGACTGGGGTTCTTGGATGGGAGAAGGGGACTGAGGTGGGGAGGGGGTTCTTGGATGGTTGAAGGGGACAGGTGGGGAGGGGACTGGGGTTCTTGGATGGGAGAAGGGGACTGGGGAGGGGGTTCTCGGATGGGAGAAGGGGACTGGGTCTGAGAAGGGGCAATATGGGAAAATGGGGGCCATGCCTGGGGCTGGTGGGAAAATGGGGCATGCGTGGGTCAGGTGGGAGAATGGTTCTGAAAAGGGGGGCCCTAATACAAGGCATGTGGATGAAGGGGGCTGGAACTGGGGGCTGAAAAGGAGGGTAGGTGGGATAAGGGGGCTAGTACTGGGACTGGAGGCTGAATAGGGGCAGGGGCTGAAACTGGGGACTGGGGGCTGAAAAGGGGACAGGGAGAAGTGGCTGGGGGGCTGAAGCTCAGGACTAGTGGGAGAAAAGGGCTGGGGCTGAAATGGGGGACTGGTGGGATAGTGGGGCTGAAACTGGGGGCTGAAAAAAAGGGACGGAGAGAGGGGCAGATCCTGGATGTGGGAGCAAGAGGGAGGGCAACCCCTGGATGGATGGGAGAGGGAGGGCAAATGGTGGATTGAAGGGGCAGAGAGAAAGGGCAGACAGTGGATGGAAGGGATAGAAAGGGCAGAGAGTGAATGGATAGGGGGGAGAGAGAGGGCAGACAGGAGCAGATGGTGGATGGAAGGGGCAGAGATAGAGGGCAGATGTGGATGGAAGGAGCAGGGAGAGAGGGCAGACATTGGATGGAGGGGACAGCAGAGAGGGCAGACACTGGATGGCAGAGACCGAAGACAGATGCTGGATGGAAGGAAGACAGTGAAAAGAAGATGAGGAAAGCAGAAACCAGAGACAACAAACTGTAAATAAAATATATATTTTAATTTTTTTGCTTTAGGATAAAATAGTATTGTAGATGTGTTAATAAATGTTTATAATAGAACATGTAAACAAAGTAATCTTTTTATTGGACTAATTTTAATACATTTTGCCTAACTTTCGGAGAACACAACCCCCTTCCTCAGGTCAGGATAGTATACTGTAACAGTACTATACTGTATTGACCTGAGGAAGGATGTTTTGGCTTCTGAAAGCTAAATGTATTAGTTCAATAAAATGATATTTTATTTTCTATATTTGTTTTATTTCTAGTTGTTAATTTGTAAAGTGGTGATTGGTATTTGTTAGTTTTTTTCAAATTACATTCTGCTGTCTTTATATTTTGCACAGTACTAGGGGACATTTTCTGTTTCTGTGGTGTTGCATTGTATGCAGAGTCTGGCATCTTGGGGGTTCAGTTTATTTTTTGTCTAAATAGAAAGTTTATGATTACTTATTCTATAGTGGATTAGGGTGTATCTGTGTTTGTGAAAAAGACATGGCTTTCAGTTGGCATTGACTGTGCAGGATCGACAAGCCCTGGAGCTGGGGCCTTGGAGCTCAGAGGGAGGGGTGGCGGGCCCTGGAGCTAGGGTGGGGGCGGAGTTAGGGTGGGGGCAGGGCTAGGGTGGGGCACCATCAAATTGGTCTGCATAGGGCCTCGCACTTGCTAAGACCAACCCTGAGGGCCAGGATCAGAAAAGCAGCAGCAGGGAGTGGTGAAAGAGTGGGGTGGAGTGGAGGAGTGGCCTAGTGGTTAGGGTGGTGGACTTTGGTCCTGGGGAACTGAGGAACTGAGTTCAATTCCCACTTCAGGCACAGGCAGCTCCTTGTGACTCTGGGCAAGTCACTTAACCCTCCATTGCCCCAGACACAAATAAGTACCTGTATACAATATGTAAGCCACATTGAACCTGCCATGAGTGGGAAAGTGCAGGGTACAAATGTAATTAAAAAAAAAAAAAAAGGGTGCTTGAATGGAGAGACAGGTTACCAGTTACAATTTATATACCGCTAACACCAACAGTTCAAGCAGTTTACAATAAGAATTAAGATCACAACTTCCTCTTAATAAAATAAACAAAAGTTTAGTCAGAATAGCAAGATAATCTTTAAAATGAGAGGCTTTTAAATCTTTCTAAAATGAGCATATTCTAGATTGTTCAAAATACAGATTGCATATCACGACCAGATTTTAGGGGCTTGATAAGCAAGAAGCATATCACAGATTTTAAACCTCTTAATGCCCTTAGCTGATGGAAAGGTAAAAGGGGAACAATTTATAGTTCTACTCCTAAGAGAACTGGAAAATACAAAATGAGACCACAAGTACTCAGGACAGTCACCATGTAAAACATGATGTAATGTACAAGAGAACTTAAACAAGATCCTGGCTTTGGTCGGAAGCCAATGGAGGTCCACATAGAATTTAGAAATCCTGTCATATTTGACTAAGATCAATCTAATGGTGGTACTCTGAATTGTCTGTAAACGTTGGCAATTATACCTAGAGGTCCCTAAAAAGATAAGATTACAATAATCTAATTTTGACAGCAATAGAGCTTGAACAAGCAATTTATATTGTTCAATCTCAAAGGTTTTCTAATTTTTCTTAGATTCTCATGAGAAAAAAAGAACATTTGACCAAAGAATTAACTTGAGGTTCTAATGAAAGGGATTGATCCAAGAGAAGAGGATGTTTAACTTGGTCTATAATAATAGTATCAATTAATGGATTAGTTTTCTCAGAATTTAATTGCAGCTGGTAATTCAACATCCAAGGACTAGTTGTAGATATACATCCAAGGAGTCTACAATTGGAATAAGGGTGGTGATAAAACTATGAACAAAGAACCCTTTATCTGCTAATTCCCAACCTAACATATGTAAAACTACATTAGAGTATTGGCGAGAGAGGCGACCCCTGTAGAACCCCACATGGGTTTGTCTAACTCTCTGAAAAAGCTCCATTCTGGTTCACTTTATATGATCTGGTGGACGAAATCTCCCTAAACAAACCAAAACTTTATCTGAGCATGAGAGGGAATACTTGATGACCCTCTTAAATATCTCTTTACATGCATTTAAATATCATTAGCACTGATGTTTGATGTGAGGTTTGTTTCTGGTGCTAAAGCCCTCTGAGCATTGTGCATAGTTTAACGCCAGTGCTATTCCCAGTCTAATCAGCTCTAGCACCAGCATTAGCTTCATAGGCGCCCGGTATAGGAGGCTTGGACAGGCTAAGCCTCCCCTGCTGTGCTCAGAGAGGTTTAAATTGTTGATTTATCTCCATCCTCACAGCAGGAGCTGCAGTGAAAGCCCTCTAGCCTTGTGTAACCAATTATAGAAATTGGTTTATGGTTTGTTTACCTTACTGCTGGGAGAGGGGGGTGTCCTGGGTTGCCAGAGAGATATTTAAAGAGGAAGACTTCCTGACCTGCACTGAGGACAGATAGCAGCAGAATTGGATACTGGACCAGCATGATCATAAAAAGTCACCAGACAACAAAGGTAGAAAAGATCATTTTATTTTCATTATAGTGTTGGAATATGTCCACTTTGAGAATCAGGTGCTCAACATTAAAAGTTTATATTTATTTACTTATTTATGGCATTTTATCCCACATTAAACATGAATTAGGGTGTTTCCGTCTGCATTTTCCATATGGGTGGTATATTGGTGTATTAGGTTCTGCCCAGTGTAATATTTATGGTACAGTAAGGTTCTGAGTGTGTTTTTGCACAAAGTTGTGCATAGTGTTTTGCAGTTGAGCGATTGTGCTTAGAATATGCTTTGAGCAACCACTTTATTCTTTGACATATGATACATATCTAATATCTAAATTTAATAAAAGGTATTAATTGTGACTTTTATTTTTATTTATTTATTTTTTCTGTATGTTATCAGACAATTATGGATTTAAGCTCCACCCCTGGCCCCACCCCTAACTCCGCCCTCTTTAGCCTCCCCAAAGAGTTGGTCCACCGACCGCCTATGGTTAGCTTCTGAGCATCAGCCTGTCTGTTTCTTCTTGGAAGGATGTGGTAGTGGGCTGGTTCAAATACAGTGATGATGTGGTGCGTAAAGCTTAGGCAGCGATGAGATTGTGAGCTGCTGGAGTAGTACCACTGAGGTCTGGTGAAATACAGAATTTGAGCCAAGTATTATTTGCAAAACGTGATCATATGAGACTGTATTCATATTTTAATAACATCTTCTTGTTATGTTTAAAGACAAAACAATCTTAAATGTGCACAAATTGGGGCATAGCCAGTCCTCAAGGTGGGAGGGGGCCAGAGCCCAAGGTGGGGGCACATTTTGGTTGCTGCCTGTCCACCAATGCCTTGCCACCCCCTGTCTGCCACCCACTGCTGCTGCCGTAAACATCTTGGCTGGCAGGGGTCCCCAACCCCCACCAACTGAAGACTTTGTCCAGCACTGGTCTCCAGAGTCACTGCATTGCCTACCCTGCTCTCTCTTCCCCTCAAGTCAGTCACACTCCTTTTAGTGAAAATGAGCATGCTCATTTTCACTAAAAGGAGTGTGCGGGCAGGTAATGCGGCAGTGCTGCTGCAGACCAGTGCTGGATGAAGTCTTCAGCTGGTGGGGTTTGGGGACCCCCACCAGCCAACCAGGGGCCCAGAGCAAATTTGGGGGGCCAGGCCCCCATGGCCCCACCTAGCTACGCCACTTGCAGCGGTTCTCTAAAAAAGGTGCTTCAGGGTATAAGGACTGACAAATATTTAAGGCACTGAACCACATTCCTGTGCTACAGCTTCCAGAAAAGGTGCCTTAAAATTTCTTCAGTCCTTAACTAAACTAAGAGAATGAACATTTTTTGCCCTGCACACCCCCTACTATTTATCATTATAAATAGTCCTCCTGAAAGTTCCCATGCACAGTTGTATCTGCTGCAAGACAGGAACATCTTTGTGCCAGTGGTGTAGTTATGTGGGGCCACGGGGGCCTGCCCCCCCAATTTCCTCTGGGCCCCTGGTTTTGCTGCTCAGTTTCACTAAAAGGAGCGTGCCGGACGTGAGGGGAAGACAGAGCAGGGCAGGCAATGCAGTGGCGCAGGAGACCGGCGTTGGACAACGCTTCAGCTAGCGGGGGTTGCATATTTGCTGCGGCAGTAGGTGTGAAGCGGAAGGGCGGCGCAGACCAAAATGTGCCCCCCAACCTCGGGCTCTGGCCCCTTCCCACCATGAGGTCTGCCTACGCCCCTCCTTTGTGCACTCATGTGCTGGTAGGAGTCGGTGCTATAAAATACAAGCATATGTACCAATCCTACCCCTTCTCCTCCCCTGGGAATGCCTATAATAATAGGCACTATAAAAGCAATTCTCTAACTGGACATGTGCAGTTACACGATCCTTGTGCACATGACAAGTGACACACACAGAAGTGCACTATGCGCTATTATATATGATAGGGTGTAAGTGCTATAATGCATAATGGCAAGGGAGCAGCATGTGGGCAATGTATGGCAGGGGCATGTCTTCAACTTACACACACAATTTATAGAATGCTAGAATTACGTACTTTGCATGGAGCATTTAGATGTGCCCATTTACACCTTCCATTGACCTTGGGTAAATAGTTGCACCTAAATTTTGGCACACCATTTCAGGTTAATGCTAGTATTCAATAATGGCATTTTGGTGCACAGATGCTGTTATAGAACTGGTGTACTTATAAATACAGAACACAGTTATCAATGTGTAAGTCAGAGTTCTTCGATTAAAGGAGGAAAACGCCTCAAAAACAAGCCCCTCCCACAGATATAAATGGGGTGAAGGCTACAAATTCATCATCACAGGCGTTTCTACAAACCTCCTCATTTTAAAACATTTTTTTGAAAAGTTCTTTTTCTTAATGCTCAATAACAAAGCCGCTCTGCCGAGTAAGCTATACAAAAATGTTTTACTTAACTTCGGCTAACTGCAGACTTTCTTCCTCCCAGACCATGATTCAACTGTGGTTATAGAACTGGTGCCCAGGTTATAGAATTTGCCCCCTATCCCCCTAATTCCATGCTGTTAAACTGTTTGTTTGTTTGTTTTTCAGTATCAGTTTCATTTCCTGTAGGATTCTTTGCTGATTTTTTTCTTTCAGTAATTTATGCTGGATTGAGGAACTACTTTCTATATAGTTCTATGCAACATTCTGATCAAAGGGAAAGGGAAATGGGACTTGATATACCACCTTTCTGAGGTTTTTGCAACTACATTCAAAGCGGTTTATATATATTCAGGCAATGGAGGGTTAAGTGACTTGCCCAGAGTCACAAGGAGCTGCAGTGGGAATTGAACCCAGTTCCCCAGGATCAAAGTCCACTGCACTAACCACTAGGCTACTCCTCCACTAGCAACATTCCATGTAGAATCTCAATAGTAGCAACATTCCATCTAGATTCTCCAATAGTAGCAACATTCCACCTAGAATCTCAAATAGGGAAAGGGAAATGGGACTTGATATACCGCCTTTCTGAGGTTTTTGCAACTACATTTAAAGTGGTTTACATATATTCAGGTATTTATTTTGTACCAGGGGCAATGGAGGGTTAAGTGGCTTGCCCAGAGTCACAAGGAGCTGCAAAGTTCTTTGATGTTATGATTTCCAGTTAAAGAAACATTTTCAGTTTTACTTAGGTTTTTTTTTTTTTTTTTTTTTAAGGACGGTCACCTTAAGACATTTGTACAGATTATATGCAATCCTTATTTCATCTGAGAAGCTCTTCTCTACTTGGAGTTGCACATAAGTACATAAGCACTGCCACGCTGGGAAAAGACCAAAGGTCCATCAAGCCCAGCACTCTGTCTCCGACAGTGGCCAATCCAGGCCCCAAGAACCTGACAAAACCCCAAAATTTAATAACGATCAATGGACTTTTCCTTCAGGAATCTGTCCAGACCCCCTTTAAACTCAGCAAGGCCAGCTGCCATCACTACCTTCTCCGGCAATGAGTTCCAGAGTCTAACCACGCGCTGAATAAAGAAAAACTTTCTCCAATTTGTTTTAAACCTACCACATTCTAATTTCATCTTGTGTCCCCTGGTTCTATTATTGTTAGAAAGCGTAAACAAACGCTTCACATCTGTCCGCTCTACCCCACTCATTATTTTAGTAGACCTCTATCATATCACCCCTCAGCCGCCTTTTCTCCAGGCTAAAGAGTCCTAGCCTTCTTAACCTCTCCTCATAAGGTAGTCGTCCCATCCCTTTTATCATTTTCGTCGCCCTTCTCTGCACCTTTTCCAATTCCTTTATATCTTTTTTGAGATGAGGCGACCAGAACTGAACACAATACTGCAGGTGCGGTCGCACCATGGAGCGATATAACGGCATTATAACATCCTCATTTTTGTTTTCCATCCCTTTTCTAATAATACTCAACATTCTGTTCGCCTTCTTAGCTGCCGCAGCACATTGAGTGGAAGATTTCAACGTCCTATCCACGATGACTCCCAGATCCCTTTCTCGGTCCGTAACTCCTAAAGTGGAACCTTGCATGACATAGCCATAATTCGGGTTCCTCGTTCCCACGTGCATCACTTTGCACTTGTCAACATTGAACTTCATCTGCCATTTTGACGCCCAATCCCCCAGTCTCATGAGGTCCTCTTGTAATCTTTCACACTCTTCCCACAACGAGATGACCCTGGATAACTTTGCGTCATCTGCGAATTTAATTACTTCACTAGTTACTCCCATCTCAAGGTCATTTATAAATATGTTAAAAAGCAGCGGTCCCAGTACAGACCCCTGAGGGACCCCACTAACTACCGTCCTCCATCGAGAATAATGACCATTCAACCCTACTCTCTGCTTCCTATCTTTTAACCAGCTCTTAATCCATAATAATACACTGCCTCCGATCCCATGACTCTCCAGTTTCCTTTGGAGTCTTTCATGAGGCACTTTGTCAAACGCCTTCTGAAAATCTAGATATACAATATCCACCGGCTCCCCTTTGTCCACATGTTTGTTCATCCCCTCAAAAAAATGCAGTAGATTTGTGAGGTAAGACTTCCCTTCACTAAATCCGTGCTGACTTTGTCTCAGTAGCCCATGCTTTTGTATGTGCTCTGTAATTTTATTCTTAATAATAGCCTCCACCCATAACGGTAGCAGGAGGGATGAGACATATTACAGATTGGTACAGAGACATGCAGCACTACACAGCAACAACGATGGAGTTAAAACTGATGGGGGACACTCATTTTAGTCATATGTTACATTCAGGAACAGGAGTTCACTCAGAGGTTCTTGAAATGACAGGAATTATGCCCACCGCGCGAGCAGTGTGGCGCTGGGTGTGCAGGTTGCATCAGTTTAAACACACGGTCACACCTTTTCTGGCGCTTTGTGGGAACCCTTCATTTCCACCAGGAAACCTGTATCCTAGATTTGTAGTGTGGAAAACTAAAGGGATCACTTATCTGTATCATGTACTGACTGTAGAAGGGAAGCTTAAACCATTTCCAGATTTGCAGAAGGAATTCTCCTTGCCGGACATAGACATATTTCATTATTACCAACTACGACACTATGTGAAAAGTTTGGAATGGGAGAATTTAACGGAGGACGTCCAAGAAGAGTTAGCAGATGCCTTTTCACTCTCTGCACAACAGAAGGTGCCACTGTCCTTCCACCACAGGCACATCAGAGATACAGCATCAGAAATACAATATAATGTTATAGCCCAAGCATGGAATATGGACTTGGGTCTAACACTGCCTGAAGAAATATACAGAACGCACATTTTAAGCATGAGAAGGTCAATGTGGGCACAGTCGCACTGGGAATTACAATATAAAATGGTACTGCGCTGGTATATCCCGCCCAGAAGAGCTTTCCATATGGGAATATCGCCAGATGGCGCCTGCCCTAAGTGCGGGGGGGAAGGTGCAACTTTAGGACACATGTTTTGGACATGCCCACATATCCAACGTTTTTGGACACAAGTTACACAACAAGTGAGCAGATGGTGGGCGACAAGTTGGAAACTGGACGCCAAACTGTTGTTCGGCCGACCGGCTTTGGGAAAACCAACACCAAAAGGTTTGAGAGACTTTGCTGTGCGGACTACTGTTATGGCAAAAAAAGTTATCCTCATAAAGTGGCTATCTGCAGAGGAACCAAATGTCCAACAATGGCGAACACAAATGATAACACTATTGCGCCTGGAGAGAGTTGGAGTGGGAGATATATCATCATCGGCAGGACAGAAATTTAAAACACGGTGGGCTCCGTTTTGGATGACTTTGTCCCCGGCGGCAAGAAGCCGCCTGTTGAACATTTGAACATTTATAGATATTAACAGTGACAATCAGGCCTGTGGCAACCTTGAACTGGAAATAATGGGGAGAGGGAGGGGAGGGAGAGGAGGGGGGAGGGTGGGGGGGGGAGGGAGGGGGGGACAAGGGAGGGGAGGGGGAGAAAAAGGGGGAAAAAGAATAAGATGTTCCAGTTGTGGGATTCTGTTTATGTATAACACAGTGATAACTTAATGGAAGATAAAACGGAAATGTTATGATTGTTTGGAAAGTTGAACGTCAATAAAAATGATTGAACTAAAAAATAATAGCCTCCACCATTTTTCCCGGCACCGACGTCAGACTCACCGGTCTATAATTTCCCGGATCTCCTCTGGAACCCTTTTTAAAAATCGGCGTTACATTGGCCACCCTCCAATCTTCCGGTACCACACCTGATTTTAGGGATAAATTGCATATTACTACCAGTAGCTCCACAAGTTCATTTTTCAGCTCTATTAATACTCTGGGATGAATACCATCTGGACCCGGTGATTTCCTACTTTTTAGTTTGCAGAACTGCCCCATTACATCCTCCAAGTTTGTAGAGAAATCATTTAGTCTTTCTGACTCGTCCATTAACCAATGTTACTAGAGCTATAAAGATTCAAGTCATCTAAAAATAGAGTCTAGTGTTATGAAACATTAAGTGTTTCTAGGATTAAAGCTAAACTTATGGCCCAAGAAGTTGATAACAGTATTCAATGGATTCAATGCAAAACACAACAAGATTAGTGACAGGGAATTTTCCTGAAATATTCCTCTCTGAACTTTAATGTTTAAAAATAAAGGTAGCCCCCTATAGTACCAAGTCATCAAACATATAACGGCAAGTGACCGACTCACCTGCAAATTCACAGTAGAGACTCCCTCTCTGTCCCGCCCTCGTGTCAAGACATGATGACGTCAGAGGGTGGAACAGAGAGGGAAACGGAGTCGGAGTTACTGTCTGTTGGATGCTGCCGCCTGGAAACGAACATCGCGCGCACCAACCTGCCCCTCCCCCCATCCCCGCCACCGCTCCCGCCCTCCTCCGTATCGGGCCCCCTGCACTGACCTGACAGCACCTCTCACCTCCGTGTGGAAGCGCTGCAGGCAGCAATAGATCGCTCTGCTGCTGCCTGCAGCGCTTCCACATGGAGGTGAGAGGCGCTGTCAGGTCAGTGCAGGGGGCCCGGCACGGAGGGGGGAGGGAGCGGCGGCGAGGAGGGTAGCTGGAAATCTCACCCATTTTAACGGGCTTAACGGCTAGTTAATTCATAAATGACTTATGGAGGCTGCCACTTGCATGATGGTATCTTGACAGACTATTAGGGGGTGGTTTGCCATTCCCATCTGCAGTCATCCCCCCCCCCCCCCACAACCTGGTTAAGACTGGGTACCCAATTACCAACTGAGATGGCCAGAGTCTGGCTTCTTGGCAGAAATCCCAGTGCAAGATTTGAATTCAGGTCATGTGCCCAGTAGGCAAGCAACCTACCAATTGTACTGTGAGGCCTTGTGGTCTTTAATGTTAGAAATGACATATTGTCCACATTTGTAATTCAGATGGCATGCAGTCTGCAGTATTTTCATGGTGAACTTGATGTACTTAGCCAATCCAGGATTTATGTTGTATTTTTCAAGACAGTATATGATCCAAGAGTGTGGGATGGTACTCAAGTTTTCTTATCGTTAATCTTTGCTATACTAAGGTTCTGATTTTTCTTACAGCTGGCCACGATGTCTTGTATTTAGCATCAATTAGTGTTTGGTTCTCTCTGTTCCTTATGTGTGGTCCTTATGTTTTTCTAGTAAAAGAAATATGTTCATTACTTCTAGTAGGTGCTTTTTTATAACTACTCCATAGTAAAGTGCCCAACTGCTTCACACTACAAACTGTATTGAATGCTCCAACCTGGCCACGGGGTTCACTAAAAAACAGTTTCTTCAAGGAGCAACCTTATCAACACCCCATAACAAATGTCTTCTCATGGACTCTTGAGAAAATGTTTTTACTGACTCATATTGGGAAGATTTCTGTTATAGAAGGTGGTAAGGTTGGCCAGTTGGAACATTCACTGGAGTTTGTAGTGTGGAACATTTGGACACTATACTACAGTATGTATAGTTATAGAAAAGCAACAATTGGTTGGACTTGGAGCTGTAAAAGACAAGTCTTCGCTTGTGAATTAAACATAAGTTTATTTGCTGCGACATTTGGTGACTGATTTCAGAACAATTATCTTACATTTTATTTGCATATGACAAAGTTGGACAAAAAATATTCATTAAGCGGATTAAGGTACTGATGAAACATCTTCTGCATAAATCTACCCCTGTGGTTTGGGGTGGATGACTGAGTGATGCTCAGAGTTTTGAGCCTTGTTAACTCCTTATGACAAGAGTACTTTAGTATAAGAAATTGTGATAAATGAAATATTTTAAAGTGTATGTAGAATATTAATGTTATCATCTACAGGTGTTCTTATATGTTCTGTCACCATGATGTTATTAAAGTCTATAAGATCCTATATTCTGTTGAAACCTATTGTAAGTCAACAGGTTTCTAGACTACTTGAATCTCCTTTTGGAAATAAAGGTGTTTTCTTGTTATACTCACTGTAGTGCTAATTCTGGCTGCTTGTTCAAGTGATTTTGCAGTTTGCTGCAGAGATGTTAAGTGCCTGAGTCAAAAACTGGGCACCGCATCAGGTCAAAGACTTTTCTTCTGAAGCTAGTTTCCAGCTTCTTTTTTTTTTTTTTGTAATTTGTCAAGGTTATTCCATGTTTTCTGTATGCTGGGGAGTCATTCGGCTTCTTTGTTGTGCTCTATGAGATTCTCCTGGATATTTCTCCAGAACTTTCTGTTTCAGCTTCAGATAGTGGCATTTTAGGTGCACTAATGTTCTTTCCCAGTTTTCTGCTATATGTTTGATGTCCCGCCTGTTTCTTCATATCTGATGCTTTTGTGTTTCTGTAGTTATCAATTTGTTTATGGACTATATGAATTTAAGATCTTCTTTTATTACTACAGTACAGTTAGTATTTTTTTATGATCGTAACCTTTTGAGTTACTTGTCTATCAGGAATACCTCTGCAAGTAGTGATTCTATTTTTCCGTCTTTTCCTTCTGGCCTTATGTCCTTGTTAATAGGACTCTCTCAGTAATATTTTTTTTGCTGCACAATATTGTAGTTGATTTTTGTGAGTTGAAGGCCTTGTTGTCCTTACTTATCATGTTTTTCACTTTGGGTGCTAGCTTTAATATAAATCCCATTTTAAATCAAATTTAAATTCAGGTTGTCTTTCAAACTTTTGCACTCTAGCACAGATCTCTTTCTAGTGTTTGATACCCAGGGTCTCTCCTTCTTTCTTCCCCAGTGGTCCTCCATCCTCTCCCTCTTCATCTCCCCCCCCCCCCAGCAATGGGGATAGGGTTAGTGGATGGGATCTGATATACCGCCTTTCTGTGGTTATATTCAAAATGGTTTATATATTATATACAGGTACTTATTTTCTACCTTGGGCAATGACTTGTAACTTTTATCTTATCCTTATGTGTCCTTCTGTCTGTCTGTCCTTCCCTTATCCTTTTTGGTCCTATCTGTTTGTCCTGATTTAGATTGTAAGCTCTTTTGAGCAGGGACTGTCTTCTTCATGTTCAATTGTAAAGAGCTGTGTACCACTGGTAGCGCTATAGAAGTGATTTATAGTAGTAGTAGTAGTAGTAGTAGTAGTAGTAGTAGTAGTAGTTAGGTGAGGAGGTGCCCAGAGTCAGAAGGAGTCGCAGTGAGAACTGAACCTGGTTCCGCTGGTTCTAGCTATTTCTCCATCATGATCCCTTCAGTCATATAACCAAGCAGCCCTCCAGCCTTCACCACCTTGATCTCCCAACCATCCTCTCAGCATCATCCATCCCCAGTCACCCCTTCATGAATTCCCCACCCGGAACACTCTTCCATTCCAACACTCATGATTCCTCACACTCTTCCATCCCCAGTTCCCCCCCCCCCCCCAACATGATTCCTGCAGCAGCCCCCTCAAGCCTCCCCACCCCACACAATGCAATGAGGAAGAAGCCACCCTTAGTTATTTACCCTTTCCAGCAACTCCTCCTACTTCTCTGGCCTGTAGAGCACAGCCTAAATAACCCTACACGGGGGACAAACTAAGGGAGGGATAGGACGGGCAGATGCGATCGCATCATTCTTCTCGGCATCACAGTCCCGGTCCCCTCAGCCCTCAGGTCCAGGAAAATGTTGCAGCAGAGCCTTGCTGCTGCGAATTCATTGCAGAATCCGGTGGGTGGTTCCGGCCGCATCGGGACACCTTGTTTTCCTGGGAGTGCTGCGAGAGCCACCGTCTGCAGTCTCCTACGCCGTTCAGCTGAGCCTTTCAGAAATGCCTGTCTCTTTAATCGGGAGCGCGCCGCGCACCTGGCCCTTTATTTGGAGTTGGGGGGGGGGGGGGGGGGGGGGGGGGGGGTGGTGCGCTCCTGCGCTGGGAGCCATGGAGCTGGCGGCTGGGTCTTTGCTGGTTCTTTTCGGCGTTCTGCTGCTGCCTCTTCCCTGTCCAGGCAAGTACGTGCGGGGCAACATCAGCACCAGGAGGTGAGTGCGCGGATAGATGGATCAGTATTAATCTAACGAGGGCAGAAGAGAGAGGGGGGCCCCTTGCATCGCGCCCTATTACAGCACTGAAGGCTGTCCTGATGGTGCAGCTTCCTATGTTTATGTAGGGTTGTACACACTGTATCCAGCCGTAGTAGTCAGAGGGTACACTGTATCTTTGCATCTGTTATATTTGGTAATCCTTTCACCTGTGGTGCCTGTATATAGTATTTATGCTTTTCTCATACACTGGTCGTTCACATCGGAGGAAAATATCCAGATGTGCAATATTCAAGTATAGTGTATGATATTATATACACATCTGGAGAGAGGATGTACACTGTAGTTATAATGTATAGTAAGATTTGCAACATCTAGAGGGATGGCTTTTGTCTGTAATGTCTAACAGCTATTTCATCTGGAAAGATTTTATGTGCATACATAAATATACTTAGAATACAGTAGTTTGCCTCTATATACTGTATGTCATATATATATATATATATATATATATATATATGTGTGTGTGTGTGTGTGTGTGTGTGTGTGTGTCTAATATACTGTAAAAACTGTGGGAGAAGAAGCCTGGAGATTAATCAGGTGAAGTATTTATACATTCCTTTAGGCAAATGGGGGCAGGTTGGACAAAAGTGCCTCCTAGTAATTGGTATGTGGTTATTAAATGAGCTGGGCATTTCAGGGAGTATTTTTTTTTAACTATATTCGTATGTACAAACATATGTTGGTGTTGACTAAGTAATGAGATATTTTTATCTCTTAATTTGTTTTCTTTTGTTTTGTGTTTTGCTATTTTATGTGTGTTTATTGTTACCTGCTTAGTTAATAGGCGGGTTATATAATGGAATAAATAAATAATATACTTCCCATTTCTGCCATTATGGGGAAGAAGGGGTAACATAAGGTCTTTACACATGCATGTGTGAGGCTATGACATGCAGATAAGTATTAGACCATGGTAGCACCAGTAAGATGGAAGGATGGAAGATATTTCTGTGTATCATTGACTTGATGTGAAGGGAGAGATACAGAAAATATATGAGTCTGAGCATGTGTGTGTATTTTTATAGAGGGCTTAATTTGGGATGGAATAGTCTGGAACAGTATTCCAGTACCTTTTTTCAGGGATTATGTGAATCAATTCTGACTCCCTGTTCCCTGAGAAGACAAAGGAGAGCAGATAGAGGGCCAATGTCCACCTGTTGAGGCCCAGGACAGAAATTTGGGAGGGGGCCCCAAGCCTCCTTCAGTTTCAGTCAAGCTTGGGGCCCCCTGTGGCAATTTATCTTGGTTGTATCCTCCTAACACAGTCAGCGCTTTCTCTGATCTGGTTCCACCCTGTGCAAATAGAGAAGAGTAAATTAGTGCATGCTGGCCCACTTTCCCCTTCCCAAAAGTCAGAGGAGTGCAGGCAGTTTAGAGCTGATCTGGCACCTCTGAAAAAGAGAGCTAGGGAGAGATAGGTGAGGAAAGTGCTGGAGAAGGTATATAACTAAGGGTGGCCTCTTGTGTTGTATAGGGCAAAAGGAATACATGATAACCAGTGAGAGAGCTTGAGGGTTACAAGGGATTGAAGGGTGGGATTTAGATTTGGGGGACTTAGGGAACAAAGAACCACTGGACTATGAAACTGAGGGATGGAGAATTATTGGAGGGTGGCCTGGAGATGGAGTACTACTGTGGAAAGAAGAGGGTGTAGAAAGAGAAGTTGACCCTGACTGTTGATCACTGGTGAAAGAAGGACCTTTAGGGCTTCAGCACAGATGGAGGCTATGGACAGGAGATCACCAAGTGAGAGAGAGGGGTGGGGAGAAAGGGTGACTCCTGGTGGTTGAACACTAGTGGGGAAATGGGAAAGAGGATCACTCTAGGAGAGAGGAAGTGTGATAGGGTGAAAGAGGGCCCTGAGGGATAAGCTGTGACATAAGCAGGACCAGTTGAGGGATCATAGTGGGGCTGGGCATGGAAGAACACTAGGGAAGAGAGGAATTAGCAGAAGGAAGTGTGGGAACATGAGAGTTAAGCACTGGTGGGGCTGGGGATGGAGGACAACCAGGGGGGGGGGGGGAGGAGTGTGGTTGAGCTCTGGTAGAGGAAAGATATCTGGGGAGGTAAGTAGTGGGTAGTGAGAGGTGGGGAACCCTGAGGATTCTTTATTTTTATTTTATTTTCTTATATGCCTCTTACAAGCCTAAAAGCTATTGAAGTAAGTACAGTAAATATTTTTCTGTCACTGGAAGGCAAACATTTAAGTGGAGGGTTAAATGACTTGCCCAAGATCATGAGCCAAGAATCAAAATGATGATATGCTCCTCACTCTTCTGACTCAGTCATACAGCATACTGTAATAATCAGTCAGACCAATAGAAAGTGACTTATGGATTAAATATTATATAATGGACTTCAAAAAGTAGGGCTTCATCTATTATCAGAACAAGCCTCTCGCAGTCCATTAATCTTTAAAACTGTTGTACTGGGATTTGAACCAGGCTTCCCTAGGTCTCAGCCCACTGCTCTAAACATTAGACTATTCTTCCTTTAGGAGATTCAGCACCAATGGAGGGAAAAATGTGTCTGGGGACATAAGACCACCAGGAAGGAGTGGGTAGTTAGAAAGAGGGGACCCTGAGGGCTGAGCACTGGTGAGGAAGGGGGTGTTCAACCTCCTTTTTAATATACCTATTATAAGAGAATGGAAGGGCACAAAAAGTACTTTTCTGATGTGTGTGTATATGTGTTGTATTAATAGATGAGTGTATATAGGAATTACAGAGGCAGGAAAGATATGGGGGTCATATATTTCTAGGTACTGAAGAGCACAGATAGTGCTTTCTGGCCTTTACTGCTGCTGTCAGGAAGAAAGAGAAGGAGAAGGAAGGCTCAATATTTGGTATCAATATCCATGAGTGGCTTCAGATATCAGTGTTGGGGGAGGGGAGGGGAGAGAAGCTGATCTAACTTCCAAGTCATGATGTTAATTGCCGTAATCAGATATCCTAACGTGCCCATGTCTATTCTAGTCACTATTACTCTTTGCTTGGTCTCAAGAGACCCGTTTCACTATCCACCACCTTAAGTAAGGACATTCTTACCTGCTGATATTCTGATGAGAGGGTATAATACTGTATTGGAAGAGGAGAAGAGAGATTAAATATATGGAGCTTATCAGCACTAGAACCAGTACGTTTTTTCTAGCGAAAAAGGTTGCCGGTACTCAAATGCCAGGCCACCCCTTCGTCAGGGATGGGTTGATCACTGTGAGCTTTTTCATTGAAACTTGGAAAAGGTGCCGGTACTCAGTACACTCGAGTACCCCCTCAAAAAAAGCCCTGACTAGAACACACAATCAGGGCAGGATTAGTGCTAGACAAACCAGGCACATGCCTGGGACCCAAAGTCAAGAGGGGGCCACAGAGCTGCTAAGTCTGTCACCTGAGAATGGTAAACCTCTGACAGATGGAGAAGATTTTGGACCACTGAAAGATGCCATCTGGGTTTAATTAAGGAACGCCAGATGTTGGCAGAACTTTAAATTGTCAATCAATGATGCCAGATTTCAACAAAATATTAACTTTTATATGTAATGTGCTCAGAAAACAAATGTGACTATATCAGTGTTAATACCATTCTTCAAGGACAAGCAGGACGCGTTATTCCCACATGTGGGTGAAGTCATCCAGCGGATTCCCGGTGCAGATGCTGACTCGCTAGCACTAGAGAAAGTTCTAGCAGCGTCCACCAAGCATGTGCTGGTGCCTTCCTGTCTGATGCTCGAGCGTGGGTCCCTCAGTCTCTTCTTTTCCGCAGAGTTGAGAGGACATGTTCATGTAGTCTTCTCCTCATGCTATGTTTTTTCAAACAGTTTTTCACTATTGCGAGTGCCTTCCCTTGTGGGCAATTATCTTCTTTTTAAATTTATTTTTCCCTTCCTCATATTTTATCTCTAGTTTTTCAGCTTTTTTTGGTTTCCTTTATTTTCACGCATGGCTGCACAATTAGGCCGCAGCCCTGACCTCTGACCTCAGTTTGAACGCTTCCCATTTTTAATTGTTCAAGATTGAGGAATTTAATTTAGCTAAAATTCTTTTTTGATGCCCCAGAAAGCTCCAAGTGGCTTCAACTGGTGTGTTAAATGTCACTGCGTTATTTCATTCACGGACCCACACAACTGGGTGCATTGAGTGCCTTGGGCCAGAAAATGACCCCCTTTGTTTGTGATCTTTGTCTTCATATGCAGGCCAGGACACAGAGAGTGCGATTGGCTCAGCAAGAGAAGCTTTTTGGCTCTTCGAAGGCTGGACCATCACTGATGGCATCAACTTCCATGGCTTCTCCGACACCAGTAATCACTGGGAGTGCACCGGCATTGAGTGGGCCTCTACCTGCCTCAACACTGGGCTCAGTTAGGAGGCCCTGGGACCGGTCAACATCGGACCCGACACCAGGGAGATGGCTTAGATTCAGCATCATCCTCGTCTGCACTGGGGGATCGAGGCTGTATGCATCTGGGGATACCTGCCATCTGAAGTTTTTGACCTAGAAGATTGTATTTCTGGTGAAGGTCACTTCAGCTCGCAAAGTCAGTGAGCTCCAAGCCCTAGTAGCTCACCCACTATATATTAAATTTCATCACAACAAGGTAGTTCTCTGCACACACCCCAAGTTCCTTTTCCTAAGGTTGTGTCAGAGTTCCATCTTAACCAGTCAGTTATTTCTTCCAACATTTTCCACCAGACGTTCTACCCCATCCTGGCGCAGTGTACTACATACTTTAGAGTGCAAGCGAGCCTTAGCTTTCTATCTGGAGTGGACTAAAGCCCATAGATAGTCTACTCAGCTTTTAGTTTCTTTTGACCCCAAGAAGTTGGGGGTGGCCATCGGCAAACATACAATTTCAAATTGGATAGCTGACTGCATCTCCTTTGCTTATGCCCAGGCAAGGCTGACTCTTGAGGACATGTCATGGCTCACAGTGTTAGAGCCATTGCTGCATTGGTTGCCCACCTGAGATTAGCCTCCATAGAGGAGATTTGTAAGGCTGCAACATGGTCTTCAGTCCACACATTCACATCCCCTACTGTTTGGATCAGGACTCCCGATGTGACAGTTGGCTTGGACAGGCAGTTCTGCCAGAATTTGTTCGGTATCTAGAATCCGTTTCCTAGGCCCTATTTTATTCTGCACCTACACCTAGTATGTATATAGTTTCGGGTTGATTGAGGCTTTAGTCTCGACATTTTGAGACTCTGTTATCATAGCTTCTTGTTTTCTGTGAGCCTGGTAGCTAGGGATTCTCACATGTGGGAATAAAGCGACTTGCTTGTCCTCGGAGAAAGCAAAAGATACTTACCTGTAGCTGGTGTTCTCCGAGAACCGCAGCCGCTTATTCTCACATACCCTTCACCTCCCTAGGAGTTGTTTTTGGTTATATGTTTTTATGCTTTTCACCTGAGGGACCAGCGCTCGAGCATCGGGCAAGAAGGCACCAGAGCATGCACCCGGTGCTAGCACATCAGCATCCACACCAGGGCTCTGTCGGATGACGTCACCCACATGTGAGAATAAGCGGCCTACTGTCCTCAGGAAAACCAGCTACAGGTAAGTATCTTTACTATCCATGCAGCCACTGTTATCTATCATCACACATTCAATGTTCCATATGAGTGGAATAACCAGTTCTGCACAACAGTATACAAAATAATTTTCTTTTCAGTACTTATCTGCTCAAAGCTCCACTCCCATTCATTGTATATTCAAGAGGTCAATGATCAGAGTTCCATACATAAGAAACTTCTTTCAATACGTGCATTCATCAAAAGATAGAAACAGGGCTGTTTTTCCCCAATAATCTGGTATAATTGATTGATAGTATACTGACATATGCCAGAGATAAGATTTCTTTTCAAGGTTAATTTTTGATTGGCTTCCATAATTATTTTTCAATGTAACTGTCAGTACTCTGCATACAGTCTACATTCTGAATAGTGGATGTGCCCCACTTGTTCCCCTTTCCTCTTTAGATTGGTTCTCCAATCTCTCTCTATGCCCTCTAAATTCATATCTTCCCTCCCTGCCTTAATTTCTCCTCTTTCCCTATGTGCTCAGGGCAGGCCCCTCCTCCAATTCATCTCTCCATAGCTACCCAGAGAAGCTGCAGGGCTGTCCCGAGTCTGGAAATAGGTTATGAGTGAGTAGTAGGACTAAATCAATGTGCAAACTCAGACCACATATGGGTCAATTCAATAAAGGGCGCTGAAACTTAGGTGCCTAAAATGAGAGCGCTCAGCTAGTATTCTATAATGGCACATTAACGAGCCTGATCTGTTATAGAATAGTAGCGTAAGTTGACATTTAAGCCCCCAACTTTCGGTGTGACCACTTATGCTATGTCTGTGGCTGGTGTGAATGGGCACACCTAAATGCTGCAGTTGTGTGTGTAACATAGTAACATAGTAAATGACGGCAGATAAAGACCTGTACGGTCCCTCCAGTCTGCCCAACAAGATAAACTCATTTTACATGGTATGTGATACTTTATATGCATACCCGAGTTTGATTTTTCCTTGCCTTTCTCAAGGCACAGACCGTAGAAGTCTGCCCAGTACGGTTCTTGAACTAAGTTCTGAAGATAACATCAAAGCCCCTTAAAATTTACACTCCAGCCCATCCCTATCTATTCAGTCACGATCAAGGCGTAGACCGTAGAAGTCTGCCCAGCTCCCGTTTTGTTTCCCAATTACCGGTGTTGCCACCCAATCTCCGCTAAGATTGCATGGAACAATTAGTTCTAAACAGGATTCCTTTGTGTTTATCACACGCATGTTTGAATTCTTATAAACATGCCTTAAAATAGTGGGAACGCCCATGACCCACCATGCCCCTTCCATGAGCGTGAGAACACAAGTGCTCAGTTATAGAATAGCTCCTGTGCCCTTACGTACGTACTTGCCATTTTACTCCCATTTTGGTGCTCAACTTCGCTATCTCCCATTTTCTCCCAGATTCTATAAACAGTGACTAAAGTTCTGTGTGCAAATCAGCATGTGTAGCTGATTTGCATGTGGAACTTAATTGGTTAACAAGCCAATCAGTGCTGATAATTGGATGTTAAGCAATCATTGGCACTAATTGGGGCTAATTAGGATTTACGCAATAACTTCCTAAGAGTATTCTATGAAGTGATGCATGTAAATTGCACGTGTGGCTCTCAAAAGGGAGCATGGTCATGGGAGGGGTATGGGGTGGTCGTGGGCATTCAGTGTTATAGAATATGCCTGATCTGTGCCTAAATTAGTCATGCGCTTTTACACCAGGTTTTAGTTGGTGTAAATGGCCATGACTAAATTTAGTCACAGGAATGGGCACTGCGCGTATTCTATAAACTGTGCCTAACTTTAGGTGAGTTTATAGAATTGCGCTAAGCATGGTTTTTCAGTGCCATTTTTTGGCGCCATATAGAACCTAGTCCTTTGTGCCTACAGTTGGATGCCCTATATAGAGTTACCCCACAATGACCTCTCCAGTTCCTGGGCCCTATCGGCAGGTGTGGCCTGTGAGCACTTAGTTTTGGATTTAATTACTCACCTTTTTCACGTGCCAGCAAAAGGTGAGTTACAATTTCTGGTACAGCTGGTAAGTCTCTGCCAAGAGAGCTTCCAACTATGATGTGCCTTCTGACAGTGGAGGGTGACAATGACTTAATCTAAGGTCACATGGAGCATCTGGAGGAGAAGTAGAATTGAAACTCTGCTCATGTAACTACTAGGCAGTCACTCTCATTCTTGTGCTTGTACAATCCCCTTAGCCTGTTACTGCCACCACACTCAAACCAGCACCTGCATTTTTCCTCCAAAACACTTCAAGAAGGTGAAGGCCAAGAAGGAAGGTCCTTGGGGAGAGGGGGTGCAAGGTAAAGAGCAAATGTAACTCCATGGGAGTGGTGAGAAGTCAAGTAGATAGGGTTTCTGGTAGGAGACCAAAATGTGTGCTTGCTTAGGTCCTATATGGTATAATGCAACCCTGGAAGAACAAAAGTCGTCCGCAACGATAACGCAGGAAGCACACACAGCGGGGGTGACACGAAGGGTGATGCAGAATAAAACGTCCAATGGACCTAAACCAGTTCACATTAGAAACTTTATAAAGTTTCTAATGTGAACTGGTTTAGTCTATTGGACATTTTTATTCTGCATCATCCTTCGTGTCACCCTTGCTGTGTAATGCAACCCTGCCCACAATTTATGAGTTTCAATTAATGAGCAGGTAGCATGTAAAATGAGATCACTTCCTTGGGTCCAGCTCATATCCATCCTCCTTCACTTTTCTCTCACCTGCTTTTCCCTCAAGGCTCTGGGGCCAACCTACCATTGAGCAGCCTCTACTTTGTGATGGTTTGTTTTATTTGATATATTGCTCTTCCTTAGGGCATTAGCGGAGAGGTTTAGAACATAAACAAATTAGGATTAAAATCACAGTTAAGAGGTCCCACAATGAGTCTCTGCACATGGGCCTGCATCCCTCATCTCCCAAAGGACCACCCTTGCATGACCCCCTAATATCTTCCCCCATTTCCACCCCTGCGTTCTCATTTCCTAGTCTCCTGGAGACCTTTCCTCCTCTTCCCCTTCTGTTCATCTCTCCTAGAGTCAGGCTTAACCATTAGGCAAATATCTGGGGCAGCAAAGAGCAGTGAACCATCTTATAGCCTTATAAAGTAGTTTACAGTGTATTAGAATTTGCTATACTGCCATGACTAACTAGCAGATATAGGCAGTTTACAATCATTAAAATTACAAACCAAAAGATAGAAAGGAACTACAATAGTATTTGACAGGAAAGGCATAGCAGTCATATCAAAGAACAGGCATACCTAGTAACACACAAAAGAGAGACGATACAGGGGAAACATGGGAAAAATGTAGCAGGGAGGGAGCAGAAATAAGAAAAGTTAGGAAAAATTAGAAAAAAGTACTGCACATGGAGTTGTTTTGTGTTTGGTTTCAGGCTTTATGAATTTTAAACAGTTTGTCTTTTTTTGTCTTTGACAGGACTCAGATTTGGTAGCTTTCAGGTCTGTGCTTTTATTAGCGGGGGGAGGCTTATAGAACCGAAATCAATTCCTCTCTGCAAAAGAAAATGTCTAATAACAATAGCAGCTATTTCATAGACTATTCTTCTTCTCTTTTCTTTGCCAGCCTCAGTCAGTGGTGAATGGAAATGTTTAAAAGGGATGGTCTCTGTTTGAAATGAAAACTGGAAATGTCAGGGGACAGGGACAGAAAGGGTACTGGGTGCCCTAAGTGAACCTTCAGGCTTACACTCCCTCTCAGTTAACTTTCAGGCCCCTATTCTTCCCACACCCTCGAGACCTCATGTTTTTAAATTTAAACTGCGTTGTGTGTGTGTTTGTATGTGTATGTGTGTAACACCCTCTCAGGAGCATCCCTAGGTTTAAAAGGGGGGGGGGGCACACATAGTCCATGTCCTATCAAACTGACAGAGAAATTCACAAACAAAATGCCAGCCTGTTTAAGGCCTATTTAAAAACCTCTTTTATAAAGGGGTTTCATATGTGTCACCACACACAGAGATAATAAAGGCAATTTTCCAAAAGCCATTTACTCAGTTAAGTGGGCTGCTGTTTGAAAAATTTCACCTTTCCTACGGTAAGAGCACACTCTGATGGTTCTTTGAGTTTGTCTGGTTGTCAAGACTTATTGTTTTGCTTTGACTGCAGCTGTTGTTTTTGCTGCCCTAGGCGACTGTTTAGTCATGCCTAATGGTTGGGTGGTCCTGAAAAGGGATAGGAAGGAAAAAGAAAAAAAAAGTAGGGGAAGGATTTAGAGCACGGCCACCAGGGACAGAAAGGAGCAAGTGGGGGGGGGGGGGGGAGAATTATTCAAGATACACAGGAGTGGGAGGAGGACAAAAGGGACAGGGAATAATAAATGAGGCACAAAGGGAAATGGACAGGAGTATGAGGAGAAAGGTGAGAAAGAGAGATGGAGGGCTGTGAGGGGATAAAAAAAGGTGGGGAGACAACTAGTTGTGGAGTAGGAGAAAGATGGCTGCTTGAGGGGGCTGGGATAGTGTGATGGAGGGAAAGGATGAAGAGGTCTACAAATCTTGAATGGTAAATGCAAATTGATTGTTTACCCTTTCAAAAAGTACAAGGACAGGGACTTGCCAGGAAGTTACATAGTAATTCTTTTAAAACAAATAGGAGAAAAATATTTTTTTCATCAACACATAATTAAGCTCTAGAATTCTTGCTAGAGGAAGCGGTAAAAGCAGTTAGTGTAGCTGGTTTTAAAAAAAGGTTTGGCCAAGTTCCCAGAACAAGGTCCTATAACTGTTATTAAGGAAGATCAGGGGAGGCCACTACTTATCCCTGGGGTAGTAACATGGAATCTTGCTACTTTTTGGGATTTTGCCAGGTGCTTGTGATTTGGCTTAGGCAGTGTTACCAGCAGGATACGGACTAGATGGTAATTCTTATGCTTATGACTATATATGACCTTAAAAACTCACCTGTTCAAGAAGGCATACCCACGTATCTGACATAAACACTGATAATGACATATGGCATTTTAATCAAGAAACGGACAGTTTCAACCCCGACACATGATCTGACACTCTAACATTTTGTGTAAATCACCCCAACCTATTTACACGATACTTCTTTAACTGTATTGTCACTGTAATAGTACCCCTATACTGATTTACTACTACTACTACTACTACTATTTAGCATTTCTATAGAGCTACAAGGCGTACGCAGCGCTTGCCACAAACATAGAAGAAAGACAGTCCCTGCTCAAAGAGCTTCCAATCTAATAGACAAAAAATATAAATAAAGTAAGCAAATCAAATCAATTAATGTGACAGGGAAGGAAGAGAGGAGGGTAGGGGGAGCGAGTGGTTACAAGTGGGTACGAGTCAAAAGCAATGTAAAGAGGTGGGCTTTCAGTCTAGATTTAAAGGGTGGCCAGGATGGGAACTTTAAATCTATTTGTTCACACTGGAGTCTGTAACCACCTCTCCGGAACTATGTAAGCCACTTTGAGCCTACTAATAAGTGGGAAAAGGTGGGATACAAATGTAACAAATAAATAAAATAAATAAATAAATAAATAAATATACAGGGTTAAGAGTTCAAAACAGATGAGATGTAAAATAATGAGAGGCTTGAAGTGGTGATGGATTGAAAAAGCAGAGATAGTTGATGGGGAGAAGAAGTGACTTGGGAGGGGGAAATGGAGAGAGTAGGGGAGTCATAGACATGGTGAGCAAAACAGGGAACGGAGTGAGGAGAGGGTGGGGCTGATCTTGGCTGTGTGTGGGGGTGTGTGGGGGTGTGTGGGGGTGTTTGGAAGTGCTAAGATGTGTGTGTGTGTGTTGTGGGGGGGGGATAGGGTTTCAGGGGGGCTGTTATCATGTGGGATGAGGGTACAGGAGGGGAGATTCTCTGGAGATGAGAGATGCACTGGGATGGAGTTTCGGGAGCAGGCTTTTGTAGCAGAACTGGCCAAAAAGCTCAGCTGATATTCAGCCTTCTGCCCAGTTAGCACACCTGCCAGCTGTCTGAATATTGCATCTGGCCATCTGGATTCAGGTCAAGCCCAGAGCCTGCACAGATCCCTGGTATTCAATGCCAGTACTCGCCAGTGGCATAGCCAGACCTGACATTTTGGGTGGGCCCAGAGCTAATATGGATGGGCACTACTTATACAGATATGAGTAGTGTTTCATGGGGGTATTACAAAATAATGCCTTAGAATGCATTTGATGAAGGATTTCTAAGTAAATAATCTGCCCAACAGTTGTCCTGTGCCAACATAAACCACGTACATACTTTATGGAACACCACCATTTTAAAATTTATTTAAAAAATTTCTATCCTGCACTGTCCCACAATTCTTGGCAAACATCTCAACACACATCACAGTATCCTGCAAAATAATTATAGCAATGGCACATATCTGTCAAACTTTGCTTTATAACAAATGTAAATGCCTGATTAAACTGTGTTAAAACCACCTTTTCTAAAACTTTAGACAAAAATGGCAAACTGGGCACCGGCCTAAAAGTATTTGGCAGACCTGTCATAGTCCACAGCTAAGATGTTTCCTCTTACAGTTTTCCATTGGAAAGAAGTGTATTCAAATTCTGGTAGGACCTCAGTAATAGTGACATTGTCAAAATCCCTTCCCTGCTATTTTAATCTGGCCACTGCAGAGCTCGCTGAACATTGTGAAGCCCACCACCATTAAATATAAAACTGCTTTTCTTTTTGTACCTGAGTCCAATGCAGAGAAAGTTTCCTGTAGATTTCAGAAAAGTCTACAGACCCCAATCAGTGTGTACATGGTGCAGTGTTGGAGAGAAGGCCCAAGTTGGCTCCTAGCAATGCCTGAGGTTGGCCATGAGGGAGTAGGCTTAATCCAATGCAGCTACAGCGGCTACTGACTCACTCCTGTTGTCCAGGGCTGGAGGATAATAAGTGCCCAGATTTCTCCAGCTGCACAGGGCTGCTAAGTTCAAGGCAGCACCGG
Organism: Microcaecilia unicolor; assembly: GCF_901765095.1. NCBI lineage: Eukaryota > Metazoa > Chordata > Amphibia > Gymnophiona > Siphonopidae > Microcaecilia > Microcaecilia unicolor. Next base: position 69,406,749 of record NC_044038.1, on the reverse strand, counting down.
CCTCTGGGACTTCCGACTCCCTGACTTTGCCGCAGTTATGGGTCTTGGGGGCTTGCTGAGACCTGAGACATGCAGGATCGATCTGCGTGCTGTACACGCTGCAGGGGCAGACAAGCGTCAGTGAGCGAACACTAAATGAATTGCTAGCAATTGCAGCAGCCATGCGAAATTGAAGCAGAGCAGCCGACGGAGGTAAACCGCCTTAAGAGCACATCAGTGAGCGAACTAGCGAAGACCCCAATGCCTGACTCCAGAGCAGCTCAAAGTAGCAAACAAGGCAGTGCGGCAGGAGGGCTGCTACTTTGCTTGCTAAAGGCCTGTTGTAGCGCTGGCAAGTTTTAAAAAATATAAAATTAACACCAGAGCTGCAGGGCTCAGCTCACAAGAGGTGTTTCACTACTTTCTACACATGGCTGACTCTGAGCTAAGCGATTGGAGGAGTGGCGATGTGATGTGCAGGGCAGCTGGCACCTGATTGGTGATCACTGAGACTGGGTGGGCCTGAGCCAAAAATGGGTGGGCCTGGGCCCACCTGTAGTTACGCCTATGGTACTCGCATAGGTGCAGCACTGAAAATCGGAGCCTAATTTAGGCTGCAGCAGTAGCATTTAAAACAATACTAGCCACTGCTGGCTGAATATTGACCAGAAAAAGGCCAAGTATTTTGGAGTCCAATCAGAAATGCTCCAAGATCTCCAGTAACAATTGATGTTACTTTCAGTTTGTAAATCACAGTATTTTGTTAATTTCTCCAGCTGTTTTTATACCAATTCTACTATCACTGGGTATTGCCGTATCTATAAACTCTACATTTGTCTTATCTGTGACCATGAGGTCAGGGTTGTTGTTCTCCAAGTGTTTGTCAGTTTGTATTTTAAAGTCCCACAACCTGACCAGCTCATTTTCTATAACCTTTCCAACAGTATGATCCAAGAGTTGTTTGCTTCAGTAAAACCAAAAATTATGTAGAGATGACAATGAATTAATTTAGTGACTCAATCATGGCATTAGTACATAAGTATTGCCATACTGGGACAGACCGAAGGTCCATCAAGCCCAGCATCCTGTTTCCAACAGTGGCCAATCCAGGTTACAAATACCTGGCACGATCCCAAAACAGTACAATACATTTTGTGCTGCTTATCCTAGAAATAAGCAGTGGATTTTCCCCATCTTAATAATGGCTCATGGACTTTTCTTTTAGGAAGCTATCCAAACCTTTTTTAAACCCCACTAAGCTAACTGCTTTTACTACATTCTCTGGCAATGAATTCCAAAGTTTAATTAAATGTCGAGTGAAGAAATATTTTCTCCAATTCATTTTAACCCTTTGTAGCTTCATTGTGTATCCCCTAGTCCTAGTATTTTTGGAAAGAGTAAACCTGCTCCACTCCACTCATTTTATACCTCTATATCTCCCCTAAGCCGTCTTTTCTCCAAGCTGAACAGCCCTAGCTGCTTTAGCCTTTCCTCATAGTGGTCGTCCCATCCCCTTTATCATTTTCATCACCCTTCTCTGTACCTTTTCTAGTTCCACTTTATCTTTTGTTGAGATACGGTGTTCCAGAATGAAAAAAAATGGTCATGTCTTCTCTTGCCAATTTAGCAGCAGTGTTCTGAACAAGTTGTAGACAGTGAATTTTGAGATATTTATTTATTTGTAGCATTTGTACCCCACATTTTCCCACCAATTTGCAGGCTCAATGTGGCTTACATTTGCCGTAATGACAATTGCCATTTCCGGGTAACAGAGTTACAAATGGAATAGCGTTAAGGTGCAGACATACATGGTAGCAAACATGGAGCATAACATATATGGAATAGATCATGGTGTATATATATATATATATATATATATATATATAACATGTGCATACATACATGGTAAAGAAGAATACATTATGGTATTGCATAAAGGTTCCTGAGTAATAAATTGGATTGTGACATTCATTAGGTCATCTACTATAAAGAGATTCTATTCGACAAGAGGTTTAAAGTGGTAGTGCTTAAATATAGGTAGCAAGGAGGGTAATCAATCATGTGATAGGCTTTCGGCAGACCATGGTATAAAGAATTGCAGTAGTCGAGCTTAGTAATGACAAGGGGAAAGAGAAGAATCCTAAGGGAAGAAGTGCTGAGTATAGAATGTCAGTTGGTATGAGTCTTTGAAGGGGGCATGTGGACCCATGCCCAAGGCCCAACCTCCCCAGGACACCACTATAAGTCCAATTGAAGTCAAGCTCAGGCCCAAGGTGCCTGCCATACATAGAGGACTCACCTGCTTGTGCCCTTTGAAAAGCTGCTCTTCTGGGAGAAGTACAGCTCCCTGTTTCATGACAAATTTCACTTCCAGATATTCAGCACCTGTGACAGACCCAAGGCTCAGCCCCTCCGAGCCATTCCAATAGCCAGAAAACCCCCTCAGTAGTGAAAAGGACTCTGCTTCCAAGGAACTCAGATGAACCAGGTGTCAATCATAGATAGATCCAGATCCCCTGCCTGTGGAGATTTGTTGTCACCGCCACCACCACCATGACCTCAGAAAAAGGAGAAGAATGCTATAGCTAGGCCAAGGGCATCACTTCGGACTGAAAATTCCTGCCAAGAACTCAGAACAAAAGAAGGTGCTTATGTGCTTCTCTGATCACGAGAGCAGAGGGTATTCTGACAGGACCAGAAGTTAAGCATGCATCCAGCCAAGGCTATTCTTGAGTAAATCTGGTCCAAACGGAACTGCAGTACCCTCAGGAAGATAGACACTCTTTCCTGGTCTAACATGGGTGTTGAAATAATGAATACCAGCCTAAGAAAAGGCAAATTTGCTAAATAGATAATTTTGTTCTGTTTTTACTGAAGAAAATCCGGGAGAAGGACGACGATGGACTGGCAAAAGTTCATTTGAGAATCGAGTGGATATAGCACTGTTCACGGAAGAGAGTGTGTATCAACAACTAGAAAAACTAAAGGTGGACAAAGCCATGGGACCGGATGGGATCCACCCCAGGATATTGAGGGAGCTCAGAGAGGTTCTGGCGGGTCCTCTTAAAGATTTGTTTAATAAATCCTTAGAAATGGGAGAGGTTCCGAGGGATTGGAGAACAGCGGAGGTGGTCCCTCTTCACAAAAGTGGTGATAGGGAAGAAGCTGGAAACTACAGGCCGGTAAGCCTCACTTCGATTATTGGAAAAGTAATGGAAGCGATGCTGAAGGAAAGGATAGTGAATTTCCTGGAAGAAAATGAGTTGCAAGATCCGAGACAACATGGTTTTACCAAAGGGAAATCGTGCCAAACGAATCTCATTGAATTCTTTGATTGGGTGACCGGAGAATTGAACCGTGGTCGTGCTATAGACACGGTTCCCCACAGGAGGCTCTTAAATAAACTGGATGGGCTGAAGAAAGGACCCAAAGTGGTGAACTGGATTAGGAACTGGTTGACGGACAGGCGCCAGAGGGTGGTGGTGAATGGAGTTCGCTCGGAGGAGGGAAAGGTGAGTAGTGGAGTGCCTCAGGGATCGGTGCTGGGGCCAATTCTGTTCAATATATTTGTGAGTGACATTGCCGAAGGGTTAGACGGTAAAGTTTGCCTATTTGCGGATGATACTAAGATGTGTAACACAGTGGACACCCCGGAGGGAGTGGAAAACATGAAAAAGGATCTGAAAAAGCTAGAAGAATGGTCTAAGGTTTGGCAATTAAAATTCAATGCGAAGAAATGCAAAGTGATGCACTTAGGGAGTAGAAATCCAAGAGAGGCATATGTGTTAGGCGGTGAGAGTCTGCTAGGTACGGATGGGGAGAGGGATCTTGGTGTGATAGTATCTGAGGATCTGAAGGCGATGGAACAGTGTGACAAGGCGGTGGCCGTAGGTAGGAGGTTACTAGGCTGTATAGAGAGAGGTGTGACCAGCAGAAGAAAAGAGGTGTTGATGCCCCTGTACAAGTCGTTGGCGAGGCCCCACCTGGAGTATTGTGTTCAGTTTTGGAGGCCGTATCTTGCTAAGGATGTAAAAAGAATTGAAGTGGTGCAAAGAAAAGCTACAAGGATGGAATGGGATTTGCGTTACAAGATGTATGAGGAGAGACTTGTGGACCTGAACATGTATACCCTGGAGGAAAGAAGGAACAGGGGTGATATGATACAGACGTTCAAATATTTGAAAGGTATTAATCCGCAAACAAACCTTTTCCGGAGATGGGAAGGCGGTAGAACGAGAGGGCATGAAATGAGATTGAAGGGGGGCAGACTCAAGAAGAATGTCAGGAAGTATTTTTTCACGGAGAGGATGGTGGATGCTGGGAATGCCCTCTCACAGGAGGTGGTGGAGATGAAAACGGTAATGGAATTCAAACATGCGTGGGATAAACATAAAGGAATCCTGTGCAGAAGGAAGGGATCCTCAGGAGCTTAGCCTAGAATGGGTGGCAGAGCTGGTGGTTGGGAGGCGGGGCTAGTGCTGGGCAGATTTATACGGTCTGTGCTGGGGCTGGTGGTTGGGAGGCGCGACTAGTGCTGGGCAGACTTATACGGTCTGTGCCAGGGCTGGTGGTTGGGCGGCAGGGATAGTGCTGGGCAGACTTATAAGGTCTGTGCCAGAGCCGGTGGTGGGAGGCAGGGATAGTGCTTGGCAGACTTATACGGTCTGTGCCAGAGCTGGTGGTGGGAGGCGGGACTGGTAGTTGGGAGGCGAGGATAGTGCTGGGCAGACTTATACAGTCTGTGCCAGAGCTGGTGGTGGGAGGCGGGGTTGGTAGTTGGGAGGCGGGGATAGGGCTGGCCAGACTTATACGGTCTGTGCCCTGAAGAGGACAGTACAAATAAAAAAGTAGCACTAGAAAATAAAAATGCGTTTTCTAGTGCTGGAGTTGGCATGCAACAGAGGCTGGGACCTCTGCGGGGCTCCTGCAGTAGGCCTGATTTGTCGCACACTAATGCAGTGGTAGCCCTACTGCTCTTTAGTAAAATGGCCCTTAAATGTTGCATGCTAAAATTTTAGGACCTGTTGACTATCAAAGTGTTTAACCAGCAAGAGAGGATCCTACCTGGTTAAACCCCGGTGAGTAACTCGGCAGCTGATATTTGATGGCACTTAATCGGTTAAGTGCTGCTGAATAGCGACGCTAATTGACCATCTAAGCAGTTAGGTTAGGGGCAGGCCAGAGGCGGAGTGCCAACTTAGCCAGTTAGTGGTGATTTTCAGTCCGCCAACTGGCTAAGTAACAGCATAAAGCTAACCGGGCAACGCTGATACCCGGATATTAAATGCCAGCAGCTACACATGCCCCAACGTTGAACATCCGTGGTCAGTTCAACCCGCAGCTCCGACACCATATACTGCCACGGGCTGAATATTGGGCGGATGGAATACTAGCACATATGTGAGTGTACACTTATGCATGTAAGTTCTCTGTGCATAATAAGCGCTATAATTTAGGCGCACAATTTGCTTAGCACATAAATGCAAGGGGGGGGGGGGGGTGTACATGTGATTAGCACATGGATGGAGCATAGGCAGGGCTCCCACTTATATTAATACTGCAAGTTAAATACTCCAGTGCCACATTTAGGCCCATGCATTAACGCCTGTAGATGCCAATTTATGCTGGTGTTCTGTAACAGAATCTTGATGTCCCAATGATCTGCTCACTGCATCTAGGTGCCTAACTTTGGCATCCAATTGTAGAATTGCCCCCACTAATACTGTGTTACAACCAACTTAAACAAACAAAAAAAACAGAAAAACTTCTTGAAACAGGCAAACTTTTAAATACTTCTAAAAGGCTAAAACCTTCTTCAAACGGTAAAACTGTTAAATGCTTATCAAAATAAAAGATATTTGGTTCCTGACATAAGGAATGAAAGAAAAGTTTAAAGAAGCACATTGAAAGGAGTAAATAATTAGGGATGATGGGACCTAAGGTTGGGGCTTGAAATGGGACGGCTCATAAGAGGCCCAATAACTTGTTATAGGTCTATGCTAAAATTCTGATACTCACTTTGCATATGGATAAGTTGTAATAGGTATGAATAAATTATTTGTGCTATTATCCATATATATATTTTGGTATAAGAATATAAGAGTAGCCATACTGGGTCAGACCTATGGTCCATCTAGCCCAGTATTCTGTTTTCCAAACAGTGGCCAAGCCAGGTCACAAGTTCCTGGCAGAAACCCAATTAGCAGCAGCAACATTCCATGCTGCCAATCCCGGGGCAAGCAGTGGCTTCCCTCATGTCCATCTCAATAGCAGACTAAGGACTTTTCTCCAGGAATTTGTCCAAACCTCTTTTAAACCCAGATATGCTAAATGCTGTTACTACATCCTCCAGCAGCAAGTTCCAGAGCTTAACTATTCATTGAGTAAAAAAAATATTTTTTCCTATTTCCTTTAAAAGAACTTCCATGTAACTTCCTTGGTGTCCCCTAGTCTTTGTACTTTTAGAATGAGTAAAATATTGATTTACTTCTACTCGTTCTACACCACTCAGGATTTTGTAGACCTCAGTTGTATCTCCCCTCATCTGTCTCTTTTCCAAGCTGAAGAGCCCTAACCTCTTTAGCTGTTCCTCATATGAGGAGTTCCACCCCCTTTATCATTTTGGTTGCTCTTCTTTGAACCTTTCTAATTCTGCTTACCTTTTTTGAGATATGGCAACCAGAAGTGAACGCAACACTCAAGGTGCGGTCGCACCATGGAGCGATACAAAGGCATTATTGTATTTTCGGTCTTATTTTGCATCCCTTTCCTAATAATTCCTAGCATCCTGTTTGCTTTTTTGACCACGACTGCACACTGAGCAGAAGATTTCAGCGTATTATCTATGACATCTAGATCTTTTTCTTGAGTGCTGACCCCCCAAGGTGGACTCTAGTATCAGGTAACTATGATTCAGATTATTCGTTCCAATGTGCATCACTTGCAGTTGTCCACATTAACTTTCATCTGCCATTTGGATGCCCAGTCTTCCAATTTCCTAAGGTTTTCCTTCAATATTTCACAGTCTGCATGTGTTTTAACAGCCTTGAATAGTTTTGTATCATCTGCAAATTTAATCACCTCACTTGTCGTTCTGATTTCCATATCATTTATAAATATGTTAAATAGCACTGGGCTCAATACAGATCCCTGTGGCACTTCACTGTTCACCCTCCTCCATTGAGAGAAATGACCAATTAATCCTTCCCTCTGTTTCTGTTCAATAATGAATTCCTAATCCACACCAGAACCTTGCCTCTTATCCCATGACTCTTTAATTTTCTCAGGAGTCTCTCATGAGGAACTTTATTGAAAGCTTTCTGAAAATCTAGATACACTACATCAACCAGCTCACCTTTATCCTCATGTTTATTCACGCCTTCAAAGAAATGAAGCAAATTAGTGAGGCAAGACTTCCCTTGGCTGAATCCATTCTGACTCTGTCCCATTAAACCATGTTTAATCAAGTGTTCTGTAATTTTATTCTTTATAATAGTTTCCTCGATTTTGCCCTGCATTGACATCAGGCTTACCGGTTTGTAATTACCTGGATCACCGCTAGACCGCTTTTTAAAAATCGGCGTCACATTGGCCACCCTCCAGTCTTCAGGTGTTTCAGATGATTTTAACGATAGTTTACATATTACTAACAGCAGCAATTTCATGTTTGAGTTCTTTGAGTACCCTTGGATATATGCCATCCTGTTCAGGCGATTTACTACTCTTTAATTTGTCAATTTGGGTCAGTACACATTTTCCAGGTTCACCGATAGGGGTGGCATATTTGTAAGCGCCAACACTGCCCAGACTGTACTCCTGGGCTGCCCTATGAATATCCAGTTTTGGTTTAAGCAGTTAATATCGATATTTAATGGCACTATCTGGTTAAGTGCCACTGAATATCAGCAGATAGCCCGGCACAGGTAATTTAACCAGGCAGGAACCCCTAATTTACAATGTGTAAACACCTAAAAATAGAGGCCCTAATTATGTATGTGTATGGTTTATAGTTTACTTATTTATATCCTGCCCTGAGGCAGGTTACAAATCAACATACATAACTGTATATAAAATCAGACTAAAACAATATAATCTGAAATACAATCAGTACAAAATACAGACTGTTCCCAGATCACTACCTAGTTCCCACTCCCCTCAGTCTCAAAAAAATCAACAGCGTCCCTCTTCCCTACCTAACATTTTTGAGAAAAGGAGGCTTTTCACAAGTTTTTAAAATGCAACTGTATCTACCAGTTACGTTAAATGAGATTGCAGCCGATTTCATTCACTCAGGCCAGCAATGGACAATGCACATTTTCAAGTGTCATCTAAGCATAATCTTTCTTACACTTCTATGTCATCTAAATTAATCTCTCTTACAATTGGAAGTGATACATAATGTGCTCTCTCTGACCGCAATGGTCTACTAGGTCCATGAATCATAAGCACATCCACCTAATATTGCAGTGCAGTGCTTTATGAATCAGAAGCGAGATCTTACAATGGATTCTTGATACCACAGGCAACCGATATAACTGAATAAATAGTAGAGTGTCAAGCTGAAAATGAGAAGTTTTAAAAGCCAAACAAGCGGCAGCATTGTAGATAACCTGCAGTTATTTCAATATTGCTGCAGGTAGACAAAGGGGCTTATTTTCAAAAGCAGTTAGACTTACAAAGTTCCATAGGTTGCTATGTAACTTTATAAGTCTAAGTGATTTGAAAATATGTCTCTAAGACAACCATGAAATACAATAATCTAGTCCATTAAGGACCAGACTTTGTACCCTCCACTCTAAAGTCTTCCACTGGGTCGCACCTTATTCAATATCCACAGCTTAAAGTAAATGTAAAATAAATTTATTTATTTGGCTTTTGCTCACACCTTTTCCAGTAGTAGCTCAAGGTGAGTTACATTCAGGTACACTGGGTATTTCTCTGTCCCTGGAGGGCTAACAATCTAAGTACCTGAGGCAGTGGAGGGTTAAATGACTTACTCAAGATCACAAGGAGCAGCAGTGGGGAACATTGTGGTTTATACACCTTCACAATCCAATTAAAATAGGAAGGAACCTCATTGTACAATGCCCTTGTTATCAGATTCAACATTTTATTTTCCAGCAAACAAGTAACCAATGTAATGAATGTAAAGATGGAGTCGCATGTTCAAAATATGAACAAATTGTCTATTGGGCTGCCGAATACTGGACTAACTAGAATGTAATGACCAAGCTTGTAGACCCAGCAACAAGGAGATGCAGTAATCTAGATCAGAAATCATCAAGGCTTGCAAGACCAACCTGAAATCTTTGTAACACAAAAATGGTTTCAACTGTCTTATCAGGCATAACTTAAAAATACCAATCTAGTCACCTCTTTCAAATGCAGATTCAAGGACAGAGTTAGATCCAGTGATATTGCCAGGCTCCCAGTCTGAGATAGCAAAGGACATATCATTAAACTTGAGCTATTCAGTAACATAACTTTAGTTTTCACAGTATTCAGAGCCAATCTATTCCTCATCATTCAAGTCTGCACAATCCAAAGATTTGCCTTCTTGTGGATAATACCAGAATTTGCAAGACGTCATAAGAGTCTAAACACAGTTTACTGTGCAGTAGATTAAAGTAAGATTAGCACATTTCTGATGGGTAAATATAGGATACCTACACTTGTTACTGCCAGTGGTGAAGAAGCAGTTCGTTAGAGGGAGTGAGCATGGTGGTGGTCAGTGGACTGTTTCCATGCAAAATTATAGAAATCTACTCTCAAAATATACTTAAAGGCACATTTTTAAATGTTGTTACTGCAGAATATTTTGAACCCAATACAAAAACCTCAGGGCTGGCAAGTGTGTCCAGACTTAATGGTATGCCCACAAGTTCAAATCATCCAACAAAATCAAACTGTTAATATGTAAATTCAGTGTGGGAGTCATATCCACTTTGAATTGGATCCCAAGATAATATATATTTTTTATTTTTTTATTTTTATTTTATTTTTCTTACATTTGTACACCGCGCTTTCCCACTCATAGCAGGTTCAATGCGGCTTACATATTATATACAGGTACTTATTTGTTCCTGGGGCAAAGGAGGGTTAAGTGACTTGCCCAGAGTCACAAGGAGCTGCCTATGCCTGCAGTGGGAATATAAGAACATAAGAATAGCCATACTGGGTCAGACCAATGGTCCATATAGCCCAGTATCTTGCTTCCAGCAGTGGCCAATCCAGGTCACAAGTACCTGGCAGAAACTCAATTAGTAGAACCATTCCATGCTACCAATCCCAGGGCAAGTAGTGACTTCCCCTATGTCCATCTCAATAACAGACTATGAACTTTTTCTCCAGGAACTTGTCCAATCCTTTTTTAAACCCAGATATGCTAACCACCATTACCACATCCTCTGGCAGCGAGTTCCAGAGCTTAACTATTCTTTGAGTGAAAAAGTATTTCCTCCTATTTGTTTTAAAAGTATTTCCATGTAATTTCATTGAGTGTCCCCTGGTCTTTGTACTTTTGTAATCAGTGAAAAATCGATTCACCTCCACCCGCGCCACACCACTCAGGATTTTGTAGACCTCAATCATATCCTTCCTCAGCTGTCTGTTTTCCAGGCTGAAGAGCCCTAACCTCCTTAGCCTTTCCTCAAATTGGAGGAGTTCCATCCCCTTTATCATTTTGGTTGCTCTTCTTTGAACTTTTTCTAATTCCGCTATATCTTTATTGAAATATAGTGACCAGAATTGAACATAGTACTCAAGGTGAGGTTGCACCATAGAGTGTTATAGAGGTATTGTAATATTTTTGGTATTATTTTGCATCCCTCTCCTAATAATTCCTAGCATCCTGTTTGCTTTTTTGGTCACCGCCACACACTGTTCAGAAGATTTCAGCGTATTGTCTACAATGACACCTAGGCCTTTTTCATGAATGCTGACTCCTAAAGTGGACTCTAGCATCAGATGACTATGATTCAGATTATTCTTCCCAATGTGCATCACTTTGCATCTGCCTACATTAAATTTTCATCTGCCAATTGTATGCCCAATCTTCCAGTTTCCTAAGGTCTTCCTGCAATTTTTCACAATCCGAATGCGTTTTGACAACTTTAGTTTCATGATATCTGCACATTTAATCACTTCACTCATCAACTTCCTCACTTCTATGGACATGTTTATTCACGCCTTCAAAGAAATGAAGCAAATTGTCCTCCCTTGGCTGAATCCGTCACATTAAATGATGTTTGTCTACGTGTTCCATAATTTTATTTTTTTGTAATAGTTTCCACTATTTTGCCCAGCACTGAAGTCAGGCTTACTGGTCTGTAATTTTTTTTTGTTACATTTGTACCCTGCGCTTTCCCACTCATGGCAGGCTCAATGCGGCTTACATGGGGCAATGGAGGGTTAAGTGACTTGCCCAGAGTCACAAGGAGCTGCCTGTGCCTTCAGTGGGAATTGAACTCAGTTCCCCAGGACCAAAGTCCACCACCCTAACCACTAGGCCACTCCTCCACTCCACTCTGGATCACCCTGAAACTCTTTTTAAAAATTAGTGTCACATTGGCCACCCTCCAGGTACTATGGATGATTTTAACAACTAGTGTTTGAGTTCTTTCAATACCCTGGGGTATATACCATCTCATCCAGGTGATTTATCACTCTTTAACTTGTCAATTTGGCTCAGTACATCTTCCAGGTTCACTGAGATTTCTTTCAGTTCCTCCACATCACCCCTGAAACCATTTCTGGTACAGGTAGATCTCTTACATCTTCTTCTGTTAAGACTGAAGCAAAGAATTCATTCAATCTTTCTGCTATGGCTTTGTCTCCTTGAGTGCTCCTTTTGCTCCTTCCTGATCTAATGGTTCCACAGGTTCCATCGCAGGCTTCCTGCTTCTGATATACCTGAAAAAAGTGTTACTATGAGTTTTCTTCTCTGTGGCAAGTTTTTCTTCATATTCTCTTTTAGCCTTCTTTATCAATGCTTTGCAGCTGGCTTGATAGAGATGAGCTATTAATATTTGCCATCAGATAATAAAATAGTTTCCAACATTTGGTGTCTATCTTGTTTTTCTGGCTCAGTGTGTGTCTTTTTTTTTTTCTTCTCTGACCTTCAGGCGTTATGTATGGTGGGGTGATATGTGCTTGGGGGTGAGGGGTCTCGGGGTCCACTGAACCTGCAGGTCCCTTTGTTTGGGGGATGGAAGGGCTTTGTTTTTAAGTTTTGACAGGTTGGGGCTTTTTTTTTTTTTTTGTGGACAGCCCGGACCTGTCAAACCTCTGCTGCGGGAGGATTGTGCCTTGAGCACATGCCCAGGCACAATCCTCCCATAGAAGTCCTCCTATGATCAGCGCCAATAACGCACATTAAATTGCATGTTATTAGCATGGATCATTGGGGAGTTAATTCCCCGCACTGTTCCGGTGGAATTATTCCCTGCACTGAAACTCTGAGACCTAGAAACCCCCCTGCTTGACCCTGCAGTGAATCCAGATCAGCAGGGACAGGTTGAGCCAGCCCTGTTTTTTCCCCCTTCCATTGTATCTCTAGATGCATAATTTCTACCATTTTAAGGGAAGCTGAACGTACACATCTCTGCTCAGCCTGTTCTTGTGCTCCCCTTGCCCACATGCCTCCTTCCCCTTTGCTGCTAATGAGCTGCCTCTTTTTCAGGAACTGGTGTGAAGGAATGTCCCCTCCCCGCTCTCACTTCCCCGCTGCATCTTTATCCAGTGCTCTCTTCTCAATCAGTACCAGAGTTACTATGGAAACTGGAGTATGGATTAGTCACCATGGCAACAAATGCAGATAATTGGGGGTTACACTGAAAGAATCAGGCAGAAATTCTTTCTGGGGAGGGGGGCATGCTGGGTTTTTGCCAGTTAGGAGCAGAAGGTTGTAGGAGGGGGTTCAAGGGATGTGGGTTTAGAAGTGCTGCATCTGTGTGTGTGTTTAGGAAGCTAATCACAAATGCTTCACTTTAAAAGCAATTCTTGTTCACTCACATTGTTTGTGTCAACACTGGGGGCCCTTGGCTAGCACTGCATCCTGCTACCTGGAATGAAAGGACAGACACCCAGCTTGCAAACAAGAGGGAAGGAGGGGTCGGCCTACCTGATAACCTTGGCACTAGTCTTGGTATGTTTGTGGCAAATGGTGACATGGCAGTGAGAACCTTTCATTAGGGTACGGTTTAAAAAAAGAAATCATATAACACCCAAACATCTACAGCTTGTTATATAGTAGTGATTCCCCGCTCACATAAGTGGTTACTAGAACCACTCCTGCTACAGGCCTTCTGCAGACGTGTGCATTTTTATTTGTTGGACTAGAACCAGCGACTGCACTGTTTCCCCTGCACTTTGCTGATAACACTATGCCCACGTCTTTACTGTGTAATGTGAAATCATATTTTATATAAAATATTGAAATAAGAATTCAGAGGTCCAGGTCAGGACATGCTCAGTTCTGGCAGTACTGCAGTATTTTACAAAAGGCTCTAATGAACATAGAACCTTTTGAAATTACCAGCAGGAGTAAACATTTTACGAACATTCATATGAGGAAAAAAGTGACACAAACCCAAGAACTTCCATGTGGAAGTAGTGCCACATTCATATGTAGCTGTTCTATTTTACAAACCTAGATGTGAACATGCTGCCAAATAAATAGTGAGGTGTCACATAACACTTGAGTGCTACCCCTAGCACCAACCTGGGGTTAACCCTGTGGCCAGCTGGAGGGGCCTACCTAGCACTGCCCAGGTCCACCTGCACCTGCACACATGCGCCTGCACTGGTATACCCTCCACAAGCTTGCTGGGTTGTGCTTGCCTCTGGGCAAGTCTCCCACCCACGTTATTTCCCCAGTGGTTTCTAGGGGCACCGGGGACACAATCCTAGGGGTCCCACAGTTTACAGAAAACCACTCACAGACCAAGTACACAAACTGCCAGGATTCTTAGTCAGTCCAGGACAGCAGAGCTAATAAACTAATAGGTTATTTATCAAAAAGTAGAACAGTGAATGGAAAAAGTGGTAAACAGTAAACAAAACCAGGTAAAATAACAAGGATTCAGTATTAAAGCTAAGTAAACACTTTTTTACTACCCAAGTACTACTACCCAAGTAGTACCTGGGGAAATCAGGAAAAGAAACTGCTCACAGGAATTGAACACGGCCTCAGTGCAGAGGTCGACTCTGCTCCCTCCACATTCCTAACTCTGAGACTGGGGAGTTCCAGCACATTCTGGGCTAGTTCTTTGGCTTCAAGGCCAATCAGGGCACAGACCTTTAGCACTGGCCAATTGCACTACAGGTTACTTTTTCTCTCAGGGGAACATAAGCTAGAAAAGAAAACAGACCTCTGCTACAGCTATAATGTAGAGGTCAAACACCACCTGCTGGCCAATCAAAGGAAATGCACTGAAGAGAAGAAAGTGCCATAGGGCAGCATTACAAATCACAAAGCATGAAAGTTCCCAGTTTGGTCATATCAGGAGCCCTTAGCGCCTTCTGTAAAGGAGGTGATAAGTGCTCACATGTTAAGTTTTTCAAGGTTATTTTATTTGATAACCTGCTTGAGGAAATCCATTAAGCGGAGCACAATAAATATTAAAAATGCAACAATAAATAATCCAACAAGGAACTCCAACCAATTAAAAGAAAAGAATAAACAAACACACACACAATAAAAATAAATCACTGCTAAGTTGCTGATACTCCAGGCCACAGCAAATACCTCCAACATCCTGCTATCTGAGCATTAAAAAAAAAAAACATATCAAGAATCTGCACCATAAGCTTCCTGAAAAATTGGGCTTTTAACAATCTCATAAAAATTTCTAAAGAAGTTTCCCACTTCTTGAAGAAAACTGGCAATTGATTCCAAAGAAACGGACCAGCCATACTAAACACTGAAGTGCACATGGAAACCGAGGAAATCTGGCAGGAGGATGGCCCCAATAATTGGCACCTCTGTGCAGACCCAAGAGTCTGAGAAAGAACATAAGGTATCAAATAACATGCCAAGAACATAGGCAGATTTTAAAAATCAATAGCAAAATCTTATAAAATACATGAAATTGAATTGGCAACCAATGCTCTGCCTGCAATAGTAGGGTTACATGATCAGACTTTCGAGCTCCACACAAATCCTTATTGCTGCATGTTGAATCAACTGAAACCTTTTCATTTCCCTCAGAGTGAGGGCCAAAAATAAAGAATTACAATAGTCCAAATTAGAAGGAATTAAAGCATATATAAGAATGCAAAGAACCCCTGTAGAGAATAAATTATTCACCGAACAAATCTGTCTTAACCGGAAAAAGCACTTTCTCACTACCATTGAAATACGTGGACAAAAAGACAAAGCAGAATCCAGCACTACCCCCATAAATTTATTCTCTTCACAAATCTAAATTTGAATCCCACAAAGAGTCAAAGAAGAGCAAGTTCCAAAAATTGCCGATATATATACAAAACAAATCCCAGTGACTGGATTAAAGCAGCTAAGGGCATCAGAAATATATTGAACAAAACAGACGCTAATAAGGAACACTGCAGCCCTCCACTAGGGAGAGTGAAAGATCAAGAATAACCTGACTCCCAAAAATCCTGATGATGGCCAAGCACTTTAACATTACTGCAAGGCCAGAAATTCAACAAATAGAAAAATGCCTATTTTACAGCTGCACTAAAAAATGAATGGGAAATTCATGCATTAGGGCACTCTTGGCAAAGCCAACACCCACAGAAGGTGATCTCTCCACAGGAGAAACGAAAGCCAAAACAAACAGACAGTGGATCCAAAAAAGTGCTCTCACGAGTGGTGTCTTCTTAAACAAGGTCTTTATTTCAAATGAATAAAAACAACCCGACACGATTCGTGTTTCTGCCGTAATAACCCCCGGATTCTATATAGTGTGACTAAAGTTGTGCACACAAATATAGTCATATTCTGTATTTGCATGCGCAACTTAATTAGTTAAGAAGCCAATTAGTGCTGATAATTGCTCTTAACAAGCAATTATTGACACTAATTGGCATTAATGAGAATTTAAGTGCACAACTGTCCAAGTGTATTCTGTAATGTGATGCGCCTAAATTCTAAGTTGCATAGTTGAAAAGGGGGCATGGCCATGGGCATGTCATGGGCGTTTCTAAAATCTATGTGCATTGTTATAGAATATGCCCGCTCCGCATATAATTTAGGCATTGGCACTTACACCAAGTTTTACTTGTCGTAACTGGCTGCGACTAAATTTAGTCATGCAGATGGATGCTGGTCATATTCTGAAACCATGTGGAACTTTAGGCGTATTCTATAAAATTTTGATGTACTTTACAGAATACGCCGAGGCGTATTTCTTTTCCACGCGGAATTTTCAGGCACCATATATAGAATCCAGCCCTAAGTATTTTTTGTGTCGGGGTGAGCCATGGTGGAGAGTGGGCATGGGAGGCATTTGGCAGGTAATGTGCTGGACTTACTGCATGCTAACTGCCTGAGTCAGAATTGACATGAGACCATTATGTTATTTCACAAACTGCAATAGAAAATGGTGGGAACACCCCCCAATTGGTGATGTGTTATATTTGTAACCGGCACGATAAAATCCCACATTAAGGCATGGTAACTGCAAATTTTACCGTGGTTTAGTAAAAGGCCCATAATTTAGGTACTACAACAGTCTGCAGTAAAATACCGGTACAAGTTGAAAGTCAACAATGCACCAGGATAAGCTTCCTTATCACTTTTTCAATTTGTATTTATTTTTGGAGAAAAAGACCTCAGAGACCTTATAGGAAGCATACCATTCACTCTCTGCTTATCAAAAACAATCATGTTCTCATTCATTGGTCTTAAAAAAAAGTCCCAAAATTTTTATCTTTGTGTCTTGCCAAATGTGAAATAAACTAAATTAATCTAACTGGTGCACTCTGCAAAATGGAGTTGTACAGCTGAAAAGTGAAGAGCTACAGACTTCTGTTCAAATTTGTAACAACCCTGAAGAAGCTTGAGGACCAGAGTATTGAGATAAGTGCTATATTCAAAGACATGTTTTTCAACGTTATTTCCACATCATATGGGATTAAATTAAAGAGTCATGAGATAGGAAGAAATGGCGTGTTGTGGATTAGGAATTGGCTACTGGACAGAAAACAGAGGGTAGGGTCATTTCTCTCAATGGAGGAGGGTGAATAGTGGAGTGCCGCAGGGATCTGTACTGGGACCGCCGGTGCTATTTAACATATTTATAAATGATATGGAAATTGGAACAATGAGTGAGGTGATTAAATTTGCAGAAGACACAAAACTATTCAAGGCAGTTAAAACACATGCTGTCTGTGAAAAATTGCTGGAAGACTACTACTACTATTTAGCATTTCTATAGCGCTACAAGGCGTATGCAGCGCTGCACAAACATAGAAGAAAGACAGTCCCTGCTCAAAGAGCTTACAATCTAATAGACAAAAAATAAATAAAGTAAGCAAATCAAATCAATTAATGTGTATAGGAAGGAGGAGAGGAGGGTAGGTGGAGGCAAGTGGTTACGAGTCAAAAGCAATGTCAAAGAGGTGGGCTTTCAGTCTAGATTTAAAGGTGGCCAAGGATGGGGCAAGACGTAGGGGCTCAGGAAGTTTATTCCAGGCGTAGGGTGCAGCGAGACAGAAGGCGCGAAGTCTGGAGTTGGCAGTAGTGGAGAAGGGAACAGATAAGAAGGATTTATCCATGGAGCGGAGTGCATGCGAAGGGGTGTAGGGAAGGACGAGTGTGGAGAGATACTGGGGAGCAGCAGAGTGAGTACATTTATCGGTTAGTAGAAGAAGTTTGAACAGGATATGAAAACGGATAGGGAGCCAGTGAAGCGACTTGAGGAGAGGGGTAGTATGAGTAAAGCGACCCTGGCGGAAGACAAGACGGGCAGCAGAGTTTTGAACCAATTGGAGAGGGGAGAGGTGACTAAGTGGGAGGCCAGCAAGAAGCAGATTGCAGTAGTCTAAACGAGAGGTGACAAGGGTGTTGATGAGGGTTTTGGTAGAGTGCTCGGAAAGAAAGGGGCGGATTTTACAGATGTTGTAAAGAAAGAAACGACAGGTCTTGGCGATCTGCTGGATATGATCAGAGAAGGAGAGAGAAGAGTCAAAGATGACCCCAAGGTTTCGAGCTGAGGAGACAGGGAGAATGAGAGAGCCATCAACAGAAATAGAAAACGGGGAGAGGGGGAGGTGGGTTTGGAGGGAAAAATGAGAAGCTCGGTTTTGGTCATGTTTAATTTCAGGTGGCGTTGAGACATCCAGGCAGCAATGTCAGACAAGCATGCTGAAACTTTGGTTTGGATGCAAGGTGAGATATCAGGGGTAGAAAGGTAGATTTGGGAGTCATCAGCATAGAGATGGTAGGAAAAGCCATGGGATGAGATTAATGAACCAAGGGAAGAAGTGTAGATAGAAAAGAGGAGGGGACCAAGAACAGAACCCTGAGGTACGCCGACAGGCAGAGGGATAGAAGTAGAAGAGGATCCACCAGAGTGAACACTGAAGGTGCGGAGGGAGAGGTAGGAAGAGAACCAGGAAAGGACAGAGCCCTGGAATCCAAGTGAGGACAGGGTATCGAGGAGTATGCTGTGATCGACAGTGTCAAAAGCAGCGGAAAGATCAAGAAGAATGAGGATGGAATAGAGACCTCTGGATTTAGCCAGTAATAGGTCATTGGAGACTTTAGTAAGCACAGTTTCGGTTGAGTGGAGAGGGCGAAAACCAGATTGTAGTGGATCAAGAATAGCATGTGAGGACAGAAAATCAAGGCAGCGGCGGTGAACAGCACGCTCAAGTAATTTGGAGAGAAAGGGAAGGAGTGAGATGGGTCGGTAATTAGAGGGACAAGTAGGGTCGAGTGAAGGCTTCTTAAGGAGAGGTGTGACTACAGCATGTTTAAAGGCAGCAGGGACAGTCGCAGTGGAAAGTGAGAGGTTGAGAATGTGACAGTTAAAAGGAATAAGAGCAGGAGAGATGGCATTAAGAAGGTGGGTGGGAATGGGATCAGAGGAATAGGTGGTACATTTTGAGGAAGAAAGGAGAAGTGTAGTTTCCTCAATAGTAACTTCAGGAAAGGAGGAAAGGGAATGAGGGGGCGGAGAGAGAGGGGAACGGACTAGTGGAGAGAGAGGTGGCGAGGTAGAGAATGCAAGGTTTATCTTTTGAACCTTGTCGTGAAAGAATTCAGCAAGGGTCTGAGGAGATAATGAAGGGGGAGTTGGGGGAGGGGGCACCTTGAGGAGAGAGTTCAATGTGGTGAAGAGAAGTCGAGGGTTAGAGCCAAGAGAGTTGGTCAGTTGGATATAATAATCCTGTTTGGCGCGTAAAAGAGCAGATTGGAAGGAGGTCAGCATGAACTTAAAGTGTAAGAAATCAGCAAGGGCCCGAGATTTCTGCCAGAGGCGTTCGGCGGTGTCGCGTGCACGAGGACCTTGGCACACTGTCAGGCTTCTTCCCCGGGAGCACTGGTTTCGTGAGTCCTTGGGCCACTACCGTGGAGCGGCAGTGGCAGGCAAGATCACCTACAAGGTAGAGATGAGACAAGACTGGACTGAAACCCCGGACTGGAGTTCTACACAGGAATACTCAGAACTGGAACGCACCGGACGGGTGCGCACTGGAGTGGAGCCTGCAGGACTGGACACACTGGAGTGGCCCCACTGGACTGGAACAAACAGGAGTGAAACCCGCTGGACTGGAACACACTGGAGCGGAACTGGAACACCCTGGACCTAGGCTTCACCTACACTTGACTGCCTTCCCCCTCGGGTTGAGCCCTCAGGTTCTGGCAGCCGGTAGGACTTACAGGAACCGCCGGAATGAAGGTCCAGGAGTGCCCCCTGGCCCCTAGGCGATGGCAAGGCAGACAGGCAGGGAATGTCCGGGTTCTGGCAGTAGGCAGGTTCAAAGCAATGGTCACAGAAGGGCTGGAAACCCACAGAGCAGAAGGGCTGGAAACCCACAAAGCAATAAACACAGAAGGGCAGAAAACCCACAGAGCAATAAACACAGATGGGCAGAAAACCCACAGAGCAATAACGACAGAAGGGCTGGAAACCCACAAAGCAATAAACACAGAAGGGCAGAAAACCCACAGAGCAATAACCACAGAAGGGTAGGAAGCCCACAAAGCCATAACCCAGATGGGCAGAAAACCCACAGAGCAATAAACACAGAAGGGCTGGAAACCCACAAAGCAAAAAACACAGAAGGGCAGAAACCCCACAGAGCAATAAACACAGAAGGGCAGAAACCCCACAGAGCAATAAACACAGAAGGGCAGAAAACCCACAGAGCAAATAACACAGAAGGGTAGGAAGCCCACAAAGCAATAACCCAGATGGGCAGAAAACCCACAGAGCAATAAACACAGAAGGGCTGGAAACCCACAAAGCAAATAACACAGAAGGGTAGGAAGCCCACAGAACAATAAACACAGAAGGGCTGAAAACCCACAGAGCACAAGACAAGGAAAGCAAACGGTGCTAACAGCACACTAACCTCGGGACCTAAGGCACTGCGGAGGAAATGGCAATGCAAAGGCCAGGACTGTAGTCTCCAAGTCACTAATAAAGCTCATCAACACCAGAGCCACAGCTGCAGCAATCACCTTGCAACCAAACAGAGGCTTGACACACAAAGCAGTCATCCCATAGGAAGGAACAGCGGGAGCCATCTTGGATACTGGCAAGGAGGAGGAAGCGGCAGCCATCTTGGAAGAGGCAAAGCCCACACAGGTGAGATTCAGTAGGGCAATCAGCACACAGAGCCAGAGAGAAACTAAGACAGAGACAGACACAGAGACAAGCAGAAGCCAGCACAGCCACTGACTCCCAGAAACAGGGTAAGTATGAGGGTGGTCACGGCCACAGACGTGACAGGCGGAGCGGGTACAGGAACGTAGGTAGCGGATATTAGAAGTCAGCCAAGGCTGGGGTTTTGTACGCCTTATAGGGCGGGTCATCAAAGGTGCAAGAGTGTCTAAGGCAGAGGATAGAGTATTGTTGTAAGAAGAAACAGCCTCGTTGACAGACGTGGATGGTGCCACAGTAGAGAGGAGGTTTGAAACATGGGAGGATAGAGATGAAGGGTCAATATCGTGAAGATTCCTAGATAAATTAGATAAGATAGGACGGGACTGGTAGGGAGGAGATTTAAGTGTGAAAGTTATAAGATGGTGATCAGAGAGGGGAAGATCAGAGGCAAGAAAACTAGAGGGTGAACAGTTGGAGGAGAAGATGAGATCAAGACAGTGATATAACAAAAGAGAGGGAACGAAGTACAAACTAAAGTCCAAACAAAAAAAACAGCATCACGGGCCTTTAAAAATGGAACACAGTTCTTTAATGAATGAGCCTTGACAAAAAGACCCGACACGGGCCGTGTTTCGGTGACTAGCACCTGCGTCAGGGGTCCCCACGTCTCATGTAGTAAAAGCTACAAAGCACCAAGGCACTTTCACTTTCTGTATCCATCTTAGTGTTTTTGAGTTTTTCGATAATTTAAAACTTGCTACAGTATTAAGGATATTAGCCTAATATAAAAGTGTCTTTTAGTTTATATAGTATATTGTTTAATTTATTTAGTGTTTCCTTCTTAGATGGTAATGAAATGTATTTAAAACTCTGTAAGAGCACTCCTTGCTTGTTACCCTAATTACAATAACTGACTATAAATGAAGAGTTGTCCTAGGGGTGGGTGGGAAGACTAAACTAGATCCTGCAAGATTCTATCTGTTAAAGCTGTGGTACAAAGTTTTTAAAACTAAGTGGAAAAGACTATGGAGATTAGTTGATAAAATTTGCTTTTTATATTTTTACTAGTAAAAAAGCCCCGTTTCTGATGCAAATGAAACGGGGGCTAGCAAGGTTTTCTTCTGTGTGCATGTGGGAGTGTGTGTGTTCCTGCCCTCTCTCCCCTCCCCCCTCTGAGTCCTTCATTGTTACAGAGAGAGCGATTTGATTTCCTGCTTTGCTATTTTCCTTCACTGTTTGTGTTAGAGAGAGAGCGAGGGCGGGGCAGACACTCATGGGGAAACCGGATATCTCTCCCCCCTTCACACTTTTCCGGTTGGAGGCTTCATAGAACGTTGGTGTTGCCCTTTTATATAGAGAGATTTGCCTAGCACTACCTACAATTCCTTCCTTTAAACCCCCAATCTGTATGTGTCCCACAAAGCACAAAGCAAAATAGTGTTCACTTACCAGAGAAATGTCCTCTCTCGGAATGGGCTCCTTGGGCAGTTAAATAGCACTTAACCGGCTATCCATGAATATTAAGAGGGAGATAGCCAGTTATTTCCCACTGAATATTCGCAGTCAGCGCATAGGGGCTAACCAGTTATATCACACAATATACCCAGCTTTCTGTAATATTCAGCACTTATTCCAGGCCAAATTGGGGTGGCCAAAATAGCAGGCCTACTTTGGCCACTATAAACGTAACCAGCCAGCACTGAATATTAACATAGTCAGTTAAGTTTATAGCAACCACAAAAAAACCCTGGATATTCAATGCCGGTCACTGGAAACAGCCCAGCATTGAATGTCTTGGCTCAGCGCCAACCGTGGTGGAAACTTAGCTGACCAGCTTCCCGTTGGGCTGAATATCGGCCCCATTGTGAATAGAATTCATTGCCTTAAAACTAAGGCCACTTTTTCCTGCCACTAGCACATGTATTGGAGCCTGCATCCATCCCCCTGCTGAAATGCCACACAATCCATAGGCAGGTAAAACACAATTCACTCATAAAAATCCTGCCACTCTCTCTCCATCCACATAGCAAAGGCAGCAGTCATTTCCCCCCCTAACCCCCCTTCCTTCCACCTTTCCCCACCCTTTTCAAGCTGCAAAACAGCGCACCCTAGCCAGACCCTGCTTGTCAATTCTAGAGAGAGGATCTCATACCTAACTGCCACCTGAATCCCAAGTCCAAAAACACCTAACTCTCCTGAACCAATCCAAATACAAATTGCTGGTCTCTTTGGATTGCCTATAGGGCTCAATTAATACATAAATGAACCAAATGCATAAAATATTTGCCAGTTTACTAGCAGAGTTTGCCCCCCCCCCCCCCCCCCCCCCCTCACCTTTTTAAAATACATGCTATTAGAGTCATTTTTTATAAATTACTGGGCAAAACTGCATAACTGTGTGCATGAGTAAATAATACATGTAGATATCTTTCTCCCTGTACAGGTACCAGCAAATTTTCAAAACAAAACTTTGTGCATCTTTTTGCTTTCAAAATTACCCTAGGAATGTATGTAGATATATTTGCATCTCTTCTTTGGCATACATATGTGTATATGCTTTATAAAGTAAACTCACAAATAAAGAGGAGTGAAGTCCTCTCAATATCAATAACAAGTACACTTCACTAAACACGTGTTCAGTTTTATTCTTTTCTTTTAAAACAAGAGTTATCCTTAATTTAATCACTCAAAAAATTGGGGAGGAAAAAGCCTCAGACATTGCAGGTCACTCCAATCTTTCAAATGATCCAGCTGCATCAATCACTGGCATAAAAAACCTTTCACATACTTTATTTAAAACTTTTATACTTTCATATATTTTGTTTAATACAAAATTCAAAAACCAGCTACTTAGCTTGTGTGAACTCTTACTTTATGGAATTTACTTGTAATACATGTTTTTTTTTACAGTTTTATTAAACTATATTCAACTGTTTAACTGGTGAATTCTGACACAAAGAACATAAGAATATATGAATAACCATACTGGGTCAGACCAATCTAGCCCAGTATCCTGTTTCCAACAGTGGCCAAGCCAGGTCACAAATACCTCGCAGAAACCCAAATAGTGGCAACATTCTATGCTACCAATCCCAGGGCAAGCAGTGTTTTCCCCACGTCTATCTCAATAGCAGACTATAGACTTTTCCTCCAGGAACTTGTCCAAAACTTTTTTTAAAACCCAGATGTGCTAACTACTGTTACTACATCCGCCGTCAAAGAGTTCCAGAGCTTAACTATTTGTTGAGTGAATATTTCCTCCTATTTGTTTTAAAAGTATTTCCATGTAACTTCCATGAGTGTTCCCTAGTCTTTGTACTTTTGGAATGAGTAAAAAATCGATTCACTTCTACTCATTCTATACCACTCAGGATTTGGTAGGCCTCAATCATCTCTCTCCTTATCCTTCTCTTTTCCAAGCTGAAGAGCCCTAATCTCTTTAGTGCATCCCCATATGAGAGGAGTTCCATCCCCTTTATCATTTTGGTTGCTCTTCTTTGAACCTTTTCTAATTCCGCTATATCTTTTTTAAGATACATCGACCAGAACTGAACGCAATACACCATGGAGCGATACAGAGGCATTATAGTATTTTCATTCTTATTTACCATCCCTTTCCTAATAATTCCTAGCATCCTGTTTGCTTTTTTGGCCACCACCACACACTGAGCAGAAGATTTCAGCATATTATCTACAATGACACTTAGATCTTTTCCTTGGGTGCTGACCCCATGATGGACCCTAGCATCAGGTAACTATGATTCAGATTATTCTTTCCAATGTGCATCACCTTGCATTTGTCCACATTAATTTTCATCTGCCATTTGGATGCCCAGTCTTCTAATTTCCTAAAATCAGGCGGACCCTCAGGGGGAGGAATGCTTGGTTCGGCCTAACCCCTGGTAAGCCTTTCCTCAGCTGATGAGGTGCCCAGCTCTACCCCCGGCTGCCTTTCAGGCAGTGTGCGTAGCCAAGGGTGGGCTGGGGTGGGCCCAGGCCCACCAAAGTAGCAGCAACACCTATAATGTGGCTGGCAGGGACCCCAAGCCCCACCGCCAAAAACTACCAACAACTGTTTGCTGCCGGTGAAAATCTGCTATTGAAAGTTATACGGGTGGGAGAGGGGATGTTGAAAGGCATATGGCATGCAGGCGAGAGAGGGAGAACCAAATCACTTGTAGGAAAAGGCGGAGTTCTTGCTCCACCCAAATGGATACAGAAAGTGAAAGTGCCTTGGTGCTTTGTAGCTTTTACTACATGAGACGTGGGGACCCCTGACGCAGGGTGCTAGTCAACCGTAAACACGGCCCGTTTGTCGGGTCTTTTTGTCAAGGCTCATTCATTAAAGAAACTGTGTGCCATTTTTAAAGGCCCGTGGTGCTGTTTTTTTTTTTGTTTGGAGATTCAAAGACAGTGACCATTTTGATGAGTGTGGAAGGTGGAGCACAGTTGGAGATTAAAGGAGGATGTTTAAAGCGAGTAACTTGGCAATATAAGAGTTGGAAGGATCATTAGCAAGGAATATTAAAGTCACCAAGGATAAGAGAGGGGGGAGGAAGGATCATGGAAGAAGGCAAGCCAGGCATCAAAGTCACTGAGAAAGGATGAAAGGGACTTATCAGGGGGGACGATAAATGACCGCTATTCGAAGAGGCAGAGGAGAGAAAAGGCGGGATAGAGTGGACCTTCAAAGGAGGAAAAACAGTGAGATTGAGGTGGAAAGAAGGGGTTGAAATCTGGAGGAGGGAGAGAGAAGTAGTCCAACACCGCCCCCGCGACCAGCAGGGCGAGGAGTATGTGAAAAAAGATAACCGCCATGGCAGAGGGCTGCGACTGAAGCAGATCATCAGGGCAGAGCCAGGTTTCTGTTATGGCGAGCAGATGGAGGTGACGCGAGATAAAGAGGTTATGGATAAAGGGGAGTTTGTTACAGATAGAGTGGGCATTCCATAGGGCGCAAGAGAAGGGCAGAGAAGAGGAGGGGAGTAGAGGAATAGAGATGAGGTTAGAGAGGTCACGGTGAGATCTGTAAAGTTTGGATAATAGTTGGTGAGGAGGGCCAGGATTGGGATTGATGTCACCGGCTGAGAGTAAGAGAAGGAGTAAAAGAGAGCAGAGGAGAGTAGGAGAGGTGTGGCCACGAAGGCGTCGAAGGCGAGTGTCAGCCCTTGACCCTCAGAAAGTGAGCCCCTGTGCCGAACGGAGTTAGGCAGCCGGACAATCCTGATCTTACCTGGAGAGTGAGGCAACAACTCCTCAGGAAGTCAGGGGAGTGTAGACACAGGTGAGACTTCCAGGGCAGATGAGAAGCAGGAACAAAGTCCAAGACCAGGCAAGCCTCAGAGCAGGGGACGAACAAGAGCCACAGTCCAGGTCCAGGCAAACACAAGGCAGGTGGCAACAGAAGCAAAGTCCAGGTCCAGGCAAGTTTCAGGGCAGGCGGCAAACAAAAGCAAAGTCCAGGTCCAGGTCCAGGCAAGGTTCAAGGTAGGCTGCAAACGAAGCAAAGTCCAGGTCCAGGCAAGGTTCAAGACAGGCTGCAAACAAAAGCAAAGTCCAGGTCCAGGCAAGTTTCAAGGCAGGCTGCAAACAAAAGCAAAGTCCAGGTCCAGGCAAGTTTCAGGGCAGGCTGCAAACAAAAGCAAAGTCCAGGTCCAGGCAAGTTTCAAGGCAGGCTGCAAACAAAAGCAAAGTCCAGGTCCAGGCAAGTTTCAAGGCAGGAGCAGTCCGAGAAAAACCCAACGCCACAGAATTCACACAGGTAGAAGCCGAAGCAATGAGAGTTCTGCCTTGCTGCTCTTAAATAGCCCTCCCCATCAGGAGGACCGGTAACAGCTGAAAAGGGGGCGGAGCTCCCCACAACCGTGACTCAACAGCCCGGATGGCCAGCCAGAAGCAGGAGGCGGAGTCAGCCGCGATCGGCCAATCCGGGCGTTGTGGGGAGTGACATTGTTCCTCTGAGGCTCCGCGCCTGCAAGGGATCCCTTTCTCGGGGAACGCCGGCCCTGTCCACCTGGCCGGCGTCTCCCCGCCGACACCGAAGCGGACCGGAGGGCCGGAGCAGCCAGACCGCCGACAGCACTCCAGCGGTGCGACGCAGGAGCCCGGCGCCCGACCGCCTCTCCTGATCAACACTCCCTGCGGCACCCTGACAGCGCGGCCCGACCGATGGAGAAGCGGCACAGGTGAGGGACGCGACAGTACCCCCCCCGAAAGCCCCCCTCCTCCGTCTCGGCCTAGGTCTAGAAGGATAACGAGAGTGAAACTCTCAAACCAAGTCAGGTGCATGGACATTCTTCGCTGGTTCCCAAGAATTATCTTCAGGACCAAAATTCTTCCACGAAATCAAATAAAGAAGTCTTCCCCTTTGGAGCTTGGAATCCAGAATCTCCTGTACCTCAAACTCAGGATCCGGCTCAGAATCAGGAACAGTAATCCGCTTCGGTTCAGGATGCCACTGTGAGGTCCGGAAAGGTTTGAGTAACGAGACGTGGAAAGCATTGTGGATATGCAGGTTACTAGGTAAGTGAAGACGATAAACTACCGTCCCCACTCTGGTTTGAACAGCAAATGGACCAATAAATCGGGGAGCAAACTTCAAGGACGGCAGACGAAGCTTCAGATATTTGGTGCTGAGCCACACCCGTTGCCCAGGCTGGAAAACAGGAGCGGCCCGACGATGGCGATCAGCAAACCGTTTATACCGGACCGCCGCCCGCTGCAAGTGGCGTTGTACTGTTCTCATGTGTCCTGGATAGTGGAGAGGGTAGGCTGAACTAGTGGAGGAGCGAGATCCAAAGGAAGCGGAGGAGGAAGACAAGGGTGACGTCCAAAAACAGCAAAAAAGGGTGAAGTCTGGGAGGCCGAGTGCACACTATTATTGTAGGCGAACTCAGCCCAAGGCAAAAGATCAGTCCAATTATCCTGACGGGCGTTAGTAAAAGCCCGGAGGAAAGCCTTAAGCGTCTGATTAGTCCGTTCAGCCATACCATTCGTCTGAGGATGATAGGCTGAAGAAAAAAGTGTGGCAACACCAAAAGCTGAGCACAAGGACCTCCAGAATCGAGACGTGAATTGCGAACCTCTATCACTGATGATCCGCTGCGGAAATCCATGTAATCGGAACACATGCTGGACAAAATGGGAGGCCAAAACAGCAGCAGACGGTAGGGTTCGCATAGGAACAAAATGTGCCATGCGGGAAAAACGATCCACCACCACCCAGATGATAGTGTTACCCTTGGAGGGAGGAAGATCCGTAATAAAGTCCATAGAAATGTCTTGCCACGGATGCTGAGGTATGGGCAAGGGTTGCAGAGGTCCATAGGACTTGCCCGGAGGTGACTTGGTACGAGCACAGGTGGGACAGGTAGAAACAAACTGTAGAATGTCCTGAGCCATATGAGGCCACCAAAAATAACGGGAGATGAGATGAAAAGTCTTCCGGAACCCAAAATGTCCCGAAAAAGCCGAAGAATGGCCCCACTGTAGTACCTTGCGTCTGGAGTGGGGAGGAACCGGGGTCCGCAGAGAAGCCGCAGCCACCACTGACGCAGGAAGACAAGCCGGATTTAGCATAGGAGAAACCTCATCAGGTTCTGCGGGCTCCTCAAAGGCTCGGGAGAGCGCATCAGCTTGGACGTTCTTCTCAGTAGGTCGGAAGATCAAGTGAAAGTCAAAATGGGCAAAAAAAGAGACCATCTGGCTTGCCGTGGATTGAGACGCTTGGCATCCTGTAAATAAAGAAGGTTCTTATGATCAGTGATCACAGTAAAAGGATGTGCGGCCCCCCCAAGAAGATAACACCATTCCTGAAAGGCAAGCTTCATGGCTAGCAATTCTCTGTCCCCCACCGTATAATTGCGCTCTGCTGGGGAAAACTTCTTAGAAAAGAAAAAACAAGGATGCCGTTTACCAGAATCAGCCACTTGTGATAAGACAGCTCCAGCTCCAAGAGCAGATGCATCCACTTCCACCACAAAGGTTTCGCAATATCCGGAGTACGGAGTACTGGCGCCGACACAAAAGCAGTCTTTAAAGTAGAGAACGCCTCCAGAGCTGTGGGGGACCAATTCCGCACATCGGCCCCTTTTCTGGTCAAGGCTGTCAAAGGAGCCGTAAGCAAAGAATAATGTGGAATAAACTGTCTGTAATAATTGGCGAAGCCAAGGAATCTCTGCAAGGCCCGGAGTCCTTGAGGCAGGGGCCAATCTTGGATAGCCTGAAGCTTAGCAGGGTCCATCTGAAGGCCATCGGTGGAGATAATATGTCCCAGAAAAGGAATAGTCGACTGGTGAAAAGCACATTTCTCCATCTTGGCAAACAGTCGATGAGCCCGAAGGCGTTGGAGCACCGTGCGCACGTGCCCTGGATGGTCCTGAGGAGAAGCAGAGAAGATAAGGATATCATCCAGATATACAATGACGGATGAATACAGTAAATCCCCGAAAATGAAATTAATAAAGTCCTGAAAAACAGCTGGAGCGTTACACAAGCCGAAAGGCATGACTCGGTATTCAAAGTGGCCTTCGTGAGTATTAAATGCTGTTTTCCACTCATCCCCCTCACGAATGCGGATCAAATTGTAAGCACCTCGGAGATCCAACTTGGTGAAGATAACCGCTCCCTGAAGACGATCAAATAACTCAGGGATCAGAGGAAGAGGATAGCGGTTCTTAATCGTGATAGTATTCAGTCCTCGATAGTCAATACAAGGTCTCAACGACCCGTCCTTTTTGGACACAAAAAAAAAACCCGCACCAGCCGGGGAGGAGGAGGGTCGAATAAATCCCTTGGTAAGATTCTCATGAATGTATTTCCGCATAGCAGCCGACTCAGCTCTGGACAGAGTATATAATCGTCCCCTAGGCGGCATCTTGCCCGGCAATAATTCAATAGAACAGTCAAAGGGGCGATGGGGAGGGAGGGAGTCTGCCTCCCGCGCATCAAAAACATCTTGAAAATCACTATATTCCTCAGGAAGACAAGCTTCACAAGGTCGAAGAATTCCAGGTAAGGCGGCAATGCTCCTAGGAGGAGGTTCCACAGGAGTCAGGCAGACCTCAAAACATCGTTTGCTCCATTGACTGATCTCCCCAGCCGGCCAGTTGATGCTGGGTGCGTGAAGACGTAACCAGGGTAAACCCAGAATAACAGGATGGATAGCATGGGGCAAAATAAAAAATTGGATCTCTTCATGGTGCAAGAGACCCACTTGCATCCTCAGAGGTGGGGTGAGCTGGGTAACAAGATGAGGCAGAGCCGAGCCATGAATGGACGTTACCTGCAGCGCAGGTCTGCAAGGCACTGAAGGTTCTCCCAGCTTCTTAAGAAGAGATGCATCAATAAAATTACCTCCCGCCCCAGAGTCCAACAGAGCTAAAGTGTTCACCCTGAAGTCCTGCCAAAGGAGAATTATAGGCACAGAAATCAAGTTATCTGGAAGGGTATTCGAGTGACCCAACGCCACCCCTTCCTCAGGGCTTGGGTCTAGGCATTTCCCGGCTTATTGGGACACTCCTTCACAAAGTGACCAGGTTTACCACAATAAAGGCAAAGTCTATTGTTACGTCTATGGGCCCTCTCCACAGCTGAAAGACGATGTCTGCCAATCACCATAGGTTCTTTAGACCCCTCTGCGGTCGATCCTGCAGCACCCTGAGGAGACATGGGCCGCCGCCTAGGAGGAGAAGTTCTCCGAGGCGGACGTGAAGTTCCCTGTTCTCGTGCTCGCTCCTGGAATCGAACATCAATCCGGACACATAGGGAAATAAGAGCATCCAACGTACTAGGAACCTCCCGGCCGGCCAACTCGTCCTTGATACGCCCATTCAGGCCTTGCCAAAAGATCGCCGTGAGGGCCTCCTGATTCCACTTCAGCTCTGCCGCTAGAGTACGAAATTGGATAGCATAGGCTCCGACTGAACTGCTTCCTTGCTGAATCCGCAGCAATTCACTAGCTGCGGAAGAGGGGCGTCCCGGGACGTCAAACACCATGCGAAACCTTCGCAGGAACTCTCCCAGATCAGAAAGAAGAGGGTCTTGTTGTTCCCACAATGGCGAGGCCCATGCCAGGGCTGACCCGGACAGTAGCGAGATGATATATGTAATCTTGGATCTGTCTGTAGGAAACGAAGCAGATTGCATCTCAAAGAGCATTTGGCATTGGTTCAAAAACCCGCGGCAGGCGGCAGTTGTACCGTCAAACCGGGGAGGCTCAGGCAGGCGGAAAGCAAGCTGGGGAGGAGGTGCCCGGTTGGCTCCAGTAGGCGGACTCCGCTAGGTCGACATCTGAGAGCATACATCTTGAAGGACTCCTGAAAGTCTATTAAGCTGGGCCTGCTGTTGTTGAAGAGCTTGGGCCAGGTCGGTCAAATCAGGCTTATCCGGCGAGCTCATGGCTTCAGCCCTTGACCCTCAGAAAGTGAGCCCCTGTGCCGAACGGAGTTAGGCAGCCGGACAATCCTGATCTTACCTGGAGAGTGAGGCAACAACTCCTCAGGAAGTCAGGGGAGTGTAGACACAGGTGAGACTTCCAGGGCAGATGAGAAGCAGGAACAAAGTCCAAGACCAGGCAAGCCTCAGAGCAGGGGACGAACAAGAGCACAGTCCAGGTCCAGGCAAACACAAGGCAGGTGGCAACAGAAGCAAAGTCCAGGTCCAGACAAGTTTCAGGGCAGGCGGCAAACAAAAGCAAAGTCCAGGTCCAGGCAAGGTTCAAGGTAGGCTGCAAACGAAAGCAAAGTCCAGGTCCAGGCAAGGTTCAAGACAGGCTGCAAACAAAAGCAAAGTCCAGGTCCAGGCAAGATTCAGGGCAGGCTGCAAACAAAAGCAAAGTCCAGGTCCAGGCAAGTTTCAAGGCAGGCTGCAAACAAAAGCAAAGTCCAGGTCCAGGCAAGTTTCAGGGCAGGCTGCAAACAAAAGCAAAGTCCAGGTCCAGGCAAGTTTCAAGGCAGGCTGCAAACAAAAGCAAAGTCCAGGTCCAGGCAAGTTTCAAGGCAGGCTGCAAACAAAAGCAAAGTCCAGGTCCAGGCAAGTTTCAAGGCAGGAGCAGTCCGAGAAAAACCCAACGCCACAGAATTCACACAGGTAGAAGCCGAAGCAATGAGAGTTCTGCCTTGCTCCTCTTAAATAGCCCTCCCCATCAGGAGGACCGGTAACAGCTGAAAAGGGGGCAGAGCTCCCCACAACCGTGACTCAACAGCCCGGATTGGCCAGCCAGAAGCAGGAGGCGGAGTCAGCCGCGATCGGCCAATCCGGGCGTTGTGGGGAGTGACATTGTTCCTCTGAGGCTCCGCGCCTGCAAGGGATCCCTTTCTCAGGGAACGCCGGCCCTGTCCACCTGGCCGGCGTCTCCCCGCCGCCACCGAAGCGGACCGGAGGGCCGGAGCAGCCCAGACCGCCGACAGCACTCCAGCAGTGCGACGCAGGAGCCCGGCGCCCGACCGCCTCTCCTGATCAACACTCCCTGCGGCACCCTGATAGCGCGGCCCGACCGATGGAGAAGCGGCACAGGTGAGGGACGCGACAGCGAGAGGTATTTAGGTGGAATGGGGAAGGCAAAATGGAGGGAAGAAAGAGACGGAGATTAAAAGCCAAGAGGGAGGAAGAGGGTAGGAGAGAAGGTGAGGTGATGAAGTCAATGGATGGGCAGTAAGTTCCTGTAGTGGAGAGAGGTAGGGGGTGAGGGAAAAGATTAGGAAGGGACAGAGTTAGGAAGAGAATGTGAATAGGGGCCATAAACGATTGAGGTACTTTAGCAACTGGAAAAAGATTAGATATAAAGAGAAAAATGCCCCTAGAGCAGAGGCCCTGAGTGGATCGAAGTGGACCTGGGTGTCACCCCGGAGAAGGCTGTAAGGATATGCAGATGAGCTGCAAGTCCTCCACAGCACCTGAAAGCAGGGGCATAGCCAGACACCCAAGTTTGGATGGGCCTGGACCCAAGATGGGTGGGCAGAACTCCGCCTTTTCCTACAAGTGATTTGGTTTCTCCCTCTCTCGCCTGTATGCCATATGGCCTTTCAAACATCCCCTCTCCCCCGTATACCTTTTAAATAACAGATTTTCACCGGCAGCAAACAGTTGTTGGTAGTTTTTGGCTGGTGGGGCTTGGGGTCCCTGCCAGCCACATTATAGGTGTGCTGCTACTTGGTGGGCCTGGGCCCACCCCAGCCCACCCTTGGCTACGCCACTGCCTGAAAGGCAGCCGGTGGTAGAGCTGGGCACCTCTCAGCTGAGGAAAGGCTTACCAGGGGTTAGGCCGAAGCCAGCATTCCTCCCCCTGAGGGTCGCCTGATCTTAGGAAATTAGAAGACTGGGCATCCAAATGGCAGATGAAAATTAATGTGGACAAATGCAAGGTGATGCACATTGGAAAGAATAATCTGAATCATAGTTACCTGATGCTAGGGTCCATCATGGGGTCAGCACCCAAGGAAAAGATCTAAGTGTCATTGTAGATAATATGCTGAAATCTTCTGCTCAGTGTGTGGTGGTGGCCAAAAAAGCAAACAGGATGCTAGGAATTATTAGGAAAGGGATGGTAAATAAGAATGAAAATACTATAATGCCTCTGTATCGCTCCATGGTGTATTGCGTTCAGTTCTGGTCGATGTATCTTAAAAAAGATATAGCGGAATTAGAAAAGGTTCAAAGAAGAGCAACCAAAATGATAAAGGGGATGGAACTCCTCTCATATGGGGATGCACTAAAGAGATTAGGGCTCTTCAGCTTGGAAAAGAGAAGGATAAGGAGAGAGATGATTGAGGCCTACCAAATCCTGAGTGGTATAGAATGAGTAGAAGTGAATCGATTTTTTACTCATTCGAGAAGTACAAAGACTAGGGAACACTCATGGAAGTTACATGGAAATACTTTTAAAACAAATAGGAGGAAATATTCACTCAACAAATAGTTAAGCTCTGGAACTCTTTGACGGCGGATGTAGTAACAGTAGTTAGCACATCTGGGTTTTAAAAAAAGTTTTGGACAAGTTCCTGGAGGAAAAGTCTATAGTCTGCTATTGAGATAGACATGGGGAAAACACTGCTTGCCCTGGGATTGGTAGCATAGAATGTTGCCACTATTTGGGTTTCTGCGAGGTATTTGTGACCTGGCTTGGCCACTGTTGGAAACAGGATACTGGGCTAGATTGGTCTGACCCAGTATGGTTATTCATATATTCTTATGTTCTTTGTGTCAGAATTCACCAGTTAAACAGTTGAATATAGTTTAATAAAACTGTAAAAAAAAACATGTATTACAAGTAAATTCCATAAAGTAAGAGTTCACACAAGCTAAGTAGCTGGTTTTTGAATTTTGTATTAAACAAAATATATGAAAGTATAAAAGTTGAGACCTTGTATTGACTATCGATGACTGAATACTATCACGATTAAGAACCGCTATCCTCTTCCTCTGATCCCTGAGTTATTTGATCGTCTTCAGGGAGCGGTTATCTTCACCAAGTTGGATCTCCGAGGTGCTTACAATTTGATCCGCATTCGTGAGGGGGATGAGTGGAAAACAGCATTTAATACTCACGAAGGCCACTTTGAATACCGAGTCATGCCTTTCGGCTTGTGTAACGCTCCAGCTGTTTTTCAGGACTTTATTAATTTCATTTTCCGGGATTTACTGTATTCATCCGTCATTGTATATCTGGATGATATCCTTATCTTCTCTGCTTCTCCTCAGGACCATCCAGGGCACGTGCGCACGGTGCTCCAACGCCTTCGGGCTCATCGACTGTTTGCCAAGATGGAGAAATGTGCTTTTCACCAGTCGACTATTCCTTTTCTGGGACATATTATCTCCACCGATGGCCTTCAGATGGACCCTGCTAAGCTTCAGGCTATCCAAGATTGGCCCCTGCCTCAAGGACTCCGGGCCTTGCAGAGATTCCTTGGCTTCGCCAATTATTACAGACAGTTTATTCCACATTATTCTTTGCTTACGGCTCCTTTGACAGCCTTGACCAGAAAAGGGGCCGATGTGCGGAATTGGTCCCCCACAGCTCTGGAGGCGTTCTCTACTTTAAAGACTGCTTTTGTGTCGGCGCCAGTACTCCATACTCCGGATATTGCGAAACCTTTTGTGGTGGAAGTGGATGCATCTGCTCTTGGAGCTGGAGCTGTCTTATCACAAGTGGCTGATTCTGGTAAACGGCATCCTTGTT
This sequence comes from Microcaecilia unicolor, assembly GCF_901765095.1. NCBI lineage: Eukaryota > Metazoa > Chordata > Amphibia > Gymnophiona > Siphonopidae > Microcaecilia > Microcaecilia unicolor. The sequence continues at coordinate 69,371,790 of NC_044038.1, read as the reverse complement.
TTTTCTTTTCTAAGAAGTTTTCCCCAGCAGAGCGCAATTATACGGTGGGGGACAGAGAATTGCTAGCCATGAAGCTTGCCTTTCAGGAATGGTGTTATCTTCTTGAGGGGGCCGCACATCCTTTTACTGTGATCACTGATCATAAGAACCTTCTTTATTTACAGGATGCCAAGCGTCTCAATCCACGGCAAGCCAGATGGTCTCTTTTTTTGCCCATTTTGACTTTCACTTGATCTTCCGACCTACTGAGAAGAACGTCCAAGCTGATGCGCTCTCCCAAGCCTTTGAGGAGCCCGCAGAACCTGATGAGGTTTCTCCTATGCTAAATCCGGCTTGTCTTCCTGCGTCAGTGGTGGCTGCGGCTTCTCTGCGGACCCCGGTTCCTCCCCACTCCAGACGCAAGGTACTACAGTGGGGCCATTCTTTGGCTTTTTCGGGACATTTTGGGTTCCGGAAGACTTTTCATCTCATCTCCCGTTATTTTTGGTGGCCTCATATGGCTCAGGACATTCTACAGTTTGTTTCTACCTGTCCCACCTGTGCTCGTACCAAGTCTCCTCCGGGCAAGTCCTATGGACCTCTGCAACCCTTGCCCATACCTCAGCATCCGTGGCAAGACATTTCTATGGACTTTATTACGGATCTTCCTCCCTCCAAGGGTAACACTATCATCTGGGTGGTGGTGGATCGTTTTTCCCGCATGGCACATTTTGTTCCTATGCGAACATAAGTACATAAGTACATAAGTAGTGCCATACTGGGAAAGACCAAAGGTCCATCTAGCCCAGCATCCTGTCACCGACAGTGGCCAATCCAGGTCAAGGGCACCTGGCACGCTCCCCAAACGTAAAAACATTCCAGACAAGTTATACCTAAAAATGCGGAATTTTTCCAAGTCCATTTAATAGCGGTCTATGGACTTGTCCTTTAGGAATCTATCTAACCCCTTTTTAAACTCCGTCAAGCTAACCGCCCGTACCACGTTCTCCGGCAACGAATTCCAGAGTCTAATTACACGTTGGGTGAAGAAAAATTTTCTCCGATTTGTTTTAAATTTACCACACTGTAGCTTCAACTCATGCCCTCTAGTCCTAGTATTTTTGGATAGCGTGAACAGTCGCTTCACATCCACCCGATCCATTCCACTCATTATTTTATACACTTCTATCATATCTCCCCTCAGCCGTCTCTTCTCCAAGCTGAAAAGCCCTAGCCTTCTCAGCCTCTCTTCGTAGGAAAGTCGTCCCATCCCCACTATCATTTTCGTCGCCCTTCGCTGTACCTTTTCCAATTCTACTATATCTTTTTTGAGATACGGAGACCAGTACTGAACACAATACTCCAGGTGCGGTCGCACCATGGAGCGATACAACGGCATTATAACATCCGCACACCTGGACTCCATACCCTTCCTAATAACACCCAACATTCTATTCGCTTTCCTAGCCGCAGCAGCACACTGAGCAGAAGGTTTCAGCGTATCATCGACGACGACACCCAGATCCCTTTCTTGATCCGTAACTCCTAACGCGGAACCTTGCAAGACGTAGCTATAATTCGGGTTCCTCTTACCCACATGCATCACTTTGCACTTGTCAACATTGAACTTCATCTGCCACTTGCACGCCCATTCTCCCAGTCTCGCAAGGTCCTCCTGTAATCGTTCACATTCCTCCTGCGACTTGACGACCCTGAATAATTTTGTGTCATCGGTGAATTTAATTACCTCACTAGTTATTCCCATCTCTAGGTCATTTATAAATACATTAAAAAGCAACGGACCCAGCACAGACCCCTGCGGGACCCCACTAACTACCCTCCTCCACTGAGAATACTGGCCACGCAATCCTACTCTCTGCTTCCTATCTTTCAACCAGTTCTTAATCCATAATAATACCCTACCTCCGATTCCATGACTCTGCAATTTCTTCAGGAGTCTTTCGTGCGGCACTTTGTCAAACGCCTTCTGAAAATCCAGATATACAATATCAACCGGCCCCCCATTGTCCACATGTTTGCTTACCCCCTCAAAAAAATGCATTAGATTGGTGAGGCAAGACTTCCCTTCACTAAATCCGTGCTGACTTTGTCTCATCAGTCCATGTTTTTGTATATGCTCTGCAATTTTATTCTTAATAATAGCCTCCACCATCTTGCCCGGCACCGACGTCAGACTCACCGGTCTATAATTTCCCGGATCTCCTCTGGAACCCTTCTTAAAAATCGGAGTAACATTGGCTACCCTACCGTCTGCTGCTGTTTTGGCCTCCCATTTTGTCCAGCATGTGTTCCGATTACATGGATTTCCGCAGCGGATCATCAGTGATAGAGGTTCGCAATTCACGTCTCGATTCTGGAGGTCCTTGTGCTCAGCTTTTGGTGTTGCCACACTTTTTTCTTCAGCCTATCATCCTCAGACGAATGGTATGGCTGAACGGACTAATCAGACGCTTAAGGCTTTCCTCCGGGCTTTTACTAACGCCCGTCAGGATAATTGGACTGATCTTTTGCCTTGGGCTGAGTTCGCCTACAATAATAGTGTGCACTCGGCCTCCCAGACTTCACCCTTTTTTGCTGTTTTTGGACGTCACCCTTGTCTTCCTCCTCCGCTTCCTTTGGATCTCGCTCCTCCACTAGTTCAGCCTACCCTCTCCACTATCCAGGACACATGGAGAACAGTACAACGCCACTTGCAGCGGGCGGCGGTCCGGTATAAACGGTTTGCTGATCGCCATCGTCGGGCCGCTCCTGTTTTCCAGCCTGGGCAACGGGTGTGGCTCAGCACCAAATATCTGAAGCTTCGTCTGCCGTCCTTGAAGTTTGCTCCCCGATTTATTGGTCCATTTGCTGTTCAAACCAGAGTGGGGACGGTAGTTTATCGTCTTCACTTACCTAGTAACCTGCATATCCACAATGCTTTCCACGTCTCGTTACTCAAACCTTTCCGGACCTCACAGTGGCATCCTGAACCGAAGCGGATTACTGTTCCTGATTCTGAGCCGGATCCTGAGTTTGAGGTACAGGAGATTCTGGATTCCAAGCTCCAAAGGGGAAGACTTCTTTATTTGATTTCGTGGAAGAATTTTGGTCCTGAAGATAATTCTTGGGAACCAGCGAAGAATGTCCATGCACCTGACTTGGTTTGAGAGTTTCACTCTCGTTATCCTTCTAGACCTAGGCCGAGACGGAGGAGGGGGGCTTTCGGGGGGGGTACTGTCGCGTCCCTCACCTGTGCCGCTTCTCCATCGGTCGGGCCGCGCTGTCAGGGTGCCGCAGGGAGTGTTGATCAGGAGAGGCGGTCGGGCGCCGGGCTCCTGCGTCGCACCGCTGGAGTGCTGTCGGCGGTCTGGGCTGCTCCGGCCCTCCGGTCCGCTTCGGTGGCGGCGGGGAGACGCCGGCCAGGTGGACAGGGCCGGCGTTCCCCGAGAAAGGGATCCCTTGCAGGCGCGGAGCCTCAGAGGAACAATGTCACTCCCCACAACGCCCGGATTGGCCGATCGCGGCTGACTCCGCCTCCTGCTTCTGGCTGGCCAATCCGGGGCTGTTGAGTCACGGTTGTGGGGAGCTCCACCCCCTTTTCAGCTGTTACCGGTCCTCCTGATGGGGAGGGCTATTTAAGAGCAGCAAGGCAGAACTCTCATTGCTTCGGCTTCTACCTGTGTGAATTCTGTGGCGTTGGGTTTTTCTCGGACTGCTCCTGCCTTGAAACTTGCCTGGACCTGGACTTTGCTTTTGTTTGCAGCCTGCCTTGAAACTTGCCTGGACCTGGACTTTGCTTTTGTTTGCAGCCTGCCCTGAAACTTGCCTGGACCTGGACTTTGCTTTTGTTTGCAGCCTGCCTTGAAACTTGCCTGGACCTGGACTTTGCTTTTGTTTGCAGCCTGTCTTGAACCTTGCCTGGACCTGGACTTTGCTTTCATTTGCAGCCTACCTTGAACCTTGCCTGGACCTGGACCTGGACTTTGCTTTTGTTTGCCGCCTGCCCTGAAACTTGCCTGGACCTGGACTTTGCTTCTGTTGCCACCTGCCTTGTGTTTGCCTGGACCTGGACTGTGCTCTTGTTCGTCCCCTGCTCTGAGGCTTGCCTGGTCTTGGACTTTGTTCCTGCTTCTCATCTGCCCTGGAAGTCTCACCTGTGTCTACACTCCCCTGACTTCCTGAGGAGTTGTTGCCTCACTCTCCAGGTAAGATCAGGATTGTCCGGCTGCCTAACTCCGTTCGGCACAGGGGCTCACTTTCTGAGGGTCAAGGGCTGACACTCGCCTTCGACGCCTTCGTGGCCACACCTCTCCTACTCTCCTCTGCTCTCTTTTACTCCTTCTCTTACTCTCAGCCGGTGACATCAATCCCAATCCTGGCCCTCCTCACCAACTATTATCCAAACTTTACAGATCTCACCGTGACCTCTCTAACCTCATCTCTATTCCTCTACTCCCCTCCTCTTCTCTGCCCTTCTCTTGCGCCCTATGGAATGCCCACTCTATCTGTAACAAACTCCCCTTTATCCATAACCTCTTTATCTCGCGTCACCTCCATCTGCTCGCCATAACAGAAACCTGGCTCTGCCCTGATGACTCTGCTTCAGTCGCAGCCCTCTGCCATGGCGGTTATCTTTTTTCACATACTCCTCGCCCTGCTGGTCGCGGGGGCGGTGTTGGACTACTTCTCTCTCCCTCCTCCAGATTTCAACCCCTTCTTCCACCTCAATCTCACTGTTTTTCCTCCTTTGGTCCACTCTATCCGCCTTTTCTCTCCTCTACCTCTTCGAATAGCGGTCATTTATCGTCCCCCTGATAAGTCCCTTTCATCCTTTCTCAGTGACTTTGATGCCTGGCTTGCCTTCTTCCATGATCCTTCCTCCCCCTCTCTCATCCTTGGTGACTTTAATATTCCTGCTAATGATCCTTCCAACTCTTATATTTCCAAGTTACTCGCTTTAACATCCTCCTTTAATCTCCAACTGTGCTCCACCTTCCCCACTCATCAAAATGGTCACTGTCTTGATCTCCAAACAAAAAAAAAAACAGCACCACGGGCCTTTAAAAATGGAACACAGTTCTTTAATGAATGAGCCTTGACAAAAAGACCCGACACGGGCCGTGTTTCGGTGACTAGCACCTGCATCAGGGGTCCCCACGTCTCATGTAGTAAAAGCTACAAAGCACCAAGGCACTTTCACTTTCTGTATCCATTTGGGTGGGCAGAACTCCGCCTTTTCCTACAAGTGATTTGGTTTCTCCCTCTCTCGCCTGCATGCCATATGGCCTTTCAAACATCCCCTCTCCCCCGTATACCTTTTAAATAGCAGATTTTCACCGGCAGCAAACAGTTGTTGGTAGTTTTTGGCTGGTGGGGCTTGGGGTCCCTGCCAGCCACATTATAGGTGTGCTGCTACTTGGTGGGCCTGGGCCCACCCCAGCCCACCCTTGGCTACGCCACTGCCTGAAAGGCAGCCGGTGGTAGAGCTGGGCACCTCTCAGCTGAGGAAAGGCTTACCAGGGGTTAGGCCGAAGCCAGCATTCCTCCCCCTGAGGGTCGCCTGATTTTAGGAAATTAGAAGACTGGGCATCCAAATGGCAGATGAAAATTAATGTGGACAAATGCAAGGTGATGCACATTGGAAAGAATAATCTGAATCATAGTTACCTGATGCTAGGGTCCATCATGGGGTCAGCACCCAAGGAAAAGATCTAAGTGTCATTGTAGATAATATGCTGAAATCTTCTGCTCAGTGTGTGGTGGTGGCCAAAAAAGCAACAGGATGCTAGGAATTATTAGGAAAGGGATGGTAAATAAGAATGAAAATACTATAATGCCTCTGTATCGCTCCATGGTGTATTGCGTTCAGTTCTGGTCGATGTATCTTAAAAAGATATAGCGGAATTAGAAAAGGTTCAAAGAAGAGCAACCAAAATGATAAAGGGGATGGAACTCCTCTCATATGGGGATGCACTAAAGAGATTAGGGCTCTTCAGCTTGGAAAAGAGAAGGATAAGGAGAGAGATGATTGAGGCCTACCAAATCCTGAGTGGTATAGAATGAGTAGAAGTGAATCGATTTTTTACTCATTCCAAAAGTACAAAGACTAGGGAACACTCATGGAAGTTACATGGAAATACTTTTAAAACAAATAGGAGGAAATATTCACTCAACAAATAGTTAAGCTCTGGAACTCTTTGACGGCGGATGTAGTAACAGTAGTTAGCACATCTGGGTTTTAAAAAAAGTTTTGGACAAGTTCCTGGAGGAAAAGTCTATAGTCTGCTATTGAGATAGACGTGGGGAAAACACTGCTTGCCCTGGGATTGGTAGCATAGAATGTTGCCACTATTTGGGTTTCTGCGAGGTATTTGTGACCTGGCTTGGCCACTGTTGGAAACAGGATACTGGGCTAGATTGGTCTGACCCAGTATGGTTATTCATATATTCTTATGTTCTTTGTGTCAGAATTCACCAGTTAAACAGTTGAATATAGTTTAATAAAACTGTAAAAAAAAACATGTATTACAAGTAAATTCCATAAAGTAAGAGTTCACACAAGCTAAGTAGCTGGTTTTTGAATTTTGTATTAAACAAAATATATGAAAGTATAAAAGTTTTAAATAAAGTATGTGAAAGGTTTTTTATGCCAGTGATTGATGCAGCTGGATCATTTGAAAGATTGGAGTGACCTGCAATGTCTGAGGCTTTTTCCTCCCCAATTTTTTGAGTGATTAAATTAAGGATAACTCTTGTTTTAAAAGAAAAGAATAAAACTGAACACGTGTTTAGTGAAGTGTACTTGTTATTGATATTGAGAGAACTTCACTCCTCTTTATTTGTGAGTTTACTTTATAAAGCATATACACATGAACATAAAATAAGCCAGTAAATTTATGTATGCCAAAGAAGAGATGCAAATATATCTACATACATTTCTAGGGTAATTTTGAAAGCAAAAGGATGCACAAAGTTTTGTTTTGAAAATTTGCTGGTACCTGTACAGGGAGAAAGATATCTACATGTATTATTTACTCATGCACACAGTTATGCAGTTTTGCCCAGTAATTTATAAAAAATGACTCTAATAGCATGTATTTTTAAAAGGTGGGGGGGGGGGGGGGGGGGCAAACTCTGCTAGTAAAACTGGCAAATATTTTATGCATTTGGTTCATTTATGTTTAATTAGCCCTATAGGCAATCCAAAGAGACCAGCAGATGTTGTATTTGGATTGGATTCAGGAGAGTTAGGTGTTTTTGGACTGGATTCAGGGCAGTTAGGTATGAGATCCTCTCTCTAGAACTGACAAGCAGGGTCTGGCTAGGGTGCGCTGTTTTGCAGCTTGAAAGGGTGGGGAAAGGTGGAAGGAAGGGGGTAGGGGGGGAAATGACTGCTGCCTTTGCTATGTGGATGGAGAGTGGCAGGATTTTTATTGAGTGAATTGTGTTTTACCTGCCTATGGATTGTGTGCATTTCAGCAGGGGGATGGATGCAGGCTCCAAATACATGTGCTAGTGGCAGGAAAAAGTGGCCTTAGTTTTAGCAATGAATTCTATTCACAATGGGGCCGATATTCAGCCCACGGGAAGCTGGTCAGCTAAGTTCCACGGTTGGCGCTGAGCCCAGACATTCAATGCTGGGCTGTTTCCAGTGACCGGCATTGAATATCCAGGGTTTTTTTTGGTTGCTATAAACTTAACTGACTATGTTAATATTCAGTGCTGGCTGGTTACGTTTATAGTGGCCAAAGATAGGCCTGCTATTTTGGCCACCCAATTTGGCTGGATAAGTGCTGAATATTTACAGAAAGCTGGTTATATTGTGTGATATAACTGGTTAGCCACTATGCGCTGACTGCGAATATTCAGTGGGAAATAACTGGCTATCTCCCTCTTAATATTCATGGATAGCCGGTTAAGTGCTATTTAACTGCCCAGGAGCCATTCCGAGAGAGGACATTTCTCTGGTAAGTGAACACTATTTTGCTTTGTGCTTTGGGAACATAAAGATTGGGGTTTAAAGGAGGAATTGTAGGTTAGTGATAGGCAAAATCTCTCTATATAAAAGGCAACACCAACGTTCTATGAAGCCTCCAACCGGAAGTGTGAAGGGGGAGAGATATCCGGTTTCCCCATGAGTGTCTGCCCCGCCCTCGCTCTCTCTCTAACACAAACAGTGAAGGAAAATAGCAAAGCAGGAAATCAAATCGCTCTCTCTGTAACAATGAAGGACTCAGAGGGGGGAGGGGAGAGAGGGCAGGAACACACACACTCCCACATGCACACAGAAGAAAACCTTGCTAGCCCCCGTTTCATTTGCATCAGAAACGGGGCTTTTTTACTAGTAAAAATATAAAAAGCAAATTTTATCAACTAATCTCCATAGTCTTTTCCACTTAGTTTTAAAAACTTTGTACCACAGCTTTAACAGATAGAATCTAGCAGGCACTGCAGGATCTAGTTTAGTCTTCCCACCCACCCCTAGGACAACTCTTCATTTATAGTCAGTTATTGTAATTAGGGTAACAAGCAAGGAGTGCTCTTACAGAGTTTTAAATACATTTCATTACCATCTAAGAAGGAAACACTAAATAAATTAAACAATATACTATATAAACTAAAAGACACTTTTATATTAGGCTAATATCCTTAATACTGTAGCAAGTTTTAAATTATCGAAAAACTCAAAAACACTAAGATGGAGTCAGCAGTCCAGCAGCGAGAGGGGTGCTATCCAGTCTTTTGCATTGAGTGTCACATGTATGATTATCTCCCAGTTGGTGAGATGTCATATGTGTGTGCCTGATGCCAAGAGCTCCTAGCTCTCAGAGAACGTGTCCGTTCTCGTGAGACTAGAGTAGCAGACTTGGTGGAGCTGAGGGAGACAGAGAAGTACATAGAGGAGACCTACAGGGATGTTGTAGAGAAGTCCCACATCCAGTCTGGTAGCCCCTGTGCTACCTTGGAGGAGGGAGGTCTCCTAGAAGGAGAGCATCACCCTGGTGAAGTAGGAAGTACTCCTGTAGCAAGGACCTGCCCACCAAAATTACAGAGCATATTCAAAAGCATGGATTAATGAGACAAAGTCAACATGGATTTAGTGAAGGGAAATCTTGCCTCACCAATCTACTACATTTCTTTGAAGGGGTGAACAAATATGTGGTTTAAGGTGAGCCGGTTGATATTGTGTATCTGGATTTTCAGATGGCGTTTGACAAAGTACCTAATGAAAGACTCCAGAGGAAATTGGAGAGTCATGGGATAGGAGGTAGTGTTCTATTGTGGATTAAAAACTGGTTAAAAGATAGAAAACAGAGAGTAGGGTTAAATGGTCAGTATTCTCAATGGAGAGGGGTAGTTAGTGGGGTTCCCCAGGGGTCTGTGCTGGGACCGCTGCTTTTTAACATATTTATAAATGACCTAGAGATGGGAGTAACTAGTGAGGTAATTGAATTAGCTGATGACACAAAGTTATTAAAAGTCGTTAAATCGCGAGAGGATTGTGAAAAATTACAAGAGGACCTTACGAGACTGGGAGACTGGGCGTCTAAATGGCAGATGACGTTTAATGCGAGCAAGTGCAAAGTGATGCATGTGGGAAAGAGGAACCTGAATTATAGTTACGTCATGCAAGGTTCCATGTTAGGAGTTACAGACCAAGAAAGGGATCTAGGTGTTGTCGTTGATAATACGCTGAAACCTTCTGCTCAGTGTGCTGCTGCGGCTAAGAAAGCAAATAGAATTAGGAAAGGAATGGAAAACAAAAATGAGGATGTTATAATGCCTTTGTATTGCTCCATGGTGCGACTGCACCTGGAATATTGTGTTCAATTCTGGTCACCGCATCTCAAAAAAGATATAGTGGAATTAGAAAAGGTGCAGAGAAGGGCAACGAAAATGATAAAGGGGATGGGACGACTTTCCTATGAGGAAAGGCTAAAGTGGCTAGGGCTCTTCAGCTTGGAGAAAAGGCGGCTGAGGGGAGATATGATAGAGGTCTATAAAATAATGAGTGGAGTTCAACGGGTAGATGTGAAGTGTCTGTTTACGCTTTCCAAAAATACTAGGACTAGGGGGCATGCGATGAAGCTACAATGTAGTAAATTTAAAACAAATCGGAGAAAATGTTTCATCACTCAACGTGTAATTAAACTTTGAAATTTGTTGCCAGAGAATGTGGTAAAGGCAGTTAACTTAGTGGAGTTTAAAAAAGGTTTGGACGGCTTTCTAAAGGAAAAGTCCATAGACCATTATTAAATGGACTTGGGGAAAATCCACTATTTCTGGGATAAGCAGTATAAAATGTTTTGTACTTTTTTGGAATCTTGCCAGGTATTTGTGACCTGGATTGGCCACTGTTGGAAACAGGATGCTGGGCTTGATGGACCTTTGGTCTTTCCCAGTATGGCAGTACTTATGTACTTATGGACAGTTAAATAGTGCTGAATATCAGCCGTAATACGTTCTGATTGCTCTTTCACCATGTGTTCCATGTACTGTAGAGGTTGTGTGTGTGTGTGTGGGGGGGGGGGGGGGGGGGGGGGGCCTGCAGGGTGGGAGCATGAAACACATACACACATCCTGTTACTGCTCTCACTATCATAGTCACACACACATACGCTCGTGCACACTCCCTGCTCTTGCTACTCTCTGGATTATACCCATACACTTACCTTCCAACATACATGCACATTGCAGCAGAGGGCTGAGTGAAGTTAGGCATTAGAAAGAAATTTGTGAGCATCAGGGTAGTTACGAACAAGTTACTTATGGAGGTAGCAGAATCTCTATTATTGGTGGTTTTCAAAAGCTGGTTACAGAAGCCTCTTTCTGGGCTGGTTTAGGGTTCCACATTAGGAGTAACCGACTAGGAAAGGAATCTAGGCGTCATTGTTCATGATATGTTGAAACCCTCTGCTCAGTGTGCGGCAACCGCTAAGAAAGCAAATAGAATGTTAGGTATTATTAGGAAAGGAATGGAAAACAAAAATAAGGATGTTATAATGCCTTTGTATTGCTCCATGGTGCAACCTCACCTCGAATATTGTGTTCAATTCTGGTCACCGCATCTCAAAAAAGATATAGTGGAATTAGAAAAGGTACAGAGAAGGGTGACAAATGATAAAGGGGATGGGACGACATACCAAGTAAAATCAAACTCAAACACATCACCACCGTGGAAAGCAGCCTGCGGAGTACCTCAAGGATCACCTTTATCGCCAATACTCTTCAACATAATGATGATCCCACTGGGAAAGCCCTTATCCAATCAAGGCCTCAACCCATTCATCTATGCAGACAATGTTACAATCTACATTCCCTTCAGACACGATTTGACAGAAATAACCAATGAAATCAAGGTAGGCTTGAACATCATGGACTCATGGGCAAACTCATTCCAACTGAAACTGAACACTGAAAAAACACACTGCCTCATCCTTTCATCTCAACACAACAAATACAAACCCACAACCTTAAACACCCCAGAACACACCCTCCCTATCTCAGACAGCCTAAAAATACTCGGCGTCACAATCAACTGCAACCTTACTCTTGAGAGCCAAGTAAACTCCGAAAGAAAATGTTCTACTCAATGTGGAAACTTAAACGCGTAAAACTGTTCTTCCCGAGGGAAATATTTCGAAACCTAATACAATCAATGGTTCTAAGCCATGCAGATTACTGCAATGGAATCTATGCAGGATGTAAAGAACAACTCACAAAGAAACTTCAGACCGCCCAAAACACAGCAGCCAGGCTGATATTTGGTTAAACAATATTCGAAAGCGTCAAACCCTCCGAGAAAAGCTGCACTGGCTCCCAATCAAAGAACAGATCATCTTCAAAATCTGCACCCTGGTCCACAAAATCATCTACGGCGTTGTCCCAGGATACATGACAGACTTACCAACCAGAAACAGAACCAGGTCATCATGAAAATACCTAAACCTTCATTACCCAAATTGCAAAGGACTCAAATACAAAACAACCATATGCATCTAGCTTCTCCTATATAAGCACACAACTATGGAATGCACTCCCAAAAGCTGTGAAAACAATCCATGACCACCTAAACTTCAGGAAATCACTAAAAACCAACCTGTTCAAAAAGGCTTACCCTACCAATCCAACGTAAATCCCCACACCCAGCAACACAGCAAAACCAATGATCATACTGGACAATATACAACCTTCCCTCCCTTCGACCCTCATGGTGCCTGAAACACACCGACCTTATTCAACCACAATATAACCTTGTATTTGTTCTCTACCGGACTTGGCGAAGCCACATTGAGCCTGTAAATAGGTGGGAAAATGTGGGGTACAAATGTAACAAATAAATAAATAAATAAAAATCCCAATGAGGAGAGGCTAAAGCAGCTAGGGCTCTTCAGTTTGGAGAAAAGATGGCCAAGGGGAGATATGATAGAGGTCTATAAAATACTGAGTGGAGTGGAACGGGTAGACGTGAATCGCTTGTTTACTATTTCCAAAAATACTAGGACTAGGGGGCACGCAATGAAGCTAGATAGTAGTAAATTTAAAATGAATTGGAGAAAATATTTCTTCACTCAACGTGTAATTAAACTCTGAAAGTTGTTGCCAGATAATGTAGTAAAAGTGGTTAGTTTAGTGGGGTTTAAAAAAGGTTTGGCTGGCTTCCTAAAGGAAAAGTCCATAGACCATTATTAATATGGACTTGGGGAAAATCCACTGCTTATTTCTAGGATAAGCAGCATAAAATGTATTGTACTGTTTTGGGATCTTGCCAGGTACTTGTGACCTGGATTGGCAACTGTTGGAAACAGGATGCTGGGCTTGATGGACCTTTGGTCTGTCCCGGTATGGTAATACTTATGTACTTATGTAGATCTTATCTAGGGTGAGAGAATGGTCTAAATTCCCTCTTGAATTTCTTGTGAATCTGTTGGAGATGTCACTATGGGGGTCTTTACTAAACATTAGCATGTTATCTGCAACAGGATCCATAGGAATAAAATGAGTTCTGTGGCAGATAACATTTATTGATTTATTTATGTATTTTATCAGGATTTATTTACCTCCTTTTTGAAGAAATTCACCCAAGGTGGTATACAATGAGGGGCATAATCGAAAGGGGCACCCAAGTTTTCCTGAGGTCGTCCTCGCAGGATGTCCTGGTGAAGGGGCGGGGAAACCCGTATTATTGAAACAAGATGGGCGTCCATCTTTCGTTTCAATAATACGGTTGGGGACGCCCAAATCGCAAAACTTAGGTCGACCTTAGAGATGGTCATCCCCGATTTTCGGCCATAATGGAAACCGAGGACGCCCATCTCAGAAACAACCAAATCCAAGCCCTTTGGTCATGGGAGGAGCCAGCATTCATAGTGCACTGGTCCCCCTGACATGCCAAGACACCAACTGGGCACCCTAGGGGGCACTGCAGTGGATTTCAGAAATTGCTTCCAGGTACATAGCTCCCTTACCTTGTGTGCTGAGCCCCCCAACCCCCCCAAAAAATCCCACTACCCACAACTGTACACCACTACCATAGCCCTTACAGGTGAAGAGGGGGCACCTACATATGGGTACAGTGGGTTTTGAAGGGCTCACATTTACCACCACAAGTGTAACAGGTGGGGGGGGGGTCGGGCCTGGGTCCGCTTGCCTGAAGTGCACTGCACCCACTAAAACTGCTCCAGGGACCTGCATACTGCTGTCATGGATCTGGGTATGATATTTGAGGATGGCATAGAGGCTGGCAAAAATATTAAAAAAAAATTTTTTTGAGGGTGGGAGGGGGTTAGTGACCACTGGGGGAGTAAGGGGAGGTCATCCCTGATTCCCTCCGGTGGTCATCTGGTCATTTATGGCACATTTTTGTGGCTTAGTCGTAAGAAAAAAGGACCAGGTAAAGTCATCCAAGTGTTCGTCAGGGACGCCCTTCTTTATTCCATTATCGGTCAAGGACGCCCATGTGTTAGGCATGCCCCAGTCCCGCCTTCGCTACACTTCCAACATGCCCCCGGCAGTGGCATTCCTAGTGGGGCTGACACCCGGGGCGGATCGCCGATGCGCCCCGCCCCCTGGGTGCAGCACCCCGCCCCCAGTGCAGCGCGAACCCCCTGGCGAAAGGACACCCCCACCCTGGTGAAAGAACCCCCCCCCTGGGTGCATGCCGCTGGGGGAGTGCCACACGCCGGTCAGCCTCATTCGTTTCCATGCTCCCTCTGCCCCGGAACAGGTTACTTCCTGTTCCGGGGCAGAGGGAGCATGGAAACGAACGAAGCTGATGGCGCGCGGTACCCCCCCAGCGGTGTGAACCCGGGGTGGACCGCCCCCACCGCCCCCGGGAACTTTGGTTGTCCCTGCGATGGAAGGCAGTTGAGGACGCCCAAATCGGCATAATCGAAAGCCGATTTGGGCGACCCTGTGAGAAGGACGCCTATCTTGCGATTTGTGTCGAAAGATGGGCGCCCTTCTCTTTCGAAAATAAGCCTGAATATGTACCAATCTTTAGTAAAAGACCCCTTATATAAGAAAATATTTTTTTCTCTTTTCCAGGACTGGATTTTCTTGACAAGGTTCTGTTTCCTCTCTGATTATGGACGACTTGATTTCCGATTCAGATATCCTGAGGTAGGTGTAGCTCTCGGAATCCAAATTCCACAGAAAGCAAGCTACATCTGTTATCTAATAGGATTTCTTGACCTACAGGAGCTCCAGATCTGAATGAAGGAGATAGATATCTAAGGATTTCCTTACAGTCACCCCAGCTCTTTGCTGATGTCCTCTCTTAAGCTGTCCCTCGTGCAATGAGTTTTTGCTGTTCTCTGTAACACCCCTTTTCTTTCTCTTCCCACAGGCAAAGTGCTGTCAGAACATTCTGCTTTATTTTGATGACCCCTCCCAGTGGCCTGCAGTCTACAAGAAGGGCAGTAAGGTGTGTTGTGGGAAGGGGAGAGTTTCCTAAGATAGGTCAAGTATTGCTCTATCTCTTCTTCAGTCTGAGTGCATAATTAGTGTTTTCCCTGCCCCTTTGTATTGGATTCATGCCCCAAGATAAATTATAGTCTTTCCTATGAGGAAAAGCTATGCATCCCTAAAAAAACCATAACTCCACATGCCAAGAGAAATAAAGACCCTCCCAAGTACTGCCTAAGGTCCTACATCCACGAATGATAGACTGAAGAGCATGTTATGGCATTCTGAGACTCTTCTGTCTGCCCTCCATCACAGGACTGTCTGATGAAAGAATCAGTGATTCGACCTGAGAATAATCAAGTAATCAACCTCACTACCCAGTATGCATGGTCTGGCTGTCAGGTAAGTAGGCCTCATTTCACATTTATCAACATCTATGTGCTGACATTTCTGCCTCTATCTGTCTCACACTCATCCCCTTTTCTTGTATTCTCTCCCTCCATCTTTTGTACACTTTCCTCCATATCTCACTTTCTCCCTCTTTTCTTTCTCTTCCCCTTCCATCTTTTGCAGACTTTTTTCTGTGTCTCACTCATACCTCTCTTTTCTTTTCTCTGTCTTCCTCTATCTTTTGCACACCTCTCTCCATGTGTTCTCAGACTCTTCTGTCTCTTTTATCTGTTCTTATTTTTTACAGGTGTTATCAGAGGGAGATATTCGTTACCTGACCTGCAGCAGTGGAAGGAGCTTCCGGTCTGTCCGAGAGCGCTGGTGGTACATTGCCCTAAGTAAATGTGGGGTGAGTCTCTCTTTCTTGAGCTCTTCATTCTCTCAATCGGGGCTGTCTGCTCCTTGGAACATAGCACAGGTGCCTGAAATTTGTGGGTTCTGGGGATCAGTGCTGTTGCATCATATAGGATATAACTCTTTTGAATGGGATCTTTGGATTTTGTCGTTCAGGGGGATGGATTGGAGCTGGAGTATGAGATGGTCTTGACCAATGGGAAATCCTTTTGGACTCGGCACTTTTCAGCTGATGAGTTTGGTGAGTTCTTATTCACAAGTGGCTTTGTGTGGTACAGGTAGGATATCTTTGTCCTCTGTATCATTCGGCCTCCCTCCCTTTCTCTCTCTCTCTGTCTCTCTCTCTTTATTATCATTATCAGATGCTATCTTCTGTCCAAAGCTAAATACTTCTAGTGCATCAGTTCTGTCTAAGCTCAGCTTTACTTTTTGTCTTCTCCCATGTTTCCAGTTCTTGACCATTTTTTAATATCATCATTCAAGGTTACTCTCTGCTTTCTTCTCTTTTGCCCTTACTCATGCCTTCCAGTACTAGATTAATTAATTTGTTACCAGTCTCTGAGTGCAAGGAAAACAAAGGGATGGGTAGATCTAGCAATACCAAAGTCTGATGTTGTAACAAGCTATGGTGTAATGAACTCCATGAAAATGACTCAACTCATCATGAAGAGAGTGTAATCCGCAGAATGGCTGCGCTCAGCTTTGTCGCGCCCCGTACCTGCGCCGCCATGCCCGCTGGGATGCCTCGCTCCGCGAGCAGGGGAGAGCGGGGTATCGCTGGCTGTGGGCGGCGTGGGCGGGGAGTTGTGCCAGCCTCCTGGGCTATGCCGGTTCGCCGCTTCAGCGCAATAGCGGCCGGCGATCGTCGCCGCTGCCAAGATGGCCGGCGCTCTCACTAGACAGTCTCTTCCGGGTGCGGGACCTGGGAGCAGAGGGAACGCCCCTTCGGGGCCCAGATTGGCTGGTCGCGGTTGGACTCCGCCTCCTCTCTAGGATCAGCCTATCCAGAGCCCCGGGGCTGGGTGTGGGCTCCTCCTTTCGAACAGCTGATGAGGGTTCTCCAGATGGAGGGGGTTATTTAAGGGCAGACGCTGGCAGAGTTCTTTGCTTCGGCTTCTGCTTGCGGATCCCTGAGTTCTGTGTTTTGGATTGCCTTCCGTTTGCCTTTGAACTACTCTTTGAACCTGGACTTTGCTTTTGCCTGCCGCCTGCCTTTGAACCTCTGATTGAACCTGGACTTTGCTTTTGCCTGCAGCCTGCCTTTGAACCTCTGATTGAACCTGGACTTTGCTTTTGCCTGCCGCCTGCCTTTGAACCTCTGATTGGACCTGGGCTTTGCTTTTTGCCTGCCGCCTGCCTTTGAACCTCTGATTGAACCTGGACTTTGCTTTTGCCTGCAGCCTGCCTTTGAACCTCTGATTGAACCTGGACTTTGCTTTTGCCTGCCGCCTGCCTTTGAACCTCTGATTGAACCTGGACTTTGCTTTTGCCTGCCGCCTGCCTTTGAACCTCTGATTGAACCTGGACTTTGCTTTTGCCTGCCGCCTGCCTTTGAACCTCTGATTGAACCTGGACTTTGCTTTTGCCTGCAGCCTGCCTTTGAACCTCTGATTGAACCTGGACTTTGCTTTTGCCTGCAGCCTGCCTTTGAACCTCTGATTGAACCTGGACTTTGCTTTTGCCTGCAGCCTGCCTTTGAACCTCTGATTGAACCTGGACTTTGCTTTTGCCTGCAGCCTGCCTTTGAACCTCTGATTGAACCTGGACTTTGCTTTTGCCTGCCGCCTGCCTTTGAACCTCTGATTGAACCTGGACTTTGCTGTACCCTGCCACCTGTCTTGAACCACCGTCCGGGTCTGGACCTTGTCTTTGGTCCTCTGGCTGCCTAGCCTGCTCTTCTTTGGAGACCTCTGTCCTGACTCTCCAGGTAAGATCAGAACTGTCTGGCTGCCAGACGTTGTTTGGCCCAAGGGCTCACTTTTCGTGACAGAGGCGTGACAGAAAGCCGAAGCCATGAGCTCGCCAGATAAGCCTGATCTAACTGACTTGGCCCAAGCTCTCCAACAGCAACAGGCCCAGCTCAACAGATTGTCTGGAGTACTGCAGGATGTGTGTTCCCAGATGTCAGCGCAGCGAGCACCAGCTCCTGGGGCAAGTAGGACATCCCCACCTCAGCCTGCCTTTCGTTTGCCGGAACCTCCCCGGTTCGACGGCACACCCTCCGCATGCCGCGGATTCTTGAACCAATGTCAGATGCTCTTTGACATGCAACCTGCTTCTTTTCCTACGGACAAACAGAAGATTACCTACATTATTTCATTACTCTCCAGTTCAGCTCTGGCATGGGCTTCACCTCTCTGGGAGCAACAGGATCCTCTCCTTTCGGAACTGGGAGAATTCCTGCGTCGGTTCCGCATGGTCTTCGATGTTCCAGGACGTCCCTCCTCTGCTGCAGGAGAACTACTACGGATCCAGCAAGGAAGCAGTACGGTTGCAGCCTATGCTATCCGATTCCGTACGCTGGCGGCAGAACTCAAATGGAATCAAGAGGCTCTTACGGCCATTTTCTGGCAAGGCTTGAGTGGGCGCATTAAGGACGAGTTAGCCGGCCGTGAAATCCCTAGTACTTTGGACGCTCTAATCTCCCTAAGTACTCGGATTGATGTCCGCTTCCAGGAACGAGCACGAGAACAAGTTGCCTCACGTCCATCGCGCAGGTTTTCCCCTCAAAGACCACGAACGGTCTCTCCCCAGGAGGCTGCGGTTCCGACTGGGGAGGGATCAGAGGTACCCATGGTGATTGGCAGGCACCGACTGACAGCTGTGGAACGGACCCACCGGAGGGAGAATAAACTATGTATGTACTGCGGGAAACCTGGCCATTTTGTGAAAAGGTGTCCCAACAAACCGGGAAATGCTTAGACCCTAGCCTTGTGAAGGGGGTGGTTTTGGGTCGTTCAGGAACCCTTCCGGATAACTTAATGACTGTACCTATTATCTTACGTTGGCAAGAATACAGGATAAATACCCTCGCCTTGCTGGATTCAGGAGCAGGAGGCAACTTTATTGATGCTAGGCTACTTCAGGGCCTAGGGAGGCCAGTTATTTCCTGTAAACCAGCTCTTCAAGTCACGTCCATTCATGGCTCTACACTACCACAGCCTATCACTCATCTCACTCTTCCGCTTCGGATGCAAGTGGGCCTTCTTCATCATGAGGAGATACAATTTCTTATTTTACCTCAGGCCATCCATCCGGTAATTCTAGGTATGCCCTGGCTGCGGCTGCACGCGCCTTACATAGACTGGCCTTCGGGAGAGATCAGCCAATGGAGTGGTCATTGTTTTGAAACTTGTCTTACACCAGTGCACCCTCTTCCCATTAATGTGCCAGCGCTACCTGGAACCCTCCACCCCTGTGATGCTCATCTTCCGAAGGAGTACGAGGACTTTGCTGATGTTTTTGATGTCCGGGAGGCGGATTCCCTCCCACCCCATCGCCCGTTCGATTGTCCCATTGATTTGTTGCCCGGCACCATGCCTCCTCGAGGGCGATTATATGCTTTATCCCGGGATGAATCTGCCGCCATGCGGGACTACATTCAGGATAATCTTCGTAAAGGATTCATCCGGCCATCTTCTTCTCCTGCCGGGGCGGGGTTCTTTTTTGTCTCTAAAAAGGATGGGTCCTTGCGGCCCTGCATTGACTATCGAGGGCTTAACAACATCACAGTCAAGAACCGGTACCCCCTGCCGCTTATCCCGGAGCTTTTTGATCGACTCCAGGGGGCTGTTATTTTTACTAAGCTGGATCTGCGAGGGGCCTACAACTTAATTCGTATCCGTCAGGGGGACGAGTGGAAAACTGCGTTTAACACTCACGACGGTCATTTTGAGTATCGGGTCATGCCTTTTGGACTTTGTAATGCTCCGGCTGTATTTCAGGATTTCATCAACTTCATTTTCCGGGACCTTCTGTATTCTTCAGTCATTGTTTACTTGGACGATATTTTGATCTTCTCTGCTTCGCCCCTGGACCATCCCGGGCATGTCTGCACTGTGCTTCAACGACTCCGGGATCATCGACTGTTTGCCAAGTTGGAGAAGTGTGCATTTCATCAAGCCACTATTCCTTTTTTGGGACATATTATCTCTGCCGTTGGATTACAAATGGATCCTGCTAAACTGCAGGCTATCCGGGACTGGCCTCTCCCCCAGAGTCTCCGAGCCTTACAGCGTTTTCTGGGCTTTGCTAATTACTACAGACAATTCATTCCCCATTATTCGCTCCTCACAGCTCCGTTGACAGGCCTTACTCGGAAGGGGGCAGATGTTCGGCATTGGTCTCCTGCTGCCCTGGAGGCTTTTTCTGCCTTGAAGACGGCTTTCTTGTCT
Source organism: Microcaecilia unicolor (assembly GCF_901765095.1). Lineage (NCBI taxonomy): Eukaryota > Metazoa > Chordata > Amphibia > Gymnophiona > Siphonopidae > Microcaecilia > Microcaecilia unicolor. The sequence continues at coordinate 69,351,706 of NC_044038.1, read as the reverse complement.
GCATCTGTGCTCCGTAGTCCCGATGTCAGGAAGCCTTTCATCGTGGAGGTCGATGCCTCTGCCTTGGGGGTGGGGGCAGTGCTATCCCAGACAACTTCTTCTGGTAAGAAACATCCTTGTTTTTTTTTTTTTCTAGGAAGTTTTCGCCAGCTGAACGTAATTATACCATCGGGGACAGAGAGCTGCTAGCTCTGAAGCTCGCCTTTCAGGAATGGCGCTACCTACTGGAGGGTGCTGCTCATCCCATAACAGTCATTACTGATCACAAAAATTTGCTTTATTTACAAGATGCCAAACGCTTGAATCCCCGGCAGGCCCGTTGGTCACTATTTTTTGCTCGTTTTTCCTTTCATTTGGTGTTTCGTCCCGCTGAAAAAAATATACAGGCCGACGCCCTCTCCCGCGCTTTTGATGTACCTGAGGAGCCTGAGGAGCCCTATCCTATGCTCAATCCTGCGTGCCTTTCCCCTATGGTGGGGGCACCCGCCTGTCTCAAGACTCCTGTTCCTGCTCGATCTCGTCGCAAGGTCCTTCAGTGGGGTCATTCTGCTGCATTTTCGGGACATTTTGGGTTCCGTAAGACCTATCATCTTATTTCTCGTTATTTTTGGTGGCCCCACATGGCCCAGGAGATTCGGCAGTTTGTCTCTACCTGTCCTACCTGTGCCCGTACCAAGTCCTTGCCAGGGAAGCCGTGGGGGCTTCTTCAACCATTACCGGTACCCCATCTACCGTGGCAGGAGGTCTCGATGGATTTTATAACTGATCTCCCCTGTTCCAAGGGCAACACGATCATCTGGGTGGTGGTGGATCGTTTTTCTCGCATGGCTCACTTCGTCCCCATGCGGTCCCTGCCATCCGCGAAGGCTCTGGCGTCACAATTTATCCAGCACATTTTTCGGCTACATGGACTGCCGCATCGTATCATCAGTGATAGAGGGTCGCAATTCACCTCTAAATTTTGGAGATCGTTATGCTCCGCCTTTGGGGTTACCACGCATTTCTCTTCAGCTTACCATCCTCAGACCAACGGCATGGCTGAACGTACTAACCAGACCCTTAAAGCTTTTCTTCGGGCCTTCACTAATGCTCGTCAAGATGATTGGACTGATCTCCTGGCCTGGGCTGAATTTGCATACAACAATAGTTTCCACTCTGCTTCCCGGACGTCACCCTTCTTCACTGTTTTTGGACGCCATCCACGTCTTCCGCCTCCAATTCCTTTGACTACAGCTCCTCCACTGATCCAGTCTACTCTCTCCACCATTCATGCAACTTGGAGGGCAGTCCGTCAGCAGTTGGGAAGGGCGGCTGCCCGGTACAAGCAAGGTGCTGATCGGCGTCGCTGTGCCGCTCCCGTATTCCAGCCGGGACAAAGAGTGTGGCTCAGCACCAAGTACCTCAAGCTTCGTCTGCCCTCCCTTAAGTTTGCTCCTCGCTTCATCGGGCCATTTTCTGTGACATCTAGAGTGGGGACAGTGGTCTATCGCCTTCACTTACCTGGTAATCTGCGCATTCACAATGCTTTTCATGTGTCTCTGCTTAAACCTTTTAGGACTTCTCACTGGCATCCTGCTCCGAAGAAGATTCTGGTTCCAGATTCTGATCCTGATCCAGAGTTCGAGGTGAAAGAGATTCTTGACTCTAAATTCCAGCGGGGTCGATTGTTTTACTTGATCTCATGGAAGAACTTTGGTCCTGAGGATAACTCCTAGGAGCCAGTTGCTAATATCCTTGCTCCTGATTTGTTGCACGAGTTCCACTCTCGTTACCCTACTAAACCTGGACCTAGACGGAGAGGGGGGGCTTACGGGGGGGGGTACTGTCGCGCCCCGTACCTGCGCCGCCATGCCCGCTGGGATGCCTCGCTCCGCGAGCAGGGGAGAGCGGGGTATCGCTGGCTGTGGGCGGCGTGGGCGGGGAGTTGTGCCAGCCTCCTGGGCTATGCCGGTTCGCCGCTTCAGCGCAATAGCGGCCGGCGATCGTCGCCGCTGCCAAGATGGCCGGCGCTCTCACTAGACAGTCTCTTCCGGGTGCGGGACCTGGGAGCAGAGGGAACGCCCCTTCGGGGCCCGGATTGGCTGGTCGCGGTTGGACTCCGCCTCCTCTCTAGGATCAGCCTATCCAGAGCCCCGGGGCTGGGTGTGGGCTCCTCCTTTCGAACAGCTGATGAGGGTTCTCCAGATGGAGGGGGTTATTTAAGGGCAGACGCTGGCAGAGTTCTTTGCTTCGGCTTCTGCTTGCGGATCCCTGAGTTCTGTGTTTTGGATTGCCTTCCGTTTGCCTTTGAACTACTCTTTGAACCTGGACTTTGCTTTTGCCTGCCGCCTGCCTTTGAACCTCTGATTGAACCTGGACTTTGCTTTTGCCTGCAGCCTGCCTTTGAACCTCTGATTGAACCTGGACTTTGCTTTTGCCTGCAGCCTGCCTTTGAACCTCTGATTGAACCTGGACTTTGCTTTTGCCTGCCGCCTGCCTTTGAACCTCTGATTGAACCTGGACTTTGCTTTTGCCTGCAGCCTGCCTTTGAACCTCTGATTGAACCTGGACTTTGCTTTTGCCTGCCGCCTACCTTTGAACCTCTGATTGAACCTGGACTTTGCTTTTGCCTGCCGCCTGCCTTTGAACCTCTGATTGAACCTGGACTTTGCTTTTGCCTGCCGCCTGCCTTTGAACCTCTGATTGAACCAGGACTTTGCTTTTGCCTGCAGCCTGCCTTTGAACCTCTGATTGAACCTGGACTTTGCTTTTGCCTGCAGCCTGCCTTTGAACCTCTGATTGAACCTGGACTTTGCTTTTGCCTGCAGCCTGCCTTTGAACCTCTGATTGAACCTGGACTTTGCTTTTGCCTGCCGCCTGCCTTTGAACCTCTGATTGAACCTGGACTTTGCTGTACCCTGCCACCTGTCTTGAACCACCGTCCGGGTCTGGACCTTGTCTTTGGTCCTCTGGCTGCCTAGCCTGCTCTTCTTTGGAGACCTCTGTCCTGACTCTCCAGGTAAGATCAGAACTGTCTGGCTGCCAGACGTTGTTTGGCCCAAGGGCTCACTTTTCGGACAGAGGCGTGACAGCTTGCAGAGGTCCTGATGTCCTCCTGCATTGTCCCTCAGAGTGAACTAATAAATAGAGTTCAAAACCTTGCAGCAGCAAAGTCACCAATCAATAAATAATCACAGTGTTAATCCCAAAAGGGTTTTACTCTCCCCAAGCTCCCTGTTTCCCCAGAGAGTGGTCCTAACATATAGCTCATGACATCCTTCATGATTATGCAAATGAGGTACGAGGTAACAGATCTATGCTTTTCAGTTCTCTGCACAGTCCACAGTTATTCTGAACAGTGCTTGACCATAACCACTCACTAGGTCCTTCTTTAAAGGAATAATATTGATGTCAGTTCCTTTTATAAAGTCCTCAAAATCTACTCCTCTTCCTGTATTATAATCCACCCACCACAACTGTCAAAGTACTAGTGGAATTAACAGAGAGTTTATTTTAATCTGTCCTATAGTTCTTTTCTTTATATCGACATACCTTGAAGTCTCTGATTTCATGTTTGTATAATCCATATTCACAATCTCATACTCCGTTCCTTTAGTTTGGTTCTCGGGTCTCCTATTTCCATAGTTAACTTAAATTGGGGTGGCCCTTAGATAGTTTATGACTCCTTCCCCTTCCAGTTCTAGCCCAGCCTGGGATTTCTTTCCTTCCTTGGGTTCCAGCTTTGTCAAGGGAACTAGTTTCCTTCCAGGGAAGACTCTCTACACTAGGATATGGAGTCTGGGGCATGACACTATCTTCTTGGTTACTACAGTGTTATAAAAGACACATGAAACCCAACATAGCCACATTTCGACAACTGCCTGCATCAGAGGTGTTTGAAACCTGTCCTCAAAAACATGTGCCCAAGGTACAACACTTTTCCAAACCAACATTCATAACTGTTTTAGTGAATGAAATTCACCCAAATGTACATGCCACATTGGATTTTATGTGCGTTTTATGAACATCAGTAAAGTCTGGTATTGTTGTAGTGCAGGTGATCTGCCCAGCCCTTTGTTCTTCTTGCACCCATGGTGTTTTTCAAGCCTCTTTGGTAATGAGTAATGACCAGCAAACTCCATCTTCCTTTTGACAAGGTCTTCTACCAGCATTCTTCTGTTTGCCACATCACATGCACTCTCTTAATCTCTCTTTTTGTTGTCTTCACTTTCTACTTTCTTTCTGTCTTTTCCCTTGCTGTCCTCTTTCTCCTTACACTGTACCTCCCTCAAGGAGCTGCTGAATGGGAGGACAGAATCAGATTTGCAAGGAAAGCTAATTCATGTTTGTTTCTCCTTCAGGAATCCTGGAGACAGACATAACATTTATGCTCATCTTTATTTTCATCCTCATTCTCTCCTGTTACTTTGGTTGTGAGTATCAAACAAATATAAAGAAATTTGACATGCGTGCTGAGATAAATGGCTTAACTGTGCCCCAGGATTGTACTGAGATACAGTTGTGCCCTGAGTGACTTGACCACTGGTGTCCACCCTGCCCCACTTTGCCACCACCAATGAGAGGAGATATGGGCTGAAAGCAGTTTTACGCCCTCCATATTTGTGCCCTGTGTGGTTGTGCCACTCGCACAACACTTCATACAGTGCTACTGTGCACAATGGTGCTATTGGCTGTGTTTTTAAACATTTATTTGTGTGCACTGCTGACTATAACACTTAGATTTACCCCTGAAATGTAAACACTGCAGTCAGCATCAGATTTATGCACTGGCTGTGGTGTTTAAATCTATACCTCTATTCAGCTCCGGCCTATGCCCAGATATCTGTGCTGAATATCTGGATATAGACCGACTGTCCGGTGTCTTCCAGGTACTGCTGATATTCAGTGCTAATTGGCTAAGTTAAGACAATTTGTTTACTATCCTAACTTATCCAGATAGTTACACCTGTACCAGTGCTACATATCAGTGGTACCTGGATAAATTCTGGCTCTTCCTGGACTCCATCTCTGGCCTACCCTAGAATTACCCAGATAGTGCCAGGGTGGTCAGAGAAGATTTTCAGCAGCAGCATCTGGATCATGCCGCTGAAAATCGAGGTTTGGTCTTGGTGAGTAGCTCCTACTTGGATAAGTACTGATGAATATTGGGTCTTTAGATTTAGTTTTCTCACTTGTCTTTTCCAAATTCAGGCTAAAGGTGTGTTACATATTCAGGAGCATGAGTTATTTCCATGTTCAAATTGATTCACAATCTAGGTCGTTAAAATGAGCAGCAAGCGATTGCTACAGCTGAAAACCTTTGACTGCTGAGGCCTTTTTCCTCCATATAAAAATAAAAATCTATATGCAATTGAACAGGATAGAATATAAGATTTATGGTAGGATAAAGCATTCACTTTTCCATATTTGAAGCTAGATTCTATATATGATGCCTGAAAACTCTGCGAAGAATAAATTTCCACCTAAGCATACTCTATAACCAGTGCCTAGATTTAGGCACGGTATATAGAATATGCTTAGCTGATATCCCAGCGCCTAGAACTACACGCATCCATTTACACCAAGGGAAACGTGGTGTAAATACCGGCAGTTAGATTTAGGTGTAGAGGGCCATATTCTACAACAGTATGTGAAAGCCATACTAGACAAAATTGCTTCATTTACCACTAAAAAGGTCAAGATATCCAGAAATTCGCCATGGTTTACAGAGGAACTATCCATCCTAAAAAAGGGATGTCGACAACTTGAAAAGCAATGGAGAAAGAACAAAGATACTACTGATAAATCCAAATGGAAGTCAGCCTTCCGACGCTGATGATCTTGACAACAAAAAACTTTTCTTCTTAGTGAAAACACTAGCTTCCACTTAGAATGAACATTCACAGAAAACATGTCCCACCACTCAAGACCTAGCTGATCATTTCGCCAACAAGTTCCTGCAAATTAGGTCCAAACTATCTAAAGCTACATCAACAGAGGAAAACAGTACAACCCGTAGCTCAGCCTTAATCGACGGAGATCCTACAATCCAAGGACTCAAAACTGACCAAAACTGGGAATCTTTTCAACCACTAACAGTTGAGGATGTAAGATCAATGCTGCTGAAATGCTCCCAAGCCAACGGCTCCCTGGATCAATGCCCAAAAACCCTATTCAAATGCATCCCTATGGAAGCAGTAAACTGGTTACTCGATAATCTCAATGAGCTGTTAAAAACTGGCTCTCTTCCTCCTGATATGGGCAGAATTGTTCTCACTCCACTACTGATCTGGGCTAGACAGTTGGAAGTGGTTGGACCAGGGTACTGGCTTCCATTTGACTGAACTGATCAAGCCATTAGGATAGGAAGTCATGAAGTCTAACATATGGCCTTTTTCATGAGTTGCACCCTCTGAGAATGAAGTTAGTTCGCAGTCCTTCAGGAATGATTTGAAGTTGTAGACATCGGTGTCTGCATCATTTTCCAAGTGTAGGTTTAAGTCTCCCAGGAAAGTAATCCTTGAAAATTGTACATGGCAGAGGATGTAATCTCTTCAAGTAGAGGTTCTGCCTTGGACCAAGCTCCCAGAGGACGGTAAATGAGGAGTAGGGCGATTTGATTTGCCTCTTTTGAATCATCACTGAATTTTCACAGCATGTATTCCAGTTCAGGGAAAACACCAGAACTAACTAAAGACATGTGGAAAAACATTCTTAAGAGCAAGTCCGCTTCCTTCTTTATCCTGCCTTGGAGAATGAAAAATACCATAACCGGGTGGATAGATGTGGGGCAATGTTGGACTATCAACTTCTGTGAGCCATGTTTCTGAGATAAACAGAAAGCCCAGATCTGAAAATTCTAGAAGATCCCTGAGTAAGAGAGCCTTGTTTCCCACAGATCTGGCATTGATATAAATGGCGGAGACAGGAGTGAGTTGTTCCAAAGGGGAGAATTGTTTGGATAATTGCAAAAGGTAGTGAGGTCTTTTAGGCCGTTGAAAGCCATTTGGTTCTGGTCTGTAACCATAGAAGTGTTCTGATGGTATATATTGGCATTGTCTAGAGATATCTGACATTACAATTAGGGTGTCTCTTAGTACAGGGTTTTCTAGACAGGTTATAGATTATGGGGATAGGATTAGGCACTAAGTTATCTGGTAGGTTGCTGTCCAACTTGCTCAAAAGGGCTAAGCAAATCCATGTGAGCCACTTCATGATGATAGATTTTGGAACTCGTTTAAGTCAATCGGGTTTGCTGCTCTTTATCAGTCCTAAATGTGCACTGTTAAAGACTCCAGAACGGAGACCTCCTTGAAGGTAGATGCCACCGATGATGAGGAGAGGTCATGGTGCCTAATGTACTCATAAGGTGGGGAGGTGTGGATGTGCTGATGTGGCATAATTAAGTAGGGTTTCTCATTTAACCTTCCATTATTCCATAGTTTGTTGTGCAGCAGTAGGGGGAGTTTAGATCAGGCGAGAGGCCACAGTGTAGCTCTCATGTTATAGAGCTGTTAATTTCCATTATTTGCTGTTTGAGGTATGAGCTAAGCAGGATAGGTATTTGTAAGACAATGGAGAGAATTGACCATATGCACTCCTTGGGTTTCTCTATCAGGCTGCCATTATTCCATGGTCAGTCGTGCAGCTTTGAAGGTAGAGTTTAGGGTAGATGGCAGGCTACCATGTAGCTCTCATGGTTACAAAACCAGATAATTTTCATTCAAATTGCAGGATTGGAATTAATACAGGCAATGGGGGGGGGGGGGGGGAGGGAGGTGGTGATCTGAGCAGTTCAGGTATTTGTAAGACAAAAGGGCGTCATTGACCTTAAGCACATCTTTGAATGTAGCCAGGGGAAATGCTAATACAGTACTGTTTTTAATTCTCCACAAAACTTGGGTCTTATTTTTATTCAGCACAAAATGTTGAGTCAATTTACTGTTTAACTCTTTTTCTAAATTCACTTAAACAGTCTCATTTAAGTCAGAAATATTGTTTTTATTGGTTAGGAATTCACTGCATGTAGACTTGTATCATTGTCTTTCGGAGCAGTTAACAATGGAGTGTTAATTAGGTAGACAGTGCTTGCTGAGGGTCTGAGACCCTTTGAAGTTTCAGCTTCCTAGGAAGCTGAACTCTGTTGTTGTTACAATAAAGATTCTTTCTTGGAAGGAGAAATGAAGTCAGTTAGCTAATTCTACCTATATTTTGTACTTTTAAAACTTGAAGCAAGGTAATTTGGTTTTTAAAGTCCAGTATCTAATATTTAACAGGCACTTCTGTTCATTAGAGTCATGCATCAGATAGCTGTATTTCACTCCTGTGAAATTATTTGGAAGTTTTAAAGCCGAGGAAGCTTCAGCAAGATATCAGAGATTTAGAGATAATATAAGTTATAGAGATGAACTTTAACTCACAATCTTGGGTTCTGTTGATAAATTACTGCTTGATGTTCCTTATTTTCATCATATTAGACTAACAGAATATCGCTCTTCTATATTTTATATTGAGGGAGCAAAACAAACAAAATGGAATTCTTTACTTTTTAGTCTATGTAGTATCACTTTGCTTCTTCAATTTCATAAACATTTAAAAGCTTATCTTTTTACACAAGCTTTTGCTGCTATTGATAAGACTCTCTTTATATTCCTATGGACATCTTATCATTTAGCATGTGCTAATTGTTAGCGCACGCCATAGGTGCCGACGCCTTGGGTGCTCGAGCACCCCCAATATTTTAACCCACCCACCCCCTTCTCCCTCAACAGTCCTCCGTCCTCGCCTTCCTGCCGCCCAGAATTTAAAACTCATCTTACCTTGGTCCTGGCAGCAGTGAAAGGTGAGCAGGCTCGGTTTCAGCCTTCTGTTCTCTCTCAGCTCTGGTCCCGTCCTCATTTCCTGTTTCCACGAGGGCAGGACCAGAGCTGAGAGAGAACAGAAGGCTGAAGCCAAGCCTGCTCGCCTTTCACTGCTGCCGGGACCGAGCAAGGTAAGATGAGTTTTAAATTCTGGGCGGCAAGAATGCGAGGACGGAGGCCTGTTGTGGGAGAAGAGGTCTGGCTGGGGTTGGGACTGACACTCGGAGGAGAGGGGGGCCTGGAACTCGGAGGAGAGGGGGGGCCTGGAACTTGGAGGAGGGAGTGCCTGGAACTCGGAGGAGAAGGGGGGCTGAAAAGGGGCAGGTGGTGTTTGGGGCGAGTTACTAGACATGGAGGGGAGGGGAGAGAGGAGAAATCACTGGACATGGAAGAGAGGGCAGGGGAGAGATGAGACTTGTTGGACATGGATGGAGGGAAGGAGGGAGGGAGGGGAGGGCAGGGGAGAGAGGAGAATTCACTGGATATGGATGAGAGGGGAGGGTAGGGGAGAGAGGAGAATTGCTGGATATTAATGGAGGAGAGGGCAGGGGAGAGAGGAGAATTGCTGGATATGAATGGAGGAGAGGGTAGGGGAGAGACGAGAATTGCTGGATATGAATGAAGGGGGGGGGAGAGGAGGAGGGAGAGAGGGGGAGGAGGAGGGGGGAATGCACCACCTGTAAAAAAAAAAAATTTTCAGCACCCCCAATCATTTTGAAAAGCTGGCTCCTATGGCACACGCTAAATCTGTTAGTGCACCTTAGTAAAAGAACCCCTTAGAGATATGACTAATGAGATGCTGATGTGAGCTCTTTTATCACTGTTTTTTTTTAGCTGATTGGAGTTCATTTTGTTTGTTTTATATGTCTTGATTACATATGTGATGTTGTGATCTGCTTAGAGATAGTGCAGAATATACATTTTTAAAATAAACAAATAATTATGATAGCTTAATGAAGTAGGTGATACTGGCTGAGGGTTTATTTGTGCATAGAAGACCCCTGGACTTTTTCTTGCAGTGTCTTTTATTGCTAATTTAAAGTTGGGAGAGAGGCTGTGATGTGATGCTGGGTATTTGGACTTTAGGCTTGTGCCTGGTTTGCCTATGCTTTAATTTGGCCATTTGTATTATGGTGGGTGTCAGTGCCTGTGTGGCTGTGACTTTGTTGTTTGGATCACAAGGTGTCTCCACTCTCTGTGGCTATGTGACACTGCTAACTGTACTACTGTGGGTGTCTGTACCTCTATGGTTATGACTCTACTGTCTGTATCTCTTTGTGTGTGTGTACCCATGTGAGAATGTGCTGGGCGTATTCCTGAAGCTGATGGTGACTCCTGTAGTGCAGGCAGATCTTTCCCTGGGTATGGGATCTTCATAACTCTCCCCCTGTTATTTTCTCTCTCATTCTTGTGGCTAACCTGCTTTTTTTTTTTTGGTATTTTTAGATATCCTGAAGGGTCGGCAGCTTTTGCACACCACATATAAGATGTTTATGATGGCAGCCGGGGTGGAAGGTGAGTCTCTTGCCTAATCCATCCCTAATCCTAACTGGTTCTCTTCCTTCTTCTTTCCTTCCTCTTCTCTTTTATTGCTTCTTTTTTCACCTTCCATCTTTTGCCCTTTCATTTTGCTAATGTGGCTGTAGCTGGATACGAGGGTGATGCAGGATTGATGTAAGGAGCAGCACAGGGAGTGGTGCAGCACATGCAGTGATACAGCTTGATATGGGGTTGGCAGCTCAGGGGGTGATGCAGCTGGATATGGGGTTGGCAGCACATGGGAGATATAGCTAGATATGGGGGTAGTAGCATGGGGTGCAATGCACCTGAATATGGGGGTGGCAGCTCAGGGAGTGATGCAGCTGGATATGGAGATGGCAGCTCAGGCGGAGATGAAGCTAGATATGGGGTTAGCAGTGGAAGGGGTGATGTAGCTGTCCTCTGAGACCCCATCAAAATCTGATCAGTGCAGTAATGGTGTATAAATTCAGACACGTTTCTTCTGTTCCTCTGTCAGTAATATGGATAAGATTTGTCTATATCTCATGAGATTCCATTTGTCACTGTGGCAGAAGAACAGACTGTAAATAGTTACAGCGTACAAAGAAACGATGGTGCGAAACACAGGATAGTGGGATAGAATTGATTCTGGTTCTGGGGTTTTAAATATGTCAGGGAACAGGATGCCTTGAGTTCTCCAGCTGCTGACTGCTTTCCTCTTTTCGCTGTTTAGTGCTGAGCCTCATGTTCTTCTGCATGTACTGGGGACAGTACGCCAGCGATGGAGTCGGGAACCCGAGCCTCAAGATTCTGGGTAGGTACCCCTCCATGTTGTGACAAGCCTATCTCTCTGTCTGCTGCAGGTCAACGGAAGGTCCTTCCAACAGTGAGGGTGAGATAACTCCACATTCCCTGTGGGTTTCCATAGCAACCTTGTCATCATTCTCTTTCCTCCCCAAAAGAGCAGGGACTCCCAACCTCTTAAATTCTGAGACTCTCCCACATAACAAAACAAATCTACTTCTTCAGACAGCAAAGCTGTAACTTAGTCACCTGCTGAAACTGTCAGCTTGATACTCAACAGTGCTTAACCAGTCAGCATTCGATACTAACTGTGCAAGTACCTTTTTTAAAATTCATTGCTGGCTAATGGATACATTTTGGACAGACAACTTTAGTTCAGTTTGTTTAATATACCGCTGATTGGGCAATCCATCACAGTGGTTTACAAACAGTACAATAAAATAATAATTTAAAGAAAGAAAACAAAATTATATTAATTATAATTAGAGGAAGGATAAAGATAGGTTGTAAGACATACAACTTGAGTTTGGCCAAAATGTATTTGCTTAGATTTAGTAGGAGCTGGGGGGGGGGGGGGTCCAGGGGCAGAGACTAAATTTCTCCATAGAGTGGTGATATTCTAGTAGTGTCTGGATAAATGTATCCATTTAGGACAGTGTTCTTCAATGCAAGGTCCGGGGTCCAATGGTGGCCCCTGGAGACCTCTGGGTTGGCCATCATCATCTTTCTAGTTTTTTCTTTCTGCTACTTTTTGCCTCTTTACCCAAGCTCATGACAGAAAGGGGAACATGGATGGGAGGAAAAGTCACATACTTGAAGGATAAGGCAGGATACCCTTAATAACATTTTTGAAGGAAGGCTGGTAGGTTAGATATCTTCAGTATCATGGCCTCACATGGGAAGATATTTGGTGGCTCTCCTTCAGCTCATTTAGTTTAAGTGTGGCCCCTACTTAAACATTTGTGAAAATTACTGGTTTAGGGGGACCATATAAATAGGTAAGGTTAGGACTGCATATTCAGTGTTCCTGCTTAAACAGATAGGGTTGGCTGAATATCTGACACAGAGATAAGCAGATAAATCATGTTTACTTTTATGTGGTGCTGTTTTTCTGAATATCACCTCTGATAGATTTACCCCTTTTTGTGGTGCTATTATCCTATTGTATCATACAGCCAGACACCTCTCTCTGTTCCCTGAACTCTCTCTTTCTCACTGGTAGTTTGTCATACATTGCACCAAGAAAAGTCTGTGGCCCAAAAAGTGTACTAATGAGGATGCACTAGGGGGATGCAGCTGGATATGGGAGTGGCTAGCTGGATATGTGGATGTAAAGGGAGTGGCTAGCTGGATATGGGTGTGGCACCTTAGGTGTGATGCAGCTGGATATGGGGGTGGCAGCTCAGGGAGTGATGTACTAATGAGATGCTCAAGTACAGCATGTTCCGGCTCTGCATCAGCCCCTCCCTCCTGCCATCAAGTTCCTTAGGAGCGCGCGCACCACAGCGCCCCAGTTAAAGGGCTGGCAGCTGCCGGCACTACTCAGTGATGTCACCCGGCCTGACTCAGCTTTTCCTCTCACAACGGCTAGCTTGCTTCTGTGTCTTCAGTCCAGCTTGCCTCAGCGTCTCCAGAACAGTTTGTCCTTGTGTCTGTAGTCCAGCTTGCCTCAGCGTCTCCAGTCTAGTTTCTCCTTGGGTCTCCAGTCCAGTTTGCCTCAGCGTCTCCAGTCCAACTTGCCCCTATGTTTCTAGTCTCGCTTGTCTCAGCATCTCCAATCCAGTTTGTCCTTGTGTCTCCAGTCCAGCCTGCCTCAGTGTTTCCTGTCCAGCTGGCCTCGACGTCTTGCCTTCAGCCCAGCCCAGTGTCTACATCCTGTCTCCAGTCCAGACCAGTCCCAAGGGTCCTTTTCAGGGCCACTCCAGATCCTGGTTCACCAGGCCTGCCCCCAGTGGTCCTATTCAGGGCCACCCTCCAGATCCTTCTTGAGAAGGTGACTTGTCAACTGTTCGGTGGAACCATTCTGGATACCCTGGTTTGGAAATCCCACAATGATCCAAGGGCTCACCCTTCATGGCCTGTGACACCCCTTTGCCCAGAATCTGCTCATATATCCAACTAATCTCAAACAAACGTCACTGCATTTAGGTGCCTTAGAGGTGTATTTTCAAAGCACAGACTTACAAAATTCCATAGGTTACTATTGGGCTCATTTTCAAAAGAGAAGGACGTCCATCTTTTGACACAAATCGGAAGATGGACGTCCATCTTTCAACACAAATCAGGAGATGGATGTCCTTCTCCCAGGGACGTCCAAATCGGATCCGATTTTGGACGTCTTCAACTGCAGTCCGTTCCAAGGACGGCCAAAGTTCAGGGGGCGTGTCGGCGGCGTAGCAAAGGCAGGACTTGGGCGTGCCTAACACTTGGACGTCCTTGACCCATAATGGAAAAAAAACAAGGACATCCCTGATGAACACTTGGACGTTTTCACCCAGATGTGTTTTTATTACGAATAAGGCACAAAAAGGTGCCCAAAATGACCAGATGACCACTGGAGGGAATCGGGGATGACCTCCTGTTACTCCCCCAGTGGTCACTAACCCCCTCCCACCCTCAAAAAACATCTTTAAAAATATGTCGTGCCAGCCTCTATGCCAGCCTCTGATGTCATACTCAGGTCCATGACATCGCATGCAGGTCCCTGGAGCAGTTGTAGTGGGTGCAGTGCACTTCAGACAGGCAGACCCAGCCTCATCCCCCCCCCCTACCTGTTACGTTTGTGGAGGAGATAGTGAGCCCTCCAAGACCCACTAGAAACCCACTGTACCCACATGTAGGTGCCCCCCTTCACCTGTAAGGGCTGTGGTAGTGGTGTACAGTTGGGGGTAGTGGGTTTTGGGGGGCTCAGCACACAAGGTAAGGGAGCTAAGTACAGTGCAATCTTTTTAAGTGTAAGGGTCTGGGACCAAAGAAATACATGCAGTTAACCGGAGCGTGCACTTAACCGTTGTGACACAAAGAAGCTTGACATCTGATAAACATATGTACAGTACTGTTTATTATACATACAGTATACAGTCTCCATTAACTGATGTTAGGCTTACTTGAAGTAATCAGTCATAGTCCTCTGTACACTCTTGTGTCTGTGAGTTCCATAGACTACGTCTGCCAGACGGTAAAAACTATCATAGCACTGACATCCGGTGGCCTCCAGATAGGCCTGCACGGTGTTGAGACTCTCCAGCGCTCTTGCAAAAGTGACATGGGGTTGTTGAATTTCGTCAGCACGTGCCTCACTGCTCATTTCATTATCTGTTTCATCATCAGCCATTGCCTGCGTGTAGGCACATATCTGGACATCAGTACTGTCATCAGCTGTTCGTAGCTCGTAATCAACAGCTACGTAGTGATGAAACTCCTCTTCAGTTACACCGGCTGGGATGTGAATAGCCTGCTCATCTGATGCGTTTGCAACAGCTGCATCTGTTTCGTCCTTCTCCACATCCCTAACAAAGCTTGCCCGCTTGTAGCAGTTCACAATGGTTGCCTGTGTAACATGATTCCAGGCTTCTTTCTGCATATGTAGGGAATCCAACAGTGATAGATTACGAGCCAGTTCAACAGCACGTTTATCCTTGCCAGTCTGGTCATCCGTAACGCTCATCAGACGACGTAGCCCGATAATGTTGTTTGAAATTGGCTATTATGCTCTGATCCATAGGTTGGATCAGAGAGGTAGTGTTTGGTGGCAGGAAGACCACCTTGATGTTAGACAGCCTGACATCATCACTGTGTGCAGCACAATTATCACAAAGCAACAAAATCTGATGCTTTTGTGCCCGCATTCCAATGTCTAACTTCTTTAGCCACTGCTTCCAAATTTCCCCAGTCATCCATGAATTTGTGTTAGCCTCGTATGACACAGGAAGTCGCTTAACATTCTTGAAGCAACGGGGCTGTTTGCTCTTTCCAGTGATGAGTGGTTCCAACTTCTCACTCCCATCCATATTGCAGCAAAGGAGGATCAATAGTCAGTCCTTCGACGTTTTACTTCCTGTAGTTTCGGCTTGTTTGAATGCAAGTGTTCCATCAGGAATCGCTCACCAGTAGAGACCGTTTTCATCAGCTTTGAAAATGTCACAAGTTGCAAACTTGTTCAAGATGATAGGAATAACTGAAACAACCCAATTTTCAGCACCAAAGTCATCAGCGTCTTGTTTTTCACCATGCTGTTTCTTGAATTTTATGTTGTTTCTCTCCTTCCATCTTTCCAACCATCCAACAGTGGCTTTGAATTCAGTTAGTCCAAGACTTTCAGCTAGCTGATTAGCTTTCTCCATAAGCAGTGGACCACTGACAGGAAACTGTCTGCTTCTGACTTGAGAAAACCACCGAAGAAGAGCATCTTCTACATCCTCAGCTTTTCCTGCCCGTTTACGTTTCCGGTGTGGATTTGTATTGTTTTGCCAGTCTTCCAGAAGCTGGTCTTTCTGCTTCAAGATACGTGAAATTTGACTGGGATTGACATCCAGCAATAGATGCTTGACTTTGTTTGTTTTCTAAGTTTTTAAGAACTTCTATTCGTTCAGCCAGTGTTAAAGTCTCACAGTTGCACCACGACGACGACTCCAGTGTACACTCTAACAACATTCTTTCGCTTATTCTGCCTGTGGCAGTTAGCCAACGAGATTTCAAATTTGCCGCCCCTTTGTCACGCGCCAATCGGCTTCCATATTCCGTGCGTGCGCTTATGCGGTGTCTTTCCTGCAGAGGAGCAGTCTTAAACCATGCATATAAGTGAATCTTGCACTTATCAGTGGTGCGCTAAACCGAAGTTTGTCCCCATAGAAATTGATGGCGCCAAAAACGCGACCGAAGTACGGCATGCAGTTAAACAGAGCATGCGCTTATCCGACGTGCACTTAAATGGAGTGCACCATACCTCGGAGCAATTTATGAAGTCCACTGCAGTGCCCCCTAGGGTACCCCGTTGGTGCACTTGGCTGTTTTTGACATGGATGTCTTTCTTGAAAATCGCTGAAAGTCAGAAACGTCCATGTCTAGGGACATCCAAATTTAAGGATTTGGACGTCTTTGACAGTATTTTTGAAATGAAAGATGGATGTCCATCTTGTTTCGAAAATACGGGTTTCCCCGCCCCTGGATTTTGCCTTTTTGCAGGGACGTCAAAATTGCAACTTGGACGTCCCTTTCGAAAATGCCCCTCTATGTAACATTTTAAGTCTAAGTGCTTTGAAATGAGCCCTATGTTATAGTAAATGTGCACACTTAAGCATGCATAGGCTGGCATTCTGGTCATTTATATGCACTCTTAGAGCCTATATGTTACCACTGTCTTTATAGAATTACCTCCAAAATGGGGGAAAACCTTTTGTAAATAGGCCCCATAGTTTCCAAACATGTTTCCAAAACACCCGCTTTAATGCCTTTGTTCTGTATGGCCCAAAGTCTGCCAGGGCCACCGAGGGGGGGGGGGGGGGGGGGGGGAGGGAAGATTCCCCGGGCCCGGCCTCCAAGAGGGGCCTGGTTCCGACAAGGCTTCTGGAGGCAGGCAGAAGGTTCTGCTCGTTGTCTGTCTCTCTTCTGCTCCTGTGTGTCGGAACCTGGGTGATTGCATTAACATGATAACCTGGATCCCAGCACACAGGAGCAGAAGAGTGACAGACCAAGAGACGAACAGATGCAGGAAGGTATGGGGGCAGGAGCAGCCCTTAGGGGGGGGGGGGTGGCAGACTGAGTGGCGGGGGCAGTGGCTGTGGCCCGAGAGGCGGGGGGCAGTTGAGGCGGCCCTGCCCCATGCCTGGCTCTGTCTCTCGGCGGCTCTGGACTGTGCATTCTGAAAGTATTTGTGCGCTTTCTGGCAGCTAAAAGTCCATATACCTAGATATGGTTGACTTAGGTGGGTTAACTACTTTAAACCAGACCAGAACTGAGAGACGTAAATCTCCTTATACAACTGCTCTGCAAAATCACACCATAATGGGTGAAAATCATTTTGTTTGTATACATTGCAGTCAGGGCAGTGCCTAGGGTCTCTGGCGCCCCCCTGCAGCCTATCAGTTGGCGCCCCCCCCTGCAGACTATCAGTTGGCGGCGGCGGCGGCACCCCCCCCCCCCCCCCCCCCCCCGTGAAAATGATCGCTCACCACTTGCCACACTGACAGGAATTGTCAGCAATATTCTTAGAAACAAATTGCTATACATTGCAAAATAAGATAGCAGATGTAAATTCTCAAAGTGGACATATTCCAAACACTAAAATGAAAATAAAATGATTTTTTTTCTACCTTTGTTGTCTGGTGACTTTCTTTTTCTGATCATGCTGGCCCAGTATCTGATTCTGCTGCTATCTGTCCTCTTAACTCCGTTTCCAGGGCTTCCTTTCCATTTATTTCTTTCCTTTCCTCCTTTCTTCTTCATTTCTGGTCCTCAGCTTCTGCCTATTTTCTTCATCCATATGCAGTTTTTCTCCTCTCTTCCTTTTCCCTCATTTCATCTCCTTCATCTCTCTTTCCTCCCCTCTATGTCCAGCAATTTCTCCTCTCTCCCTGAGCCCTGCCCTCCCAATCCATGCCCATCCATGCTCCTCTGTCCCCTGCCCCCTCCATTCATCCCTTTCCAGCAATTCCCCTCTCTCCCTGAGCCCTGCCCTCCCAATCCATGCTCCTCTGTCCCCTGCCCCCTCCATTCATCCTTTTCCAGCAATTCCCCTCTCTCCCTGAGCCCTGCCCTCCCAATCCATGCCCATCCATGCTCCTCTGTCCCCTGCCCCCTCCATTCATCCCTTTCCAGCAATTCCCCTCTCTCCCTGAGCCCTGCCCTCCCAATCCATGCCCATCCATGCTCCTCTGTCACCTGCCCCCTCCATTCATCCCTATCCAGCAATTCCCCTCTCTCCCTGAGCCCTGCCCTGCAATCCATATCCATCCATGCCCATCTGTCCCCTCCATTCATCCCTATCCAGCAATTCCCCTCTCTCCCTGAGCCCTGCCCTCCCAATCCATGCCCATCCATGCTCCTCTGTCACCTGCCCCCTCCATTCATCCCTATCTAGCAATTCCCCTCTCTCCCCGAGCCCTGCCCTGCAATCCATATCCATCCATGCCCATCTGTCCCCTCCATTCATCCCTATCCAGCAATTCCCCTCTCCCTGCCCTCCCAATCCATGCTCATCCATGCTCCTCTGTCCCCTGCCCCCTCCATTCATCCCTTTCCAGCAATTCCCCTCTCTCCCTGAGCCCTGCCCTCCCAATCCATGCCCATCCATGCTCCTCTGTCCCCTGCCCCCTCCATTCATCCCTTTCCAGCAATTCCCCTCTCTCCCTGAGCCCTGCCCTCCCAATCCATTCCCATCCATGCTCCTCTGTCCCCTGCCCCCTCCATTCATCCTTTTCCAGCAATTCCCCTCTCTCCCTTCCATGACCCCCCCTCGCATCCATGCTCCTCTCTCTCCCATGTCCCAGCCTGGCCCGCCCTCTTCTCCCCCCCCCTTCTCATCCTTGCTGTCGTTTCTCTCCTGCCCTCCCGCTCCCATTGTTCAACTGTTGGGGGAGGGCGAGCGAGGTGAGCATGGTGCGGCGGCGCCCCCCGAGGGAAGCCGTGCTAACCCGGTAAGCGAGGTAAGCATGGCAGGGGGTGCCATGCTTACCTCGCTTACCGGGTTAGCACGGCCCTGATTGCAGTGACTCACTATCTAAATACAATCCTAGTGCTTCAGAGTTCAATAATTCAGAAGATTTATGTGGCTAAATAGGCTTTTACTCTCAAATCGTATGGCTTTTGAAAATCTTCCCTTTGCTGGGGACCTTTTATTCTCTCAAAGAAGGGCTGGGTTAGAGACATGGTGAGGCCAGGGTGATAAACACAGCGAGATGGCACCATATTGAGCAGGGTCTGCTCAGATTTATCTGGGTATCCAGCCACAATTGTATCTGGACAAATGCAGCGGAACTTCCAAAGTTAATCGAATGAGCCTGTCTGGATAACTTCTTGCTTGCTCCCACTGTCTCAGTTTCAGGCTCTAAGTGTAATTCACATGTAATCAGTATGGTGTAAATGTGTATTAATGTGCTGTAGGTTTCCAGCGTAAAAATACTTTTCATAATCATTTACCAAAAATCAGTCCCTTGATTAAAAAGTCCTTTAGAAATAGGAAACAACCCTTTCAATGAAAATGTATCTTTCATTTGTAACTTATTGCTGACATGTTAACATTGTTTGATTCCATGTAGATTTTTATGCCAGTTTGTTCAATAAAAGACCTTTAAAAAAAACAACAGAGAGACAACCTGTTCACAGCAGAGTTTCAGCATGCGTTTGCTTTCCTCAAGGGTATTTGTAATTCAGCACCTTTCATATGAAGCTGTGTGTGCTATGTCCCTGCTTTTCCTGGACCTGGCATCTCTTGAACTGCTGACTGGGTCTCCCTCTGACTCCTTTTGTCTCTCTTTCAGCTAAGCTCCTCTTCTCTGCAAGCTTTTTGATCTTTCTGCTGATGCTCATTCTCCTGGGGAAGGGATTCACGGTTACCAGGTAACTGAAAAACTTTCTCCTCACTGCTGCTGCAGCTCCTGCTGACCCCTACAAGCTCTCAGGAGGGATTTGGGGAGGGGGAGATAAAATACTGCACTGGGGGAGCAGTGCAATAGTATCTTAGAAAAGGAACTGAAATGTTTGTGCGGGAGGGGGAAACATTAAAGAATGCATGTTTGGGAAAGGGAGGGGTCACACAGACAGACAAGTATTATCTGGTTTTGAGGTCACATCTCCTTGCTGCCCTCAGGCAGCTCTTCAGAGGAGGAGGTGGTTCCTTTTCAGCTTAGCTGTTGAAAGTTGAATATTGGAGGGGAGGGCTGAGAAGAAAGGGAAGAGCAGAAGGACAACCTGACACCCCCATTTAGTTGCTGACCCACATCCCTATGAATCTTTTGGACTTAGCGTGGAGTGTAGCCGCCTCAACTTGAGCTGCACTGGAGGGTGTGTTATTGAGTGCTGTGCTTTCTGTGGTCTCTGCGGAGTGTGTGATATTGAGGGGTATTTTTGATATGACGTCTGTGTCCGACTTTGCACGTTTTGCGCAAAATGTCCAAAATCCGAATAGGAAAGAAGGTCATTTTTGAAAAAGAAAAACGTCTATCTTTTTTTTTCCCAAAAATACTATTTCGAACAATGTTTTATGCTTTGGATGTTTTGATGTTTTGGTCCATTTTCAAAAAAAAAGAAATGAGTAAATGCAAAGTATAGAAACTCAAGCCATTGGGATGTAGGAGGAGCCAGCATTTTTAGCATACTGGTCCCTCAGACATCAAAGGAGAGCAGTGGGGCACCCTAGGTGGCACTTATGTGCATTTCATAAAAATGCTGCTGGTACACATTTCAAGTTTGCTCCCTTATTTTGTCCCCTGAGCCCTCCAAATCCACTACAATAGTCTTTATGGGTGAAGGGGGAACCTATATGTGGGTACAGTAGGATTTTGGTGAGTTTGGGAAGGGTCACATTTCCACCACAAGCGTGACAGGTAGAGGACGATATGGACCTGGGTCCCTCACTGTGTACTACACCGACCACTACACTACTCCAGGGACCTGCATGTTGCTCTAATAGACCTGCCTTTAACATCTGAGGGTGTCATAGAGGCTGGTAAGTCCTATTTTTATTCACATCTTTTGGGGGGTGGGAGGGGGGTCAGTGACCACTGGAGGGTACTGGAAGGTCACCCCTGATTCTATCCAGTGGTCATTTAGGGCACCTTTTTGTTCCTTATTTATTCTGAAAACAGGTCTAGATCAAAACGTCTTAGTTTTAGTCCTGGACATTTTTGTTTTGTTCCATTATAGCTGTAAATTTCCAAATGATAGGCACACCCTAATCCCACCTTTGAAATGCCCCTGACATGCCCCCTTGTGATTCATTGCAGACAAATTGCATAGATAAAACATCTGCGAAATAGGTTTTGAAAATACTGATTTGGTCGTGTGAGAAAAGCGTCCAAATGCTGCTTTATGCCAAGTTTAAGACAGTTTTTCTCTTTCAAAAATAAGCCCCATTGTGTTCTTTGTTTCCCATGTTCTCTATTGGAGGGTCTGTTATTGTGTTCTTTCTTTCTCATGGCTTCCGCTGGAGGGTGTGTTATGTGCTGTGCTTTCTGTGGTCTCTGCTGGAGCTGGAGGATATGATGTGTTCTTTGTTTCCCATGTTCTCTGCTGGAGGGTGTGTTATGTGCTGTGTTTTCTGTGGCCTCCACTAGAGGGTGCATCACTGTGCGCTTTGTGTCTTGTGCCAGGGGACGCATCAGTCATGTCGGCTCCATCAAGCTCTCCGTGTATATGACCTTGTACACGATGACACACAGCATCCTCTTCATACATGAAGCTCAGGTGAGGGACATGTCCTTGCAAACCTGCTTCTCATTCGTTGCTTACAATAAGCCCCTGATATATCCAGATCTTAGT
The DNA here is from genome assembly GCF_901765095.1 of Microcaecilia unicolor. Classification (NCBI taxonomy): domain Eukaryota; kingdom Metazoa; phylum Chordata; class Amphibia; order Gymnophiona; family Siphonopidae; genus Microcaecilia; species Microcaecilia unicolor. The sequence continues at coordinate 69,330,086 of NC_044038.1, read as the reverse complement.
GTAATAATCTGCTACTAAATATCTCTCTCACTTTTTCTCCCCATTGCCTCCTCTTTATGTTGACCTATGGGGGTTGGGCGTACAGTTTTTTGACCCTGCCCAGGTGCTGTATACATACGAATCTCCAGCAGGCTATGGAAACATTGCACTACAGTTCGTTGCCTATGTCTGGTTCTGTTACGCTATTCTGATCACACTGAAGCAATACCCGGAGAAGCAGGCCTTCTATGTGCCATTCTTTGCAGCTTATACTCTCTGGTAAGACTGACTGGACAGGTATAGGAAGCAGAGGCAGAGAAAGAGCCCTTCCAGCTGCCATTGACCTACTTCTGAGCTCACGTCACTTCTCTCTTACCGACAGGTTCTTTGCTGTGCCCGTCATGGCCCTTATTGCAAACTTTGGCATCCCAAAGTGGGCGCGAGAGAAGATTGTGAATGGAATCCAGTTAGGGATCCACCTTTATGCACATGCTGTGTTTCTGGTGAGTACGTGTACAGGATTCTCCTTCTTAAATTCATGCTGTGTTTCCATAGAGGGCATGATACATGGACCTTCTTGTGACCTCATGTTTAGGTGTTACCCTGGTATGTGCCTTTTGTTCCTGGCAGATTATAACAAGGCCCTCTGCAGCCAATAAGAATTTCCCTTACCATGTGCGGACATCGCAAATTGACATTGTGGAGGAGAGTGCTGAGAAGTTTCCCCATCATGTTTATGGAAATGTGAATTTCATCAGTGATTCTGTGCCTAACTTTACAGAGCTGTTCTCCATCCCCAGTGCCAATGGGACTCACAGCAGCGTAAGTAACATCATCTCTAACTGGACCTAGGGCTCTGTTAGCAACACCAAAGTCTCCATTCCCAACAGGACACATAACACTATAAATTAGAACATGCTGTAATTCCTCAGTAAAACCAAGATCTCCATCCACAATAGGCCCTATATCACTCTTATTAGCACATAGTAAATGAAATGACAGCAGATAAAGACCTGAATGGTCCATCCAGTCTGCCCAACAAGATAAACTAATTTTACATGGTATGTGATACTTTATATGTATACCCAAGTTTGATTTGTCCTTGCCATTCTCAGGGTACAGACCGTAGAAGTCTGCCCAGCACTATTCTTGTACTAAAAGTTCTGAAGCTAAAGTCACAGCCCCTTAAAATTTACACTCAAGCCCATCCATATCTATTCAGTCATGATCAGGACGTAGACCATAGAAGTCTGCCCAGCACTGGCTTTGCTTCCCAAATACCAGCATTGCCACCCAATCTCCGCTGATTCCATAGATCCATTCCTTCTAAACAGGATTCCTTCCTTTGTATTTATCCCACGCATTTTTGAATTCCATTATCGTTTTCATCTCCACTACCTCCCGCGGGAGCGCATTCCAAGTATCTACCATCCTTTCCGTGAGAAAATACTGACATTACTCCTGAGTCTGCCCCCCTTCAACCTCAATTCATGTCCTCTAGTTCTACCACCTTCCTGTCTCCGGAAAAGGTTTGTTTGCGGATTAATACCTTTCAAATATTTGGACGTCTGTATCATGTCACCCCTGTTTCTCCTTTCCTCCAAGGTATACATGTTCAGGTCAGCAAGTCTCTCCTCGTACGGTTTTCAACGCAAATCCCATACCATTTTTGTAGCTTTTCTTTGCACTGCTTCTAGTCTTTTTACAACTTTAGGAAGATATGGCCTCCAAAACTGAACACAGTACTCCAAGTGGGGCCTCACCAACGACTTGTAGAGGAGCAGCAACACCTCCTTTCTTCTGCTGGTTATACCCCTCTCTATGCAGCCTAGCATCCTTCTGGCCACAGCCGTTGCCTTGTCACATTGTTTCTTCACCTTCATATCCTCTGACACCAACACCCCAAGGTCACTCTCCTGAGTCAAGTTTACTATCTCTTCCCTCCTATTCGGTATCTCTCTTTTGGGTTTCTGCACCCCAAGTGCATTACTCTGCATTTCTTGGCATAAAATGTTAACTTTGCTTTACAAGTAGAAACCCTTGGTTAACTTTTTTATATTTTTTTCCCAAATGCTCTTCAGTCTCATCAAACTCATATTCTTAATAAATATATTAGTAAATACTACAGTGCTCAGTTGTGCATATTAACAATCACTCCGCATGATTGACTTTAAGAGGATATGACCATTTGAGTGGTTGAGGAGAGATCTGAAGTGGGAAGGACTATTTTATGAGTACACAAGTGCACTTTCACATTTACTTTTCACTCCGGTATATGGATTGTAACATGCTGTCACGAGTAGTGCCCCAGGATACCGTCTCCAGATAAGTACTTTGAAAATCACTAACTGATTGCCATATTTGCGACACAAAAAAGTTTTTTCTTTGATCTTGGAGGCAGGTAGGGACACAGTGCAGTGATGTATGAGTGATTACATATTATAGTCAATCATGCGGAGTGATTGTTAATATGCACAACTGAGCACTGTAGTATTTACTGATATGTTTATTAAGAATATGAGTTTGATGAGACTGAAGAGCATTTGGAAAAAAATATATAAAAAAATCAACCAAGGGTTTCTACTTGTAAAGCAAATTTTTGATTTGTGAAACCAGGAAAGTACTAGTTACCCCAGATATTTTGCATTGTTTATATAAAATGTTAACTGCCAGACCCTCAACTATTCTTCTAACTTTTGGAGATCCCTTCTCATTGTTTCTACTCCCTCCAGGGTATCCACTCTATTGGCTATCTTTCCTTCCAACCCTTCGGCAATATCTCTCACAAATATATTAAACAGAATAGGCCCCAGCACCGACCTCTGAGGAACTCCACTGCTCACCTTCCTTTCCTCTGAGTGGATTCCATTTACCACCACTCTCTGCCACCTGTTGGTCAACCAGTTTCCTATCCAGTTCACCACTTTTCGTCCTAAGTTCAGCTCTTTCAGCTTATTCACGAGTCTTCTGTGAGGGACTGTATCAAAGGCTTTGCTGAAATCCAAGTAGATTACATCTAGCGCTCGTCGTTCATCCAGTTCTTTGGTCACACAGTCAAAGAAGTCAATAAGATTCGTTTGGCAGGATTTTTCTTTGGTAAAGCCATGTTGCCTCCGGTCCTGTAACCCATTGGCTTCTAGAAAGTTAACTATCCTTTGTTTCAGCAGCGACTCCATTATTTTTCCTACCAACAACGTGAGACTTACCAGTCTGTAGTTTCCCACTTCTTCCTTGTCTCCACTTTTGTGAAGAGGGACCACATCCGCTCATCTCGAATCTTGCGGAACCTCTCCCGTTTGTAAAGATCTATTAAATAAATCTTTAAGAGGTCCCGCCAGGACCTTTCTGAGCTCCCTCAGTATCCTGGGATGTATCCCATCCGGCCCCATAGCTTTGTCCACCTTCAGATTCTGAAGCTGTTTATAAACTATTTCTTCCGTGAATGGCACAGAATTACTCCATTCTCAGATATTCCCTCGGCAGCCAACCACGGTCCTTCTCCAGGAGTTTTCTCCGTGAGCACCAAAGAGAAGTAATTGTTTAGCACGTTCGCTTTATCCACCTCACTCTCCACATAGCCATTCTCATTATCTTTCAGTCTTGCAATTCCATTCCTATCTTTTCTCCTTTGTCCAATATATCTGAAAAAGGTCTTGTCACCTCTCTTTACATCTTTAGCCATTTTTTTTCTGCTTGCGCATATTTCCCTCTTCGTTTCTTTGAGTTTAATCCGATAATAGTACGCCTGAAATCCAGTACTTTGAGTTTTGTGCGTCCGCACTCCGCCTTCGCCCTTATATCAAAACATATCATGAGATGATCACTATTACATAGGTGTGCAACCACCTGGATATTGGAAACACTTCCTCCATTCGTGATCACTAGATCCAGCATCGACCTTTCCTTCGTGGGTTCAAGGCACTTTGACAGGCATCCACAATCTCCCTACTCCTTTCCGATTCTGCAGACTGGACATTCCAATCCACATCAGACAAGTTGAAATCTCCCAATAGTAGCACCTCCCCTTTCATTCCAATCTTTTGAATATGTTCTATCAGATCCTTGTCTAGCTTCTCTGTTTGTGCTGGAGGTCTGTAGATAACCCTCGTGTGAATACAGATTCCATCTTCTCTTTCCAGGATGATCCATCAAGCTTCTTCCTTTCCCCAGGTTCCCCGCATTTCAGCTGCTCTGATATTGTCTCTCACATACAGCGCCACTCCTCCACCTCTTTGGCCCTCTCTATCCTTCCTAAAAAGATTATAGCCCTGTATGGTCACATCCCATTCATGGGAATCATTGGACCACGTCTCTGTAATAGCACCAAGATCTCCATTCTCAATGGAACTCATAAAACCATAATAATCCCCAATAACAGTGGGACACGGGAACCCATTTATCCTTAGTATCATTAAGGGGTGAAGTTATGAACATTGACTACTGTTAAGCTGGGTTATTTTACCACAAGTTGGGTTATTTTAGCACAGAATCCCATTTTATGCAGTGAGACCCTGTGCTAAAATAACCCGACTTGTGGCAAAATAACCCAACTTAACAGTAACCCACATTGATAACTCCCCTCCTTATGAATTTAGCTCACATCTTTTCACTAGTAGCTCATATGCTGAGTGCCAGTTCTATAACAGCATCATATCTTTTATGGAGGAAGCAGATTCGTCTCCATCTTTAGTGTTCTGGAACAGGTTACTTCCTGTTCCGGGGCAGAGGGAGCTGCAGCGAACCAGAGAAGTTAGTGAACTCGTAGCCGACAGGTGCGCGCCATGGCACCCCCCCCCCCCAGCGGCGTGCACCCGGGGGGGGTGTCATTTCGCAGGGGGGGGCGCTGCACCCGGGGGGGGGTGGCGCATCGGCGATCCGCCCCGGGTGTCATCCAGGCTAGGAACGCCACTGGTCCTAGCAACTAATTGCTTCGCCCTGAGGCTCAAAAATCTTCAAGGCTCCGTTTCCTGGCTTTGGCTGAGGGCAGGGGGAGAAGGGAGTTTCAAAGTGCCCTTGCATAGGTGTGAAAATTCAAACAAAGAACTAGCTGGACATTCTTTGGTTCACTCTGATACCTTGCTTCAAAGTTTCTGATCAATTCTGCCAGTCTTTGAGCTAGTTTCATTTTTCTCATGCTTGCTAAAGGTTAAATGTTCAAAGGTTTCCCAATACAAAAATAGTTTCTCCTTCTGATTTCTCTCTGGCTGTCTTTGATCCCTGATGACCCAGAGGGGAGGGGTTGCTCTTGAGCAGGAAAAGACAATAGGAAGGTACTTTGACTTAATGGCTCTCATTAGCCGCTCTCTGGAATGCAGTCAGGGCTGGCTAGCAGCACAGCCTCTTAAACACTGGTTTGAGTTTAAATCTCCACAATCTTCTACTTCTTTTTCACAGCTTAGTTCTCCTGACAAATGCATTTTAAACTTTAAACCATCCGACCTTGCTTTAGTTACAGCTTCACTCAAATGCAGATCAATTAACATCTAGACAATGCAAGCAGAGTTACTGATTTCCTCTTCCTTTTCTGGTCTGATTAACTCACACATTTAACCCTTCTGCTGTCTTTCTTTAAACACAGTGCAGATGGCTGTTTCAAAGGCACCTCCTGCTAAAGCTTCAATAGTTATAGAATTTTACTATTAGTCTGGTTTTTTACTGTTTCGGCCCTTGAGGCTTGTTAACTTGAGGCCTCAATGCCTTGGAGTTTAACCTTGGCACACCAATCACCTGAAGTCTCTATTATTTTTATGAAGTCTCTTTTATTGAATAAATCACAAATAATTTACTCACAGACAGAAGTCCAAAGGTGCTGCTCTAGGATACAGAGACTTCTTAATCTGAAGGCTGTGGGAGGTGGAGATCCAAGGAGAGGTAGCTGTATTGCAGGGGGGGGGGAAAGATAGTTGAACAGGTAGAAATAGTCCAAAGCTGGGTGACTGGAATGTGCACTATCTCATTTGGGAGGAGATATTTTCAAGGTAAAATACCAGGTTCGTTACAGGGAGTTTCAGCAGGACAGAGCTGTCTGGAATGAGATAGTACTTGCTCCATGTCCCTGGCTAGATGGTGGAAAGCCTCGTGGCTGAAAGGACAAAAGGTGTTGAGGCTTTACACAGGCTCAGGGAGGAGCAGATAGAGACCAATGGGGACAGAGCCTGCCATCGGGTAGCAAGGGGTGATCTTAGAGGACGGCTCTCGATTGGAGGGAAGGGTCATACCTGGCTGACCTCCCAGGACAGAGATAGTGAGAATGGCCAGGAAATGATAGCAGGAAGACAAAAGTGCCAAGCTTGGCAGAGAGAGAGAGGGTCTGGGCAGCCTCACAACCAGTGGAACAGTCCTTACACAGCCAAGCAAGTGTGGTTGCACTGCCTGTGAACTACATTACCCACAGTGCATTGCTCATGTATCTTTGCAGTGAGAAACTGCAGCAATGATAGTCCTTAGCAGGGGCGTATCTGGAATCCGGCGGTAGGGGGGGCCACAGCCAGAGAGGGGGGGCACATTTTTGCCTCCCCCCCCCCCCCCCGCCGCCGCCGCCGCCTCTCTCCACCCCCTCCCCGCCGTCAACCCTCCCCCGCTGCTTACTTTTGCTGGCGCCGAGGTCCGACCCGCAATCTCCGTTTTTCGTCTTCCTCCGTGGCCATGCTTCCAGGAAGTAACGCTGCAGTGCTGATTCGTTGAATCCAGTTCGACGTCTGACGTCAGACGCCGAACTGGATTCAACGAATCAGCACTGCAGCATTACTTCCTGGAAGCATGGCCACGGAGGAAGACGAAAAACGGAGATTGCGGGTCGGACCTCGGCGCCAGCAAAAGTAAGCAGCGGGGGAGGGTTGACGGCGGGGAGGGGGGCCAGGGCGAAATCTGCGGGGGCCCAGGCCCCTGTGGCCCCACGCAGATACGCCCCTGGTCCTTAGGGCTTGGAATAACAGTAAAGGCATTACACACATTTTAGGATCACGTTATAAACTAGTGCGAGGCTGTCGGAGGATAGAACAGTAGTGTGTGGTCAAAATTTAAGATTTCTACTCCAGGTGTTTTGGAAAAGGCTCTGGCCTCCTTGAAACCAGCAACCTTGCCTGAAGACTGGTCAGAAATCCCCTTTTAGGGTCTTTTTCCATGTATCCTTACAATGGTGCAAGGCAGTGGCGTTCCTAGCCAGGATAGCACCCGGGGCGGATCGCCGATGCGCCCCCCCCTGGTGACATGACACCTTCCCCCCCGGTAAACTGACACCCCCTGGGTGCATGCCGCTGGGGGGGGGGGGGTGCCACGGCGCATGCCTGTCGGCTCCGAAAAGTTTGCTAACTTTGCTCGTTCGCTGCAGCTCCCTCTGCCCCGGAACAGGAAGTAACCTGTTCCGGGGCAGAGGAAGCTGCAGTGAACGAGTGAAGATAGCGAACTCGGAGCCAGGTGCGCGCCGTGGCACCCCCCAGCGGCGTGCACCCGAGGCGGACCGTCCCCACCGCCCCCCCCCCTTGGTATGCCACTGGTGCAAGGAAGTCTTTTTACTGGTTAAAAACATTTAACTTGGATCCCTTAGTGCTATCTCATTTCCAGCCTGTCTTGAATCTTGTCTTTATTTCTACGGTTGCAGGGAAGCTGGTTTTAGGGCGACTTTTGGATTTTCTAGACAGGACTTTTGCTGTTAATCCTGGACAGTTGAACTGAGTTAGCTTTAGTGGCATATTAAATGAAGTTTGACTTCAGTTAGATGTAGGTCAGATTGCTGGCAGTTCTTTTGGACTTAAATACTGCATTTGATTTAATTGACCACAATATTTTGCTTGCTTAGCTAGCAGAACCTGGAATTATTGGACTGGTGTTGAGGTAGTTTTCCTCCTTCCTCTCAAATGGTCACTTTAGAGTCCTTTGCAGCTCAATATGTGTTTTATTGTGGTGTTCTGTAGGGGTTCATTTTGCCACCAACTCTGTTTAGCATTTTTTCTTTCTCTAGCTGTCCTTATTCAATCCCTGAAAATCAGTTCATATTTTTACACCAACAATATCCAGCTTGTGGCCTTTATGGACCCCTGCACCCCTGACTCTAGACCTTTAAATTATTGCTTGAATTCCTTGGCTGATTGATGGCTCAATTCTAAGCTGAAATGAAATTCTTCCAAGTGTGAAGGTATCTGTCTTCTGTGAAGAGCCCTTCGCTTAACATCACTCCTTTTATTTCTGACACCACCATTGTTACCCTTTTCTTTTAATTTATTTTTCATTTGATGTACTGACTTTAACAATATATATTACACTAAAGCAGTTTACAGTGCTAAGTCTAATATTAAAAATGTAAAACAAAACATAAGCCAACATTCTCCACTTATCAAGCACACATCTAACGATTATTATTGTGTCAAAGCAATTTATAAGAATAAATCTAAGAAAAACATTAAAACAACACAGAATAACCACACTCCTCGCTCTCTGAATATAAATACAAACAACCATGCTTTCAAGAGTTTCAGAAATAGTGGATAATTCCTCTCTCCCACCATCTCTGAGGCAGATCATTCCATAATTAGAGACCCTCTTAGCTAAATGCTTGCTTTCTGATAGACGTGTCACACTATACTCACTAACAGCAGCTACAAAAGGTGCAAGTAAGAGGACTGCAGCATCTACATGGCACATAAGACTTGATGATTCAAACAAGATAATGAGGCAGATTCCTGTATTAATATTTGTAAATGAGGTACAGCCACTGAAGCTGACAAAAGAGATGTTGCATGATCATATTTTTGTTTTGATCCAAAAGTATCTTAACTGCTATATTCTGCAAAGTCTGCAACCTTTTCAGGAAGACTAATGGAAGACCTACAGTTAATGATTACAATAAACGATCTTAGACAGTAGAACAGAATGCATCTACAATGCTAACTCTTTATCCAGGAACAGTTGAAGCCTACACAGCATCTGAAGTTAGTAAAAACAAGATTTAATAGTCATTGAAATCTTCAAAGATAAAGATAGTACCACATCAAACTTCACACCTAAGCTAAATCAGCTCCTTCAAAAAGTTAATTGGCATTACTGGCATGGTCTCCAACTGTCTTTGCCCCTGTGATAACCATAGGCCATAATCTACCATACTGTCTATACCTCTACCTGTTCCCTCCATTTTCTTTTACATTGTCTCACCTGGCACTTCATCATCCACAATGCTGAATGATATCATGTTTATGTTGGCCTGTCTCCTCTTTACAACCAACAAATAAAACCATAGATAAACTCCTACATACTTCATTCCACAACCATACTTTACCACCCAGTGGAATCCTACTCACTTGAGCATATTTGCTAGACACATTCACTCGCTTCCTCATCTGCCACTGCTCAGGGCCAGATTAAAACTATAATGGACCCAAGGCAAACATACATTTGTCGGCTCCCTTACCATACACCAACATTTACTTCTTTTCTCACCCCTTCCCACTTCACATTCACTTTCTGTGCCCCCAAATGGCCTTCCCTACAATATTTCATCTCTCCAGGCACAGCAGGGAAAAGTGTTGTACTTAGCTGTGGGGTTGGCAGCAGTAATATTTATTTATTTATTTATTACATTTGTACTCTGCGCTTTCCCGCTCATCGCAGGCTCAATGCGGCTTACATAGTAACAAGAGAATACAATCTATAGTAAACGAATAGTGAGTGAGCATGGGGACTAGGCAGGCACATGTTTCAAATGAAGAGCATGGAGAGCTGCCAAGATACCCAGCCTCAGAAGGAAGATTTTAGGCCAGTCCTGGATTTCTGACAACCCTGCCCTGGTGCATTATAGGACATGTAGCACTTATTTCAATGGGTAGAATCAGGTGTGCTAGAAGTACACCCCAATTCAGTGTGTTAAGTTCAAAAATAGGACTGGCCAAATAGTCCCCCTCCTGAAACTGGATAGCCTGGAAGCTCTGGAGCAGTGGGCTGAGAACCAGGAAAGTTGGGCAAGTCATTGTCACCCTCTGTTGCCTCTGGTACAAACCATAGATTCCAAGGCTGGACTGCAATGAGATTTAAAAATAATGGGCTAGATTCAGCGAATGGTGCCCAAATTTGGGTGCTGAGAAAAATTGGTGTGCAGTGCTATTCTATAAAGGGCACTCTGGAATGAGCACCTTTTATAGAATAGCGCCAATTCCTGCAACAAAGATAAGGTGCCAGGACTTACAGATGCTAAAACCGCACATCCCCCCAATTCCATAACACTGCGCGTAACTTTTGGGAACACCCATGATCTTTCCATGCCCCTACCATTGCCACATCCCCTTGTGGGTTGCATGCGAGAGAATTTAGGTGTGGTGCTTTACAGAATTGCGCATAGGCAGTTGCGCGCAACTCCAAATTAGTGCCAATTAGCACCAATAACTGCTTGTTAAGAAATCATTAGGAATTATTAGGAAAGGGATGGTAAATAAGACCAAGAATATTATAATTATTATATTATATTATAACTCCTAACCCTTATTCACTTGTTCAGAACCCTTATTTTATCATCCTCACTTTAATATTCCCTTATCTCTTGTTTGTCCTGCTTATCTGTCCTAATTAGATTGTAAGCTCGGTCGAGCAGGGACTATCTCTTCATGTTCAAGTGTACAGCGCTGCGTATGTCTAGTAGCACTTTAGAAATGATAAATAGTAGTAGTAGCAATAATGCCTCTGTATCGCTCACCTTAAGTATTGTATTCAGTTCTGGTCGCTGAATCTCACAAAGGATATAGTGGAATTAGAAAAGGTTCAAAGAGGAGCAACCAAAATGATAGAGGGGGTGGAACTCCTCTGTTATGAGGAAAGGCTAAAGAGGTTAGGGTTCTTCAGCTTAGAAAAGAGATGGCTGAGGGAAGATGTGATTGAGGTCTACAAAATCCTGAGTGGTGTAGAACAAGTAGAAGTGAATTGAATTTTTACTCTTTCAAAAAGTACAAAGACTAGGGGACACAAGGAAGTTACATGGAAATACTTTTAAAACAAATAGGAGGAAATATTTTTTCACCCAATGAATGGTTAAGCTCTGGAACTCGTTGCCAGAGGATGTGGTAATAGCAGTTAGTATATCTGGGTTTAAAAAAGGGTTTGGACACGTCCCAGGAGGAAATGTCCATAGTCTGCTATTGAGATAGACATGGGGAAGCCACTGCTTGACCTGGGATTGGTAGCATGGAATGTTGCTACTCTTTGGAGTTCTGGAATCTTGTTATTTTTTGGGATTCCAGAATGTTGCTAGTAGTTGGGTTTCTGCCAGGTACTTGTGACCTGGATTGGCCACTGTTGGAAGCAGGCTACTGGGCTAGAAGGACTATTGGTCTGACCCAGTATGGCTATTCTTATGTTCTTATTGTTAGCAGCCATTCATTGAGGGGTCCTTTTACTAAGCTGTGGTAAAAGGGAGCCTGTGCTAATGTCTTTTTTTGAGGAAAAGAAATGGCCATGTGGTAAGTGAAACACTTACTGTGCAGCCATTTCATTGGTGGGGTGGTGGGGGGAGCGCTTACCACCAACCACTGAGATGGCGGAAAGGGCTCTCGCACTAACCCAGCAGTAGCTGTGTAGTGCGCGGTGCTTCCTGATTACCACTGGTTAAGTTCCGACACTACAAAAATAGGATGTATTTTTGTAGTGCCGGAAATGGCGCACTAGGGGTGAGAACTGCTGCCAGGCTTCTGTGGTAGCCTGGCAGTAGTTCCGGATTTGGGCGCAGTAAGCCCGCAGTGGGCTTACCGCTGCAACTCATGATTGTGCAGTAATGTAGATAACTGTTATATAATCTGAGGGAATGTGTCTGAGGTATAAATTTACAAAGTTTTACATGTGAAAAAACCTTCACAAATGGGTATAGAAAGAGCCGAGGCAATATTTATTTTAAAATATGTATAATCTGCTCCATCCACCATACTAGTTTGGCAACAAATCACATACGCATTTTTATGGGGGGAAGGGGGTTATTAGAAGTTTTCTAACATACACAAACAAAGGAAAGAATTCCAAGTATCTTGTGCACAGAAAATGAAGCAGAATTAATTATCCAAAAATACTTAAAAGTTCACATTAATGGGGAAGCAGACATAACAAACAAAACCAGAAATATCTTACTAAAAGAAATAGGAATAAACATTCCACTCCTACCTAGGATCTGCCTAGGCCTCTTCTCCACTCAACCCATGCCAGCCAAATGTGCCCCCCCCCCCACACTTTGGGCTCTAAACCCCCCCTCCCCCCCCCCCCACGTTGAGGTCTGGCTATGTCACTGATGTAAAAGCTATGCTTGCATATTTAGGCCTGCATTTCTGAGCCTAATTTATGAACCTAGTGCTGAAAATCAATGCTAAGCTTCTAACTTCTTTTCCCCACCCTAAATCCACCCCTGATTCCACCCTCTTTTTATGCTCCTAAATTTAAGGGTTTTAGTGATATTCTGAGCATACATTTAGGCTTTCAGCTCTAGTAAAGTTTCAAAGAAAAGCATAATTCTCAAAGTTAGAAGCATAAATCCTTTGAACATTGAGTCCAAAATGATTAGCAAACAGTTTCATTTTAATTTGGGGGATGATTTATTCTTATATTCCTCTACAATTAATTTGGCTTGGCCTGTCACTGACTTGATTGTGGTTAAGCTTGCCCCTTCTCTGGCTTGTCTGTTCAGTAACATCAACGTCTCCATCTCACTTCAATTCTCAACGTAATAAGTAGCAACAAAATCCCTATCATTAATACCACTGGATTTCCCAATACAGTAATAATTCTGAGGTCTTTACCCCTCCAAATGAAGGTTAGTCTTCACTGGTAGAGAGAAACACAATTGACTAAATTAACATAGAATCAAGTCTCTCTTTCAAATGGTAGTAGCGGACCCTTCCTAGAATTGATTTCCATTGGTGAAACAGTGAGTTAGTTGGGTTGTCCATGGTAATGTTATCTTTTATTGGTGGAACTCTGGATTAGTTGAGCTCTCAATGGCAACATTAGCTCCTATAGTTAGAGCAGTAGAATAGATGAACTGTTGATAGCAACATTGACCATTATTAATGAGTTAGTATAGATGGAATTCCAAAAGCAGGATTGATTTCTATAAACTGAAGAACTCTCAACACCTCTGATGCACAAGCTTTCCTCCCTGATATTTCTGTTCTCCTTCATTAGGCTAGTAAATCTGGGGATGAAATGGCAGGTGTGCAGAGATTTGCGAACCAGAACCCCAGCCCCAGCTGCATGGTGACTACCTCAACGTTGACTGGAGTGTCCACATTTTCAAAGCCACCTGTTGATGAAATACAGCCTCCTCCCTACCAGCTCCACGCTCCACAGATTCACCAGCAGAATGGCTTCACTGAGTACTTCAGCATGCAAACTCCTGGTACCCGACCCATATAAGGAGGAATGCTGTCCTACCCATAGACTGTCCCCAGGCTCACATAGTGACGCTGGTAGCATCTGGATTTGTAGTATATGTGACACCAGCTCACTAGGAAAGCACCAACACAGCTTATGAGGATATCACACAATGTGTTTCATTCTGACATGATATTATTTTTCATGTGTATACTCCTCCCCACTTCCTGAGATAAGAAAATATGAGTGCAGTGGTGGGATTTAGAGAAGGGTAAACAGAGGTCCGTGTGTGTGTGTTTGTGAAAGTACCTAGATATGTGTTCACATGACATGAATGTGAACAGATTTGGGGTATAGACTATGGGCAAATTCAAGTGTAACTGGTTTCAATTATATGACCAAAGAGAGCAGAAAGCACTGGATCTGTCTGGGCACATTTAAATTTGACATTATTTTCAGATTGCCTATAATATAAAAATATAGGAATGTGGGTGATGTATTTAGGTATGCATGTATGTGTGTACTTTTGTTGTGATATCATCTGGAATTGAACTACTGAGTTTGTGAGGGAGATACTGCTTGTGGGATGTGGGGGAGGGGGAGGGGGGGAGAGTTGTTCTTTGGACTTGTGACTTGTGTGTTTTTGCAGAAAACGGAGATGGGGTATGTGAATGGGGAGAGTCTTTAAGGAGAGAATGCCTGAGAGTGAGGAAAGAGCTGTTTTGTGGCAGACTGAATAAATCCCCAGTGTTTCATTTCTGTAAATTCAACCATTTTCTTTTCAAACTGAAACCACTGTGGCTCTGTGCCAAACTGTATATAGTGTTAGCTATCTAATCAACATAATAAAACAGGAGAGGCCTCTTCTGGTTGAAATCACAAAATGCACATACGCTTATCTGTTATGAAAGCGCATTGGGGCAGAGGAAGCTCTGACAGCACTTGCTGACATTCTCTAATCTTGAACTGTCTGTTACACTGAATGTAAGATTTCTCTCTGTGGCTGAATCATCAGCATCAGTTCATTCTATCAGTATTCTACCAAATAGATCGGTGGCTACATTTGACCAGTGGGAGTGCACACTCAGTATCATTTGACTAATAAGAAGATATCTAACTTCATTTGACTGAGATACAAACCTGGGCTTCCAAGAATTTGTGATTTTTTTTCTTTTTTTTTTTTTTTAATTTAGATGTGCTTCTTCAGTTTGTATTTGGTTATGGTGATCATAGATTTCCATGTTAAGTGGATAGGACAAAGATTTTGTATATGTAAAGTCAAGAATTGCTTGTCTGACAACTTGTACTCTGACTCATTATGTAAGAAAGGGGAGCAAATTTTGGTGCGTCAGCTGTTTACATTTCCAAATTCTGTCAAATATGCAGTCAGCTGTAGATTTGTCCATATGGAAAATATCTTAGAAAGAAGCCCATCTATGACTTGCCACCTTTGTACATAGAAGACAAGGGTATGTATCACTGGAAGTCACCTCACCAATGACTTCACCATCTGTATGTGCATCAGTGAGGGCCTGAGGTTTATGTTTTGGGCAGGGCTTCCTAACCCTGTCTTGGAGATCTCACTGTCTGTAGGTGCCAACATTTCAAAATGATTGGGGGATGCCAAACACCACTCCCTGGAAACACTGAAACAGCTTGCCCAATATTGGGGGTGCTCAGCACCCACAGAGTTGGCTCCTATGCCACTGCCAGTTGGGTTTTCAGGATATCCATGATACATATGTATATGCTGTACTTTAAGCAACCACTTTCCACTCTTAAAATACTATTCAAAAAAAGCTTTATTTAAACACTATTATAGTGCTATTATACAAAATCCCTCTATAAAATCCAATATTCTCCCCACTGTTCCCAAATACCATACAACACACATTCACACACAATCACACAGCACACAGATCTGGATAATTACTACTCCAGCATATAAGTGTTTGCAAAAAATCTGCAACCAACCAACATAGAGTCTCAAATTGTAGAGAAAACCCCACTGAAGATCAGCCATCTAGTTTTCAACACTTGAAATTGATGTTATACAAATGTTAATCCATAGCACCAACACTTTCAAGAAAAAGTTCTTTCAATAACCAGAGCTGTGCTCAAATTTACAAACTGCCAGTAAATGATGAACAATTTTCTTGCAGCACGTAATTCAACAGGCTGCCGAGACTCACAAACCACCCTCTTCCTCACATTTGCTGTTACAGAAATTCATCGTCCATAAGCAAACAAATTGTCAGCACCCCAGTTTATGGATGTTGAATTCCTGTAACAGCAAATGCAAGGAAGAAGGTTGTTCGTGAGTCTCGGCAGCCCGTTGAATTACGTGCTGCAAGAAGAGACTGAAAACAACAAAACAAGCGGAAGATATCCAGAAGGACCAGACTGAAGCCACAGGTGTTGGAAACCAGAATAATTTATTCTGGTTTCCAACATCTGTGGCTTCAGTCTGGTCCTTCTGGATATCTTCCGCTTGTTTTGTTGTTTTCTTGTTTTTTTGCGGGAGATTTTGGACTCTTTTTGTTGTTTTTTGCAAGAAGAGACTGTTCATCATTTACTTGCAGTTTGTAAAGTTGAGCACAGCTCTGGTTATTGAAAGAACGTTTTCTTGAAAGTGTTGGTGCTATGGATTATAACATCAGTTTGAAGTGTTGAAGACTAGACGGCTGATCTGCAGCGGGATTTTCTCTGTAATTTGAGACTCTATGTTGGTTGCAGATTTTTTGCAAACAGTTATATGCTGGAGTAGTAATTATCTAGATCTGTGTGATTGAGTGTGAATGTGTGTTGTATGGTACTTGGGAACAGTAGGGAGAATATTGGGTTTCATAGAGGGATTTTGTATAATAGCACTATAATAGTGTTTAAATAAAGCTTTTTTTTGAATAGTATTTTAAGAGTGGAAAGTGGTTACTTAAAGTATAGCATTATTAGTCTGTAACGAGATTGCAATCAGGTTTCTCATATGTTAGTGATACATATGTATGGGATACATTTGCATATAGTGATTCTCCAGTGTATGCAGATCTACCTCATAAATATTCATTTAGCTATCCTGAAACCTGAATAGTCCTGACTTAGGAAATGTATCCTTTAGAGTCATCTCTACAGTGACTGTATTATCTTTGTATACAGAAGTCAAGCTTAGAAAGAAGACCATCACTATGGAAAAATTTCAACCTAAACAAGGCCGGCCATCAGCAGAGCCCCTCCTTGGCTGATTGCATGGATCACATGACTTGCCCCTACATTGAGGCAGGCCAGGCCATTATTAACTCAGGAGCATGTTGTCATATTTTAAAGAAGTGCTGGGCCACTACTGGCTAAAAGAGCACATGAACTTGTCCGGGGGGAAAGGGGAGTGAGTTGTAGAAAGGGCGGGGCCTGTTGGTGCACTGTTCACCTATCTTACCATTGATATCTCCCTATCTTGGCCTCTCAAGTAGGAGCTTATCTTGCCTGCCCATATTAACAGCCTTGCTTGGGAAATCCTCCATGCAAACAGCAGTTATGAACTGAGACCCTTAAGGAACTTAGAGTGGCTAGTGACTGTAGAAGAAGGACACTTCTGGAGATGGGGAAAACTCTACCACAGGGGCTGCAGAGGGATTTCTGTCATGGTGTCTGTAGTAATTGTCTTTCTTTTTCCATTCATGGTGTCTTGTGCAGATTGCATACTGTATGTTTACAACATGCATGCGGAAGAGGCCCAGACCCAAGATCAGTCAGTGACCAATACATTCACTTCTGTGCCACTTGATATAAAGGAACTCACATGGCCTCCCATCCACACTCTCCAAAGCTGCAATGGATGAGTTTTTTTTTTTTTTTTTACTGTAAAATAAAATAAATGCACTTGTGTTACAATAAATAATAAATACTAAAATAAGAAGTACACAGTCCAAGCATATCCATTTTTTTTTTAAAAATCAGTTGATTTATGAGGCGGTATTAAGCTAAAATAATACTCTTACCCTAGCAATCCACCACCATTCCCACAGCTCCCCCCAAAGACAGCACTCCTATTCCATTCCCTATAGCTCCTCTAGCCAGCATGCCAGCACTATTCCCACAGCTCCCCCCACAGCCACCATGCCTCCACCATCCTCACAGCTCCTCCCATAGCCTGTGCTTATCTTCCATTTCCTGCAGCTCCCTCTTCACAGCCAGCATTCCTCCACCATTCTCTACAATGTTCCCCAACAGACAGCACTCCTCCACCATGTCCTACAGCTCCCCCCAATGACCAGCAGTCCTCCACTATTCCCACAGCTACCCCCACAAACAGCACTCCTCTTCCATTCTCTATAGCTCCATCCTCATAGGCAGCACTCCTTTTCTTTCATCATTCTCACAGCTCCCTCCCCACAGTCATCACTCCTCTACCATTCCCTACAGTTTCCCCTATAGCCAGCCTGCCACCATCATTCGCACAGCTCTATCCACCGACAGTACACCTCCACTTTCCCAAAGCTCCCCCGCATCCTTTTCCACTTTCTACAGCTCCCCCCACAGCCAGCACACCTCCACCATTCTCACAGCTTGTGCTCCTCTTCCATTCCCTGCAACTCCCTCTTCACAGCCAGTACTCCTCCACCATTTCCTACAGCTCCCCACAACAGCCAGCACTCCTCCACCATTCCCACAGCTCCATGCACAGCCAATGCTCCTCTTCCATTCTCTACAGCTCCCTCCTCAAAGCCAGCATGCATTCTATTTCACCATTCCCTACAACACCCTCCTCACAGCCAGCAGTCCCCCACCATCCCCACAGCTCCCTCCTCAAAGCCAGCACTCATTCTCTTTCACCATTCCCTACAGCTCCCCCCACAGTCGGCATTCCATCTTCCCATATTCAGTGCTCCTCCGTTCCCTACAGCTCTCTCCACTGCATGCACTCCTCCACCATCCCTACAACTTTTTTTAAGAGTCAGTACCCCTCCACTGCTCCTCACACCTAACACACCATTGTTTTCTCCTCAAACTTGTCCTCACCATTCTATCTGTTCCCTCCATCACTTTACCTGATGCTTATAACCATATTGGCATCACATCTGGAACAGCAGCTGCCTTCTGGCTTTGTGTCACTTGAACTCAAAGGGCTACATTGTGTACTCACTGGCTATTGATATGCCCTATCAGATAGCCAGGCCTTAATGTAGACCTTATATTTCCTGAAAGAGGGTTCTACTCAGAGCTCCATTGGAAGAGAATTCCAAATAACCAGACTACACAGCTGAAAGCTGTGTTACAGGATGTATCAAGCCTAGTTTTATCTGGGGCAGAGACCACAGGAAGACTTGTTTTGGAAGATCACAGAGAATGAGCGGGTTGAAAAGGAATTATATATACAGCCAGATAAACAGGTAAATCAATTTAAAAAGCATGATGCGTAAGGAGAAATTTTTCATAATGAATCTGTCTTTGAACGGGAAGCCAATTCTGTCCTAATAAAAGGGAGGAAAACATGATCAGATCTCTTTGCATTATAAATTAGTTTTACAGCTGTATTTTAAACAAGCTGCAAACGCTTACGTTATTTTGTATTTATTTACATTACAACTTTATACTGCTGTATCACTGTACTAGGTGGTTTGCAATAAAACATACACAATTCAAAATCATAACAAACTAAAAATTGAAATACAAAACTAAAATAAACTTTAAAATCTAAAAACTTAAAACAGTTAAAAAGTTCAGCTATAGGCTTGCTGGAACATAAAACTTTTCAGTAGCTTCTGAAACTGCAAGTAATTGCTTGAATTGTGTAGGAATTCTGGAAGTGAGTTCCACAAGTGTGCCCCTTCTACATAGAACATCCATAATCTGTAATCCTCTATTCTGATTTGCTGAAAAGGTGGAACAATCAGTATGTGCTTATTTGCAGACTGCAATGCTCATGATAGAACATATGCACTTACCCCCCTGTTTACTAAGCTGCGTTAATGGCTGCCGGTGCACTAATGCCAACACAGCCCATTCACTTTGCAAATTTAATCACTGGCTCATCATTCCCATTTCCAGATCATTAATATATAAGTTGAATAGCACCGGTTCCAGTACAGATCCCTGGGGCTGTCATGATGGTGACTATTTTCCTTGGCTGTGCTCACCTTGCCCTCTGGTGGCCAGAACTGGTGGCTGCCATAGACTGTCTTGCTGTCTCCCTACACATTCCAGACTTTCATTCCACTCTGGTTCAGATATTCTATCCCTCCAGACTTGGTTGGAAGTTTGGCAGCTAGCCTCACCCTTAGCTGCCTTGAGATTCCTGCAGTTGAGCCTCAGCTGCTGATTGCCTTTATTAGGCACCTGGCCCTTTCAGCAGGGCCTTTGCATTGCCAAGGGTCTTGAGGTAACCGGTGTGCAGTTGCATTCTTGCCTTGTTCTGTGCTTATTTCTTGGTGCCTGTGTGTACTTTTTTAGCCTTGTCCTGTTCTGTGTTTAGATCTTGGTGCCTGTGTATACTTTAGCCTTTGTGTTCTCTGTTTATCTGCTAGGTTCTGCTTTCAGTCTAGCTTTATTGCTTGTATGCATGTCTTTCTTAGTGGCTGCTTGGCAGCTTTCAGTCACTGTCCTAGTTCTTGTCTGTGTAGCCTAGCTTTGTGTCCTCTCTAGTCTGTCTTGTTTGGTTCCCTGTTCACCTTGGGCTTCTGCCCTACCCTGGTTAGTCAAGCTTGTCTTAAAGTCCTTTACCCTGTATAGTATCCGTTCTTCCTCTGTTTGTGGCTGGTTGTCTTCAGCTTCAGTTCCCCTCCTGCTTGTGTCTGCCCTGCTTGCTTTCAGTTTCCTTCCAGCCAAGCCTGTTTGGAAATCCTGAATCCTATCCTGAACCCTGTTTTGGCCAAGCTTGTTTAAGAATCTTTTCTAGTGTGAGTTTCTTGGTGTACCAGCTTTCCTCTATGTCCTGCCGGCTGCCTGCACCCAGAGGCTCAACCCCTGGGGAACGGCAGTCGTGTAGGCGACACCTAGTTGCAGTCCAGTGTGTTCCAGTCCGTTTGTTCCGGCTTGCTTATCTGTGTCTGCAGTCCCTGCCTTGCTGGTGTGCTAGCCCAGTGCTGGTTGGGGGGTTTTGTCTGCCGCTGCCACTCCTCGGCAGTGGTCCAAGGGCTCACAAATCCAGGTTTAGCCTCGAGAGTCCTGACAGGGGCATTCCACTATTCACCCTCCTCCACTGAGAGAATTGGCCATTTAACTCTACCCTCTGTTTTTTGTCCATTAACTAGTTCCTAATCCACAACAGAACATTGCCTCCTATCCCATTACTCTTTAATTTTCTCAGGAGTCTTTCATGAGGAACTTTGTCAAATGCCTTCTGAAAATCTAGATATACTAGATCAACTGGCTTACCTTTGTCCTCATGTTTATTCATACATTCAAAGAAATGAAGCAAATTGGTGAGGCAAGACTTCCATTGGCTGAATGCATGTTGAGTCTGTCCCATTAAACCATGTTGGTGCATGTGTTTAGTGATTTTATTCTTTATATTTGTTGCCACCATTTTGCCCGGCACTGATGTCAGACTTATTGGTCTGTAATTTCCCAGATCACCTGTGGAACCGTTTTTAAAAGTAGGCATTACCTTGGCCACCCTCCAATCTTCAGGTACTACTACTGACAATTTTAACTACAGGTTACAGAACACTAACAGCAGATCTATAAAATTTCATATTTGAGTTCTTTCAGTACCCTGGGGTGTAAACCCTCCAGTTCAGGTGATTTACTGCTCTTTAATTTGTTGATTTGGGTCAGTACATCTTCCAGGTTCAGCGAGATTTCTTTCAGTTCCTCTGCAACATACAATGGAGAGAGTCAAAGTACACAACACAAGCAGTCCAGAAAAGGCACAATGGGCTCTCAAGAATGGAATATGCTTTATTATGACCTGACACAAGCCATGTTTCAGCATAAACTAACACCTGCCTCAGTGGTTGTGGTGCAAGAAGTAGAGTCTCCACACAGTAAATGTCCACTCTGAAGATGGGAAAATAAATTCTAGTGAAGAGCAAACAGCCAAGAAGGAGTGATCTCTCTTGGTAATTTGCTCTGCACTAGAATTTATTTTCACATCTTTAGAGTGGACATTTACAGTGCAGAGACTCTACTTCTTGCACCACAACCACTTATGTAATAAGTGTTGTTTGGTTGATTTGACTCCTGAGGCAGGCGTTAGTTTACGACAAACACGGCCCATGTCGGGTCATAATAAAGCACACATTCCATTCTTGAGACCCCATTGTGCTTTCTTCTGGACTATTTCAGTTCCTCTGCATCATCAGCCTTGAAAACCATCTCTGGTACAGGTATATCTGTTACATTAATTCAGCTGCTTTGCTATGGCCCTGGTCAGTATTCTCAATGGAGAAGGGTAGTTAGTGGGGTTCCCCAGGGGTCTGTGCTGATACTGCTGCTTTTTAACATATTTATAAATGACCTAGAAATGGGAGTAACTAGTGAGGTAATTAAATCTGCTGATGACACAAAGTTATTCAAAGTCGTTAAATTGTGGGAGGAATGTGAAAAACTACAAGAGGAACTTACGAGACTGGAAGACTGGGCGTCTAAATGGCAGATGATGTTTAATGTGAGCAAGTGTAAAGTGATGCATGTGGGAATGAGGAACCCGAATTATAGCTAGGTCATGCAAGGTTCCACGTTAGGAGTCACGGTCCAAGAAAGGGATTTAGGTGTCGTCGATGATACGTTGAAACCTTCTACTCAGTGTGATGCTGCGGCTAAGAAATCAAATGGAAGGTATTATTAGGAAAGGAATGGAAAACAAAAATGAGGACATTATAATGCCTTTGTATTGCTCCATGGTGCAACTGCACCTCGAATATTGTGTTCAATTCTGGTCGCCGCATCTCAAAAAAGATATAGTGGAATTAGAAAAGGTACAGAGAAGGACAACGAAAATGATAAAGGGGATGGGACGACTTCCCTATGAGGAAAGGCTAAAGCGGCTAGGGCTCTTCAGCTTGGAGAAAAGGCGGATGAGGGGAGAAATGATAGAGGTCTATAAAATAATAAGTGGAGTTGAATGGGTAGATATGAAGCGTTTGTTTACGCTTTCCAAAAATACTAGGACTAGGGGGCATATGATGAAGCTACAATGTAGTAAATTTAAAATGAATCGGAGAAAATGTTTCTTCACTCAATGTGAAATTAAACTCTGGAATTCGTTGCCAGAGAATGTGGTAAAGGTGGTTAGTTTAGTGGAGTTTAAAAAAGGTTTGGACGGCTTCCTAAAGGAAAAGCCCATAGACCATTATTAAATTGACTTGGGGAAAATCCACTATTCATTGCCAGAGAATGTGGTAAAGGCAGTTAGCTTAGCAGAGTTTAAAAAAAGGTTTGGCCGACTTCCTAAAGGAAAAGTCCATAGACCATTATTAAATGGACTTGGGGAAAGTCCACTATTTCTGGGATAAGCAGTATAAAATGTTTTGTACTTTTTTGGGATCTTGCCAGGTATTTGTGACCTGGATTGGCCACTATTGGAAACAGGATGCTGGGCTTGATGGACCTTGGTCTGTCAAAGTGTGACAATAATTATGTACTTATGTAATAATTTTTTCATGCAGATCTCTCATTTGTTTAGACGTAACTAAATGGGCTATAAGCCCTTAACGCAGTCCATTGGTTTCTTTTATTTTGTTCTTGTGCTGATTTATGCTGTGCCAAATGAAAAACATTTATATCTTCTTTCTGGATGATAATAACATCTTGCGAGGAAGTCGATGGATATGTCTGTAACTTTTAACAATGTTGAAATTAGCATATCTACCCAACCTGGCATTTAAATGTCTGTCCTTTAATGGTGCTGCGTGTTGAGAAATCATAGCTAAATGTATAGACACTTACGCAAACATTATCACATGCACACACCAGAACAGACATCCATACACACATTGCAAAAGTAAGCAACAACTTCAACAAAGTACATTCAAAATTTATTTTTTCTTTCCTCCATCTTCCAAAATTCCACATAGCAGATGTACAGATCAGTAGGACCCAAAGGGGCTCATTTTCAAAAGAGAAAAATATCCAAAAAGTGACATGTCTGTATTTGGATGTTTATCTCACAAAAATGTCCAAATCAGTATTTTCGAAACCTCTTTTTAGACGTTTTTCTCTGAAGTCCGTCAGAAGGGTGTCTAAATCTCAATGGGGCATTCCAGGAGCGTGTTCAAGGCGGGACTTGGGCGTTCCTAAGACTTAGATGTTTTTCAGCCATAATGGAACAAAACAAAAACGTCCAAGACTAAAACTTAGACGTTTTGAGCTAGACCTGTTTTTATTATGAATAAAGCACAAAAAGGTGCCCAAAATGACCAGATGACCTCTGGAGGGAATCAGGGATGACCTCCCCTTATTCCCCTAGTGGTCACTAACCTCCTCCCACCCCCATAAATTGTGATTAAGAATATTATTTGCCAGCCTCTATGCCAGCGCCAGATGTCATACTCAGGTCCATTACAGCAGCATGCAGGTCCCTGGAGTAGTTTAGTAGTAGGTGTAGTGCACTTCAGACAGGTGGACCCAGGCTCCTACCTCCCCTTACCTGTTACACTTGTGGAGGATACTGTGGGCCCTTCAAAACTCACCAGAAATCCACTGTACCCACATGTAGGTGCCTCCTTTACCCATAAGGGCTATGATAGTGGTGTATAGTTGGGGGGTAGTGGGTTTGGGGTTGGTTTTGGGGGGCTCAGCAAACAAGGAAAGGGAGCAATGGTCAGATGTGTACCTGGGAGCAGGTTATGACGTCCACTGCAGTGCCCCCTAGGGTGCCCTATTGCTGTCCTAGGATGTCAGAAGGACTAGTCTACTAAAAATGCTGGCTCCTCCTACGTCCCAATGGCTTGAGTTTGGACGATTTGCACTTGGACATTTATTTTTTCGAAAATGGACCCCCAAAAACCACCCAAATCACAAAATGTCCAAAAAACAAAACATCCATAGTATTTTTGAAAACAAAAGATAGTTGTTTATCTTTTTCGAAAATGACCTTCTTTCCTGTTCAGAATTTGGACATTTTGTGTAAAACGTCCAAATTCTGAGTTAGACGTTCTATTGAAAATGCCCCTCAAAGAAGTCCAAAACAAATAAAGTCAGACAAAACACAGTTTATACTTAATTGTTCAAAGTCACTTAATCCTTCATTGCCTCAGGTACAAAATTAGATTGTGATCGCTACTACTGTAAAAGGTGTGAGCAAAATCCACATAAATAAATAAATAAATAAATAAATAAAACAAACACCCTTAGGTTTCACCTTTGGGTTTAAAAAGCAATACCATGTGTGTGTAAGGTCTGGATCAACGAATTAAGACTATAGTAACCTAGTAACAAAAATAGATCATTGCAGATAAAAAAGCTCTATGACCATCCAAAGTTTTAGGCAAATGCCAAAAAATATGTAATACTTGGTAGCAATAATTAAACAATTAATTATTCACATAGTAGGTAGCCAACAGATTTATTTGCCACTGAAAATTATTATTTTTGTGTGAACTTGGTGGCTAATAGTGGGCTACTTGCTATTTTTTTAGTTTGGTGGTGTATTGTTTGCCTGCATAATAAAATCACACTTGCAAATATGTTTCTGCCACAGCTTTAATTAACAAAAGCATATGATTTCCTACTGGATCACATTCATACAAGCGACCTGAAAAACAGAGAAGATAATTATGTTCAGATTTGGGTAATCATTGCGTAAATGCTGTTATCTCACGCTTATACATTGTGCATATTCTGGAAAATCACTGGTGTTTGGGTACTTGAGGTTGGGCCTTCGTGTTTCTAACTTGACTCTAGAAAGTAATGTTGCATGAAGGTAACTCTTCCCTCATTATTCATTAAATAGTAGTAGTGAATATTTACAATATACCACTGCATTCCACAAAACACAAGGAGCATGTTCCCATAGTCCATCTTTCTCCTGATCTAGGCACAGGGAAAAAAGAATGTAAATATTCCCAGGTTTCAACCTAATTAAAGTTAAAAAAAAAAACAAACCCTTTGTAGTTTAAAATAAAAACTGTGAATGTTCAGTACCTAATTTTCATAACATGTCTGTTTTGGTGGCTCTTTACTAGGTGAAAAAATCTTAGCATTACTACAAGGTCTGCTAGGGTGCTAGGGAGTCCCTATAACCAGCCCCTCGAAATGACACACTGATTAAGATTTAGCAGTAATTACTTCTACTCAGTGGTGTGCTGGAGCAGGCTCTCACAGGCTCACAAGAGCCAGTTGTTACGTTTTTAAGAATTTTGGGAGCCAGTTGTTAAAGTAGGGCCCTCCATGGCTACTTTAACAACTGGCTCCCAAAATGTGGGCTTGGGTAGGGTTACCATATGGCTCCAGAAAAAAGAGAACAGATTGAGCCAGTCTGGGTTTTACTTTCATTGCTTTCAATGGAAGCAAAACTCGGACTGGATCAATGTGTCCTCCTTTTTCTGGAGACATATGGTAACCCTAGGCTTGGGCCCCCTGCTGAATTCTCTTTTACTTTGCTGGTGGAGATGCTGAGCCCTGCCAGCCAAGTATAGACTGCTGCTGCTCCCCGTTCCTTGTTTCCAGCTCTGAGCAGCAGGCTGGGACTTCTCCAGCATGTGTGAGAAGTTTCAGCATCCTGCTCAGAGCAAGACGTTGGGAGTGGTGGCAGTCCATTTATTGGCTGCCAGCAAAAGTATGCCTAGCGTGCCCGCACGAAGGGAGGGAGGAGAGAGAGGCAAGTGTTGCTGCCCCCCACCCCGGCCACTCCTAGCCCTTCCAACTGCAGAGCTGGCTACGTCCGGAGAAAGAGCCTGTTGTTAAAAATTTACCAGCACACCCCTGCTTCTACTACTACTATTTATTTAACATTTCTAAAGTGCTACCAAGGTTACGCAGCGCTGTACAATTTAACAAAGGAGGACAGTCCCTGCTCAAAGGAGCTTACAATCTAAAGGACAAAAAAAGGACTAAAAGTGCAGTCAATCAAGTTGGGGGCAGTCTTTAACCGATTAAAGGCATAGGCGCCCGGTATCGAAGGCTTGGGGAGGCTAAGCCTCCCCAGCCGCAGCGAGCCGGCTCCTCCCCCTCCCTCCGGATCCGGTCCTGTCCCTCACGTTACCGACCTGACTCTTCGGAGCTCAGCTGTCAGTGCTAACTCTCCCCCGCTGGCGCTGCTGGCATTTGTGCTTTAAAAATGGCCGCCAAGACTTCCAGAGGCGGCCTCGCGAGACTTCTGCTGAAGTCTTGGAGGCCGCCCTGTAAGTCTCGGCGGCCATTTTGAAGCGCGAATGCCGGCAGCGCCAGCGGGGGAGAGTTAGTGCTGGCAGCGGGCAGGCAAGATTGCCTGCCCCGAAGAATTCGAAGAGTCAGGTCAGTGTGAGGGACCGGAGGGAGGGAGAATTCACCGTAGAACTCGGGAGGGGGTGGCAGGGGAGAGAAGGGAGTCGCAGGGCATTTGTGGATGGAGGGGAGAGAAGGATCGCTGGGTATAATGGGTTCATGCAGGGCAGGGGAGAGGAGGGTCACTGCTGTACATGGGTGGATGGAGGGCAGGGGAAGGAGGGTCACCGGGTAAGGGTGCATGCAGGGCAGGGGAGAGGAGGGTCACTGCTGGACATGGGTGGATGGAGGGCAGGGGAAGGAGGGTCACCGTGTATGGGTGCATGCAGGGCAGGGGAGAGGAGGATCACTACTGGACATGGGTGCATGGAGGGCAGGGGAGAGGAGGGTTGCTGTGTATGGGTGCTTGCAGGGGGAGAGAAGGGTCACTGGACATGGGTGGATGGAGGGCAGGGGAGAGGAGGGGAGAGAGAAGAAATGCTGGACATGGATAGAGGGGTGGGAAGAGTGAGGAAGGGGATGAGAGGAGAAAAACTGCACATGGATGAAGAAAATAGGCAGAAGCTGAGGACCAGAAATGAAGAAGAAAGGAGGAAAGGAAAGAAAGAAATGGAAAGGAAGCCCTAGAAACAGAGTTAAGAGGACAGATAGCAGCAGAATCGGATACTGGGCCAGCATGATCAGAAAAACAGTCACCAGACAACAAAGGTAGAAAAAAATCATTTTATTTTCATTATAGTGTTTGGAATATGTCCACTTTGAGAATCAGGTGCTCAACAGTAAAAGTTTATATTTATTTACTTATGTATGGCATTTTATCCCACATTAAACATGAATTAGGATGTTTTGTGGCTCTACATGAGAATTATGATATTATGATCCCTTGTTTCATATTGTTGACGGTCTGCATTTTCCGTATGGGTGGTATATTGGTGTATTAGGTTCTGCCCAGTGTAATATTTATGGTACAGTAAGGTTCTGAGTGTGTTTTTGCACAAAGTTGTACATAGTGTTTTGCAGTTGAGCGATTGTGGTTAGTATATGCTTTGAGCAACCACTTTATTCTTTGACATATGATACATATCTAATATCTATATTTAATAAAAGGTATTAATTGTGATTTATTTTTATTTATTTATTTTTTCTGTGTGTTATCAGACAATTATGGATTTAAGCTCCACCCCTGGCTCCACCCCTAACCCCGCCCCCTTTAGCCTCCCCAAACAGTTGGGCCACCGACCGCCTTTAAAGGTTATTCCGTTCTGATACTTCCTCTGTGTACATCCGTATATTGCACAAGCCGGCATGTGTTTCTGTCAATAAACTTCCTTGTTTCAAACTATAAGATAAAATAACAATGAACGACACAACATGCATACAGATTAGCAACTGATGATAGTTTGTTTTGATCTGACCAATATGGCGGCTGCACGGGAGAAGTCACTTCAGCTCTTTGACGTCACACCGGCTCCTGTACTTAAACCTCCTTGGAGGAGGTGGTACCTACTCTATTTCCATCGCTTGCTGCTGCAAACCTTCTCCGCAAGCCCTGTTCTCCTCTGACGCAACATCCTGTTTCCGTCAAGTCAAGTGGGTGGGCTGCCTTAGCCTAGCAGGACTCAGGAGAGAAGTTGTGTCATGGGGGTTGGGGCACCGGAGAAGGAAAGCTGTGGTATTGTTGTTGGTGGGTGACCTCAGGTATGAGTTTGATTATACGGGGGTGGGGTGTTTTAGGGCTAGGTGCCGAATCACGGACAAGGAGGAGAGTAGAAGACAAGAGGGAGAGATGTAGGGATGGTAGGGATCATGGGGAGGGGAGGCTGGCCCACCGACCCCCGAATTCGTATGAGGAGGGGTGCGTGACGTGTGAGAGTGTTTAGGGTAGCCGAATGCGTGTGACTTGGTGTCTTTGGACACATGCACACATAAAGTTTCTCACACCTAAAGCAGCTCACCATGCTGCTGTATATTTTTGTATACTTGTTGCATTTTTTCTGGTTATTTGTCTATGTTGTTGTGTTTTTTTTTTGCCCTTTAAATTCTAAGGTATGTGCTTCCTTAAACTATTCAGCTGGAACCCTGAATATATAATGTGGCTCACTGTAGGAAAATAAAATGTTATTTTCATATGTTGCATAGAGCATATTTTACCCAATCTCAGTTATATAAGTCAGGTAGAACACAGTCCCCTTTATCTGGTAAATGCCTGGGCTCTGAAAATACTCTATATATCATTCATTTTGGGCATGGCCTAAGGTTTGATTATTTTGGACTACGATAGTTCGGTACTGGTCTATTATTTTAGGATGCACTATTACTAACTAGCTGGAACATCTAGCACTAGATAGAACAGGAACTGGTAGGGGGATATATTTCTAATTTGTAAAATGTATCTGGTAGCTAGGAAATGTATCTTTCAGTCATGCATGGCAATTGAACTCCCCCCCCCCCCCCCCCCCTGCTTACTGGAAATGGAGGAATCAAGTGCTTGAACTCCTTGTTTGGGAGGATTGTGATTTTCCTAAATGTGAAAAAAAAAAATGTTTTTCTGAAGATTTGGAATAGTTACATTCAAAATATGAAGCTAAGGGGGAGAAGGCTTTATGTTCATGCAGATTACCTTCTTTTGGCGGCACTCGTCAGTGCAGGATTATGCTATAACAGATTTGCAGTGTTGTTTGAAAGCGGTGGCTGTGTGGTCACACTTGGTCAGGATGGTGTTGAATAGGAGCAAGACTGTGGCATGTTGGGTAACTGTGATGAGAATAGAGGCGGACAGAATTATTGGTTTGGTTTTGGCTTTGGCAGTGAAACTGGCCCGAAATCCAAGTATGGGTTTCTGCCAAAAATGGTAATTTATTTTCAGCTGAAACCGAAACTTCACCTCCTCCCCTACCAGATAGTTTAACAGCCCCCGACCCTCCCCCTATCCACCACTCTCCCCCTGCAGAGAATAGGGCTGTCACCTTCCCTGCCCCCCACAGAAGAGAGCGGGTACCGCCGAGCCAACCCTCCCCGGCCTTACCCTTAACGTCTCTGGTGGTCTAGTGGCCTCTTTGGGGCAGGAGCTATCTCACTTGCTCCTGCCTTCGCCGATTTCTCCATCAAAATGGCTGCTGAGAGTTTCTGCATCCAAGAGGCCACCAGGGGCGTTAAAGGTAGGCTTGAGGAGGGGGGGGGGGGGGCTGGCGGCATCCACTTTGCATTGGTAGTACCAGTACTGGCACCCCCCCCCCGGCAGCACTGGCACCTGGTCTCTGGGGGGGTAGTACTGGCAACCCTAGAGGATCTGCAGTTTGGGGGAGAAGGAGGTGACACGTTTTTGTTTTGGGGTTCAGTTTCAACCGAAACCAAGCAGCAAATTTCAGTTTTGGTTGGCCTCTAGAAGAGAACTCTTCCAGATGTTACTGTGATGTTGTTGAATGAGCATGTACTGATAGTTGAAACTTTTAAATATTTGAGAGTTTTTATTCCCATTTGACTTTTTTGACCCATTTAGCTGCTGTGGTTCGGAAGAATTATGCAACAGTATGAAAGTTGAAATCAGTGAGGAATTATTTTGATGAGAAGTCCTTTCTGACCTTAGTATGTGCATTGTTTATGTCCCGGTTGGATTATGCTACTGCTATTTTGGTGGGAATAGCAAGTGTAAACTTGAAAAAGTTGCAGACGTTGCAGAACACTGTGATACATATTTTGGGGAGGGTTCATAGGTTTGGTCATGTTACACCTTTGTACTTGCATTGCCATTGGTTACCAGTGGATTGTAGGGATCTTTTTAAATTAATGGTTCTTGTGCATCAGATTTAGTATGAAGGGGTTCCTTGGCTACTCTGTTGCCACCTTATATTCTGTTATATAATTTATGTTCGTTGGACGCGTTTTTACTTGTATTACCATCATTAGCTGAAGTACATCTGATAGCGACTAGAAAAGGTTCATTTTTTTCTGTTGCCCCTGTTTTGTGGAATTCGCTTCCACAATCTTTGCAGGCTGTTTTTTAGTATTTAACTTTCACCTTTTTAGTGGTAGCTCAAGGCAAATTACATTCAGGTACAGTAGGTATTTCCCTGTCCTAAAGGGCTCACAATCTAAGTTTGTACCTGAGACAATGGAGGGCACAAGGAGTGTCTGTGGAATTTGAACCCTGGTCTGTCTGGTTCACTAATAATAGTCTGCTACTCCACTCTGTTGACACTCACATAATTAATAAAATTAAATCAGATTATCCATACTTCATTTATTTAAGATGCCCTTCTGCTGAGAGAGAAATGAAGAATTTTCCAAAGATAAAAAAAAGGCATTCTGTATTTAGTTATTCAGATGTATTTCTCCATTGTTTGTTAAATCTACCCTTTTTTTGAGGGATGGCCATTTAAGCTTGAGGGAGATTCAGTGGACTGACTAAACAATTAAAGGAAAGTTTGGATTACATGCTGTCACAACTGTTGACTATTCAAAAACTACACATATTCGAAGAGATCTTATATAGAACCTTAGGAAGGTCAGTAGGTTTTATTTTATTCACACAGAATTAAATAATTTTCAAATTATAATTTAACAGAAGTTATCAAGGTGTAGTAAAAGATTGCCTTTTACTGCATCTTGATTTACTGTGTTAGCAACTTGCGGGCAGGAGCGATGCCCAGTCTGGTGCCATTTGCCAAATGCCTTTCCTAGCAATAGTAAGTTGCAAGTAGAACACGGGTCCTCGAATTCTGTAACACAGTGTGCACCTTTTGAGAACGCCCCTGATCTGCTCATGCCCCTCTCATTGCCACGCCTCCTTGTGGGTTGCATGCTGTGGGATTTGGGGTGCCCAAGCTTGTAGAATACCTCACAGCCAGATGCACACGCAACCCCTAATTGGTACTAATTAATGCCAGTAAGTGCGTCCAATTATTGATGTTAATTGGCTTGTTAGGTTGTGTGTGCTTCTCTTGATCACGCCTAAACTGGTGTGGAGATTTGGGCACCCTTTATAGAATCCGAGGGTAAGTTTTTTTTTTTTTGTGCACCTTAGTAAGATCTTCTAAATGTATAACAGGTTATAAACAAAAAAAGAAATATTTTAATAGTCAATATAATTTGTCAGTTCAAGAATTTGGGTTGTCTAAATCTCACAAATTTATGGCTTACCATCAATTTACAGATTTGAAGCACTGAAGAAATCAACCTTAAGTTTGGATGCTACAAGTAAATTTATTCTTGATTGTGGATTATGAGAAGTTGCTGTGGTCATCAGATATTATATGTGGACTTTCCAAATGCGGAAAATGTTCTGGAACTGCTGTTTGTATCAAGCTTTAAGATTTTGATCATGTGAAACTTAATAGGGAAGCCTGTTGGTAAGGTTTAAGCTGACCGGACCGATTTCTTTATTTGACAGAGTAGTTTGAATGTTAACAGATTTCTTTTTATCTGTGTCCTTCTATATATTTGTAGATGGTTCTGTTAAAGATTTTTGCTTTGTTTATAAAGATTTGAATAAAATGTGGGTTTATTGATTTTGTAATGATACTTTTTTGAACCATTATACATCACTTTCTGGTTTTTTTTTAAAATTGTAACTTTTATTGTTGTTCACCAACCATACAACATCTGTCTGTTGAAACAAAAACCATGCAACCCCTCTCTCCCCACCCCCCCATTGAAGCAGCATGAAGCCCTTGGAGATAAACGGTCATATAGCAGCAGGACTGGCTAACGTTTCTCAAGTATACATCAAAAACGAACGTTGAGAACTCTACACTGTTAGCCTGATTCCTTCAGCTTAAATATATGTCCCATACTTTATGGAAGTTAATCAATTGACCAGTCCGGAATGTTGTCAGTTTAGTCATTTGACAAATGTAGTCCATTTTGCGGAGCATTACCTGCAGAGAAAGTGTGTTAGGCTGTTTCCAGGCTGCTGCCAGGGCTATTTTGCTTGCAGTAAAAAGGCTGGTTGCTACTTTGTGATGTTCCCTCTTTATTACAAAAGGCTTAAAATGCAGTATACAGTATTCCGCCCTGGCTGGATACTCTATCCCATTGGTTTCCAAACCTGGTTCTGGAGGCACCCCAGCCAGTCAGGTTGTCAGGATATCCACAATATTCATAATATATAAACAGGGCTGTAAATATTGATGACAGAACTTTGCATGCATTGCTCTTTTGTGAGTATCTGGTGAACCAAAGTCAGTACCTCAGCGCAATAAGATTGCATTTTAGGGTAAGGCCACCAGATATGATACATATCCCCAGGTGTTCCACACTCCCTCCAACATAGACCAGAGCTATGCTTAAAACATTTTAAGAAGGCTTTGAGGAGTGTAATACCACCTGTACAAAATTTTAAATCCATTTTCTACTAAATAGGTAGCTGTTGATACCTTCAGTAAATACTGGGTGCTTATTTCCCATTGTCTTCTTTCAAAAGTAGTCCCCATATCCATCTCCCATTGATTAATATAGTACACTAGCAGTGTGCCGAAGGAGAGCAGGGCACCATACAAATGGGTTATACAGCTTCTGCCACTGCTCTTCCTCAGTGCCCGCTCCAGTAATGTCTCTGGTAACCCAAGGTCCCCCAGCCCTGCGCTGATGGTAATCCTGAATTTGTCTGTAATGGAAAACATGATGTGATAGCCCATAGTCATTCTGTAACTCAAAAAAAGATATTTCCCCTTCTTCCCAGATATGGCCTAATGTGCGAAGTCCCTGTAACTCCCACATACCAAATACAGGGTCTAGAGTCCCGTGGGCAAAACCTGGTGCATGTCATATTGCCATATGTAGAAAATAAGTTCTGTCTGGAAACAATTGAGCTTGAATTTTATACCAAGTCATAAAGGGCTTTTTAAATATTCTCTTACAAGTTATATTTAGGAAGCCATAATAAAGCCCAAAGTGGTACAGTGTTTAGCCATTCTTGTTTTAATTTAACCTAAATTTTAATCAGGCTGTGAAGCCACTCTGTTAATACTTGGAGCTGGGCCACCTGGTAATATAGATGGAAAGCTAGAGCTCCCATCTCTACCTTCTGTTTAGGTTGGTATAACATTGTACAAACTTGGGGAGGGCGTTCTTTCCAAAGGTTAGAGAGAGTTTTCCTCTGAAGCAGAACAAAGAAATACACTGGAATAGGCAAAGGAGGATGATGCATGTGGGAAAGAGGAACCCAAACTATAGCTATGTAATGCAAGGTTCCACAATTGGAGTCACTGACTTTAGGTGTCATTGTTGATGATACGTTGAAACCCTCTGCTCAGTGTGCAGCGGTGGCTAAGAAAGCAAATAGAATGTTAGGTATTAGGAAAGGAATGGAAAACAAAAATGTAGACATTATAATGCCTTTGTTTCGCTCTATGGTGCGATCGCACCTTGAATATTGTGTGCAATTCTGATCATCGCATCTCAAAAAAGATATAATGGAATTAGAAAAGGTACAGAGAAGGGTGATGAAAATAATAAAGGGACTGGGACAACTTCCCTATGAGGAAAGGCTAAAGCGGCTAGGGCTCTTCAGCTTGGAGAAAGGACGGCTGAGAGGCGATATGATAGAGGTCTATAAAATAATGAGTGGAGTGTAATAGGTAGACTTGAATCGCTGGTTTACTCTGTCCAAAAATACTAATATTAGGGGGCACACAATGAAGCTACAAAGTAATAAATTTGAAATGAATTGGAGAAAATATTTCTTCACTTAGTGTATAATTAAACTCTGAAATTTGTTGCCAGAGAATGTAGTTTACCCTGCGTTTACCTTTTTTTTTTCTTTTCCAAATGCGGAAGCGATTCCTGCAGTCTGCCCTACCTCCGGCACTGTCTCTTCACTATACTGCATTCCACCTTTGAGGAAACAGAAAGTTACATCAAGATGCGGGCCGTAGTAGGGAGAAGAGGCCAGTGCTGGCAGCAGGGCAGCCTGTGGGAATCGCTGCCACTGCCGCCTTCTGGAAAAGAAAAAAAAGGTAAACATAGGGAAGAGGCTTGAGAAGGGAAGGGGGGAGATGTCACTCTATGGAGAGTGCTGTCTGAGGCCCCCACCTCAGTTATCCTAATGGTAGGGCCGCCACTGATCAAGACCTTCAAGATTATTGAAGACCCTGGGGAGTAATGGTGCTAAGTACTTGCTAGAACATTTATAGAACTTATTTGTAAATCCATCAGGGCCTGGAGCCTTTCTGTTAGGAAGGTCCCGAATGGTCTGCTGAATCTCATGGCAATAGGCTTAGGACCTATAGCTCAGCCTTAGGGATAGATGGCAGCACTATCAAGATAATTACAGATATCTGCGTCTGTAGGCAATATATCTGGTTGATATAGTCAGGTATAATGTCTAAATATTTTATTTATTTGTTCTTGTATCCCACAGTTATACAAAAACAAGTGTTGGTTCAATGTGGCTTACATAGAGGCATATTTTCAAAGCACTTTGGGAGGCTAAGTTCCATAGGTTTCTATGGAACTTTGGGAGGCTAAGTGCTTTGAAAATGAGCCTGAATGTGATGTTAGAAGGGAATGTGATTAAACAATACATTAGCAAAGTAGTGCTTGCACCAGTAATTCGTTTGATTAGTCATATTTCTTGAACAGGTATGTTTTTAGTTCTTTTCTGAATTGGAGATAGTTTGTGATGCTTCTTATGACTTTGGGAATTGAATTCCACCATTTGGAACCAGATAGCTGAATCCAGTCATATAGATGGATTTTTAGATTGTTTCTGCAATTTGGTAGGTGAAGCAGTAGGTAGCTTTTGGTTCCCGTGTTTGCATTTCTTGATAGTTCAGTCAGGTCTAGCATGTAGACATCTAGCATGTGCTCATCTAGAATTGAGGAGATATGATTATAGCGCTCCAACTTTTTAAACTTATTAGCTAAGAACATAACAGCCATACTGGGTCAGACCAATGGTCAGTTTAGCCCAGTATCCTGTTTCCAACAGTGGCCAATCCAGGTCACACGTACCAGGCAGAAACCCAAATAGTAGGCAACATTCCATGCTACCAGTCCCAGGGCAAGCATTGGCTTCCCTATGTCTGTCTCAATGGCAGACTATGGACTTTTCCTCTTGTCCAAACCTTTATACTAACTGCAATTACTACATCTTTCAGCGACTAGCCTTATTCCCAAATTCAAGATGTTTATAGTTTATTAATATTTTTTTACTGTACCGCTCATCCTAACTTGTGGACCTGAGTGGTTTACAAAACTAAGGGTACATGAATAGGCAGAAAAGAACTACAGTGTGAGACAGGAAAGGAATAAATCATTCACACATAAGAATGTACAAGCTAAAGAGCAGGAAGTAGGATGGGTCATAGCAGGCAAAAGGGAAAAGAAGGGGGGCGGGGGGGGAGAGGAAGAACAGCCGGGAGACTAAATTCTGATTCCTTCTATAGTGGATCAGTGGCTCATAAAGACTTGATTAAGAAGCCAGGTTTTTATAGCAGTCGACGTTTTTAAAGGACAATTTGGCATGAATGGTTAGTGGAAGAGAATTCCACTGAAAAGGAGCATCAAAGAAAAAGGTATAGTGTCTGGTAAATTCTAACTGGGCAGCTTTTGGGCTTGGGAGAATAAGGCAATGATCATTAATTGATGGCAGAAGATGAGTAGGGGAATATGGAATGGTCAGTGATGCTAGTTAGTCTGGAAGACTCAGTCTGGGGGCTTTGAATGCCAGCGTGAGTAACTTAAAGATGATCTGTTTCTTAATAGGGGGCCAATGAAATTTCTGAAATAAGGGAGGACACATGATCTTGTACTTGTTGCACTCTGCAGGTTTTCAGAAATCTCTGCTAATTGGAGTCACTCGTCCAAGGTTGAGGATTTGGGGCCCATCTTCAGTTGCTGGTCTAATCTTTCAATTTGGTCCTGTAACTGCCCCTCCCTTGCTAAGTGGATTTTTCATTGATAGACCTGCAGGGCAATTATCTTTCCATGCATCACCGCCTTAAGCACTTCCACCAGAATCCCTAAGGATACCTCTCCAGTGTTATTAAGCTGAATATATTCTACAAGGTCTTGCTGTATTATATTACCAAGATCAAGCAAAATAGTGTCATCTAAGCGCCAGTAGCAGATTCCTCCTGGGGGGGGGGGGGGGGGGTCATAGTTTAAAGCCAGTAGTATGGGGACATGATCAGACCATGTTTGTGTTTGGGTAGTATGAACTCTATGTAGTATAGATGAGTCTCCAAACCAATAGTTAATTTGGGAGTGGGAATTGTATATCTGGGAGTTAAAAGTGAAATCCCTAGTGATGGGATGAAGATATCTCCATATATCACATGTTCCAATGGGTAAGAAACCTCTGAAACTGGACTCTTTATGAGCATACTGCACCACCTGGGAGCTATTATCTAAACTGGGTTGCAATGTCAAGAACCTCACCAAACAAAAGACTACCTTCCACATGTTGGAGCAAGCGATTCAAAGAAGGGCCCCTGTTCCTCATTAGGTACGTGGACATTGACCATGTAAACACCTCAGTACCTAAAGAAACTATTATCAATAAATATCTCCCTCCCTTGTCTCTAATTACCTTTTTAACCTGCCATGGTTGAGAAGAGGATAATGCAATTAAGACCCCCTTGGACTTTTACTGCATGTGATTGAAAGCAAAGTATAAGGCAGAGTATTTCCCATGTTGACATAGCCGTTCATAGGAGGGCAAAAGATGTGCCTTCCTTAAACAGGAGCTGGTGAATTTAAGTCCTTGATATTCAAGGATAAAAAAAGTTGTCCATCGACCTGACCCTAAAAGACAGGCCTGCCCCATTTTCCCTTTTTGAATCATATCACTACATCCCTGCCTGTATGAGAAAAGCTCTGCATTGTACCCCATGCTGCCCCTAGGATTCCCAAATGACCACCCCTTCCCCCACCCCCTAGTCACCATTTCTGGCCAAACCTCCTCCATCAGAGTGAGTTGACAGATTGAGGAAGTGTTCCCCATTTCCAACCTTAAACTAATATTAAATATAAAATAGCTTATTTTACAGACATATTCAAACACTTAGCATTATAGGCAAGTATCTGGAGGTAATAACATTGCTGATTAGGCCGCACGAGAAAATATTTAGAAGAAAACAGCGTCCCACACAGCAAATGTAGCCCCACCGGGACAAATCAACCAAGGATGCAAATCAAATTAGCCAAGTCTCTCATGCGCAAATGGGCATCCGATTGCTGATGTTTTAGGCATTCTTTTCCAGTGGTGATTCGTTGCCATTTGGGTTTCCCTCCAATGCTCAAAGTGGCCCTCGGTGGTTGGGGGGCCTGTGGCGCCAAGGGGTCTGCCTCTAGAAGTATCTCTCGCACTTCAGAAAGTGTATGGATGCAATGTAATTTGCTGTTCTTATAAAAGAGCAGAACAAAAGGATATTGACATTTGTATTTTATTCCCTGAGCTTGCAGCTGTTGTGTAAGTGGCCTCCACTCCAATCTCCACTTCAGAGTAGCTATAGCCAAGTCCTGGTATATCTCGATTGAATAAGAATCCCAGGAGAAGTGCTCAGTAGCCCTGGCCTTGTGCAGGCTTCAATATCCTTGGGTTTATTATCTTGGTATACTCAATGCTCTGTGTGCCCTTTCAATATGTATTGAGTTTGGGTCCATAGTGGATTGATTCCCTGAAAACAGAGCACTGACAATTTTTTTTAACTACCGACTCGCAGTCTGCATAAGTTGGAGTTTCTGGGATGCCCTGGAAGCGTAGGTTACGCCTACGGCTCCTATTCTCAAGATCTTCCAGCTTGTTACAAATATGCTGATGGATATTCTTAGTGTCCTGGAGCTGTTTATCCAAGTTCTCTGGGACATTGGAATGTTCATCGAACTGCAACTTGCCTCTCCTACTCTTTGACCAAGATCCCTAATTTCTCCTTGTAAATCAGCCCCCAGAGTGGCGATCTCGGAGCGTACTGCTTTCAGGTCCGATTTTATCTCATACAGCCAAGCTCAAATTACTGCTAAACGTTCAGTGCCGGGATCTGCTGGAGAGTCTGCATTCGAGAAAAGATGTACCTGCGACACCTCTGCCTATGTTTGCAAGTCTGGTAAGGTCGCATTGCTGGTGCCGTCCATGCAGTTTGGCGTGGTGTCTCTCGTACAGGCAAACTCCATCATATCAACTGGACAGTGTTTAGCACTCATCTCTATCGGTAGGGCTTCTCACAAGAAGAGTAATTGATTAAATAATCAGGTGGTTCCAGATTGTCGCTGTATCAGTGAAATGCTTGCCGGGTTGCTCGGTGCTAACCGATTAGGCAGCCATACGTCACGTCCTCCATACATCACTTGCTGTTTGATGTATTTGGCTAACATCCTAAAGGAATCAATTCCTGTTGCTTTGTGAGTGAATAATAACAGGGATGCTAACATTGATATTGTAAATCAGTTATAATACATCAGATTAAATGGAAATGGTGTGCATCAGTAACTCTTGAGTGTCAGCTTTAGAATAACACACAGGAACATTAAGCAGGCAGGACATTAACAGTGATAAAAATGAAATTGTGATAATGCTGTCAGTGACAGGCCTTCCTGATGTCTGTTTTAACTTTGTTTATTGTTTGATCTCTTTTCTTGGTTTACAGCTTCAGGAGACTTCAGAGCTCAGTGTTATGGAGCTCTCTTGCTTCATCTCCTCAGCTTGTGAATGATTTGGTGTGTATATTTCTGTGTTTTTGTTTTTGTGTGTTTGCTCACAAGGTACTATTTTCAAATGGACTAGTTTAGCTTTCCTGTTTTGGGGATGATCGACTGTGTTTGTGTGTATGGGGCGACCAAAACTGCTCAGAATATTCGAGGTCGCTGCATCTCTAAAACGATTTAGTGGAATTAGAAGAGATACAGAGAAGGGCGACAAAAATATAAAAGGATACAATGACTTCCTTATGAGGAAAGATTAAAGAGGTTAGGTCTCTTTAGCTTGGAGAAGAGACAGCTGAGGGGAGATATGGTATAGTGTCCCTAAAATACTGAATGGAGTGGAACAGGTAGACATGAGTAACTTGCTTTCTCTTTCAAAAAATACAAGGACTAGGGGGCACACAGTGAAGCTACCAAGTGGTAAATGTAAAACAAATTGGAGAAAATATTTCTTTGCTCGATGTGTGATTAAACTCTGGAATTCATTGCCAGAGAATGTGGTAAAAGTGGTTAGCTTAGGAGGGTTTAAAAAAAAAGGTTTGGACAGTTTTCATAAAAGAAAAGTCCATAAACCATTAGTAAGGTGGATTTGGGAAATTCCACAGTTTATACCTGGGATAAGCAGTATAAAATCTGTTTTACTCTTTTGGGATCTTGCCAGGTTCTTGTGACCTAGATTGGCTACTGTTAGAAACAGGATACTGGGCTTGATGGACCTTTGGTCTGTCCCAGTATGGTGATGCTTATGCTGGGATTGTCTGTCCTTTATATATTCCTCTGTATGTATTTGGATATTTTCCAGTTACTCTTAGCTGGATACAATCAGTCATGCATTGTGGAGCCCTGCATGTCTGGCATGATCTCTACCAGATGTACGGGGTAGCGGGAAGTAGCCCCATGAATACACTGTATGGAAACTATCCTAGTCTCCCCTTTTCTCCTTTTCCCCACCTGATCCCATAAGGCTTGTGAGCACATGGTTTGATCCGCCCCAAAGTCCAAAAGCCCCTCCACTGGGACCCCTCCAATCTCCACCCGTTGGGTAAACCGGGGCTCCGGGTGTGATGTAGAACGAGAAGTCAACCCTAACTTCATTTTGCAATCCCTCCGCAGATGTCCCTGCTGCCCACATCGGTAACACCATCTTGTCTCAGCATTTCCCCCTTCTTGGTGTCCCGAGGAACCCCTAGAAGACTTATCCCTCCCCTCTGGGCAGAACCCCCTTCTTACTCCCGAACACTGGGATTCTAAATAATATTCCATCCCTTTTACCACTGCTTCCAGAGTATCACAGCCCCTCTTAATCAGGTCCACTTTAATCACTTCAGGCACAGCTTCTAGGAACTGTTCCAAGACCAACTCTTGCATAACCTGCAGCACTGACCTCTTGTCTGGCACCAGCCACTTTGTCGCCAGGTCCATTAGCTTCTGTGCCAAGGCTCTCGGAGTGTCCCCCTCTGACCACCTCCAGCTCCGGAACCGCCTGCGATAGGTGTGTTTGTTGACTCCGTAGCGGTCCAGAATAGCACCTTTTAAGTGCACATAGTCCGTGACCTCCGCGGGAGACAAACTTCGGAAAGCCGCCAGGGCCTCCCCTGACAAGGTTGGAGCTAGACGAATAGTCCATTGTTCCTGAGGCCAGCCGGCCGCCACTGCCACTCTCTCAAATGTTCCAAGATAATCCTCAATGTCGTCTCCTTGTGCAAACTTGCCCCAGGGCAGCCAATTGACTCCCCCAGGTTCCCCTGCCACCCGAGGTATGCCACGCCCCGCTTCCTCCGTTGCTGTACCACCCCTCCTGGGTGCGGCCCTCAGCAGTTCCTGCACCAGATCAAAAAGGGGCTGTTGCTGAGCTCGGGAAGCCGCCAGAGAGTCCTCCAGAAACTTCTGGGCCATCTCCTGTTGTTTCTGGAACTGGTGCACCATAAAAGTCATTAACTCCTTAGGATATATGATCTCCACCAGCAGTACCTAAAGAAAAAACACAGAAAACAAGACCCAAGTGCTGCTCTTCTCCCTTTTATTGTTCAACTGAAAGGGAACCCCTTCCCTTTCATCTGATTCACAGTCCCTCCATGAGTTTGGTCCAGGCTTACCAGAGCTCAGGGATTTCAAACGTGCTGGTGGGCCTTCATGAAGATCCCACCACTGCCACCACTTATGTCAGCCGGTCACCCTTCCACTCCTGGGCCACGGCCAACCCTGCTTAGCCAGGTTGTTCCAACTACAACTCCTGCTCCTTCTGCCCCGGGCAACTCTCCGTTCTGATGTCCACCTCCGTATCCTCCTTTCATTCAGTCATACCTCAAGGTGGTTTTTATGAATAGAATTTTCCCAAAGGATGACCAAAGACTTCAGTCATATCTTAAAAGAATTCCTCTTTTATTCTTGCACAACACAGTTCATCTTTCCTGCAATACATGATGCTATTTCCTCCTTCAACATTAACCCTTGTTAATATTCACAGGGTTACACAAGGATTCCTTCTTTGACTTGTCACATAAAGTTCACATCAATTCAATGTTATCTTCCTTTTCTCCACCCAGCCGGTAGTTTCATTCTCTTTTCTGCTTGCTCGTACTGCTTTGGGTCAGATGCATTATGGGGTCGGTAGTTCCCAGCCTTATCCCTTTCTTCCCTTACTCTTTTACCCACCAGGGGGTGAGCTTCCTGCTCATACGGGACATGTGCTTGCCTCCTCTGCTCTTTCTTAGGTCTCTCTCGCTTTCCTTGTGACCGTCCTCTCAGTAACCCCCCACAGTAGTAAATGTTTCAGAGTTCTGCTTGGATGACGGTATTTTGTATTATTGCCATCCTTGTAGGTCTGACTGGCTGCAGGGAGCATTCTGGAAGCTGGTGGCATGGTTTGCATGGAATCATGAGAGTTCAGGTACCAGGTTTCAGGTGGTTGTGCCTGGCCTGCTCTGCTTTCTTCCTGTTTGTGTCCGGAGCTGTTGCAGGAGACTGTAAAGGTCAACGTCGTGTGCTTCGAAACTTGTACGGATACGTGACTGATGGGCCTGGGAATTACTCTGTAAATGGAAACTGCGAGTGGCTGATAGAAGGTGAGCTCTGCTTTGTTTCTATGTAATAGTGGGGAGAGAAGGACTCAATTGACATAACCCCTTTGTATCTCTGTGTTACAGTGGAGGGAGGGACATGATGGGCCATAAGATCCTTCTTTGTGTTACTGTGTTACAGTGGGAAGAAGGTATAGAAGTCTTTTTTGCCTCTGCATTAGTTTGTGTTCCACTTTCTGACAATGACCCTGTGTTTCTGCTCTTTATTTCCTAGCTCCGAGCAGCAGTTACCATGTGATTCTCACCTTCATGTTCATGGATACCGAATGTACATATGACTATCTCTTCATCTATGACGGTGACTCCTACAGAAGCCCACTGCTGGCCAGCCTGAGTGGGAGAAGCCTGCCCCCCACCATTGAAGCTACATCGGGCAAGGTAGAGGAGGCAGGGGAAAACTTTTCAGTTTAGGATGGAGGCAGAGCAGGGGGCCCCAGGTTCCAACTTGCTGTTTCTCTGTTGCTCTTTTTCATCTTTTCCTTGTATTTCTGGAATAGCCTGTCTTAATTTCTTTCATCCTGCAGATGCTGCTCCATCTCTTCAGTGATGCGAACTACAACCGCCTAGGTTTTAATGCTAGTTATAGCTTCTCCCTTTGTCCGATGGGGTGCTCGGGTCATGGGACCTGTCAGGAAACTGGTCATTGCTCCTGTTTTCCGGGGTGGAGTGGAGAGAGCTGCACTGTTCCCGAATGTGGCACACCTTGCACAGCACATGGATCCTGTCATGGGGTAACTGCTTTCCTTGTTCCCCCATCTGTCTGAAACCCCTTTCTCCACTCCCAGTCTTCCCCCTCACCATGCCTGCTGTCAGATCTGCCAGCCCCGAAACTGTAGGCTGCCTTCTTAATCTGGTACTCTTCAGTCCATTTTCATTTCTTCTTTCTGTCTAAGATGCCCTCATGATCTTCATCAGCACCCTTTGCTTCTTTCTGTCTGTCTGGCACATCATTCACTGCCCATGTCACTGCCTCTCTTTCTGACTCCCCTTTCATGCCCATGTTCCCTCTCCTTACTTTTTTCATCCCACTTCTTCCCCTTTCTCTCCCTCTTTTCCCCGTATCCTTGCCTGCATTTCTCCCTCTGTATATCCATTTTTCTGTTTTATCCACAGGATTCTGGGCGCTGCTGGTGTAACCCTGGATTTGTGGGTGAGGCCTGTGAGCTATCGCTAAATGATAACCAGGGAGCAGGAAAGTGGTACAATGTCAGCATGCATGATCAGAACTTCATGCCACGTATGGCTGCAGCTGGGGTGTTTTTGACCCTCACTAATGCTTTCTACATCTTTGGTGGTTAGTGGCTGGCATTTCATATGTATTTCTGATGTATAAACAGCACAGGAACAGAAATATAGATGCTTGACAATTACACCCCAATTATTTATTTAGTGAAAATGTATATTCTGTTAATGGAAGTAAAACATTCCAGCTGGTATAAAGATAAAATGTTAAACAAAATAAGTAATCCAGCCTACAAGAAGCAACAAGGGACCAAACAGACAATACAGTAATGACAGTATTGCCTTGTGAGTGGATAGTGGGAGATATATTTGTGATGTGTAGATGTGTTATGATTCTGCTGATGTGTTTTGCTTTTCTCTGTTGACAATCAAGAGGAAATCAGCACACTAGGGGGTAACAAAGTGCTTACGTGGATCCAACTCTAGTCAGAGATCAGAGATACCAAATATGATCCTCTCTGGGGAAAAAAAAAATAAGTCAATAGACTTAGTCATATTTTCCCAGAGATGGTCACAAATGGTCTTTCTCAGCAAGTGCAGGAGTTCTTGAATCTATCTATCTTTTTTTTAGCTCCTTGATTTCCTCAGTCTCCATTTGCATAGACAGAGTTTTGCTGTCTCATCAATACTTTTGTATAATTTTTTTTTTGTTTTAGTGCTACCTTGTTTCTGCTTGTGGGGAACCCTTCCTGTTGCTCTGTTTTTTTTTTTTTCCCACCTCTTATTGGAATGTGGCCGTACTTCAGTCTTTCTGCATGATGTACATGCCTTTGGGTTTCAAGATGTGGTCACGTGAATGTCTGTTTTTGACAGATGTGTGGTCTGCTACTGTTGGCTGGCACCTAATCACAATGTCCACAACTACACTTATTGTGTGAAGATATTGCTCAGAGCCAAAGCCATTCTATGCCTTTAAAACGGTCTAAAATCACCCCCAGTTGAGGTACTACTTTCTATGGGACCCTTGTTAAAGACAGGTTATTAGAGGAGCACTAAAAAGACTTCCAAAGGCCATTCAAAGAGGCATGGGGTCCTCATTAGCAAGCATACTTTTCCAGGGGCTGACAGAGGGCCCTGTTGTGACAAAACATGATGCAGAGAGCTATTAGGGGTCACAACCAGTGTTTACCCCATTGATCCCTCTGATATGGAAGCCATTCCCAGTTGGTGCCAAAGAATATAACTCATGGACACCCAGACTAACAAGTGCCAAAATT
Source organism: Microcaecilia unicolor (assembly GCF_901765095.1). Lineage (NCBI taxonomy): Eukaryota > Metazoa > Chordata > Amphibia > Gymnophiona > Siphonopidae > Microcaecilia > Microcaecilia unicolor. Next base: position 69,285,235 of record NC_044038.1, on the reverse strand, counting down.
CACAGCACAGCTGCAGCTGAAGATTGAAAACCTATTGGCATTGAATTGTATTACATCATTGCTGATGGTGGTATAGAAGCAACTGCAGACCGATGAATAAATGTTTACAGAAATTAGGAAAGCTGGCAAATTGGGCAACAGTATAATAATGGGTGATTTCAATTACCCCAATATTGACTGGATAAATGTTACATCAGGGAGCATTAGGAAAGTAAAATTCCTAGATGTAATAAATGACTTCTTCTTGAAGCAACTGGTCCAGGAACCAACGAGAGGGGAAGACATTTTTGATCTAGTCCGTAGTGGAACGCAGAACATAGTACGAGAGGTAATGGTGTTGGATCTGCTGAGAAACAGTGATCATAACATGATAAAGTTTGAACTAATATCTGGAGTTAAGCCACAAAGGAAATCTATTGCAGCAGCATTTAATTTTAGAAAGGGCGACTATGATAAAATGAGGAAAATGGTTAAAAAGAAGCTAAAAGGATTGGCCGCAAAGATTAGGACTTTAAATCAGGCATAGACATAGTTTATAAATACCATCTTGGAAGCCCAGACCAGATGCATTCCATGTATTTACAAAAGCGGAAAGAAGAGAAAACAGCCAACATGGTTAAAAGGCGAAGTGAAAGAGGCTTTTAAAGCCAAAATAATGTCCTTCAAAGTATGGAAAAAGGACCCAAATGAAGAAAACAAGAAGCAACATAAGCACTAGCGAGTTAGGTGCAAAGCATTGATAAAGAAGACTAAAAGAGAATATGAAGAGAAACTTGCCGCTGAGGCAAAAACTCACGGTTGGAACTTTTTCAAGTACATCAGAAGCGGAAAGCCTGCGAAGGAATCTGTGGGACTGTTAGATCACGAAGGAGCTAAAGGGGCACTCAGGGAGGACAAGGCCATAGCAGAGAGACTGAATTAATTCTTTGCTTTGGTCTTTATGGAAGAAGATGTAAAAGATCTACCTGTACCAGAAATGGTTTTCAAGGATGATGATGTGGAGGACCTGAAAGAAATTTCAGTGAAACCTGGAAGATGTATTGATCCAAATCGACAAGTTTAAAGAGTAGCAAATCACCTGGATCAGATGTCTTGCATCCGAGGGTTCTGAAAGAACTCAAACATGAAATTGCTGAACTGCTGTTAGTGATCTGTAACCTTTTGTTAAAATTGTCCATAGTACCTGAAGATTAGCCATTGTAACGCCAATTTTTAAAAAGGGTTCCAGGGGTGATCTGGGAAATTACAGACCAGTAAACCTGACATCAGTGCCTGGCAAAATAGTGGAAACTATTATAAAGAATAAAATTATGGAACACATGGTTTAATGGGACAGAGTCAACAAGGATTTAGCCACGAGAAGCCTTGCCTCACCAATTTGCTTTATTTTTTTGAAGGTATGAATAAACATGTCAGTAAAGGTGAACCAGTTGATGTAGTGTCTGTTGATTTTCAGAAAGCTTTTGACAAAGTTCCTCATGAGAGACTTCTGAGAAAATTAAAGAGTCATGGGATAGAAGGCAGTGGTCTGTTGTAGATTAGGAATTGGTTATTGGACAGAAAACAGAGGGTAGGGTTAAATGGCCATTTCTCAATGGAGGAGGGTAAATAGTGGAGTGCTGCATGGATCTGTACTGGGACCGGTGTTATTTAACATATTTATAAATTATCTGGAAATCAGAACAAGTGAGGCGATTAAATTTGCAGATGACAAAACTATTCAAGGTTGTCAAAACACATGTGGTTTGTGAAAAATTGCAGGAAGACCTTAGGAAATTGGAAGACTGGGAATCCAAATGGCAGATGAAATTTAATGTAGACAAATACAAAGTGATGCTGTTTGCCAGGGCTCACATGAGACAGCTCTGCTGTCCAAATGGACCCTCAGTCACAGGAATTGGAAACCCATCTCCCCCTTTGGTGTCTGGCGAGGTGCAGTCTGCACGTAGCTTGTGCACTGTCATCTCTCAGGGGGAGCAGCAGCTGGACCCTCCTCAGTGGGTGATGGTGATAAGGGATACCAGTCTCTTGGACTGGGGATCCCATTGTGCAGGTCAGGTGGCTCAGGGTCTTTGGAGGAAGCGAGCTGTTCAATCAGTGTGTTGGAGACCAGGGACCTGCAGCTGGCATTGATCTTGCAACCCTCCTCTGCATTAAAGCGGTACAAGTGTTGTTGGACATTGCTTGGTGGTGGCCTACGTCAATCATCAAATGGGCACGAAAAATCCACAGGTGGCACAAAAGGCTGTTCTTGTCTCCTGGGCTGAGCTTCATCTGTTGGATCTATGAGCAGCGCATGTCGCTGGCGTGGACAATATCCAGGCCGATTGCCTCAGCAAAAAATCTCCTTGATCTGGGGGAGTGAAGCTTGAATTCAATGGTCTTCACCTTCATCATGGACAGATGGGGGTTTCCCATGATGGACTTGATGGCAACTTACATAAGTATTGCCGTACTGGGACAGACCAAAGGTCCATCAAGCCCAGCATCCTGTTTCCAACAGTGGCTAATCCAGGTCACAAATACCTGGCAAGATCCCCAAAAGTACTAAACATTTTATGCTGCTTATCCCAGAAATAGTGGATTTTCCCCAAGTCCAACTTCTCGCAATCCCAAGGTTTCTTGTTTCTTCGGCAGACAGAGTGATAGCTTAGTGGAAAATCTGGATACTTGGATGCAGCATTGGCCGTTGTCTGATTTCCACTGTGTTTACCCCATGGCCGCTGATAGGCAGGGTCATTCAGAGGATAGAGCATCACAGGGGCCCAGAGGTTCTGTTGGCACCGGATTGACAGTGCAGACTGTGGTATGGCAGTCTGGTGCATCTTCTGGAGGAACAGTTCCGGTTGCCTCAGGTGGAGAACTTGCTGTTTCAGGGCCCGGTGCATCTGTCGGATCTGGCTTGGTTCTCTCTTGTGGCTTGGCTCTTGAGACGGTGCATTTGAAGAAGAGGGAATATTCTCCTTCGTTTATTGCTACGCTCTTTAATTCTAGGAAATGATCTACCTCCCTCGCTTATGTGTGGGTGTGGCGCATCCTTGAGGATTGGTGTGATAGCTGGCAGATTGCCCCCCTTGAAGCATTTTTGCCTCAGATTCTGGATTTTTTGCAAGCGGGGCTGGACAAAGGGCTTGCCTTGTCAGGATGTGGTGCATTTCTTTAGAGGTGTACATCGTCTTCGACCTCCAGTATGGGCGACCTTAGGACCTTAATCTTGGTGACAGTGCCTTTCAAGCCCTTATCCGACTGTACGCTGAAAGATCTGACCTTAAAAGCGGTGTTTGTGGTAGCCTTGACCTTGGCTTACAGAATTTCTGAGTTGCAGGCCCTTTCTTGTAGAGAGCTTTTTCTGATGTTCCTTAAAGACAAAGTGGAGCTTCTGTTAATCCCTTTCTTTCTTCCTAAGGTGGTGTCAGTGTTTCATGTGAATCAGTCTGTTTCCCTGCCTCTGCTGGGAGATCACACTGGTTTGGAAGAGCAATGGTGGTTGCATTGTCTGGTTCTGCGTCAGATCCTCCATAGGTACCTGCACGTTACACAGGATTTTCGCCATGTGGATTGACTCTTTGTGCTCATTGGTGGGTATTGGAAGGGGGAAGAGGCTTCTAAGGTTACTATTGCTAGTTGGATCAAGGAGGCAGTCATGTCAGCTTACTTGCTTAAGTGTAGACTGATCCTGGCGTTTTTGAGGGCTCATTCTATTAGGGGTCAAGCGATCTCATGGACAGAGCATTCTTTGGTGTCTCCGCTGCAAGACGGCGGTATGGTCTTCATTGCATTCTTTTGCATGTCATTACAGGTTGGATGTGCAGGTCCGACAGGATATGGCTTTTGGAGCTCGAGTTTTGGAAGCATGGCTTCGAGGGTCCCACCCTTGATGATCACTGCTTTGGTATTTCCCATCTGTGCTGGTCTAGAGGGACGCTACGGAAGGAGAAATTAGGTCTTACCTGCTAATTTGCTTTTCTTTAGTCCCTCTAGACTGGCACAGCACCCACCCAGATCGTGTTTTCTCGTCTATATTCTTTCTTATCGTGTATTATTCGGCAGGTTTCTTTGCAAGTTGATTTTTTGCAACTGTAAGGGGTTGGTTGTTGGCTACTTCTGAAACAAAGCACACAACAAACAAACAAAAAAGAAAACTTTATGCACCTTATGGCAGACGTTGGGTTAGTCCTGTTGGGTGACCCTAGTGCTCTGGTGGTCATTATAACACTGGGCGGCAGCAGACGGTCTTTGTGCCTTTTTGGCTATTCATGTAGAAGCTACACTGGGAGGTTTGGATATAGCATTATTTATTCTTTTCTCTCCTCTTTAGTTATTTTGCTTGGCTATTTGTAGACCAAGTACATAAGTGTTGCCATACTGGGACAGAGCAAAGGTCCATCAAGCCCAGCATCCTGTTTCAGGGGACTGCACAGCTCACTTATAGGCTTATCTGAAACTCAGTGGTTCTCAGTCTCCAACTGCTGGTAAGAGTGCATAACCATTTGTTCCAGTCTAGAGGGACTAAATGAAAGCAAATTAGCAGGTAAGACCTAATTTCTCCTTTTATATGAGACTGAGGAACCATGGATGCAGCCACTTGCATGGAAATTCCTGTGCATGCACAGAAAGTCCTTAGGGTATTTCTGAGACACTTGGGTCTATAAGTGGCCAAAATGGTTTATATTTATCTTGTGGTCAGTGAGGGGCCCATATTACAGGTCAGCAGCTTTGCTTTTCTCCCACTACTTGTGGAGATCACATGCTTTAATACTAGTGCAGACTTGGCTCATAGCTGCTCTTCTTCTTCCTTCCTATCTCCCTCAGGTCTGGATCTGAATTCTGCTCTGGGGGACCTAGTGCTCTACAACTTTACTTCAAATACCTGGGAAAAGAAAATGCTTAAGCCCTCTCCTGTAAGTAATGTGGCAGAGATCTGGAATAACCTACCTGCATTTTCCTTCCCACCAGAGAAAGAGGCAGCACTTCTCAGAGACCTTTGGGATAACTTGTCCCTTCCCCAATCTCAGCAGTGTTTTTTTTTTAATCAGACCAGTAACTTGTACCTCTGCTCCCTCATATACAGTTGTGGTCTTATCTATACTCCTTCCTATCCCACCTTATCTTAGAGTTTGTGGCATTTATACATGATATAGAATAACTTGTGTCTCTTTACTTCTCTCTCTCTTTCTTTCAGCTTCCAAGACATTCACATGTGGCTGTAGAGTGGAATGGGACACTAATCGTTTTTGGGGGCGAGGTAGCTGGTGGCTCATTGGCTAATGATATGTGGATGTATAGCCCCCAGAGAGACAGGTGGCAGGAGCTTCTTCCACTAAACTCCCAGAAACTCCCAGGGTTGGCCAGCCATGCTGCAGTAGTTGTAGATAACTGGCTGTATGTGTTTGGAGGTAAGTGATTGCATTTCTAGTGCCTTCAGGGACTGTGTGAGAAATAGGTTCCCTTGGATCTGCTGATTGGGGATTGGACTTGATGTTGTGGGATCCTAATTTATAGACTGTTCTGGGAAAATTTGTTGATGCTTTAGACATAGTTGGATTAAAACCTGCCTGCACCGTTGTTTTGGACCAGTGTTCTGTATCAATTTGATCCCAGAGGTGGGGCACTGTAGAAGGTAAATTTTTTAAGTTGGCAGTTTTTTGCTCTTTACTTTGTGTTTCCATCGCATTGTTGCAGCCATCCTCTTATTAGGGCTTCATTCACAACTGACCTGGTATCCTGGGATTTCCTAGGATTTTTACTTCATTTTTCCCCATTTTTAACCCAGCCATTGTAGTGAGAGTCCTTGACCAGGATCCACAGATCCCACCTTTCTTTAGAACTAGGGATGTTGGACAATTACAATTTTGATCATGATGAATCTCATGATTCAAAAAATTAAGCTTGAGTTATCTGTACCTCTGACCCCCCACTCCCCTGGGTGATCTAATATCTCACTCTCCCTTTACTCTTCTCTCCTTCCATTTTCTAAATTTTTCCTAGGTCAAAGACAGTATTTGCAATTTAAGCAGGCTTCCTCCACCGGCCTCGTCTACAGCTGTGTCCTGCCCTTGTGGAAGCAGGAGGTGTATTAGATGAGGCAGGACATTGCCACAGGAAGGTTCTCAGGGCTGGTGGAAGAAACCTGCTTGCATTTCAGACACTGCTCATGACCCAGGCAAGTGTAGAAAATGGCCAAAAGGGGAGGAGGGAGGGGAGAGAGAGGACTGCTGGTGGGAAAACTATTGGAGGTACAGCGCTGGGCCTGGTACGATTAAAACTTTTAATCATGCAGAAAATGCATGCATAAATCACGTTAGCTAACTCGATTCATCAACAGCCCTATCTAGAATCTACTATATATGTCTGATGAATGTAGTTACTAGTTGTTACTGTTGTATGACAGCTGGTATGCCCTCTTTTTCAGTATGGTATCCCTAACCTTGGCCGACTTATTGAGCAGAAGGAACTGAACCTGGATTTCTCATATAGCCTGGGACAAATTTTGTGTTTTGGCCCTGCTGTCACAAGTTGCACTGAATCACCCAAGAGCGCACTGTTGCATGATGATTTCTTCTTTCCCTGTGATTTCTGACATTTTTCTCTGCCATTGCAGGTCGTACTCAGACAGACCTGTTCTCTTCGCAGATGTTGCGGTTCCACTTGCAGATGTGGAAGTGGGAACAGGTGATCCCATCAGGGGGGAAGCCACCAGCAGCTGCAGGTCACTCCATGGTCTTTCACCATGCCTCCCGCTCTCTAATTGTATATGGTGGGCACCGGCCATCCACTGCACGGTAAGGCCGCTGCCATGACATTCTCTAGCACTGCTATCTACTGATTGTGTCCAGGGCCTGGCCCTTCTGCACATCCTCAGCTGTCAACCACAGGGTTGATATTTAAAGCAATTTAAGCGGCCATGAGAGGTTAAATTGCTTGTGTGGCGGTTCAGGGGCAGAGTTGACATGTATGCAGTTAAGTGTCTCTCTCATGAATATTCATGGTGGATATCCTGAAAACCTGACTGGCTGGGGTGCCTCCAGGACCAGGTTTGGGGACCGCTGGCTTAAGCTAAGTGGTGAAATCAGACCACATAAAACTCAGTTCTATCATTATCTGGTTTTGCGTAGGTATTCAAGTCCTGAACAGCACACTTAACCACATAAGAGAGAGCCAGCTGCACAAACCCAGATATTCAATTCTGGTGCCCGGACGTGGCCTGGCATTGAATAGCGAGGTATAAAACCAACGGTAGCTAAGAAAATGCTCACCGCCGTCTACTGAATATTTACCCCCACATGATTTGAGCATTGCCATTCCCATTCATGCAGTTGCTCAGTGGTTCAATGGCACTGCCAGCAATCTAAGTGAATGTGAAGCTATTGCTAATAAAAGAATAAGCCTTTACGATAGTTTTGCAGAAGATAAGAGCCTGCAGTGTGCTTATGTCCTGAATTGCGATTGACTGACTCCCTTTTGTGGCATACAACCTGATAATACACTACTGTGTTCCTTTGTGCTTCCTTTCTTTTTTTTTTATGTATGTATGCATGTATGTATACATACATCTCTTTCTGTGACAGATTTAGTATGCGAGTGAACACTACTGATATTTTCCATGTGGACTTAAACTACTGGACCACCCTGCGATCAAAGGATGGCAGCAAAGGTCCACAGGAGCGGGCATTCCACTCTGCTACTGTCATTGGCAACTACATGGTGGTGTATGGTGAGTGCCAGCATCAGGTGTGTCTTATTGATGGCAATATATAAGGAAGTTTAGCCAGACACAACCTTTGGAGATTCAGTAGTTTTCAGTGGACTTGTCCTGCTTCTACTGTTGTCTGTGCTCCTTGCACTGCTTCAGCGCAAGTTCTTTCCTACTTGCTTCATGCTTGATTCTTGCTGTACCCTTGGTTCTTGTCTCATGCCAGATTCCTGCATCATGGTTGGTTCCCACTGTACTTATGATTCATGTTCCACACCAATTCCTTCTCCACATCTGGCTCCTGATCTTGCATGTTTTCTGCTTTGCTCGACTCTGCCCTGGGCTTAGTCTCTCCATCCACACTTAACACTGATACCTATTCTTCCCTTCTTTCTTTTAGGTGGGAATGTTCACATTCATTACCATGAGGAGAAATGCTATGAGGATGAAATCTTCTTCTACCACCTTGGCTGCCACCAGTGGGTGTCTAGCAAAGAGCTAACACAGCTGATCCATACCCGAGATGGTGAGTCATTGAGAAAGTGTTACTTTGAGCTGTGTCAAGATAGGTAGGGTAAAGGGTCATGGATTTGATGTATTACTTTTCTGTGGTACAACCAAAGTTGCTTACAAGTATTATATGCAGGTACTAATTTGTACCTGGGGCAGTGGCGGGTTGAGTGACTTGCCCAGAATTACAAGTAAGTGACGGAAACTGCTCTGTGATATCTTTTTGGTTGTGTTTACACATCACACTTGTCTTCAGCTAGATCTGTATTAACAATGCCTGGATGTGTGAGTGATATAGGCCTCATTCTTGATACCAGTGAGTGTAGAGACTCCTGAATTCAGTGTGTCCCTGTGGAAGCTCTCTGGTCTTTTTATTAACTCTTTATTTTCTTTTCCATATCACAGGACGTGAGGCCAGTCCCGCAGCATGGGGTCGCTATTCCCATATGGCAGCAGTGATGAATGGCAACATTTTGCTGGTGGCTGGCGGCTACAGTGGGGTTCCCAGGGGAGACCTCCTGGCTTATAAGGTCCCCATTTATGTCTTTCAAATGCTGGCTCAGGATGTGAGTTATGGAGATAAATGAAAGGTTTATTACTTCAGAAAACTACATACTAAACTTTCTTTTCAAGTTGCAGTATCAGACGTGGGGGAAGGGGGATGAAGAGTGATGCTGGAGGGAGGAGAGTCGTGACACTTAAGATTGCTTACCTGTATTCCTTTTTTTTGTTGTTCTTTTTTTATTTTATTTATAGAAACAGAGAAAATGATGGCAGGTAAAAGACTATTTGACCTATCCAATCTGTCCATCTGTACCAGGGCTTCTCAACCCAGTCCTTGGGACACACCAAACCAGTCAGGTTTCAGGATATCCACAATGAATATACAAGAGAGAGATTTGCATGTACCATCTCCATTTTATGCAAATCTATCTCATGTATAGGGTTATTGTGAGTATCCTGAAAACCTGGCTGGCCTGGGTTCTTCAGTCCCTTCTTCATCCTTAAATATTCTCTGTGTTTGTCCTATGCTTTCTTGAATTCAGGTAGTCTTTATCTCTGCCATTTCTGTTGGTAGGCTGTTCTATGTATCCACCACCTTTACTGTAAAGAAATATTTCCTTGCGTTACTCCTGAGTCTCCTTTCATCCTGTGTCCTTCATTCCAGATCTTCTTTTAAGTTGAAAGAGGCTCTGCTCTTGTTCGTTTATTTTTTTGTTTTGGTCTAGCAGTTTTCTCCTACTCCTTTTGAGAATCAGCTTTTCTTTATCATCCACATCCACAACCAGACCAGTCCAGAACCTGTGGTTTATATCACAAAGCATTGTGCGTCCTGCCCTACAAGGACACCCTGTAGCCTCAGATGTTAAGTATTTCTCTGTCTCATGTAGATGATGACATTTGTGCCCTGCAGCTCTTGTACTGATCTAAGATAACTCCTGGTACAGTAACTAGCTGACTGGAAACCAGTTGAACATGGTTGTTAAAAATGCTTGGTTACCTACTTAGAGGAGTCTAATTCCCTCCCTTTCTGCTGCACCCTTATTTTCTCTCTACCTTGTCAGCACTGAATTTCTTCAGCCTAATGTCGTCATCTCTTCTGTGTCAGGTGAGCTGGGTCTTGTTTTCAGAGACAAGGGTGTATAGTTCCACAGCCGTTGTAGGGCAGGACTCTGCCTCCAGCTGAGCTAAAGCAGCATGGGGTACTGTGCAGAATTTAGACTGCAGCTATGGCCTGTTTGCTAACCGGCTGAGTTATTTGTTGATGTCGGGGAGAGAGAGAAGCACTGGCAGAGTACGTAAAGCACTTCTAGTGTGGAGGCTGTTGAGGAGCATCAAGTTCTTGTGGGAATTGCTGGGCTAAATCTTCAGTAATTTCAGGCTGGATAGCTTCCCCTTCCACCGTGGGCTTGGTTGAGCCACATGTTGAGGATGCCCCTTCTGATATTTCTGCTGGTCTCTCTCTTCATAACTGCATTCCCCTCAGGTTTGAGGTGGGGACATTAATCATTTTAGTTCTAGGCTCCTCTTCTTTCTCATCAGGGCTCAATAACAGCTCGAGAAACTGCAGCAATTGTCTGGTTCCATTATTTTATTTGCTGCTTCAGCAGACTGTAATGATTTTCATCAGTTGGCAGGGGATATGTTTTCCCCTGAATTTGTAGTGCTGCTGCACAAGGCTTTTCTATTAAAAAAAAAAAAAGCCTGACAGTACCCATATTTCTCCAGACATTCCTGTAGCCTTGGTCTCTTCAGCAGAATCGTATTCATCAAAAAGGCAGCACCTGAAGGGTCTGAAGGCCTGGGATTCTCACTCTGAAGTGTTAGTGCATAGTGAGTCTTGTAGGGATCCCTCTATTTTGCATACCTTGGAGGAAGGAGAACTTATATTGTTTGTCTTTTTTGTAAGGAAGAGCTTTCCACTATTATTTCCATATCCTTAGAGGTATTTGTCAATGAAGATCTACCGACATTGTCTATAACCCATGACTGGGGATTCTATCTTAGATAGCATTAGAAAGCCAACTGGCAGGACTATGTTGGAGACAATGTGGGATGCCAGGAGACATGTTTCACGTTTGGTGGTCTTGTCCCGCAGTGCAACAATATTGGCAGGACATCACCTCTCTGGCACAGTGGATACTTGGGGTTCCATACCCTATATGCACAGAACATTGTTTGCTGCATCATAAACCCTTTCGTGTGAAAAGTGAATATCATAGATGGGCTATTCAACTATTTACAGCAGCTCATCTGGCTTTGGCTAATTTATGGAAAACTACCTGAAGAAATTGGACTACCTGTACCTCATGGCAGAATTGACATGCGATTAAAAATGAACAATTGAGCTCTTTTCATAAGATTTGGGACAAATATAAGTCATGGTGTTCTGGTAAAGCGCTTGAGGAGGGGGTAAGAGAAAACATGGATGGCTAAAAATCTAACCAGGTATATAGACAGAAAACGAAGAGGAGAATTATCCCACGTAGGGGGTGGATGGGGAACGAGTTGACATGTTGAACTATATTGTTATATGTTAATCGATGTTTTCAATAAAAGCTTTCAAAATTAAAAAGAAAAAGCCAACTGGAACCTTTCCAGTTTATCCTGCTGTTTATGTTCTTATTTCAGCAGAATGGGATGAGTCAGAAGGGAGTCTATGGGTAGGAAGAGCTATGAGTAAGCTTTATCCTCTGCCTCAGAATGTGAAAGACAGTTTAAAGATTCTGGATGCATTGGCCACAGCAGTTATCTAAAAGACTAGCATTCCAACTCTTAAGGATATCAAAGATCATAAATTGGAATCAATGCTCAAGCAGGCCTTTGAGATTTCGGCTCTGAGTTTACAGGTGGTGGTCTGTAGTACATATTTCTCTAGAACTTATCTTCTCTGTGTTCAGTGTGACCAAGGTGTGGCTGTTGATGGAATGGATTATGTTCTCTTGATCCTTTCCTGTTAGAAGCTGGATTAGCTTATGTCTCGTACTCTATATGATTTGATCAGAACTTCCATGAGAAGCATATCTCTGCAAGATGGCTTCTTTTGCTCAGAAACTGGTCGGTGATATGGCCTCCAAGGTTGCCTTTTGGTGGCAAGTTGTTGTTTGGTGAAGATCTGGAAATGTTAGTGAAGAATTAGGGAGGGACTATACCTCAGAGACTTCCAGAAGATAAACCCTAATCATCTTCATGTTCTTTATGTTTTAGATCAAAATATCAGGATTCCAGATAGTCTGGACCAAGCCGCTTGAGTTCCTATTAGCATTCTTGTTTTTCTTTTCAGCATCCTTCCTTTCACTTGGATAAAAAGGGGAGTGCTCAGGTGACTAGACCTCGTCAGAGTTGCAAATCTCTTCTTCTCCTTTTCAAATAGGCAGTCACTTTTCCAGGTTTGTCGAGGAATGAGCCTGAATAATGTTGGACCAGTGGTCTTGGATGTAAAAGTCGGAGTTACAAACTAGAATTTTCCCAGCCTATAGTAGAGTCCTTTTTTGCTGTATCCTTGTCAAACCCTAGCCAAAAGAAAAGCAGTACAATCAAGTTTTTATGTCCAGTCGTTTCTGTTCTCAAGTCAGAGCAAGGGCTTGGCAAGTATTCTATTTACTTCGTAGTACCAAAGAAGGAGGGCACTTTTCGGCCCATTCTAGACTTCAAGAATATCAACAGATATTTGAAAGTTTTGCACTTCATGATGGGAACCCTACGTTTGGTTATAATGGCAGTGCAGAAGGGAGAGTTGTTGACTTCCCTAGATCTCAAGGAGGCTTATTTGCATATTCCAATATGGCCTCCTCATCAGTGTTATCTGAGATTTGCCATTCTGGGTCAGTGTTTCCAGTTTCAAGCAATGCCATTCAGTCTAGCCACTGATCCTAGGACCTTTTCAAAGATCACGGTGGTTGTGGTGGCCTTCCTTCAGAAAGAAGAAATCAGCCGTCCGAACCTGGAAGACCGGTTGGTGTGGGCCAGCTGCTATTGAGAATCTGAGCTACATTAAAAGTAGTTCAGTTGCTTCAGAATCTAGGCTGGGGTGATTAAAAATTCAACAAGAGCAGACTTGAGCTGGTTCAGTGTCTCAACTAATGAATTGTTAAATTTGCCCCTGATGCAGTCACCGTGGTACTGAAAATGTTTGGGCTGATAATACATTAACATAATTAACCGGACCACCTGTACTACACTGTCTGTGGTTACTGTCTGAATAGGCTTCTTGAGCCTACTGGTGTGTTGGTAGCTGTTTTTTCTGCCCTAAGTAAATAAACCTTGTCATAAGAGATTGTGATTTTGGAAACGCTGGCTTATTATAAAATACAATATACCACTTATGTTCTGCAGTATACCAGAAAAAGCTAGCACAATGCAGATTACAATAAAAAAAAAAAATAAAGTCACAATCTGGGAATTCACAGGTAAAATAAGAAGCCTAGGCTTCTAAAAATGTAGAAAACAGAAATGTTTTAACTTTTGCTGAACGCTCATGTATCAGTTTTGGATTGAATATCTAGTGGTAGAATATTCTAGCTTTTTGCTTCTTAGTGTGCAAAAACGGAATGAAAAATCTGTTTGTTTTATACCCTTTGCTAATGGAGAACAGAAGATCTGTAGGTCCCCACTCCGCAAAATTGTATTCGATAATTGAAAAAACAATAATTGAATTGTATATGAAAGAACTAGACCATGGATTATTCTAAAGATCAAAATACATAATTTAAAAATCAAACATGCCTCTATTGGCAACCAAAGTAGTCTTTGCAAAAGGGGTGTAACTCAATCAAATTTCTGCGTGCTACATAAGAGCCTAGCTGTTGTATTCTGTAGAGTTTATTAATTGCTTTTTCAATTTATTTGTACAACCCATATACATAATTTTACAATAGCCTGGTCAGAGATCCTTTTCTTCATATATATTGCTCGTGATTCTAGTATCCTACTATAGTGGAAGCTGGATTTCAAATATCATGGCAAGATGGCGGCCAGCAAGGACATAGAAAACTGAGCTCTGTTTCGACTTCAATTCTAATGCACTTTTGAGCGTTTTACTTCATGCCTAAACGAAAGGGGAAGCTCCAGGTAACCTCCAGCTCTTCAGCTCCACCACTTTGGCAGACAGAGATAGTACAGTTTGCGCATCAGAATGCTGTTCCAGACGAATCCGTTGTGCAGGGTGTAAGGAAGAGCCCTGTGCTGGAGAGCTGCTATGCTTAGCCGGAGTGGCCAAGCAATTCCTTCTGCTCCCATCCCATGGCGACTCCAGAGATGTCTATAGCGGCAGGACAGATACTACCACTTGTAGCTTCAGCTGGAGGGCTGGATTTACCCTCTGTCTTGGGATTATATCCATCAGCCAGCCAGGCTTAGGTCCTGGCTGCTTCAGGAGGATCTCAAGAAGATCCAGAGAAACAAATTATTGTTCCTTCCCTGTTGAAGCCTGCAGAGGTGACTTTAGACTCCATTTGGATGGCTCTGGACTATATATACAAGGTATGTGTCTCAGTTTTACCTATTGTAGGCGAAAATGCAGACAAGATTCAAAAAGTAGAAGACACTGTAAAAATCCAGGAGGGGGAGATTAAAGAGATCACAGACCAAGTTCAGCAAACAGACTTTAATGCGAGACCATCTTCTGTTTCAGAGAAAACTGGAGAGTTTTGAAAATTATATAAAAAAATTGAACTTGCGCTTGTTGAATTTTCCTCAATTACTTATAATGTCAACCTAAGAAAGCTTTTTATAAGTATTTGCAAGAAGTGTTTAAATATTCCCTGGAGTGGTTTCCTCCATTGCATAAAATATATATCAATTCCAAAGAAGCAATCAACTCCGGTGAGAGAATCATCTATGGTGGATGTGTCTTCAGATAGTTTGGACTTGACTGGCATTTTGGAAAAAATCTCAGGAGGAGATTATTGGGAAGCCAACCTTGTTGGTTTCTTTAGTTTTCAGTCAAGATAAAGAAGATCTAAAGAACTTTCTTGATGGAAAAGTTTCTATTTTTCCTGATGTGGCAAGGTCCACTTAATCCAGACTTAGGCAATTCCTTTCCCTTTGTCAACGAGTGATTGATATTAGAGCTAATTTCCAGTTGAGATACCCCTTTTAAATGTGTTGTTTATTTTGATAATCATCAATATATATTTTGATGTTTCCCAACTCCAGTTTTTTCTAGAAAGGAAACTGCACCAAGTGGAAACTGAATCACCTCATTGTGTCTGAGCTGTAATAATGTTGACGTTTAACTTGCCGTTATCCTTGTATTAATACTATACTACTAATCATTTCTATAGCGCTACTAGACATACACAGCACTGTACACATATGCAGGTACTTTCTCTGTCCCTAGAGGGCTCACAATCTAAGTTTTTGTACCTGGGGCAATGTAGGGTTAAGTGACTTGCCCAGGGTCACAAGGAGTTGCAGTGGGAATTCCCCAGAATCAAAGGCCACTGCACTGACCATTAGGCCACTCCTCCCTCCCAGTGGTTCTTTGATTTCCCTATTTCCTTGGGGTTATGAGATCTTGCCTCTCCTATTTTTGGAATATATAGGATTGATTTTTTTTTTAGTTAACATAGAGGGGCATAATCGAACAGAAACGCCTATCTCCATGGGCGTTAATCTCCGAGAACGGGTCCGTGAAGGGGCGGAGTGAACCGTATTTTCAAAAAAAAATAGACGCCCATGTTTTATTCGCCAAGGTGTGAGCTGGGCGTTTTTGCTTTTCAGCGATAATGGAAAATGAAATCGCCCAGCTCAAAAACGAATAAATCCAAGGCATTTGTTCGTGGGAGGGGCCAGGATTCATAGTGCACTGGTCCCCCTCACATGCCAGGACACCAACCGGGCACCCTAGGGGGCACTTTTACAAAAACAAAAAAAAAGGTAAAAGAGCTCCCAGGTGCATAGCACCCTTCCCTTGGGTGTTGAGCCCCCCAAATCCCCCTCAAAACCCACTGCCCACAAGTCTACACCATTACTATAGCCCTAAGAGGTGAAGGGGGGCACCTACATGTGGGTACAGTGGGTTTGGGGGCTTGGACGACTAATAAGATTAAGCAGCACAATTGTAACAGGTAGGGGGGGGATGGGCCTGGGTCCACCTGCCTGACGTCCACTGCACCCCCTAACAACTGCTCCAGGGACCTGCATACTGCTGCTTGGGAGGAGGGTATGACATTTGAGGGTGAAAATAAAAAGTTGTGAAACATCATTTTGTTGTGGTGGGAGGGGGTTAGTGACCACTGGGGGAGTCAGGGGAGGTCATCCCCGACTCCCTCTGGGGGTCATCTGGTCATTTAGGGCACTTTTTGGGGCCTTATTCGTAAAAAAACAGGGTCCAGGAAAAGTGCCCTAAATTCTAGCTACAAACGCATCCATTATCGGCGAAAGGCGCCCATCTCTGTTCGGGTGATAACCACGCCCCAGTTCCGCCTTCACCACGCCTCCGACACGCCCCCGTCAACTTTGTCCGCATCCGCGACGGAGTGCAGTTGAAAGCGTCCAAAGTTCGGCTTTCGATTATACCGCTTTATTTGTTTTTGTGAGAAAAACGCCCATCTCCCGATTTAGGTCGGAACTTGGGCGTTTTTCTCGTTTGATTATAAGCTGGATAAGAACATAAGAGTAGCCATACTGGGTCAGACCAATGGTCCTTCTAGCCTAATATCCTGTTTCCAACAGTGGCCAAGCCAGGTCACAAGTACCTGGCAGAAACCCAAATTGTGGCAACATTCCATGCTACCAATCTCAGGGCAAGCAGTTGCTTCCCCATGTCTGTCTCAATAGCAGACTATGGACTTTTCCTCCAGGAACTTGCCCAGACCTTTTTTAAACTCAGATACACTAACCACTGTTACCACATCTTCCGGCAAAGATGAGTGAAAAAAATATTTTCTCCTATTTGTTTTAAAAGTATTTCCATGTAACTTCATTGAGTTTCCCCTAGTCTTTGTACTTTTGGAGCAAGTAAAAAATTGATTTACTTCTACTCCAATCAGGATTTTGTAGACCTTGATCATATTTTCCCTCATCCGTCTCTTTTCCAAACTTTTTTAATTCTGCTATATCTTTGAGATACGGCGACCAGAACTGAACGCAAGGTGAGGTAGCACCATAGAGCGATATTATAGTATATTCAGCCTTATCCACCACCCCTTTCCTAATAATTCCTAGCATCCTTCTTGCTTTTATGTCCGCCACTGCACACTGAGTAGAAGATTTCAGCATATTATCTTCAATGACACCTTCAATGACCAAGGTGGACCCTAGCATCAGGTAACTATGATTTGGATTATTCTTTCCAATGTGCATCACCTTGCATTTGTCCACATTAAATTTCATCTGCCATTTGGATGCAGAGCCTTCCAATTTCCAGTTTGCATGTGTTTGAACTACCTTGAATAGTTTTGTGTCATTTGCAAATTTAGTCACCTCACTCATTGTTCCGATTTTCATATCATTTATAAATATATTAAATAGCACCGGTCCCAGTACTGATCCCTGTGGCAGTCTGCGGTTCACCCCCCTCCATTGAGAGAAATGACCATACCGCACTCCAATTATCCCCAATGATTTCTAGGTTACTGGAGCCACACTCCAGTGGTCCCACAGTTCCCAGAAACACTCACAGACCCAACACACAAACCACCAGGATTCTTTATCAGTCCAGACAGAGTCAACAAACTAAACAGGCTTATTGTCACACTTGAACAATGAACAAAAAAAAAACGTGCAACAAGTAACTGAAAAAATGGATCAATTGTAAACTAACTAAACATTTGCATATTGTCTAAACAGTACCTGAGAAGATCAGGACATATATCTGTTCACAGAGCCTTGGCAAAGAGATCTGTCTCTTTTCTCCCAGGCTAAGACTAAAGCAACAGCCAGTGCTACTGGGTAATTTTTCAAACTCCAGGCCAATCAGAGCCCAGTCAACAAGATTTAAAAGTATACTGCTGCTTGCTGCCTACTTGTGTTAAAGGAAAAGAACATTCCGTTCCCTGTAACAGCTTTACAGCAAAGAAACACTACCTGCTGGCCAAATAGGAGAAATACACTTGAGGAAATAATTAAAACATGAAAATATCTAATACATTTTACAGGCTTAAAACACATTGTTTCTTCACACCTATCTTCTGTTTTTCTGTACAATAACCAGTTCCTAATTCACACCAAATCCTTGCCTCCTATCCCATGACTCTTTAATTTTCTCAGGAGTCTCTCATGAGGAACTTTATTAAAAGCTTTCTGAAAATTTAGATACATTACATCAACCAGCTTGCCTTTATCCACATGTTTATTCATGCCTTCAAAGAAATGAAGCAGATTGGTGAGGCAAGGCTTCCCTTGTCTGAACCCATGCTGACTCTCACCCATTACACCATGTTTGTCTATATGCTCCCTAATTTTATTCTTTATAATAGTTCTCACTATTTTGCCCGGCACTGACATCAGGCTTACTGGTCTGTAATTTCACATTTATTTATTTGGATTTGGGATTTTGCTCACACCTTTTTTCAATAGTAGCTCATGGTGAGTTACATTCAGATACACTGGGTATTTCTCTGTCCCTGGAGGGCTCACAATCTAATTTTGTACCTGAGGCAATGGAGGGTTAAGTGACTTGCCCAAGATCACAAGGAGCAGCAGCGGGATTTGAACTGGCCACCTCTGGATGTCAAGACTGGTGCTCTAACCTCTAGGCCACTCCTCCAATCTTCAGGTACTACGGATTATTTTAAGGACAGGTTACATATTACTAACAGCAGATCAGTAATTTCATGCTTGAGTTCTTTGAGTACCCTTGGATGTGTGCTATCTGGTCCAGGTGATTTACTACTCTTTAATTTGTCATTTTGGTTCAGTACATCTTCCAGGTTCACTGAGATTTCTTTCAGTTCCTCCGCATCATCACCCTTGAAAAACATTGAAGACTAAACTAGGTCCTGCTGTGCCTTCTAGTGGCTATCTGTTAATGTTGTAGACTGTGGCAGAAAGTTCAAGATAATTGCCCTTAATAACCTTTTCAAATATTCTACTTCCTCACACCTTAATTAACACCTAATTCAGATCAGTAGCAGTGCTACCTCTCCAGCAGCCAAAGAACAGAAAATAACTGTCTTTTAGAACAAAATTTGATCCTTGCTACTATCCTTTTTAATGTTCTTTGGCTGTTAAGTTTCTACCTCTAGAAAACATTTCAGTTTAAAACTATGGGAAAAGTTTCTACCTCTAGAGAAAGTTTCAATTTCAAACTATGTGAAAAGGGTTGTAAACTATGGAAACTAGTTAATATTGCTTGCTTCTCTGTTCTTCCCCTCCCCCTCCAAGACTGAACATCCCAGATGCATCAACCAAACGTTAAAAAATAAGAATCGTAAAAGTGCTTAACGATTTAAAAAAAAACGAGGCATGCACTACAAAAACACTCCAGAAATGTTTGGATCGGTATTGCAAAGTAGGATGTAGTTTACCTACGTCAGAGGAGGGCGGGCCCAGGAAGAAAGAAGGGACTTCTGAGGAGGCCTTCTGACTCGCCGATCAGCTGTTCTTCCCCGTGCAGCAGAGGTGAGAGGCGCTGCACGGGCCGGTAAGGCAAAGGGGGGGGTCGTTGGACGGGGGGAGCGGCAGCCACGACCAAAAGGGGGGCGGCGGGGGCGGGGCACGGGACCGGAGCATGGCAGGAGGCGGAGCTAGTGTGGGAGAATACAGGAAGGGAGGAGGGCCGGCCCGGGGCTGCTAACATTGGAGATTTTTCGTGCCCGGGGGGGGGGGGGGGCAAGGCGTCCATTCGGGACGCTCATGACGAGTGCCTTTGCCCCCTCCCGATCCTTTTTTTTTTTGGTGCTGAGGGAGAGGGGAGCAGCGGCGACCTGGGGCGTCAATAAAGGATGCCCCTGACGCGTTTTCGCCCCCCCAGTTATTTTTTTTATTGGATTTTGTTAACTTCTAGCAGACAGACAGCCCTAACGAGAGGTACAGACTCTCGTTAGATTTCACGGTGTTCTCCTGCGTTAAACGAATCGGAAAAGGTTAGTGCATGTCATTTCAATGGGATTTGTAGAAGAATTGCTCATCTGTATTCAGTTTTCATTAGCTGCTACTGTCGTCGGAAAATAGGCTTTAGTGCATGGAAAGGATAGGAAATTCTTCCTTGAGGGCTCATTTAACGATGAAAAACGTTTAGTGCATCTAGGCCTGAGTCCAGCTGTGCCTGCTAGAGGATATCTGTTAATGCTGTGGTGCAAAGGTCAAGTTTTAAAACTAGGGGGAGACTAGTTGGTAAAGATTGCTTTTTTTTTTTTTTAATTCTGCCTTTATTCTTCCTATCAATAACCTACAAGTCCTCCTTTAAACCCCAGTCAACATCCCAAAGCACAGAGCAAAATAATGTTCAGTTACCAGAGAAATGTCCTCTTCTCTCAGAAATTCTCAGTTTTTAGTGTAGTAATTAATGTCATAATTAGATTTTGTTTGTATTAATTCTTTATCCTATTCAATTTATTGTAGTATAAATGCAAAAAAAAAAATCACACTGTTATACTGGGCCATGGTCTTCACTGTTCAGATTGCATGCATGGGAGCATTAAATAAGATGGAATAGGGCTGGTGCAAGGGTATTTAGTGAATCTTCAGTCTAGCTCCTCCCCCCAGTTGAATTTCGGACTCCCTACCCCCTTGCTCCACCTCCCTAAGAGGTCCGCTACTTAAAATGGCTTACTGTCGGTTGCACTCTGGTGTCTGGGGGGTAGAGAGTGGGTGTTTTTGTGCTAATCAGCACAGCTACATTACCACACTAATTTGCACATGATTAGCACATGAGCCCTTTCCTCCTACAAAATAGGTGTCAGTAAGTGCTCATCACTCATTTTTTTTTAATGGCCGTACACTAAAGGCAACACTAGCGCGGGGCCATTAATTGAAAAAAAATGGAAAATCAGTCATTTTACTTCTGCGGTAAAAATGGCCTTAGTGCACAAGAAAAACCCACGTAAGGGTGCACTAATGCCACCTTTTACCGCAACTTAGTAAAAAGATCCCTAAGATCTAAGCTCAACAGTCTTGATCAACCTAACACTACCCCTTCCAGAACACCTTTGTTAGAATGCATAATTGGATAAACTTTAATGTTTAAATATTGGTTGTGTGTGTAAATGTATGCACGTACTCACATACTTATATACATGCAAAATCAGGGTAATTTCCCCCCCAAAAATTTCACTGGGTAAGTGATAAATGAGTTATTTAAAAACTGCTCGCTCTCCTTGCATTCATGTTTCTTTCAGTTTATGTGGCTGTCAGGACCTGTTGTTTGGCTTTGACTGGAGCTGCCATCCAAGGTGACCACCTAATGATTAAGCCAGCCCTTGGGCAAATTTTTGGTTTGGATATGAAGACTCAGGGCACCCATTAGGACTGTGGGAGCTGGATACTCATCATGAGGGTTAGGAAGCAATCAGGCAAGAGACAGAATGACTGGGAAAAAAAATAGAGATCCGTATCAATCTACCTAGAGCATTTTCCAATGAATGGATTGGTACAAAACTGTATGAAAAGTGAACCAGCAACATGGAAATAAACTGAGGAGTCAGGCATCCGAATATTCCAAGCAGAGAATATGGATTTTTTGTGATTGTTCAAGACAATATGGGTTAAGCATGGAGGAATCCCTAAATGTGAAGTTAAAAATTGAGCTCAGCAATGATCTGGGGGGGGGGGGGGGGGGGGGGTTGGGGTTTAAGGCACTAAACAAAGAAAACTATATAGACTACATAACCCTAGTTGTCCTTTTCTGCCTTCAGATTCTTTGTTTTGAGATCTATATCTAAATGTATGTGCATGTCTCTGTGTGTATGTCCCTCTGTGCATCTTTTTCTCTCTATGTTCATGTTTTGGCTTGTCCTGGCTCTCGGTTCTATATTAGCAGGCATTAGTTAAGGATTTGCATATTTGTACTTCTCCTTCAGAAATGGTTTTGTGTCTTAACCTTTTGCCATTTTGACTTTCTTCCCCAGTACCACCTAGATTATTGCTCTATGTACACGACAGAGAGCACCTGTTTCAAAGACCCCGAGTGCACGTGGTGCATGACCAGCTGCCAGACCTTCCAGCGCAACAGGACCGTGAGTTCTAACAGCTTAGCTGCACCTGGGATGGTTTATATAATGTGTGTGTGGCATTGCCACATGCCCTATTTGTTTTGGGCAGTACCTATGTTCTCTGTAGCACGTTTATTATGCAGTTCCTGTGTCCTGTATTCCCCACAATCTGTGCCCTGTGTATCCTAGCAGGCAGAACTTAATATCTTGCTGTGCTAGACAAGTCCCAATGTCATGGTGTTTCAAGTGAGCGTGAAGCAGCCCCTGAGGACCCAGTATTCAAACAATTTATGCTCCTGGCTTTGAGAGTTATGCTCGTAAATGGACCTCTTTGAAAATTTACTGGGGATGAGTTCCTAAATTCATATTCCAAATTTTGCTAAGAAGACAATTCTATAAATTGGTGCCTAGAGGTACACGCCACTTATGCATGTCAAAGGTACTATTAAATGACAGGCATCTACGTGCACTAGGCATTATTCTGTAAGGCAGCACCTAAGTGCCTTATTGCCTAACTGCAAGGGGGGGGGGGTTTACGTATGGATAGAGCATGGACAGACTATGGGTGTGTCTTCCAGTTATGTGCATTGTCTATGGAATTCTGTGGCGCACTTAGGTGTCCCAATTTATGCTTGCACCTAAACATGAGTGTGCCAGTTCCTACTTAAATTAGTATTCTATAATGGAATGTTGGTGCCAATATGCCATTAAAGA
Source organism: Microcaecilia unicolor (assembly GCF_901765095.1). Taxonomy (NCBI): domain Eukaryota; kingdom Metazoa; phylum Chordata; class Amphibia; order Gymnophiona; family Siphonopidae; genus Microcaecilia; species Microcaecilia unicolor. The sequence continues at coordinate 69,262,720 of NC_044038.1, read as the reverse complement.
ATTGATGCTAAGCGCATAGCATTTGGTTGCCTAAACTGTCACGTTTACAAAGCTGGAAACTGGGTTTGTGAGCCCTTGGGCCACTGCCGAGGAGCGGCAGTGGCAGGCAAAACCACCCCACACTAGAGACAGGGCAGATCTCTGACAGTAGAATAAACCAGGGTTCAAGCTGGGTCAAGGCAGGCAGCAGACAGTAGCATAAACCAGGATACACTCAGAGTTCAGGGCAGGCAGCAAATCAGTAGCATAAACCAGGAAACAAGCAGAGTTCAGGGCAGCCGCAGGCAGCAAATCAGTAACATTAACCAGGGAACAAGCAGAGTCTGGGCAGACAGCAGAATCAGGCAAGAAACCAGGACAAGAAACCAAACAAGGCAGGAGTGCAACAAGCACCAACATACCAGGGACCTTAGACGCAATGCAAAGGCAAAGCAGCCAGGTTTCAGAATGGCTAATAAGCCCAGCAGCACTTGGAGCTGAGCTGCAACAATCACCAGGAAACTATGGGTGCTATGTAAGTTCAATCCAAGCAAGTAAGTAAGTCTGGCAGCCCGGAAGATCCGGACCGGACTGGGCTGAAATCTGGAACGGGTGACAGTCCACAGCAGCCACCGGCTCTGGCCACCAGAGGGCGAGGTGAGCACAGACGTAACATAAACTGAGGCATCAATTTATAGAATTACCTCCTGTATGCTTAAATTTAAGAACATAAAAAGCGGATGGCAGTAGCACTGATTTTCAGCACTAGGCTCCTCAGTTAGGCTTGTAAATCCTAGGCAAATGAATGACAATTCTAAATTTATAAGCATAACTTCTAAGCTCTTAGATTAAGATGGATTTTCAGCTGAAAATTTAGGTTCCTAGTTTGGCTGAAAATAAATAAATTTAGGAGAATAACTTAGATGCATAAATTTAGGAGCTCAGCTTTTCTTGAATATTGGGCCCTGTATGTCTAACTTGTTGGACAGTTCACATATCTCTGTATGCTTTGTGTCAGGATGGCCAGTGATAGCGCTTGGAGAAGGCTTTGGAGGTTACTGTCAGAACCATGGAGAAACATACATAGATCATAGAAACACGGAAGAATGAAGGCAGATAAAGACCATAAGGTCTTCCACTCTGCCAATCCATGCCACCTACTATTCCTTCTTCTCCCTTACAGATCCTGTGTACTTGTCCCAAACTTGCTTGAATTAGGATACGGTCTTTGTCTTATTCACCTCCACCTGGAGGCCATTCCACAATTTACCACCCTTTCCATGAAGTAATTCCTCGGGTTACTCCTGTCCTTTTTCACCTTCATCCTATGCTCCCTCATTCCAGAGCTTCCTTCCAGTTGAAAGAAACTCTCTTCCTGTGCATCTATGCCAAGGAGGTATTTAAATATCATATTTCACTTCTCCCACCTTTCTTCCAAAGTATACATATTGAGACCTTTATGTCTGTCCCCATTTGTTTTATGATGAAGACCACTGACCACTTTAGTAGCCATCCTCTGGACTGACTCCATTCTGCTTATATCTGCTTGAAGGTCTCCAGAATTGTACACATTAACCAAAACAGAAATTCGGTCAGCATCTACTCTAAATGTGGTCTCACCAGAGACTTATACAGAGGCATTATCACCTCCTTTTTCCTGCTGGCCATTCTTCTCCCTGTGCACCCATCTAACTTTTGTTGTCACCTTTTCTACCTGTTTGGCCTCCTTAAGATCATCACATACAATCACACCCAAGTCCCCTTCTCTTTTGTGCACAGAAGTACTTCATCCCCGTAAACAGTACTGCTTCTTTGGGTTTTTACAGCCCAAATGCATGACTATCCATTTTTTTAGCATTAAATCCTAGCTGCCAAATTACCACATCCTCTGACAGCTAGTTCCAGAACTTAACTATTCTTTGAGCGAAAAAAGTATTTCCTATTTGTTTTTAAAGTATTTCCATGTAATTTCATCGATTGTCCTCTAGTCTTTGTGCTTTTTGAAAGAGTGAAACATTGATTCACTTCTACCCATTCTACACCACTCAGGATTTTATAGACCTAATCATATCCCACCTCAACCGTCTCTTTTTAAATCTGATGAGCCCTAACCTCTGCATCCTTTCCTCAAGTGTAGGAGTTCCATCCCCTTTATCATTTTGGTTGCTCTTATTTGAACCTTTTATAATTCCACTATATCTTTTTGAGATATGGCGACCAGAATAGAACGCAATTCTCAAGGTGAGGTCTCACCATAGATCAATACAGAGGCATTATAATATTCTTGGTCTTACTTTGCATCCCTTTCCTAATAAGTAAGTACATAAGTACATAAGTAATGCCATACTGGGAAAAGACCAAGGGTCCATCGAGCCCATCATCTTGTCCACGACAGCGGCCAATCCAGGCCAAGGGCATCTGGCAAGCTTCCCAAACGTACAAACATTCTATACATGTTATTCCTGGGATTTTGGATTTTTCCAAGTCCGTTTAGTAGCGGTTTAGGGACTTGTCCTTTAGGAAACCGTCTAACCCCTTTTTAAACTCTGCTAAGCTAACCGCCTTCACCACATTTTCCGGCATCCTGTTTGCTTTTTTGGCCGCCGCTGCCACCGCACACTGGACAGAAGATTTCAGCGTATTGTCTACAATGACACCTAGATCTTTTTCTTGAGTGCAGCAGACTCCTAAGGTGGACTTTAGTATCAGGTAACTATGATTTGGATTATTCTTCCCAATGGGCATCATTTTGCATTTGTTCATATTAAATTTCATGTGCCATTTGGATGCCCAGCCTTCCAGTTTCCTTAGGTCTGCCTGCAATTTTTACAATCCGCATGTGTTTTGACAACTTTCAATAGTTTTGTGTCTTCTGGAAATTTAATCACCTCAGTCACCGTTCTGTTTTCCTCCTCATGCCAACAACATCATCAGGGCTGTCTACCCCACTGAAGATTTTGATATCATGTGGAAAGAGGTAAACCTTACCAGACAGCCGTTCGGCAATATGGCTTACAAAAATGTTAAATTAACCTGCCCAAGAACTGAACCTTGTGGCACACCACTGGTAACGTTCTTTTCCTCAGAATGAGCTCCATCTACCACTACCCTCTGTCATTTTCCAATCAACCAGTTCCTAATCCAGTCAGTTACTTCAGGGCCCATACCGAAGGCACTCGGTTTATTTATAAGTCGTCTATGTGGAACCATGTCAAAGTCTTTGCTAAAATTTAAGTATACCACATCTAGTGCTCTATCTCAATACAGTTCTCTGGTCACACATTCAAATTAATCGGATTTGTCTGACAAGACCTGCCTCTAGGGAAACAATGCTGCCTTAGTTCCTACAATCCAGTGGATTCCAGAAACCTCACTATTTTCTGTTTTAAAAGCATTTCCGTTAGTTTATTTAGCGCAAAGATCAGACTGTAGTTCCTAACCTCCTCCTTACTTCTTCTTTTGTGGAGAAGGGACCACATACACCCTTCTCCAGTGTTCTGGGACCACTCCTGACTCTAGAGAAGCATTGAAAAGGTCAGCTAAGTTTATTCAGTACTCTTAAATGTATGCTATCTGGCTGCATTGCTTTGTTCGCTTTTAGTTTAGTTACAGTGGGGGAAATAAGTATTTGATCCCTTGCTGATTTTGTAAGTTTGCCCACTGACAAAGACATGAGCAGCCCATAATTGAAGGGTAGGTTATTGGTAACAGTGAGAGATAGCACATCACAAATTAAATCCGGAAAATCACATTGTGGAAAGTATATGAATTTATTTGCATTCTGCAGAGGGAAATAAGTATTTAATCCCTCTGGCAAACAAGACCTAATACTTGGTGGCAAAACCCTTGTTGGCAAGCACAGCGGTCAGACGTCTTCTGTAGTTGATGATGAGGTTTGCACACATGTCAGGAGGAATTTTGGTCCACTCCTCTTTGCAGATCATCTCTAAATCATTAAGAGTTCTGGGCTGTCGCTTGGCAACTCGCAGCTTCAGCTCCCTCCATAAGTTTTCAATGGGATTAAGGTCTGGTGACTGGCTAGGCCACTCCATGACCCTAATGTGCTTCTTCCTGAGCCACTCCTTTGTTGCCTTGGCTGTATGTTTTGGGTCATTGTCGTGCTGGAAGACCCAGCCACGACCCATTTTTAAGGCCCTGGCGGAGGGAAGGAGGTTGTCACTCAGAATTGTACGGTACATGGCCCCATCCATTCTCCCATTGATGCGGTGAAGTAGTCCTGTGCCCTTAGCAGAGAAACACCCCCAAAACATAACATTTCCACCTCCATGCTTGACAGTGGGGACGGTGTTCTTTGGGTCATAGGCAGCATTTCTCTTCCTCCAAACACGGCGAGTTGAGTTCATGCCAAAGAGCTCAATTTTTGTCTCATCTGACCACAGCACCTTCTCCCAATCACTCTCGGCATCATCCAGGTGTTCACTGGCAAACTTCAGACGGGCCGTCACATGTGCCTTCCGGAGCAGGGGGACCTTGCGGGCACTGCAGGATTGCAATCCGTTATGTCGTAATGTGTTACCAATGGTTTTCGTGGTGACAGTGGTCCCAGCTGCCTTGAGATCATTGACAAGTTCCCCCCTTGTAGTTGTAGGCTGATTTCTAACCTTCCTCATGATCAAGGATACCCCACGAGGTGAGATTTTGCGTGGAGCCCCAGATCTTTGTCGATTGACAGTCATTTTGTACTTCTTCCATTTTCTTACTATGGCACCAACAGTTGTCTCCTTCTCGCCCAGCGTCTTACTGATGGTTTTGTAGCCCATTCCAGCCTTGTGCAGGTGTATGATCTTGTCCCTGACATCCTTAGACAGCTCCTTGCTCTTGGCCATTTTGTAGAGGTTAGAGTCTGACTGATTCACTGAGTCTGTGGACAGGTGTCTTTCATACAGGTGACCATTGCCGACAGCTGTCTGTCATGCAGGTAACGAGTTGATTTGGAGCATCTACCTGGTCTGTAGGGGCCAGATCTCTTACTGGTTGGTGGGGGATCAAATACTTATTTCCCTCTGCAGAATGCAAATAAATTCATATACTTTCCACAATGTGATTTTCCGGATTTAATTTGTGATGTGCTATCTCTCACTGTTACCAATAACCTACCCTTCAATTATGGGCTGCTCATGTCTTTGTCAGTGGGCACACTTACAAAATCAGCAAGGGATCAAATACTTATTTCCCCCACTGTAGCTCCTCATGAACACAGCCCTCTGAAAATTGTTCAGGGTCTGCCTCACTTCCACTCCTATTTGTGTTTGTCTTCTGCCTTTATCTGTGAAGTGCTCAGGTTATCAAAGCCGTTCCAAAATAACACAGTCAACTACATAGAATTTAATATTTTATATTACAACTGTTTACCCTACCAACCCCCCTATTGTGGGTCACTGTAGCAAAATCATATATATCTTACTATCCCTTACCTACCTCCCTCCCTCCTACTGCCATAGAAATACTGTAATCATTATTTATTAAACTTACCCACCACCTCATCCACTTCAGTATTCTAATGCCTGAAGAACCTTGTTTCTGATGGTCCTCCATGCTAGTGTCTTATATATCACTACCTTATACTCCAAACTTCTCTTCTTAACCCTCACCCCAAGATCTCATCCTTCCTCTTCCTAATATAATATGGTCAGGAGATCTCATTTCTGATATAGAAATTGGGAAGAAATCTAGACAATAACGCCAAGTTTCTTGCCTTGGAGAGGGGGATTGAATGCAGTGATCTCATGTCAATGCAAAATTTTTCTTTCATTTCAGGGTATGGCTCGCACCTTGTAGTTCCATGATCTGTAGTGCATGAAATTTTTTTCTGTCAACACCAATAAGAGGATGGATTTTCCCGGGTCAAACATTGAAGAATACATTTCTTATCCACAATACTAGCTTTGCTTAAGAGTAACCTACATAATGCTAAGGTTAATTTCTGTCATGGTATGCACAACATTGACCTATTCAGAGACAGTACCCTCAGTGAACCCGATGGCTAATTCTATCACTTGATTGTGTTGGTGAGCCTTTACTCTGATTTCTGTTAATAGGTTAATATAGTTTCCAATTGTATAAGTTAAATTAGCATCTTGACTCATGGTTAGGGTGTAAAGAATGCATTTGTAAACTATGATCTTTAACCAATTTGCCTGTGATGTGTAAAAGGCATGTTCCTTGAACCCTTTTTCCTCTACAAAATACTCTTATTTTTGTCCTTTGCAGTGTCTGAACACAGGATGCCTAGGGCTGCCTCGGCTTCTCACAGACTGCCAATCGTGCCTTGCTTTCAGTGATGGCAACATGACTCGTCCACAGTCCCATGAGACATTTGGTTGGTGTGTGCAGAATGAGACCTGTATGGCTGTCTCTGGTAAGTACCACAGTACTGATAATCACTACTACTACTACATATCATTTCTGTAGCACTATTGGATATACGCAGTGCTGTACACAAATATATAAGCAACAATCCTTGTGTGACAGAGCATACAGTCTATTCAAGACATATAAACTGAACAATAAGAGATTAGAGAGTTTCACTTCTTATGGGCATGATTAAAACAACATGGGTATTAAAGAAGCAGATAATGGGTCAAGATTTAAAAGCGGCCTGGATTTGAATAGGGCCAGAGATGGAGCATAATGTACCAACTCAGGAAGTCTATGTCAGGCTTGTGGTGCAGTAAGGTAGAAGGAAAGGAGTCTGGATTTGGCGGTGGAGGAGAAGGGTACTGATAAGAATGACTTGCCTAATAAGCGGAGTTCTCGAGGAGGGGTGTAGGAACAGGTATGAGAGGAGAGATAATTGAGGAGCTGTAGAATGAATGTACTTGTAGGGTCAGTAAGAGAAGTTTGAACTGTTTGCAGAAACAGAGAGCTAATGAAGTGACTTGAGGAGTAATGTGAGTATAACAAAACTGGTGAAAAGTTGTGTAGCAGCATTTTGAAAAGATTGAAGAGGAGAGAGATGGTTTTGTGGGAGACCTGTGAGGAGCAAGTTGCAGTGATCTAGGCAGGAGGTGATGTGTGGATAATTGTTTTGGTAGTGTTCCTAGAAAGAAAGGGGTAACTTTTGGTGGTGATATAGAGGAAAAAACAACAGGTTTTAGCAGTCTGTTGGATATGTGCAGAGAGAGAGAAATCAAAAAATGACCTCAAAGTTACAACTGAAGAGATGGGAGAATGAGAGTATTAGCCACAGAAATGGAGAATGGGGGAAAGGGAGAGGTGGGTTTAGGGGGAAAGCTGAGAAACTCAGTGTGGCAAAATGATGAATTTTCCATAATATGAATTATAAGAATATTTCATGAAGTGTATTTTCTCTAGTTTGGCCATCAGGTGGTGCATATTTATATTTAAAGTTGTTACAGAGAATTGACTGTTCCTTCTTTACTTTAACACAGAGAAGAGATAACCTGCAGTGATGTGGCCAGCTATTTTTAAAAAATGTTGTTCTGGGCTCTGATTGGCTCAGGAGCTCAAATTCAGCTAGGATGTACTGGCTCGTTCTCCAATCTTAGCCAGAAAGGAGAGAAAGAAAGATCTCTTTGTTGAGACCCTGTTAACAGTTATATTTGATAACCTGTGAGCAGCTATATGTCCTGAACTCCCCAGGTACTATTTAGATAGTGTTATAATTGATCCATATTTCAGTTACCTGTTATTGTTTGCTGATTGCACACTTTCTGTTTATTGTTCTAATTTTTGGTGACAGACATTTTTAGTTTATTTCCTCTGCTTGTCTGGACTGACTAAGGATCCTGATGGTTTGTGTGTTGGGTCTGTCAGTGCTTTCTAGGAACTATGGGACCACTGGGAGTATCAGTGGGGAACACCTTGAGAGCGGGAAACTCATCCAGAGGCAGTTGGGGTGATAGTGTAGAGCACAAGTGGTAGGTGCAGGCGGATCTGAGCTGTGCTGGGGATAGACCCTGTAAATGGCCGCAGGGTTAACCCTAGGTGGGTGCTAGGTTTTTCATGACAGACCTGCCTTCTTTTTTTGGTGGCAGCATGGTGGCATTGTCAGGCTCAGTGTGTGGCGTGATGGCCACCATCCACTGAGTGGTTCAGAGTTTTTTTTTTTGCCTGTAACCTGCAGACACAGAGCACAGTGAACAACTGCAGCAATAACAAGGTCCCTTCCCCATTCAGTTTTTTTGGGGTTTTTTAAAAATTTTTTGGTAGTGTTAGGAGATTAGCAGCGTGCTGATGGAGACTGGTAGCAGCCCTCAGACACTGGATATGCCTTACTTGAGTTACCACATTACTTCAGCGGGGAGGAGTTGTAGGACTGGCCTGTGCAAAGTTCTCCTGGGGGGGGGGGGGGAGAGCAGACCCCTTATGGGCAGAGGCCCGTGAGTTGGCAGGGCCAGATGCCACACCAGCTGAGATCTGGCAGAGCTACATGCTAGAGTGACAGCAACTAGACCAACAGCAGCTGTGCCAGGAGTAACGGGAAGAGCAACAGCGGCAAGAGGAATGGGAAGAGTGACAGCAGTGTGAGGAGCGGGAGTTCCAGCTGCAGAAATTAAAGATCGAGATGGAAATGGCTTATATCCAAAGCTCCAGCTCAACCCCTGCACCAAGGCCCAAGGCAGGATCCACAGCCTGTATCAGGCCCAACTTTATGCAATTTGATGATACCCGAGGTGACGTAGATGGATGATATCTGACTACCTTTGAAAGAAATTGCCATCTCAATGAGATTCTGCAGAAAGACTGCATTTGCTATCTGGGATGAAAGCTCACTGGTAGAGTACTTGAGGCATTTCAAGGACTGTCCATGGAGACATGCTCCCAGTTTGAGAAGGTGTGCAAAGCTTTGTTGAACCATTATACCATTACCCCCGATACCTATAGACTAAAGTTCTGGACTTTGCAAAAGGGACTGGATGATACTCGCAGTGAGTTTGTGATTCAGCTAAGATACCAGCATCGTCGGTGGCTCAGTGAAGCTGAGGTTAAACCCCAGGAGAATTTCCAAAACCTGATGGTCCCGGAGCAGTTTCTTCAGTGTTGTTGTCCAGAGGTGAGGGAACATATTCAAGATCATGAGCCCTGTACTCCAGAGAAGGCAGCTGAGTTGGCTGACATCTTTATGGCTAACCATCCCTGATTGGCAAAGAGAAGCCATCTTTATCCGCAGCAGCTGGGATCTATGGGCAGTCAGGGCCCAAAACCAGATATCCCTGCAACCTCAGAAACTGTCATCAAACTGTCCAGTATTCCCGAAAAACCTAAAGACTTTAGGCATGAACGTCTTTGTTACCAGTGTGGGCATACAGGACATTTTAAAGCAGTTTGCCTAGATAATCCAAAGCCTTCACTAAAGAGCATTTCAGTTCCTGCAGCAAACTATGTTTATTGTCATAAAAATATTGAACGGTGAACCATAAAAACAGATGGAACAAAAACAGCACATAACAGGTTACTGAATATGGATCAATTATAACACTATCTAAACATTTGTTTACTATCTAAATAATATCTGGTGAGTTCAGGACATATAGCTGCTCACAGGTTTTCAAATATAACTGTTCACAGGGCCTCAGCAAAGAGATCTTTTGTTACGTCTGTGCTCACCTTGCCCTCTGGTGGCCAGAACCGGTGGCTGCTATGAACTGCTATAGACTGTCTTGCTGTTCCTGCCCGTTCCAGACTTTAGCCCAGTCCAGTCCAGATCTTCCAGGCTGCCAGACTTGCTTGCTTGGATTGAACCTATACAGCACCCGTAGTTTCCTGGTGATGGTTGCAGCTGAGCTCCAGGTGCTGCTGGGCATATTAGCCATTCTGAAACCTTGCTGCTTTGCCTTTGCATTGCGTCTAAGGCCCTGGTATGTTGGCACTTTTGCACTTCAGCCTGAGTTTGTTTCCTTGCTCTAGTTCTTGCCTGAAGTCTTGCCTGTTCTGGTTAGTCTATGTTTAGTTTAGAGTATTGCTTGTTTTCTGTATTGCTTGTTTCCCAGTCTTGTGTCTTGTTTGTATGTCTTGCCTAGTTCTGGGTTTATCTGTGTTTGTTCCCTGTTTCAGTGGCTGCTTGCAGCTTTCAGTTCAGTCTCCTGTCTAGCTGTGTTTGTTCCCTGTTTCAGTGGCTGCTCGTAGCTTTCAGTCCTGGCCTTTAGCCTATCCTTTCCCTGCCTTGCTGTCCCTGTGCTGCCTAGCTGTTATCCAGTCCTGCCCTGTCCAGTAAGTCCTGCCGGCCACCTGAAGCCTTGAGCTCAACTCTTGGTGAAAAGTGGCCAGGTGCAGGTGAAGCCTAACTGTTTGTCAGAGATCTGCCCTGTCTCTAGGGTGGGGTGGTTTTGCCTGCCACTGCCGCTCCTCGGCAGTGGTCCAAGGGCTCACAAACCGAGTTCCAGCTTTGAAAATGTGACATCTTTTTCTCTTTTCCCTGGCTAAGACTGGAAAAAAAAGCCAGTACATCCTAGATGAATTGAGCTCCTGGGCCAATTAGAGCCCAGAACAAGTTTTCAAAAGTATACTGCATCTTACTTCCTATCTGCGTTAGACTAAAGAAAAGACAGTTATTTCTCTGTAATAGCTTTAAAGCAAAGAAACACCACCAGCTGTTCAATAGAAGAAATACACTTCAAGAAAGAAAATGTATACAGTTTTACAGGCTTAAAACCCACTGTTTTGTCACACTTACGCAACTTCGCTCCCTTTCTGTGGGGGCCCCAGTCTGAGTTTGCTCCAACAATGAGATGGTGGTGGCTTATATCAGCAAGCGAAGCGGGACCTGCAGCCATCTGATGGTGGTGGAGGTGGCCTCCCTCATGAGCTGGGTGGAAAAAAATCTCTGCTTGTGGGCAGGTCACTTTGCTGGGTTCTTAAATGTGGAGGCGGACTTTCTTAGCAGAAACTTCTTGGACCTGGGTTTTCATCGGATAGTGGACCGATGGGGTTCTCTGCGTGTGGCATTCTTTTTCATTTCCATCAACTCCAAAGTGCCAAGTTCTTCAGCCATTGGAAAGAACTGGGCTCGATGGGGATCAATGCCCTACTTCAGTACTAGCTGGAGACACATCTACTATAGGTCTTCCCCTCTTGGCCCATGGTAAGCTCTGTGTGGAAAAGGATCACATTGCACTGGGGTCGAATAATTCTCGTAGCCACTGATTGACTGCGGAGACTGTGGTATGTGAACCTGATTCGACTATTGGGTGGGTGGGGGGTCCTCTCCATCTTCTGCAGGTACACAGCCTACTGAAGCAGGGTCTGGTGCTCATGGAGGATCCGTGCCCCTTTGGTCTTGCGGCTTGGCCATTGAAAAGGCTGGTTTGAGATGAAAAGATTATTCTGATTTGGTCATTGCTACCTTGCTTTGGGCTCGGAAACACTCTACATCCATGACGTATGTGAGGGTGTGAAGGACGTTCGAGGAGTGGTGTTCTGAGTGCAGACTTTTTCCCTTCTCTGCTCAGATTGTGCACATTCTAACGTTTCTCTAGGTAAGTGTTCAGAAAGGATTGGCACTTTGTTCTCTAAAAGTTCAGGTTGTGGCTTTGTCCTGTTTCAGGGGCTAACTAGAGAAGATGTCTCTTGTGGCTCGCCCAGATATCGTTCGATTCTTGCAGGGAGCAGGCTGCTTGTGGCTTCCCTTTTGTACGCCGTGTCCAGAATGGAAACTTAATTTAGTCCTTCGGGCTCTTTGGAAGCCTCCTTTTAATCCACTCCCAAAGGGCCTCCTTCAAAGATCTTACTCTAAAGACAGTGTTCATAGTGGCTGTTGCATTGGCATGTAGGGTTTCAGAGCTTCAGGCTATCTCTTGTCAGGATCCTTTTTCTTTGTTTTTCGGAGGCAGGGGTCTCTCTGTGCAAGGTTCCTTCCTTTCTTCTAAAAGTAGTATCAGCATTTCATCTCAACCAATCTGTAGAGCTTCCATCCTTTTGCAGAGAGGATGAAGAGGCTCAGTATTCTTCCTTGAAGCTTCTCAATAGGCGTAGAGCCCTTGTTAGATATTTGGAAGTCATGAATGAGTTTTGTAGATTGGACAGACTGTTTATGCTTTTTACTAAATAGAGGCTTGGCCTTATGGCTTTCAAGCCCACAATTGCTAGATGGCTGAAGGAGACTATCGCGTCAGCTTATTTGCTTGCGGGATAGCAAGCTCCTTAGGCCTGTGGGCTCATTCTACGAGGCGTACAGCAACATTCTGGGCGGAGACTACTTACTATCTCCAGCAGATATTTGCAAGGCAGTGGCCTGCTCGATGCTGCATACCTTTGCCAAGCATTACAGGGTAGATATTGTGGCGTGCTTGGAAGCCAGTTTTAGGGCTTTGGGCCTTGAGGCGGTGGTGCCAGGATCCTACCCACTCTAGTGATTGCTTTTGAACATCCTAAAGGTTCTGGAATAGTGAGAAGCTATGCAATGGAAGGATAATTTTCTTTTCATTAGTCCTTCCTACTATTCCAGAGATCTGTCCGAGGTTTCTGAGATGTTTAGTTGGTGAGAAGTAATGGATCAAATAATGACGGTCACCTTGCATGGTGCTTCCTGCATATCTTTTGTTCTCTACAAGTTGTCCAGAGAAGAGAGAGGGCCACACATGTTTGCTCATCTGGTTATTGCTAGGTTAGTGAGTTGTTTAAAGTTGTTATGTTTGTTCTAAGTTTCATCTTACTGCTTGTCTACCATTCCATTCCCAGCCCTTACATCCTGCTTAATCCAATTGGAATCAAAGCGGGTTACACTGAGATTCAGATACTAATAATAGGCCCACATATTCAGAAATATATTTCAAACAGTAAAGTTTTCAAAGACTGTCTAGATTGATAATACGAATCAATGCTCAGAATTTATACAGGAATACTATTCCATAAATTAGTTGCAGTATAACTAAAAGAACTATCGTGGAAACGTTTAAAGTGAATCCAATTAACAGGTGGAAAGCCCAAATTTAATAGATAATTGGATTGAGTTAATAGTAACATAGTAGATGACGGCAGAAAAAGACCTGCACGGTCCATCCAGTCTGCCCAACAAGACAAACATATGTGTATACCTTACCTTGATTTGTACCTGCCTTATTCAGGGCACAGACCGTACAAGTCTGCCCAGCAGTACTTCCCGCCTCCCAACCACCAGTCCCGCCTCCCATCACCGGCTCTGGCACAGACCGTATAAGTCTGCCCTCCACTATCCTCGCCTCCCAACCACCAACCCCTCTTCCCCCCACCTGCTCCGCCACCCAATTTCAGCTAAGCTTCTGAGGATCCATTCCTTCTGCACAGGATTCCTTTATGCATATCCCACGCATGTTTGAATTCCGTTACCGTTTTCATCTCCACCACCTCCCGCGGGAGGGCATTCCAAGCATCCACTACCCTCTCTGTGAAAAAATACTTCCTGACATCTTTCCTGAGGCTGCCCCCCTTCAACCTCATTTCATGTCCTCTCGTTCTACCGCCTTCCCATCTCCGGAAAAGATTTGTTTGCGGATTAATACCTTTCAAATATTTGAACGTCTGTATCATATCACCCCTGTTCCTCCTTTCCTCCAGGGTATACATGTTCAGGTCAGCAAGTCTCTCTTCATACGTCTTGGAACGCAAAACCCGTACCATTTTCGTAGCTTTTCTTTGCACCGCTTCCATTTTTTAAACATCCTTCGCAAGGTACAGCCTCCAAAACTGAACACAATACTCCAGGTGGGGCCTCACCAACGACTTGTACAGGGGCATCAACACTTTCTTTCTTCTGCTGATCACACCTCTCTCTATACAGCCTAGCAAACGGCCACTGCCTTGTCACACTGTTTCGTCGCCTTCAGATCCTCGGATACTATCACACCAAGATCCCTCTCCCCCTCAGTACTTATCAGACTCTCACCACCTAACACATAAGTCTCTCTTGGGTTTCTACTCCCTAAGTGCATCACTTTGCATTTCTTCGCATTGAACTGTTGGATACCAACATACAAATGAACCACAATAATCTATTTGGGGCAAAATAATCACCTGTACCAAAATGATCTGGAAAAAAAGATGCTGTACGTAATTACTGAGGAGCTGGACTGGATGCCAAGTGGGATATGTCTCACCTCAGTTTTCATCTCTCTTTCTGCACCTACTGGTTGATGGACACAACTATCCCACAGGTTCTGCAATAGTAGGAAGGACTAATGGAAAGAAAATTAGATCACATTTGACATGCCAGACAAGAAGTTGAGGTTTAAGAGATGCCCAAAATGTCCCTCAAAGATGTCAATAACAGATATTCACAATTTGTGCCTCAGATGTATGGGAACTTCTCAGGATTTACCAGATTATTCAAAATGTGCCTGGGTGTTCCCCTATGCAGCAAGACATAGACATGTTGAAGAGCAAAATCAAGGATTCTTCTCAAAGTACTTATTATACCAAAGAAATCAGGAGACCTTTGCCCAATTCCAGATCTCCAAGTGCGTGCTCAACAAAAATTTATGGTGAAAGAAAAATTATAATTGAACTCCCTGGGTACTATCATACTCCTGTTGAAGATGGATGACTGGTTGACATCATTAGACCTAAAGGATGCTTACTCTCATTTTCCAGTCCATCCAAGGCACAGAAAATTCTTGCACTTCCAATTTCTAAGTTCCCTCTGTCAATGCAAAGTTTTCCTGTGTAGTCTTTCTACAGCGCCACTAGTGTTTACCAAGTGTGTAGAATTAGTAACAGTGCATTTGTTGATGAATGGATTGTTCATTTTTCCATACTTAGACAACGGTTAATAATTGGAGATTAGTCTTCCCTGGTAACACAGTCCATCTAGGTCACTTACAAGCCTTTCAAACTGTAAGGTTTGCCAATTTCCCCAAATCTCATCTAATGCTAGTTCAGTCATTAGAGTTCAGAGGGGCACAAATTCACAAATCTTTTGCAAGAGCATTTTTACCTCAACAGAGAGCAACCTCCATCCATCTCTGTTCTACAGATTCTTGATCCTAGATACCACTTCAGCAAGACAGCTGTTGAAAATTTTGGGATACATAACAGCAACCGTTTATGTAGAATCATTGGCCAAGTTACACATGAGGGAAACAAAATGGTATTTGAGGTTTCATTGGCAACATCATTTTCAGCCATTGTCACACAAGATCAAACTAACCAAACATTTCGGGACTGTCCTACAATGGTGGAAGTATACAATTTACTTAGGGGGAAGAGTTTGTATTCCCCCCCCCCCCCCCACCATCAACTATAATTCTGACTACAGGTGCATCTGAGTTGAGATGGGTTGCTGGGGTTATCATATGCAACATCTCAGTACTCAGGGAACATGGACATTTCAAGAAAGGGCTCTCCATATCAATCAGTTGGAGCTCAGAAATTTTCTTTGTAAATCTTCAACAGTGGATTGCCAACAGAGTAGAGTACAGACCAACAATCAAGTTGCTATATTCTGTATCAACAAGCAGGGAGGAACAGGATCATATCTATGCAAGGAGGCTCAGAAGATTTGGAACTTGCACTCAGTTTAGGAGTTTTCCTTGTAGCATTGTACCTTCTGGGTGAGCAGAAACAGCTGATTCAGTTGACATTTGGATTCTCACAAATGACCATGTGACAAAAAGTAACCCAAAATGTTTCCCTAACGTGGGGTCAACCAAAGATAGATCTTGTTTCAACAGACCTCAACAAGAAATGCCCACTTTTTTGCTTCCTTTGGCCAGTTATAAGCGCAATTGCTCTGGGTGCTTTTTTGATATCATGGAACTAAGATTTCCTCTATGCTTTCCTCCCAATACCTCTAATTGCAAGAAGAATCCAAAAGATCATGAGTGATTCAGCAACAACAATCCTAGTTGGACCATGCAGGCTGGGTTCCCATATCACAAGCAAATGGCACAGGATTAGCCTGTTCTGTCAACACTGACCATTTTTAACAAAAGGGTCTTATTCTTTACTCCAATGTACAATACTTGGTACTCACAGCGTTCACAGCAGGTTACTAGCACAACAGCTGATGTCAGAAGAAGTTCAACAAAATCTGAAAAAAGAGGAATTTAATTCAGATAAAATTTCTGAATACGCTTCAGCCTGCCTCCACCTCTTCTGTAATTTCTTCAAGTTGTGGGTATTACATATTTATTAGGGTATGTTCTTACAGCCCTCAACTAAGTCACCAGTACTGTGACTGTAGTGATCATGTTTGTCCATGGAGAAATCGTAGTTGCTTACCCTGTAACAAGTGTTCTCCATGGATGACAGGATCCTACAGCCACACATTTCCTCTGGCCCATCCCATGGTTGAAGCTTGGCCCATCCCATATGAATTGACAGGATGGTGTATTTATGCTGTGTGGGAACTCCTGTGCAAGCTCAGAAGCTTTTTCTGAAGTGTTCCAAGCTCTGGCAAAGCAGACCCAGTCAGTCTGTCATCAGTGTGGCTGTAGCAATCCTGCTATCCATGGAGAACCTTTGTTACAGGGTAAACAACTGTGCCTTCTCAGCCCATTGCTCTAACCATTAGGCTACAGTAGGGGTTATCAACCCAGACCTTGGGAAACACCCTGCCAGACAGGTTTTGAAGATATTTGTAATAAATATGCATCCTCAATCTGGAGTGTCGTTTAATGTCCTGTTATGATCAATTAATAATCTTTTGACTAATGATAACAGTTCTAAGAATTTAACAACTGCTTTCTAAGTATAAGCAAAACAAATTTATTCAATTATTCAACTTTAAATCAAGTGCATAATACTAGTAACCATACTATCATTCACTCACTCTTTCATACTACTCTCTATACCAGTACACAACTGATGCTTGCTGAAAAAGACATTAAGCATGCATAATGACCTAAACTAATACACATGCAAAACTGCCTCTGAATAAACTCTGCATTTACTGCTTAATGCTTGAAAGTTCTAAACAACGCCTCAAGGCAGTCCTCTTTAATCCTCTAGATTGTAAGCTCCTTTGAGCAGGGACTGTCCTTCTATGTTAAATTGTACAGCGCTACGTAACCCTAGTAGCGCTTTAGAAATGTCAAGTAGTAGTAGTAGTACTGGTATAGAGAGTAGTATGAAAGAGTGAGTGAATGATAGTATGGTTACTAGTATTATGCACTTGATTTAAAGTTGAATAATTGAATAAATTTGTTTTGCTTATATTTAGAAAGCAGTTGTTAAATTCTCAGAACTGTTATCATTAGTCAAAAGATTAATAAATATGCATGAGATAAATTTGCTTGCACTACCTCCATTTTATGCAGATCTATCTCATGCATAGTTATTGTGGATATCCTGAAAACATGATTGGCCTGGTGTGTCCCGAGGACTGGGTTGAGAACCACTGAACTGGACAGATTTGACATTTGTGAAGAGAGTGTAAAGGTCCAGAGTCTGGAGATTCCTAAATATGTTGGTTTTGATTAGGTGAGACTGTGGGGTAGGGGGTAAAGTATGAGCTATCAGATTATGGCAGGGTAAGAACCAAGGTGGAGAAGTTTGAGAGTGAGCAGTTGGAGAAAAAGACAAGGTTGAGATGGTGGATATGCTGGTGAGTAGGGGTGGTAGAGCACAGCTGGAAATTGAATGAAGAGGTTAAAGCAAGCAACTTTGAGGCATAAGAATCAGAGGTCATCAACATGAACGTTAGTCCCCAAGAATGAGGGAAGCAGAAAGATGGTTCAAGAAAGAAGAAAAGCCAGGGATCAGTCAGTGAGACAGAAATAGGGGGACTAATCAGGGGGATGATAGATAACTGCTACCCAGAGAGGTGATGGAGTCAAAGGAAGAAAAGGAGTGAGACTCAGTGGAAGAAGGGATTGAAACTACAGGAAAGGGAAATTAGCAGCCCAATACCACTGCTGCAGCCAACCTGGTGACATGTATTAGAGTAATAGTAACCTCCATGATGGAGGGCAGTAACTGAAGCAGAGTCTTCAGGGAAAAAACAAGTCTCAGAACAAGAAGATGTAGAGGATGAGAGTAGAGAGTTTGTGAATGTAGGCAAGCTTGTTGGAAACAGAGGGGAACGTTCCACAGGACACATGAGAAAGGAGAGAAAATGTAGGAAAGAGAGGAAGAAGAATAAAATTGGAGGGTTTGATCTGCACAGATGGGGTGAGAGTTGATTTGGAGGGCTAGGATTGGATTAATATCTACTGCTGAAAGAAAGAGTTGCAAGAAAGTAAGGAGAAGAATGAGGAGACATGACAACGCTGAAGAAGATGGGATATGCTCAGAGAATGGAGATTCCTGAATGAAAGGAAGAAAATTTTGAAGCTCAAGAGCTGAGGAAACAAAATGGCTGGTGAGGTGACAAATACAGAGCATAGGCAGTGTGGTCTTCAAATATATAGTGGTGCGTGATAGGGAATAAAATTGGGGAGAATTAGCATCAGGAAGAGAAAGTGTAGGGGAGTTATATGAAATAGAAGGGGAAGAGAAAATACAAACCTGTGGAAATATGATATGGTCTGTGCCTTCTGGACAGCAGCTGGATGGACCACAGGGTAGCAGGAGCAGAGACCTGAGTGGATCAGTGTAAACCTGGGAGTCACCCCAGAGGATGCTGGGAGGAATATGCAAATGGACTGCAAACCTCCCCAAACTTCTCTGTGCTGTGCATGAAAATTGAGGTTTCCATGTATGCATGCATATATTTCTTATCTGTAATATGATCTGGTTGACACCCTGATTCTTGCCCAATTTCTCCTTCCTTCAGACCGGAGCTTGTGCCGGGTGGGGCAGATCTCTGGAACATATGGATGGTGGGGAACAAGCACTGATTTCATCACCTCACTGGAGGGGTGTCAGAAGAAGAACTTCCTGCCAGGCTTACACCTCATCACTTACCAGCAGCCTCGGAATGACTCTCAACCAGACAATGTATGGCATGTGGGAGAGCTGCAGCCAGGTTTTGTAGGATGTGTGGGTGACTGGTGCTGCGAGTCTTGCTGACGGAATGCACTGCTATGTGTAAGCTCATACTCCTGCATGGTTGTATGTTTGTGGGAGGAAGTAAAATGGTTTAGGGAAGTGATGGAAATGCACCCCTTGGAATTCAGCGCTGTGTGAAACCGTTCTCATTCCTGTCTCTGATCTCTGCAGAACCATGCACCTAGGAAATTGACATTGTGTGTAACTCCTCTCCTTCCTGTCTTTGGTCCCTAAAAGGGTACTTGCATGGGGGACTTGGTGCTGGCTATAACTCCTCATTTTGCTCCCTGTAGGTGTCTATTGTCCGGAGCACAACAATCACTTTGAATCCCAGTACAGAGATGGATGTATCACTGGTTTATAAAGGCTTCATCCACCCCATGTTGAGCAGTGCCTTTCCGCCTGAGGACATTTCAATCTGGGCTCGAATCCAGCGCCTCTTTGTCATCGCTAAGCTGGCACGGATGCCCAACAACTCCAATAGCCTGGTAAAGTACTATGTATTGAGGGTATGAGCTTCTGTTTTGTTGACACATCTTAGAGTATGATCTTTCTAAGGACACACTATATGATGGCGGAACTAGAGTATGACACGGGGACAAAGTTTGTCCCCGTCCCTGCGAGCTCTGTCTGATCACATCTACAAAAGCCTTGAACAGTTATTTTATATTTAAATCATTTTATTAAAGTATAAAAGGAAACAATATTCTGTACAACCGTCGTTTTATAAAATCACAAACAATACAGAACAAGGATCAACAAAACCCCTGTTTCCCCTCCCCCCACTCACAATATTCCCTCCACTATCAGGAAAACTGAACAAGCCAAATTACTACAGAATGCTGCATAGACAATTCATGCTAACAGAATACCTTGGTCACACACATACAGATCACAAATGCCAAGTACATAGTACATAAGTACATAAGTAATGCCATACTAGGAAAAGACCAAAGGCCCATCGAGCCCAGCATCCTGTCCCCGACAGCGGCCAATCCAGGTCAAGGGCACCTGACAAGCTACCCAAACGTACAAACATTTTATACAAGTTATTCCCGAAATTGTGGATTTTTCCCAAGTCCATTTAGTAGCGGTCTATGGACTTGTCCTTTAGGAAACCGTCCAATCCCTTTTTAAACTCTGCCAAGCTAACCGCCTTCACTACGTTCTCCGGCAACGAATTCCAGAGTTTAATTACGCGTTGGCTGAAGAAACATTTTCTCCGATTTGTTTTAAATCTACTACACTGTAGTTTCATCACATGCCCCCTAGTCCTAGTATTTTTGGAAAGTGTGAACAGACGCTTCACATCCACCTGTTCCACTCCACTCATTATTTTATATACCTCTATCATGTCTCCCCTCAGCTGTCTCTTCTCCAAGCTTCTCCTTAGTCTTTCCTCATAGGGAAGTCGTCCCATCCTTGCTATCATTTTTGTTGCCCTTCGCTGCACCTTTTCCAGTTCTACTATATCTTTCTTGAGATGCGGCGACCAGAATTGAACACAATACTCAAGGTGCAGTCGCACCATGGAGCGATACAACGGCATTATAACATCCTCGCATCTGTTCTCCATACCTTTCCTAATAATACCCAACATTCTATTCGCTTTCCTAGCCGCAGCAGCACACTGAGCAGAAGGGGTTTCAGTGTATTATCAACAATGACACCCAGATCCCTTTTTTGGTCCGTAACTCCTAAAGGAAATTACCAATGAAATCAACCAAAGCTTCCAAATCATGCAGTCCTGGATGGATGCATTTCAGCTAAAACTCAGTGCAGAAAAAACACAATGTCTTATACTCACCTCACAACACAACGCAAATAAATTCACCACCATAACCACCCCAGACTTCTCCCTCCATGTCTCAAATAATGTGAAAATTCTGGGAGTCTCACACTTGAAAATCACGTGAAGAACACAACGAAAAAAATGTTTCACTCCATGTAGAAACTCAAACGAGTAAAACCTTTCTTCCCAAGAGTCATCTTTCGCAACCTGGTACAGTCAATGGTATTAAGTCACCTGGACTATTGCAACGCACTTTTCGCTGGTTGTAAAGAACAGACCATCAAGAAACTTCTAACAGCCCAGAACACCGCAGCCAGACTCATATTAGGAAAAACAAAATATGAAAGTGCAAAACCCCTAAGGAAAAAATTACACTGGCTCCCACTCAAAGAACGTACCACGTTCAAAATCTGCACGATTGTTCATAAAATCATCTATGGAGATGCCCCGACCTACATGCAAGACCTCGTGGACTTGCCACCAAGAAATGCTAAACGATCTTCCCGCACCTTTCTGAACCTACACTTCCACAGCTGTAAAGGATTAAAATACAAACTTACACATGCGACTAGCTTTTCTTACATGAGTACGCAGATGTGGAATGCACTACCAACTCACTTAAAAACGATAAACGAACTAAATAGCTTCTGCAAAGCTCTGAAAACCCATCTCTTTAACAAGGCCTACCACGAGAGCCCATAACTAACTACAACACAACACCTAAACACCTTCTATTCAGATTGTCCTACTCTACAATTTCTTAACCAAATCCTCTTGCTCTCTCTATTTTCTGTGTAACACCAATTGTATTATTGACCCTGGTGTGGCGTTGCCATAACAGATTTTTGTAAGCCACATTGAGCCTGCAAATAGGTGGGAAAATGTGGGATACAAGTGCAATAAATAATAAATAACGTGGAACCTTGCATGACGTAGCTATAATTTGGGTTCTTTTTTCCCACATGCATCACCTTGCACTTGTTCACATTAAACATCATCTGCCATTTAGCCGCCCAGTCTCCCAGTCTCGTAAGGTCCTTATGTAATTTTTCACAATCCTGTTGCGAGTTAACGACTTTGAATAACTTTGTGTCATCAGCAAATGTAATTACTTCGCTGGTTACTCCCACCTCTAAATTATTTATAAATATATTAAAAAGCAGCGGTCCTAGCACTGACCCCTGAGGAACCCCACTAACTACCCTTCTCCATTGTGAATACTGCCCATTTAACCCCACTCTCTGTTTCCTATCCTTCAACCAGTTTTTAATCCAAATACATAATAACTAACCAAAAATGATAAACGTATATTAAATCAGTGGTTCCCAAACCTGGTCCTAGAGGAACCCCAGCCAGTCAGGTTTTCAGGATGTCCACAATGAATATTCATGAGAGAGATTTGCATGAACTGCCTTCACTGCATGCAGATCTCTCTCATGAATATTCATTGTGGATATGCTGAAAACCTGACTGGCTGGGGTGTCTCCAGAACCAGGTTTGGAAACCACTGTATTAAACCAAAACCCCAAGAAGCCACAACAAAATATAAAGATCACACATGCCAGGGATAGTGTTAGGTGGAGAGCAACTAGGACAGTTGTCCCTACTACTACTACTACTATTTAGCATTTCTATAGCGCTACAAGGCATACGCAGCGCTGTACAAACATAGAAGAAAGACAGTCCCTGCTCAAAGAGCTTACAATCTAATAGACAAAAAATAAATAAAGCCCTAAGCCCGCTGGAAGTTGAAGAAGGCAGGACCTAGTAGTGGGCTTTGGGGTCCCCTCCCAATTTTCTGTCCTGGTCCCTAGCCGCATCTAATACCAGCTCTGGCGGGATACACATTTCAAATCTGACATATTTTAATGACAAATAGAAAATAATTTTTTTTCTACCTTTTTGTTGTCTGGTCATTTTATTTTTCAGATCATGTTGGTCCCAGGTTCTGGTTTCTGTTTCCCTCTGTCTTCTCAACTCAGTCACCAGGGTCTCCTGCCCATTTGACATTTCTTCTTTCTCCATGCTCACCATACATCTTCCATCTTTGTTAACCTATCTTTTCCCATGTTCAGCATCTTCCTTTTCTGTGTCATCTATATTTCACTGTCTAGCATCTCCCCTGTGTCTATCTCCCCACATTCATCATCACCACTCTATGTCCCTATCCCTCCCCCCCACCGTGCTCAGCATACTCCTCTGTGTCCCTATGCCCCCCAAGTCCAGCATCTCCCTTCTGTGTTCCTATTCTCCCTCATGTCTAGCATTGTCCCTTTGTGTCCATATACCCCCTCCCATGTCTGGCATTGCCCCCTCTGTGTTCCTATACCATCTACATGTAGCATCTCACCTTTGTGTCCCTGTCCTTATGCTCGGCCTCATGCCCATCATCTCCCCTCTATTTCTGTGTACCTCCCTGTGTCCAGCATCTCCCCTCTTTTCCTCTCCCACATAAATGTGTCTCCCGCCCTCCACTGTGTGTTCAGTATTTCACTCCCTCTTCCTTCATTCCTTTGGTTTGGTATCTCTCTACCTGTCCCTTCTCTGCCCTCCCCCCTGCAGGTCCAGCACCTCTTTCCCTTCTCTCCAGCAGCTCCCCCATGGGACTCCAGCACCTCTCTCCTTTCCCTCCCTCCAGCCCCCCCCATGGGACTCTAGCGCCTCTCTCCGTTCTCTCCCTCCAGCCCCCCATGGGACTCCAGCGCCTCTCTCCATTCCCCCCATGGAACTCCAGCACCTCTCTCTGTTCCCTCCCTCCAGCCCCCCATGGGACTCCAGCACCTCTGTCCCTTTCCTTCAGCTCCAGCCCCAGTTTCCCTCCCTCCCGTGGGTCCAGCACTTCTGTCCCTTCTATAATCCCGACCCCTACCCCTGGGATGGAACTACACTTTAGCCTTAGAGAAGTTCTCTTTGCTTGGAGAAAAACTCCTTGGCTGTTTTTAACCTTATACCTATGACTCCTTATCAGACAGGATGCAAGACTAAACTTTCAGACATTTATTCCCTGGATAAAATAATTTGGATTAAAGAACACAGGAAGAGTTACACGATTAGTCAATCATAAATTTATCATAGAAGCTTATTTATTACAAATAGGAAAATAGACATCTAATCGCTGCTTTGCCAATTACAATTCATAAATAGTACATACAAATAGTCTTTTTTCTTTCTATATTCCTGTGGAGGAATTTACCAACCTGAAGCAAAACGCAGTGCTTTCAAGATTCCTGGTTATGTAGTGATAAACAATTCTTTTTATACCTTTTTCTAACTATGTGTACATGGCAATTCTCAGTCTGCTGTCTCCGCTGATGGCCCCCTTATCTAAACACAACATTTGATTTACTTGTTCCAGAAAAAACAGTCTTGTACCTCCAACCATAAATCTTTGCACAGAATAGTCCTAGGGCTTAACCTCCTTCTTCACCCGTTCCTTTTACTGTGCTTACAAGTGCAATTTTAAGATAAGATTCTACTGAAATACTGTCTGACTTTACCTTGCTGTTTTACAGAGTTGGGCAAACTCTACTCCACAGAAAAAAAGGCAAGCATCTTAAAAGTTACACAGTGGTCCACCATCTTGTTGACCACAGATTTATACACTTTCCTTCCCTCCAGCTCCCTCCCTCTCTCCCACACTGCCTCTGTCTCCTTCAGCTCTAAATCCAGTACTGCCTCTGTCCCCTCAGCTCCAGCCCTCCCTCCAGCGCTGCCTCTATCCCTTTCAGCTCCAGGCTTCCCTCCCTTCAGTGCTGCCTCTTTCCCCTTCTCTCCCCTCCAGTGTTGCCTCTGTCCCTTTGAGCTCCAGTCCTCACTCCCTTTCCTTCCATCCAACGCTGCCTCTGTCCACTTCAGCTGCAGCCCTCCCTCCCTTCCTTCCCTTCCCTTTTCTCCAGCTTTGTCCCCCCCCCTCCCTCCCCCGGCAAGGGTTCAGCATTTTGTTTTTGCCACGAAGATGATCCCCCACAAGCCTACTCTGGGCTTTCCCTTCCTCTGTCTGCTTCCTCCTGATGTAGGAGCTGGCAGAGGAGGGAAGGCCCCAGAGCAGGCCTGTGGGGGTGTGGGATCTTCTTTGCGCTCCATAAGATAGAGACATGGCGGGGAGGGGAGAGAGGAAGGAAGAAAAAAAAGACAGGATGAGATGTTGGACCTGCCATAATAGCATTTTTTTTTTTTACTGCAGGAACGAGGGTTTTTACTGCTCCCTTGCGGTGGTAAAAAGTTTTGCTCCTTCTGTAATTTTTTTTTTTTTTACCGGGGATCCCCGTCCCCGTGTCATTCTCTAGGTGGAACCGTTAGCTTTCACTGAGCTCCCCATACCATTCTCTTGGAATTTGTTTGATTGGCTGGTGAATAGTGCATCAGGAAGTGTCAGTTCCTGTTACTGCCCTATATCCCTTAATTATTGACCCCTTTTCTTCTTTTTTGAAGGGAGTGGACAGTGCACAAGGAGAAGATGCATTAGGCCCTGAGTGCATCTTTTTCCTCATGTGTCATTAACCTCCTCCTTTCATCTTCCTTGCAGGAGGAGGTTGGCCGATGGACAGTGCATCAGGAGAAGGACCGTCGACCCTTGCAGAGAAGCCGGAATGAGCGTCTGTTCCCCAGCCCTGAGCCAGGGAACAAATACACAGTGCAGATCGAGGGGTTCCTGAACACATCTGGGAGTGGGCAGACCAGTGAGCTGACCCTGACGTGGGACCGTACAGGGGTACCAGGGGGCAGTGTGAGTACCGGTCACTGTATGCTGTCTGCTTGTATGTATTGTTCTATAGAGAACATAGAGATGCATGTCACTGAAGTCGCTGGCCATGCCTTGGTCACGACCCCTGCTCTATATTTTCTTCTGTTTGATCCAGAACACTCCATTCCTCATTTTTATCATGGGTGTCTTTCTTGAGTAAGTGGCCTAAGAGGAATGGGTAATCTGCATGTGACTTGTAACCCAGCATGCTTGCTTGTTTGTGGCTTTGCTTTTGATTTGTTAAATATTGTTCACCGCCTGATGGTTTCCGAATGGCAGTATACCAAATCACATAAATAAAAAGTTATTAGTTGCATAGTTTAACCTCTCTTATGCAGTCCAGATATAAATAAAATAGCAGAGATTTTCTATCGCAACTCATTTTGTTTGGTTGACCTGAAAAATCAAATTAAATCAAACATCTGATTTTTAACTGGGTTTAGGAGGTCTGAGAAGATATTGATGATCAGTGGTGACAAAGAGAGGGCTTGACAGAGCTGGTATTAGAACGGAGGCATGGGACAATAAAGTGACTTGACAGATGCCACATAGAGAGAGTCCATGGCAGGGCTGTGTATCAGCTTGAAGATAGAGGAACAATAAAACACGTTGTCCATATGGTCTGTGGAGAGTTTGGGATATGGGTGTTAATAGATGATTAACTTGTGGATTTATTGCTTTCGCTCTGATCTCATTTTGCCTGGTCTCTCTCCATAGGAAATTTCTTTCCTTTTCTTGGAGCCCTTTCAGTCACAGAATTGTGCATCCTATGTCTCCTGTTTGGCATGCCTTGCAGACCAAGGCTGTGGTTGGTGCCCATTCACCAACACCTGTCTCCTGCGAGTGTTGCCAATCAACACCTTGAGCAGCTGTAGCACTGGAGCCATGCATCTTATTCTGTCACCTAGTAACTGTTTCCTGTGTGAAGAATACCGTGATTGTGAGGCCTGCAGTAAGGTGAGCACTGTTATCACTACCCTGTCATCTAGTTTTCAATATAACTTGGTCCCTAAACTGAGTTCCTTTTCATTGCCACCAAATACACATGTATTATTTGAGTTGGGTGATGTGATTGCATTGTAGTCCACTAAATAGATAGATTAGAGGTCAAAAAAGCAAGTTGTAGGTGGGATGTTTTTATTAAACAAATGTGATACATTTGTGACTAGTTTTTGAAAACTATGCTTCATTTATCAAATTAATGCAGAATTGGCTAAGGATAATTGTTTATCATTTATTAATTTGATATACCGCCTCTTGAGCACAAATCGAGGCAGTTTACATACAATTAGTACAGGTGATGTGTAAATGTAGTCAAGTATGTTTTACGTAAGATTAAATATAAGCTTTGTTTTTAAAATTGTAAGGATCAGTAGAGTAAAAGGATATGGGAAATGTGTTAAGAGGGGTGATAAAGCTGAGGGAAATAAAGAGAAAAGGCATAATTTAATTGCTACAGGAAGACTAGAATAACAATTAAGGTTATACTCCTGAGGGACTTAAAACATTTCTGCATACTTTGACCGAATAATACAACATAATCATCATCTCTGAGTAATAATTTTCTCTGTTGGCAAACAAGATCCATGCAGCTTTATACAGTGCTTCCGAGAGACACAGCCGGGCCTGGGGCAGGACCCCCCCCCCCCTACCTGGGCCGCTGCTGCTGTGCCCCCGCTCCCCCACACTCGGACCGCCACCCCTGCACCTTTCTGTTTGCTCCCTTGCTGCTCCTGTCAGTGCCAGGAAGTCGGGATCATCTGGGTCCTGGGCGGCGTGTAAGAGCAGGAGAGAGCAGACCCAGAAGCAGGCAGGAAGAAACTTACACGCACCAGGACCGGGCCCTCCCCTTCGAGGCCAAGCCTGGGGAATTTTTCCCCTCCTGCCCCCCCCCCCCCCCTCGGCAGTCCTTGGCTACATGTCTTAATGTTATCAACCGCAGATGGATGTGCTTGCTAGAGCCTAGGAAAACCTACCTGAAATGATTTCCTGCACATATATCAGTTTGAAATGCATTGTAAAACCGTATCTAAAGCTTTGGGACTCCACTGAACCACAGTGAGAGAGCCTATGAGGGGATTTGTAGAATATTGCCCCTCACCCTTAAAAATAGTGCCTCAGGTAGTCTGAGCCACCTTAAAACCACTAGTCCCGCCCAGGGAGGAAGTGAGTCGGGAGAGGTGGAGCCAAAAAGACAGGAACAAGGCAGTATAAAAGGCAGGGCCAGAGCGGAGTTAAGGAGTCCCAGGGAAGGAAAAACTGAAGCCCTAGCATATGCCTTTATGACATACATTTAGCTACTGTGACCTATCTGAGGTAAGCCAACCTTTTTATTTGAAGACTTGGAAGTCTTGTTCTGATGTCTGGGTGGGGCTAGGCATGGAAACCTAGAGAGAGAGCTTTACAGACTGTGTTTGGGGCATGGCAGTCGATGTAAACACAGACGAACAAACTCTTCGCAAACATAAAATCACAAGGATCACAGCGAAGATGACAAAAAAATGGTCTTAAGACTATGTAAAAAAGTCCGAGTTTATTGTGTAACTCAATATGCACGGAAAGTCCAAATATGTCAAAGAGACTCGACATGCCACAAACTGTGGTTTAGGCCCTGTCAGCCACAGGCCCATGTTGAGACTTTCCATAGAATTAAAGAGACTTTACCTGACCCTGTGAAGTAACAGCCTTCAGGATTCCTATATAATAATTCTCACCTCCAACAGGATGTGCCTGGGACCGTGCCTGCCGGAAGTGGTCTGCTAGGCAGGCACACACTGACGTCAGTGACCGACAATTTGGCAAAGCAAAACAATCTGAATGCTGGCCATTAGGACACAGGGTTGATAGGAGAGTTTTAAAAGACTGAAGGAACTGAAAGTGTTAAATGGGGGGAGGGGGGAGTTCTGAACCACTGAAAGACATGAACATTTGGGAAAGGAAAACAATCTGAATGCTGGCCATTAGGACACAGGGTAGATAGGAGAGTTTTAAAAGACTGAAGGAAACAAAAGTGTTAAACTGGAGAAGGGGGGGAGAGTTGTGAACGACTGAAAGACATGCAAATTTGGGACAGGAAAACAATCTCAATGCTGGCCATTAGCACACAGGGTACATAGCAGAGTTTTAAAAGACTGAAGGAACCGAAAGTGTTCGGGGGGGGGGGGGGGGGGGGGGCAAGTTCTGAATGAATGAAAGAAATGAAAATTTACGAGAGGAACACAATCTGAATGCCGGGCATTTGGACACAGGGTAGATAGGACACTTAAAAAAAAAACGAAGGACGTGAAAGGGTTACATCTTGGGGGAGGGGTGAGGAGGAAAGCGGTGGGGTATCCGGGTACTGGGCGTTAGGGCCACGGGGGTACATAGACTTTTGAAAGCCTTAAGGAACCCAAAGTGTGTGAAGGAGGAGGAAAAGGAGGGGAGGGAACGGGGTGAGGGGCATTAGGAACAGGGAAGGGGACCCTGCCACACTCTCTCATTCTCACACACACACTGTCACACAGTCTCACTCTGTCACACACCCGCACATTCACTCTGGCTCTCTCTCTCAAACATACACACTCCCAGGAAAACCTTGCTAGCGCCCGTTTCATTCGTTCCAGATACAGGCCTTTTTTACTAGTAACTGAATAAAGTGCTTGTTTTATTTTACAACCTTGTCCGGCTGTGTTATTTTGAAGGCCCGCCCTCATCTCTCGCTCACAGTATCGGAGCCATTATCTCCAAATGGATAAAACTAGGAACAGTGATGAATTGAATTTCATTATATTACAAATGTTCTTATATTCTGCAAATACCATAAGGTTCTATGTGGATTCCAAAGTTAAGAAAGCTAACCCTAGGATGAAACATAATTTTAAATATTTTTACATTTACCTGAACTCCAAATATTTTTTTTAAATAGAAAGATTTCAGAGCCTTCTGAAATGCTACATAGTTCTAGAATTCTAATTTGAACAGGTATGAATCTTCCCAGATGTGGCTAGCCCGCCAAAATTACTCCAAGGGCAAAGCTACAAAGCATCTGGGAAATTACAAAACATCCCAGAAGAACATCTAAATAACTGTAGGCCTCTCAAGCCTCAGTTAAGGCCAGTGTTCATGATTCTACAATAAGAAAGAAACTGGGGAAAAATGGGATTCATGAGAGAGTAGCAATCCTAGAGTAACATTAGTGCTCATGTCACACTTGCAGAAACACACCTTGATGATTGCCAAGCCTTTTAGGATATTGTTCTTTGGACAGATGGGTTAAAAGTGGAACTGTTTAAATAGCACAGGTCCCATTATGTCTGGCATAAAGCAAAAACTGTGGTAAAATTCTGTTGACACATCAGACATTCTGTGTTTTTAAAAACGTCCGTGCTTTTTGCTGATGGTTTAGTACCACAGCTGATGTTTTTTGTGCTGTTTGTGCAGATGCAATTAGGACCCTGAAGAAGGCTTTGTAAGCCTAAACACAGCCCGTGTAGGGTCTCATAACCAGCTGTGTTGCACACATGTTGATATTCATCTTTGTAATTAATGACTGAGACTTCTTCTGTAAACTGGAACTTGTGAACACCAGAGCTATATGCCATTTATGTTATGATTCTGCCGGTTTGGCTGGGGGGGGGGACGTCTCTTCTGATTGGCTGCCAGGGTTTGTGCTGACATCAGGGGATAGTACTGTAGCCTGCAGCTGAAGAGTTCCTCTGCTTTTGCGTTACTTACGCTTGGTGGTAACTGGAAAGCCTGATAGTTTTCTCTCAGAACGTGCTCTGGGTTCTGACAGGGATCTCTGTTTGTGTTAGAGTTTTCTTTTCCTTCCCTCTGGGTTAGCTGCTGCTGTGTGTGTGTGTGTGTAGCTCTGTAATCAGGGTTAGCTGCTCGTTTGTTTAGTGGGGGCTGGGCATTGCTCCGTTCTCTCTGATTGTTTGTTGGTTTATGGAACTCTCTCTGCTGGCTCTACAAGCTTAACCCTTTGTGTTCTGTTTGCCTCTGTCTACAGTGGGTTTGAGGCAAAGGCTTTCTGCCTTCCTTTTGTGTCTGGTTCCTCTGGCTTCTGCCTGGGGCTTCCTACCCTGGTGGGAGGGGGGGTTGCTGTGTTAGTTCCCCTGTCCTGCGCTAGTCCCCTGGGTGGGCATGGCCCGCTCTGGTCCTTTGTTTCTCCCTCTGCCCCATTGCTGGTGATCAGCGCGTGTCTGGCATCTTGGGGTCCCGGGGGGCCCTCTGGGTTATTTCACCCCTCCCTGTGTGTGTCTGGGTTCCCGTTTGGCCGTGAGGCCCGCACGAGTGGCTCTGTGTGCGTGGGTTCCGGTTCGGCCGCGAGGCCCGCCTGTATGCCTATTTCCCTTCTTACTGAGGGACTGTGGGGAGGGGTAGCTTAGGGGTATTGTGTAGCTGGGATGTGTGGTGGTGGGTCGGTCTCCCCTTGGCCTGGGTCGGCGCTCTGCTGGCCTCGGCCAGGGCCCAAGGGCTCACATGACCAACCCAACGGATTACAATTTAAAACTTAATAGAGGATTCATTAGTAAAGATTTTTGTGTTGAGATCCAGAATATCATTTGTTTTCTCTGTTTTTTTTCCCCCCCTGGTTTTTGGCTGTGCGTTCTCTTTGGTTCTTTTTTTTATCTCACTTGCATAAAGCAAATAAAGCATTTCACAGTAAGAACATCATACCAGCAGTCAAACAAGGTGGTGGTAGTGTGATGGTGTGGAAATGCTTTGCTGCTTCCGGACCTGGAAGACTTGCTTTTATTGAAGAGACCATGAATTCTGCACTGTACCAGAAAATTCTTCAGGAGAATGTCTGGTCATCGGTCCATGAGCTGAAGCTGAAGTATACCCAGGTTATGCATCAAGGCAATGATCCAAAACACCAAAGCAAGTCTACATTTGAATGGATGAGGAGAAACAAAATTAGAGTTTTGGATTGGCCTAATCAAAGTGCTGGCTTGAACCCAATAGATGCTTTCGCAGGACCTAAAATGAGCAGTTCATGCTTGAAAACCTATGAATGTGTCTAAAGTAGTTTTGCAAAGAGGAGTGGGCTAAGATTCCTGAACAGTCACGCGAAAGACTGATATCTATGTTCTCCGAGGACAAGCAGGCTGCTTGTTCTCACTGATGGGTGACGTCCACGGCAGCCCCTCCAATCGGAAACTTCACTAGCAAAGGCCTTTGCTAGTCCTCGCGCGCCCATGCGCACCGCGCATGCGCAGCCGTCTTCCCGCCCGAACCGGCTCGTGTTCGTCAGTCTTCTTTTGTCCGCGCTCGGTACGTTCGTGTTTTCGCCGTGTCGGGCCCCGCAAAGTCGACCTCGCGCGTTCATCGTGTTTTTCAAAAAAAAAAAAAAAAAACCATTCTGTGTGGAAAAAGACTCTTTGGTCTTTTTTTCCCCCGCTATTTTCAGCTTTTTCGCCCCGGTAAGTTTTCTTTCGTCGTCGGGGTAGGCCGCTTTTAGGCCTCGGGTCGAAGTTTTCTTCCCCTTGTTTTTCGGGTGCCTTTTCCGCCATTTCGACTTTTGATCTCGCCGGCGTGATTTTTCCGCCCATGAAATCGAAGTCTCCTAGCGGCTTCAAGAAGTGCACCCAGTGCGCCAGGGTCATCTCGCTCACTGACAGGCACGCGTCGTGATTTCAGTGCTTGGGGGCTGGGCACCGCCCGCAGGCCTGTAGTCTGTGTTCCCTTTTGCAAAAGCGGACTCAGGTAGCGAGATTGGCCCAGTGGAACGTTTTGTTCTCGGGCTCTTCGTCGGCATCGGCACCGGGGGTATCGAGTGCATCGACGTCTTCAGCGTCCAGAACTTCATCCTCGGCCGCCAGTGCATCGAGTGCATCGAGGCATCGGCCCTCTGCATCGGCGCTGAGACATCGGACAGCGGCATCGACGTCGGTGGTACCGGGACCTCGTCGGCTGATGTCGTCGGACGGTGGTGCTTCGTCTGGAGTGCAGGTGAGGGCTGTCCATTCCCCTGCTGGTGGCGGTGAGCCTTCGGGTGGGTCTCCCCCTACCCTGAGGGCTCCTGCGGTACAGCCCCCCCGAGACCGACCTCCTTCGGCCTCGGCCCCGAGGAAGCGACGGCTGGATTCTACGTTCTCCTCGTCGGTGCCGGGAAGCTCCGGTGACATGCTTCGTTCCAAGAAGTCGAAGAAGCATCGTCATCGGTCTCCTTCCCGTGTCGGCACCGAGAGCTCTGGGTCGCCGAGGGAGTCGGCACCCAGCAGGCATCGGCACCGAGAGGACCGCTCACCCTCTGTTCAGGAGGTGTCGATGCGCTCCACTCTGGACAGCCCGGAACAGCCTCCACGCCCGGAACAGGTTCTGACGTTGACGCCTGCATCGACCTCCATGCCTTTCTCTGCAGCTGCTCTGAACGAGAGCCTCCGGGCCGTTCTCCCAGAGATTCTGGGAGAGCTGTTGCGCCCTACCCCTCCGGTACCGGCGGTGCTTGCGCCACCGGTACCGTCGAGCGTGGCGCTGGCTGGCCCATCGCCCGAGGTGAGGTCTCCGGCGTCGGTGCCGCGTGCGGTACCGGCTGCCGTTGCCTCCCAGGAAGGCTCCCCGACTACGTCGGCGGAGGGAGCTTCGCCGATGCGGGCGAGGGAGTCTACCTCTCGACGCCCCCATCGTGGACGTGGCTCCACAGAGTCGAGTCGGGCGAGGTTGCAGACACAGGTCTGTGAAGTTGTGTCTGACACCGAGGGTGAGGCCTCGTGGGAAGAGGAAGAAGACCCCAGATATTTCTCTGACGAGGAGTCTGAAGGTCTTCCTTCCGATCCCACTCCCTCTCCTGAGAGACAGCTTTCTCCTCCCGAGAGTCTGTCTTTTGCTTCCTTTGTCCGGGAGATGTCTACGGCCATCCCCTTCCCGGTGGTTGTGGAGGACGAGCCCAGGGCTGAAATGTTTGAGCTCCTGGACTATCCTTCTCCACCTAAGGAAGCGTCCACTGTACCCATGCACCATGTCCTAAAAAAGACATTGCTGGCGAACTGGACCAAGCCTCTAACTAATCCCCACATTCCCAAGAAGATCGAGTCCCAGTACTGGATCCATGGGGACCCAGAGCTGATGCGCACTCAGTTGCCTCATGACTCTGGAGTTGTGGATCTGGCCCTAAAGAAGGCTAAGAGTTCTAGAGAGCATGCTTCGGCGCCCCCGGGCAAAGACTCTAGAACCTTAGACTCCTTTGGGAGGAAGGCCTACCATTCCTCTATGCTCGTGGCCAAAATTCAGTCCTACCAGCTCTACACGAGCATACACATGCGGAACAATGTGCGGCAGTTGGCGGGCTTGGTTGATGCGCTCCCCCCTGAGCAAGCCAAGCCTTTTCAGGAGGTGGTCAGGCAGCTGAAGGTGTGCAGAAAATTCCTGGCCAGAGGGGTGTATGACACCTTTGATGTTGCGTCCAGGGCCGCTGCTCAAGGTGTGGTGATGCGCAGGCTCTCATGGCTGCGTGCCTCCGACCTGGAGAATAGAATCCAGCAGCGGATTGCGGACTCGCCTTGCCGTGCGGATAATATTTTTGGAGAGAAAGTCGAACAGGTGGTAGAGCAGCTCCACCAGCGGGACACCGCATTCGACAAGTTCTCCCGCCGGCAGCCTTCAGCCTCTACCTCTACAGGTAGAAGATTTTTTGGGGGAAGGAAGACTGTTCCCTACTCTTCTGGCAAGCGTAGGTACAATCCTCCTTCTCGACAGCCTGCGGCCCAGGCTAAGCCCCAGCGCGCTCGCTCTCGTCAGCAGCGTGCGCCTCAGCAAGGCCCCTCGGCTCCCCAGCAAAAGCAAGGGACGAGCTTTTGACTGGCTCCAGCAGAGCATAGCCGACATCCAAGTGTCAGTGCCGGGCGACCTGCCAGTCGGAGGGAGGTTGAAAGCTTTTCACCAAAGGTGGCCTCTCATAACCTCCGATCAGTGGGTTCTCCAAATAGTCCGGCAAGGATACACCCTCAATTTGGCCTCAAAACCTCCAAATTGTCCACCGGGAGCTCAGTCTTACAGCTTCCAGCACAAGCAGGTACTTGCAGAGGAACTCTCCGCCCTTCTCAGCGCCAATGCGGTCGAGCCCGTGCCATCCGGGCAAGAAGGGCTGGGATTCTATTCCAGGTACTTCCTTGTGGAAAAGAAAACAGGGGGGATGCGTCCCATCCTAGACCTAAGGGCCCTGAACAAATATCTGGTCAAAGAAAAGTTCAGGATGCTTTCCCTGGGCACCCTTCTTCCCATGATTCAGGAAAACGATTGGCTATGCTCTCTGGACTTGAAGGATGCCTACACACACATCCCGATACTGCCAGCTCACAGACAGTATCTGCGATTTCAGCTGGGCACACGTCACTTCCAGTACTGTGTGCTACCCTTTGGGCTCGCCTCTGCGCCCAGGGTGTTCACAAAGTGCTTGGCTCTAGTAGCAGCGGCACTTCGCAGGCTGGGGGTGCACGTGTTCCCATATCTCGATGATTGGCTGGTGAAGAACACATCCGAGGCAGGAGCCCTGCAGTCCATGCAGATGACTATTCGCCTCCTGGAGCTACTGGGGTTTGTGATAAATTATCCAAAGTCCCATCTTCTCCCAGTGCAGAGACTCGAATTCATAGGAGCTCTGCTGGATTCTCGGACGGCTCGCGCCTATCTCCCAGAGACGAGAGCCAACAACTTGTTGTCCCTCGTCTCGCGGGTGCGAGTGTCCCAGCAGATCACAGCTCGGCAGATGTTGAGATTGCTAGGCCACATGGCCTCCACAGTTCATGTGACTCCCATGGCCCGCCTTCACATGAGATCTGCTCAATGGACCCTAGCTTCCCAGTGGTTTCAGGCTGCTGGGGATCTAGAAGACGTAATCCACCTGTCCACGAGTTTTCTCGAATCCTGTATTGGTGGACGATTTGGTCCAATCTGACTCTGGGACGTCCCTTCCAAATTCCTCAGCCACAAAAAGTGCTGACCATGGATGCGTCTGTCCTGGGGTGGGGAGCTCATGTCGAGGGGCTTCACACCCAAGGAAGCTGGTCCCTCCAGGAACGCGATCTGCAGATCAATCTTCTGGAGTTACGAGCGATCTGGAACACTCTGAAGGCTTTCAGAGATCGGCTGTCCCACCAAATTATCCAAATTCAGACAGACAACCAGGTTGCCATGTACTACGTCAACAAGCAGGGGGGCACCGGATCTCGCCCCCTGTGTCAGGAAGCCGTCAGCATGTGGCTGTGGGCTCGCCGTCACGGCATGGTGCTCCAAGCCACATATCTGGCAGGCGTAAACAACAGTCTGGCCGACAGGTTGAGCAGGATTATGCAACCTCACGAGTGGTCGCTCAATTCCCGTGTAGTGCGACAGATCTTCCAGGTGTGGGGCACCCCCTTGGTAGATCTCTTTGCATCTCGAGCCAACCACAAAGTCCCTCAGTTCTGTTCCAGGCTTCAGGCCCACGGCAGACTGGCATCGGATGCCTTCCTCCTGGACTGGGGGGAGGGTCTGCTGTATGCTTATCCTCCCATACCTCTGGTGGGGAAGACTTTGTTGAAACTCAAGCAAGACCGAGGCACCATGATTCTGATTGCTCCTTTTTGGCCGCGTCAGATCTGGTTCCCTCTTCTTCTGGAGTTGTCCTCCGAAGAACCGTGGAGATTGGAGTGTTTTCCGACCCTCATCACGCAGGACGAAGGGGCGCTTCTGCATCCCAACCTCCGGTCCCTGGCTCTCACGGCCTGGATGTTGAGAGCGTAGACTTTGCCTCTTTGGGTCTGTCAGAGGGTGTCTCCCGTATCTTGCTTGCTTCCAGGAAAGATTCCACCAAGAGGAGTTACTTCTTTCTGTGGAGGAGGTTTGCCGTCTGGTGTGACAGCAAGGCCCTAGATCCTCACTCTTGTCCTACACAGATCCTGCTTGAATACCTTCTGCACTTGTCTGAGTCTGGTCTCAAGACCAACTCTGTAAGGGTTCACCTTAGTGCAATCAGTGCATACCATTACTGTGTGGAAGGTAAGCCGATCTCAGGACAGCCTTTAGTTGTTCGCTTCATGAGAGGTTTGCTTTTGTCAAAGCCCCCTCTCAAGCCTCCTACAGTGTCATGGGATCTCAATGTCGTTCTCACCCAGCTGATGAAACCTCCTTTTGAGCCACTGAATTCCTGCCATCTGAAGTACTTGACCTGGAAGGTCATTTTCTTGGTGGCAGTTACTTCAGCTCGTAGAGTCAGTGAGCTTCAGTCCCTGGTAGCCCAGGCCCCTTACACCAAATTTCATCATAACAGAGTAGTCCTCCGCACTCACCCTAAGTTCTTGCCGAAGGTTGTGTCGGAGTTCCATCTGAACCAGTCAATTGTCTTGCCAACATTCTTTCCCCGTCCTCATTCCTGCCCTGCTGAACGTCAGCTGCACACATTGGACTGCAAGAGAGCATTGGCCTTCTACCTGGAGCGGACACAGCCCAACAGACAGTCCGCCCAATTGTTTGTTTCTTTTGATCCCAATAGGAGGGGAGTGGCTGTGGGGAAACGCACCATATCCAATTGGCTAGCAGATTGCATTTCCTTCACTTACGCCCAGGCTGGGCTGGCTCTTGAGGGTCATGTCACGGCTCATAATGTTAGAGCCATGGCAGCGTCGGTAGCCCACTTGAAGTCAGCCTCTATTGAAGAAATTTGCAAAGCTGCGACGTGGTCATCTGTCCACACATTCACATCTCATTACTGCCTGCAGCAGGATACCCGACGCGACAGTCGGTTCGGGCAGTCAGTTCTTCAGAACCTGTTTGGGCTTTAGGATCCAACTCCACCCCCCGAGGGCCCTGTTTGTTCTGTTCCAGGCTGCACTCTCAGTTAGTTGGTAAATTTTTTAGGTCAATCTCAGTTATGTCCTCGCCGTTGCGAGGCCCAATTGACCATGGTTGTTGTTTTGAGTGAGCCTGGGGGCTAGGGATACCCCATCAGTGAGAACAAGCAGCCTGCTTGTCCTCGGAGAAAGCGAATGCTACATACCTGTAGAAGGTATTCTCCGAGGACAGCAGGCTGATTGTTCTCACAAACCCGCCCGCCTCCCCTTTGGAGTTGTGTCTTCCCTTGTCTTTGTCTTGCTACATACGGGACTGACGAACACGAGCCGGTTCGGGCGGGAAGACGGCCGCGCATGCGCGGTGCGCATGGGCGCGCGAGGACTAGCAAATGTCTTTGCTAGTGAAGTTTCCGATTGGAGGGGCTGCCGTGGACGTCACCCATCAGTGAGAACAATCAGCCTGCTGTCCTCGGAGAATACCTTCTACAGGTATGTAGCATTCACTTTTTATTGCAATTATTGCAACTAAAGGTGGTACAACCAGTTATTAAGTTAAGGGGGCAGTTACTTTTTCACATGGGTGATATGGGTTTTGCATAACTTTGTTCCTTAAATAAATTAAGTAATAATTTAAAAACTGTGTTGTGTGTTTACTCAAGTTCCCTTTGTGTAATGTAGTATTGCATTTTGTTTAACAAGCAGAAGCCATTCAGTGTGACATTTTTGCAATTATAGGGGAAATTGGGGGGGGGGGGGGGGAGGTAATGTTTTCACATCACCGTAGACACACAGACACACACACTCTGTATTAGTCATATCTGTCACCATTCCTGTACAGCGGTATACTGGTCTTTGCCTCCGCTGTGAGTATAATGTCGCCCTTATCAGAAGGGAAATGGCCATTCGATAGCATGCAAGTGAAATTTAAATGAAAGATGTTTGCTTTCTGATGTGAGGGTAAATCCTTTTCTTGGTCGGTGACTCCTAATGAGGAACCTTGCATCATGTAGCTATAGTTTAGGTTCCTCTTTCCCACGTGCATCACTTTGCACTTGCTCATATTAAACATATTATATTATTTTTACTCAGCTGATGAAAGCTTCTTTGGATCCACTAGATACCTGTCACTTAAAGTACCTGACCTGAAAGGTCTTATTTTTGACAGTTGCTTCAGCACGCATGGTTAGTTAGTGAGCTCCAGGCTCTAGTAACTGATAACCTTATACTAATAGAGTGGTTCTGCACACCCGTCCAAAGTTCATTTCCAAGGCTGAGCCTGAATTCTCCGTTACCCAGTCAATAGTCCTTCCAGCCTTTTTTTTCCTGAACCTCATGCCCATAAATGTGAAAGTGCACTGCACACTGCCTGCAAGAAAGCCTTGGCATTCTGTTTGGAGTGGACTAAAGCCCATAGACGGTTAACTCAACTTTTTGTTTCTTTTGACCCAAATATGATGGGGGTTGCCATCAGCAAACACACACTTTTTCCAGTCGACTAGCAAGGCTGCATTTCCTTTACTTAAGCCCAGGCTGGGCTGCTTCTAGAGGGTCATATCACAGCTCAGTATGTCTGAGCTATGGTTGTATCAGTACCTCATTTGAGATCAGCCACCATAAAGTCCAACCAAGGACTCAACCCGTACATCTATGCAGACGATGTCACGGTATACATCCCGTTCAAACAAGACATAGCTGAAATCACAAATGAAATTACACACAGCCTCCAATTAGTGAACTCATGGGCGCATTCCAACTAAAGCTAAACGCAGAAAAAACACAATGTCTCATTCTGTCCTCACAATACAACACAAACCCAACACCATAAACACCCCGGATTATACCCTCCCGGTCTCAGACAGCCTGAAAATTCTGGGAGTCACAATTGATCGAAATCTCACATTCGAAAATCATGCGAAAAACACAGCAAAGAAAATGTTCTACTCAATGTGGAAACTCAAAAGAATCAAACCTTTCTTCCCAAGGGAAGTATTCCGCAGCCTAGTACAATCAATGGTGCTCAGTCATCTAGACTACTGCAATGCCATTTATGCCGGATGCAAAGAACAAATCATTAAGAAGCTTCAAACCGCTCAAAACACAGCAGGCAGACTCATATTTGGGAAAGCGAAATACGAAAGCGCCAAACCCCAAAGAGAAAAACTACTGGCTCCCACTAAAAGAACGTATTGCGTTCAAAGTTTGCACCCCACAAAATCATCCACGGAGAAGCTCCGACCTACATGTCAGACCTTATAGACTTGCCTATTAGGAATGCAAAAAGATCATCACGCACATTCCTCAATGTCCATTTTCCTAACTGCAAAGGACTAAAGTATAAATCCACATATGCGACCAGCTTCTCATACGTCTGCACGCAGCTATGGAACGCACTACCGAAGGCCATAAAAACAACGCAAGATCAAACCATCTTCCGAAGACTACTGAAAACAGATCTTTTCAAGAAGGCATACCTTAAGCATCCATCCTAATTCTAAATAACGAAACTATACACGATCTACACAAAACCAAACTCTTAACACATGACTTATTAAGCAATTCACTTAAACCTTATGCGGAATAGGTACTCTCTTTAGTCGATGACCTAATGTATGTTACTAACCAATCTACTACTCAGGAGCCTTCATGCACTACCACAACTTTTCTCTTCTTTACCATGTATGTATGCACATGTTATATATATATATACCATGATCTATTCCATATATGTTATGCTCCATGTTTGCTACCATGTATGTAAGCACCTTAACGCAATACCATTTGTAACTCTGCTACCCGGAAATGGCAATCGCCATTACGGCAAATGTAAGCCACATTGAGCCTGCAAATTGGTGGGAAAATGTGGGATATAAATGCTACAAATAAAATAAATAAATAAATTTGCAAAACTGTGACATGGACTTCCATGCATATATTAGATCATACTATTGCTTAGAACAGGACTCTCAACATAAGAGTAGATTTGGCCAGACACCCCTCCAGAATCTATTGGGGTTCAGAATTAAACTCCATCCCCTCAGGCCCTTCTCATTCTAGACTGCCTTCTTAAAAAAACCGAGAGTGAGAAGAATGATAAATACGACTTGTTTCTACTCCCCTAAAAAAATATTGTTGTCTGCCTGCAGTGAGACCACTTATTGTTTTCCTTTTTTTTTTCTATTTAAGACAGCCTGTTTCTTGGATTTTTTAGTCCTGCTAGTTCTTGAAGAAAACAAAGTTACTTATCTGTAGTAGGTGTTTTCCAAGGATAGTGACACTTAAATCCTCACAAGCATTCCACCTTCCCAAGGAGCTGCGTTCCTCTAGCTAGTAATAGACTGAGGAGGTCCCATGCGACAGTGACAAATGGGGATGGGTGTGCATGCATGGTAAGCGTACCCAAAGGCTTCTAGAAAAATTGCTTCTCACTCAATGCTTGGTTGAAGATGCCGGCTATAATTGAGGACTTAAGTCCCCCTGTCCTTGGAGAACACTTGCTTACTAGTAAGTAACTTTGGTTTTCATGCCACATTCTTCTGATTGAGTCATTTAAAAATGATAATAGATAAAACAAGAGGGAAAGAAGATGAGTGTTTCATTGTTTTTTTGGCTCAGTTGTCATCTTCCCTTAATCCTCCACTTTGGCAAAACCTAACTTCTGCCTCTGGTTATTACTGGGTTGGTATTTATGGTGTTGCAAAGCCTGCAGATGTTATATCATTGCTGTGAGGGTTCAGTGAGTGACGCTTAGAAGCCTGATTCTAGGTGTATGACTATCAACAGGATCCTTACTGTGAATGGCAAATCAACAGCAATAAGAAGGGAGACTTCCAGTGTAGCCGACGTGGGAGATTACCCAGCGCTATCCGCTCACCTGCCTACTGCCCCAAACTCTGCAATCTGTGAGTATAGATGTGACAAAACAGTGGGTTTTTAAACCTGTAAACCTGAATTATTTCTTGAAGTGTATTTCTCTAGTTTGGCGAGCAGGTAGTGAGGGGCATAATCGACCAGAAACGCCTATCTCCATGGGCGTTTATCTCCGAGAACGGGTCCGTGAAGGGGCGGAGTGAACCGTATTTTCCAAAAAAATAGACGCCCATGTGTTATTCGCCAAGGTGTGAGCTGGGCGTTTTTGCTTTTCAGCGATAATGGAAAATGAAATCGCCCAGCTCAAAAACGAATAAATCCAAGGCATTTGTTCGTGGGAGGGGCCAGGATTCATAGTGCACTGGTCCCCCTCACATGCCAGGACACCAACCGGGCACCCTAGGGGGCACTTTTACAAAAACAAAAAAAAAGGTAAAAGAGCTCCCAGGTGCATAGCACCCTTCCCTTGGGTGTTGAGCCCCCCAAATCCCCCTCAAAACCTACTGCCCACAAGTCTACACCATTACTATAGCCCTAAGAGGTGAAGGGGGGCACCTACATGTGGGTACAGTGGGTTTGGGGGCTTGGACGACTAATAAGATTAAGCAGCACAATTGTAACAGGTAGGGGGGGGATGGGCCTGGGTCCACCTGCCTGACGTCCACTGCACCCCCTAACAACTGCTCCAGGGACCTGCATACTGCTGCTTGGGAGGAGGGTATGACATTTGAGGGTGAAAGTAAAAAGTTGTGAAACATCATTTTTTTGTGGTGGGAGGGGGTTAGTGACCACTGGGGGAGTCAGGGGAGGTCATCCCCGACTCCCTCTGGGGGTCATCTGGTCATTTAGGGCACTTTTTGGGGCCTTATTCGTGAAAAAACAGGGTCCAGGAAAAGTGCCCTAAATTCTAGCTACAAACGTATCCATTATCGGCGAAAGGCGCCCATCTCTGTTCGGGTGATAACCACGCCCCAGTTCCGCCTTCACCACGCCTCCGACACGCCCCCGTCAACTTTGTCCGCATCCGCGACGGAGTGCAGTTGAAAGCGTCCAAAGTTCGGCTTTCGATTATACCGCTTTATTTGTTTTTGTGAGAAAAACGCCCATCTCCCGATTTAGGTCGGAACTTGGGCGTTTTTCTCGTTCGATTATAAGCAGGAGTGTTTCCTTACTTT
Organism: Microcaecilia unicolor; assembly: GCF_901765095.1. Lineage (NCBI taxonomy): Eukaryota > Metazoa > Chordata > Amphibia > Gymnophiona > Siphonopidae > Microcaecilia > Microcaecilia unicolor. Next base: position 69,220,522 of record NC_044038.1, on the reverse strand, counting down.
AAAGCTGTTACAGAGTAATCACTTTTTTTCTTTAGTCTAACACAGATAGGAAGTAAGATGCAGTATACTTTTGAAAACTTGTTCTGGGCTCTGATTGGTCCAGGAGCTCAGTTCACCTAGGATGTACTGGCTTTTGCCCCAGTCTTAGCCAAGGAGGAGAGAGAACAGTTATATTTGATAATCTGTGAGCAGCTATATGTCCTGACCTCCCCGGGTACTATTTAGATAGTGTTATAATTGTTCCTTATTTCAGTAACCTGCTATTGTTTTGCTGATTTTAACTTTTCTGTTAATTGTTCTAATTTTTCATGACAATACATATTTTTAGTTTTATCTGGACTGACTAAGAATCCTGGTAGTTTATGTGTTGGGTCTGTGAGTGCTTCCTAGGAACTGTGGGTCCACTGGGAGTGTGGCCCCAGTAACCTAGAAATCAGTGGGAACGCCTTGAGAGCAGGAGACTTGCCCAGAGGTGGTTGGGACCCAGTCAGTGGGAGGGGGGTGCTAGTGTAGAGCACAAGTGGCAGGTGCCAAGTGGACCTGAGTTTTGCTGGAGATAGACCCTCTAAGTGGCTGCGGGGTAGCTCCAGGTGGGTGGCTAGGCGTTTTGTGGCAGTAGAAATAGGTAATTATAAGTGTCCATCCCAGCACCATCCAGTCCCTTGCCAAGTGCCCCAAACTCAAAAGTCAGTGGGATAGAGAGAGGTGATCGGGACATAGCCTTTCAAGAGTGCAGTATTGGACTTAAAACCAATGCCTCTTTTTTTTTTGTTACAGACGTACCACATGTAATGAATGCCTCTCAAATTCCAGCCAGTGTGCCTGGTGTCAGTCTACCCAGAGTTGCTTTTTTTTTGCTGCCTACCTTGCCAAATACCCCTATGGAGACTGCCGGGACTGGTATGACAGGTATGCTTGATTATAGCATGTGCCAGGGTACATGCGATAAATGAGTGGGACCATGAGATGGATAGATTCCACTATTCAAGGTGGCTGTGGGAATGAAAGGAGAACTCAGCTTGAAATAGCCCCCTCTTCCCCAATCAGATACATGTGCATGTATGTTTTTATGCAAATAATTGTTCGTACTCATGGTGTAACCTTCATCTCCTGTTTTCCCTGGTAACAGTGTACACTCGGTTCCACAGTGCATGGACTGCTCCAGATTTAACACGTGCCGGGAGTGTCTGCAGAACTTTGAGTGTGGCTGGTGTGGGGATGCAGATAATCCAACCATTGGCAGGTAAGCACCAAATCCCCCACCCCAGTGTAGTGTGCCATGGCCTAAACTAATCCTCAGGAGCGAAGGTACCTTGTGCACTGCTGTCATCATCTGGAGAAATCACTCATTTCTTTTCATCCTAATAGACCAGTCCAGACTAACGGATTTTGTCCTCCTACCAACAAATGAAGGCAGGGATCATGAAGATTCCAGTGACATCACTGGTATAAGGAGCCGTGCAGCCTAGAAATTGTAAGTATTTTTCTACCTTTAGCATGGAGGAGTGACCTAGTGGTTAGAGCACCGGTCTTGCAATTCAGAGGTGTCCAGTTCAAATCCCGCTGCTGCTGCTTGTGATCTTGGGCAAGTCACTTAACCCTCCATTACCTCAGGTACAAATTTAGATTGTGAGCCCTCCTGGGACAGAGAAATATCCAGAGTACCTGAATGTAACTCACCTTGAGCTACTACTGAAAAAGGTGTGAGCAAAATCTAAATAAATAAATATGTGAATAGAGAGGAACCAGGAATGCAGCAATAGCTCAGGAATTCAGCAAGCTCTGTAGCTGGGCAGAGGTTCATCTAATGGCAATATCATTAGAGCACATTCTGGGAGTAGATAGTACCCAGGCAGACTATTTCAGCAAGTGGCTTCTGAATCCAGGAGAGTGGAAGCTGAGCCCCACAGCTTTCCATCTTGGCAGTGCAGTGTTGAAGAGCTCTGTTCTTCAATTTGATGGTGATTCAGTGCAATTTGAAGTGTCCCTACTTCTTCACCCACTGGAAGGAAAAGGGAGCAGCAGAGATTGATGCCCTGTTGCAGTCTTGTTCTGGGCAGTAGCCCGTGTATACAGGTTCCCCAGTGCAACTATCGAGGGGTCTGGGTCTTGCAAGGCAGAGGCCAGTTGGTAATGGAGGTCCTGGATCCCGCTTCATTTACAGCTTGGTCCTGTTGAAGGCCCCCAGGAGTTTATTTATTATCTCATTTATACCCCACATTTTCCCAACAGCATCAGGCTGTGGGGGAGTTCTACTCCCTTGGCATATGTCTGGATGTGGGAGTCTTGGAGTCCTGGTGTTCGTAGTATGGTTTATCTCTATGATGTTTGGAAATGCCCTCCATTTTAGTATTTCTGCAAGGGGGTCTTTGAGCCTCTGTGGCAGACTTCCCTGAAGGATCATTCATTGAAGAAACTGTTTCTGGTGGCTGTTTGCTCTGCCAGAAGAGTCTCAGAATTGCAGGCCAGTTCTCACAGGGATCCTTATTTGTTGTTTGTGGTTGACTCCATGTCTGTATGCATAGTGCCATCTTCTTGCCTAAAATGGGCTCTTCCTTTCATGTGAATCAAATGGTGTCTCTTCCAGTGTTTGCAAAGACTTCCAAGGAAGGGACAGTGAGCACAGTCCATAGGCTGGATGTTTGTAGAATGCTTACTTAATATCTGGAGGTTACAAGTTCCTTCAGCGCAGGTTTATTTTTAGTGGACTGAGAAAAGGGGAAGTGGCTTCTAAGTCTTCCTTGGTGTACTGGATTAAGGCAGCAATAGAGTTGGTGTGCATTCTCATTTGGAAGATAGTGCCAGAAGGGCTCCAGGCTCACTTGACAAGATCTCAGGGACTTCCTGGGTGGAGGCCTGAGCAGTAGCTCCAAAAGTTATCTGTAGGGCGGTGACGTGGTCGTCAATGCATTCTTTAGTCAGGCCTTATAAGATTGATGTCTGGGTGAGGGACGATAGTGCCTTTGACAGAGCAGTGTTAGCGGGAGCTTTTTCTTCTACCCTGAAGAATAGAGTTTTTGTACATCCCTTTAGTCTGGACTGGTCTAGCAGGATGAAATGGAAAGTGAAATTGGTCTTACCTGATAATTTTCTTTCCTTGTTCCTGCTAGACCAGTCCAGACTGGAAGACTTTTGTGTTCAGGAAATCTCTTGGGCATTTGCCTTCTTCTCAGTTGCCTTGAATTGAGTTTGGTGTTCTGCTGGGAGGGTTCTTTTGCAATTGTACATATGTTTCGCCATAAATACTAGCTTTGGCATTTGCATTCTGACAAGTTCCAGGCTTCACTACTCCTTATACCAGTGATGTCACTGGAATCTTCAGTTTCTCTTTGTTTATCTTCTGGTAGAGGGAATAAATCCCTCAGTCTGGACTGGTCTAGCAGGAATCGAGGAAAGGAAATTATTAGGTAAGACCAAATTTTCACCATCTTTTCATTATGAACTTATTGGTAGCTATGGAAATCTCATACTCTGTGATATTCAGAATGTGCTTCCCCCACCTCTAGATGCTATATGTGTAGTTCACTGAGTAGCCTGCTGCAGTTATCTGTTGATACTCTGTGCTGTGCGTATTGTTGGTGAACATTGTGGTACCTGTAAACAGGATGTTGGGAAAAGGTTTGCTAGAATAACTTTGCAGATTTGCAGAAACTCTTTCTCCTGTAGATGCTATTTAATGACTGAAGATAATTATGGAGACACTGTCTTCTCTTGCAGATGCTTGCCTGGTGACTTCTCCAGTCTGAAAGGCTTCCCTAACTGCTCTGCTGCTCTCACTGAAATTCGTGGGCTGACCCAGGAAGAACCTGCCATGTGGTCCTATGGCATGTGCCCTGATGTGGATGAATGCCGCCTGGGAATGGCAAACTGCCACCACTATGCCACTTGCAAAAACACCCAGGAGTCGTTTGAGTGCCATTGTAAACGTGGCTATGCAGGGGATGGTGTCACGTACTGCAACAGGACGTAAGGAAGTGTTTATAGCGTTTTACAGTTCTGTTCCTGTATAAAGCAAACTGTACTGCCCCCCCTTTTATTGAACATACCATAGACATGCTGCACTGCCCCCTACATTGAGCACATTATAGAACCACAGCTGTGTCCACCATATCAAGCTTGTCATGCAGTACTATGATTAAGTTCTGAGGTTGTCTCTTGAGTCGAAAGGCAGGAAAAGGTATGGTGCCATACTGAATGAGAGGTGGAGGGATGGTAACATGAGCTTTTCCACTACTGTAGGGGGAGAAACAGACTTTCCCCATAGATGGATTGTTTTCTTTTTTTTCTATTGCAGTTGCTACAATGAGTGCTCCCATGGTACGTGCAGTGGCCCTCCGGACTACACATGTGTCTGTGATCTGGGCTGGACTTCTGATCTTGTTACCACAAATGAAAGTGACACGGAATGCAATGTAGACTGTGGCTGCAACTTTCACAGCAGCTGCTCTTCAGGCCCTGGCATCTGCGATAGTTGTCAGAGTGGGTATTTGTCTTGACTCCACGTTGCAAACTTGCCATACCATCCCAGATCCCCTTCTTGCCAATGTGACCATACTTCCTCTATTTGTCTCTCTACAGACTGGACGCAGGGTGACCACTGTCAGTTTTGCCAGTCAGGAAGCTTTGGCAATGCCACACAAAAGGGTGGCTGTCGACAGTGTGAGTGTAATGGACATGGGCTGGCATCAGCGGGCTACTGTGATGTCACCACCGGAGTTTGTCACTGTACGGACAGCACAGAAGGGGAGCACTGTGAGCGTTGTGTCCCTGGATATTATGGAAATCCCAGGTAAAGACGTAGCGTTAGAGACATAGGTAGTGGTGGTATGGTTGTTAATAAGCTGGGTTCAGGTAGAGCCCTTGGTGTTGGCAGTATAATATACCCACTAAAGCCACCTTACTAGTAACCTTGGTATCTTATAAGAACTTGGTCTTTAAGGATAGACATTTCTTGTTTTATGGGCAGAGGGGGCCATGTGTGTTTCCCGATATGGCAAGACCACAGTAGAAGAATTTTATTTTATCGTTTTAGCAAAGAGTGTTATATCCAGGGGCTACTTGTTAAAGTTCCCCTCTAAGTGTTTGCTGACCTCTCTTGGGAGCAAATACATGTTCTATGATTCCGTTCATGTACAGAATTCCCTGTTAGATAAGGAGCAGGAGGTAAATTTGCATTAACCTATGATTGTGAAGTGTTGTTAATGCGAACTTAAGTTGATACTGATTAATTATAGTAACTTGCTTTTTTATTTTATTTTACTTTTCCTGGTATATTTTTTTTATTTGATTCACTTCCCCAGTGCCCATCCTGTGTTTATGGGGACTTTATGCATTGTGCTGAGAAGTTTTTAATTTTTGAAATATTTTTTTCTTTTTATTTATTATTTGAAGCCTTGAAGACAGTTCCTGTATTATTATATCATGTTTGACTGAAAACTTTAAAAAACAAATTAAAAAAAATAAGCTGGGTTCCTCTAATCAGACAAGTCCAGATGCATGGGCTTATGCTGCTCTACCAGCAGATGGAAACGAAGAGCAACTGTTTTGATGATGTCATCTTCAGAGGGTCCTGTGCACTCCTCACTGTCTCAATATTTGTTACCAGCATATGGTTCGTAAGCATTCTTGGGCATTGGGGAATAGGGGTTCAGAATCCAATCTTATCAGGTCTGTCCTTATTTACTTGGAGATCTGTCATCCTTTCCTACTTTAGAGAGGAGAGCAGAGGCTATAGTGTGCTAAAAAAAAAAAAGAATGAAAGGAAGAACAGCCCACCGTCCTAGAGAGGATGGGGTCAAGATGTCCTGCAATTGTGAGAAGATTAGTAGGCAGTAGGGTCCATCTGAAAGGAGCACATGTTTGTCTTGGGGAAAGTTGACGCAGGCCGTGTGCCCTGCTGGCTCCTCCATACAGGCCCTGGTAGTATGCTGAGGTGTGCTGCACTGTGAAAGGGAAGGGCAGAACATGTGCAGGTACTGTACAGAATGTGAGGAGGGGCTCCCTGAGGAAGAACAGAATGGAGCCGGTGTCCATGGGCATGATTTTTGCGCTGGTCGTAGGCAGCATTTTGGTGGGAAGACACCAGCACTGTATACCGCATGGTAGAACAGACAAATGCAGTCAGGTTGCCACTCCTGTGAGAAGTTAGGCGTGTGGCAGAAAGCTCAAGTGTTCTATTACCTTGCCACCCTTCTTCTCTTGGATGACTGCACACTGTCCTGTTTGTTATTGTTCTTTTCAGCTTTGTTATATTTGTATACCACTTTCCCCATATCTTTGGAAGAGAGAGAGAGAAGCTCCAGTTGCCTAAGATGGATTCCTTGGTTTTGGCAGTAACCCAAAAGACGACTGTTCTGTGGAGAGAGGCATGGTGATTAAGGAGACACATGGAAGAAAAACAGAAGCACTATTGAAGCAGTCATTTAAAATTTCTGCACTGTCACTATAGGGTGTGGTACGTGGAGGGTACATGGTCAGAGTCTGTCTGTAACGGATGCAGTAGAGTTTACATCTGATGCCAGACACCCAACTCCCTTGAGTTTTGGTCTAGTTTCTTGGCAGACACACTTTATGATTTGATTAGGGCCTCAGTGAAGAACATGGCCATTGCAGGACAGTCTCACAGTGGTTCTGGAACTGGCCACCAGGTGTGGCATCTAAAACACACTTGAGTAAACTGCTGTTTTGTGGCAAGCTTCTCTTTGGGGATGATTTTGGTGAGTTCAAGGTGTTGAAACTCCCAGGAACAAATCATGAGGGACTGCACGACCTCTGATCATTAGAGATTGTTTTACAGAGTATTGGAATTATTATCTGGGGAAGCCAGCGCCTCCGCAGAAAGGTCACTTACCTAGGAAAAAGTAGCCCTTTTGAAGGGGCAAGAGAGGGCGGTCCCATGGAGTGCCAAAGTTAGTTTAAGCACTGGAGGACCCACCTGCTGATTGGGCACATAGGCAGATATAATTGTTGGTCATCCAGAAGAATACTAAGGCCTTTATTCAGCTACAGAAGAGAGCATAAATCTGTCAGATTGGACATTCTTGTGCAGCTGTGGCCTTGAGATGATTGTTGTAGCTATTTGAAGTCAATCAATATTCGGTAGCAGCAGGAAACTATCGTAGACATACATCCTGAGATCTCAAAACTTGGGTAGTCATGCAATAATGTAGCTGTCATCTTAAATAACACTAGTCCAGTATTATTTATTTATTTATTTATGACATAGCCTTCTTTATCCCAAACAAGTTCAGGTTCAATGTGGCTAACAATATGTGCAAAAAGTGCAATATAATTAGTATTACAGGTTATAAAAACCAGAGTATGGTATACCATGCTCTGGTTTTTATAACCTGTTATAGTAATTTTTACCAGAGACAGTTTTGGGAACCCATTCTTTGGTACAGTTAGTATTAGCATACGTAGTAATAATACAGTACACATGGAGGAGTGGACTTTGGTCCTGGGGAACTGAGGAACTGAGTTCAATTCCCACTTCAGGCACAGGCAGCTCCTTGTGACTCTGGGCAAGTCACTTAACCCTCCATTGCCCCATGTAAGCCACATTGAGCCTGCCATGAGTGGGAAAGCATGGGGTACAAATGTAACAAAACAAAAAAAAAAACTTCACTACTAGTCAATAAAAAGAACAGGGTTCCAAGCATTCTCGAGAGCTAATAATTACAGGTTGCTAACAATTACAAGTGTGAGTAAGGGATTTACTAAATAAAAATGCTTTCATTATATGGTAGGCTTGCTACATGTGTTTTGAGTTATGAGTTTTAAAGTTTTGTATATCACAACATGCCTGGTAGTGGAGAAATGTATGTTTGCTATTACTCAGATGACATGAGAATCAGAATTTTTTTTTTTGTTTTGCTATGGTAACTTCTATGGAGAAAGTGTGCTTGTTATAATCTATACCTGTTGTGGGGAGAGGGCGTTTTCATTGATGCAGAGCATGTTTACATTTAATTCATAAGAACTGCCGTACTGTATCAGACCAAATGTTTGTGAGAAGTTTGCGAGAAGTCATGAGCTAAGATGTTTTGATTAAAATTGTTAATTTATTAGGTCTGTCATCTCCATTTGGACAGCGGAGCCATGGCCCTTTTACTATCCTGGACAGAATTGCATATCCCCTCTTAATTACCCCAACCCTGTATCTGCTCATAACAGTTTTAAACAGTCAGAGCAGCAGCAGGCTCCTCAATTAGAAAGAAACCCAGTATTCAGTAGATATAATAGTATAGACTGGGCACTGACAAGCTCCTTAATCAGAAGGACTCACTGGGATATAAGAGGATAGTTTATTACAATGTCACCAATAGCAGTACAGGCAAATCAGGCATTCATATGGTAGAACAGCACCTCACGACACGTCTGTCTCTAGCCTTCTAGCGTCTTCTTCTGATCTAATACTACTACTACTACTTAACATTTCTAGAGCGCTAATAGGGTTACGCAGCGCTGTGCAGTTTAACAAAGAAGGACAGTCCCTGCTCGAAGGAGCTTACAATCTAAAGGACGAAATGTCAAGTTGGGACAGTCACCAGGGCTCTTGGCCCTTATCAGTTGATCATAATGACTTCACATGTTCTCAAGCTCTAAGTATAAACAAGATATGCTCAGAGCGCATCTTGTGAGATAACTTCACAGGCCATTTTGCTCTCCTCAGCTCCTCCCTCCCTCTACTTGCATCTAACCTTCTGCTATCTTTCATTTTAATCAAAACATCTTAGCTCATGACTTCTCGCAGTGTGTCTCTTCATCCATCAGGTGTGTCCTGACTGAAAGAATATTGAGCACCACTGTTCTGCAGGAATAATTAAGGCTTCCTCAGCAGTCCTCCAGACCATTCAAGACGCTTGGGTTATGCACTCCTACCAGCAGAGGGAGACTGAGAACACTAAAACTTCTTATACAAGTAGCCTGTGCAGACCTTCTACTAACCAGTATTTTCTCAGTCTCAGCAGAGGGTAGATGTGTGCAGCCTGTGCAGTGTACTCAGTCTGGTAGGCCCATTTGGGGTTTCTAGGTTGGGTTGTAATTGTTAGAGAACCCACACTTGGATCTCTATTACAGGGTGTAAGTCATAAGGGGCTTCTTATTCCCTGTGGGGTGTCACACCTGGGTGGCCGGGTCCCTTCCCCTGTGCTCTTCCTCTGGAGGACTGCTTGACCTCAGCTACAGACCTCGTTCTGTACCCTTGAGGCGTTTAGGCATCAGCAACGAAGTAAAAAAAAAATGTTTTTAAAAGGCGGCTATTTTGGCCGTTCTTGTGGCAGTCCAGAGATAAAACGTCTTCAAGGGTGTTCTTGCCTTAGGCGGTTTTGTCTTTTAGTCTGTCAGAGTACAAAGCAACTGTTTGTTTTCATTGTGTTCGTGGCCATTATGTCTAAGCTGGCGAGGTGTCGGTTTTGCGCGAAGCGCGGCGTCGAAGTGAAAGGTGGCCAATATAAATTTTGTGGGGAGCCTAAGTTGTCAGCGCTCTTGCCCCCCGTGCTTTCCCATGAGTCGGCGGAGGTGTTGGGCGGCGATTTGACCGCACATTCCGGGCCGGCAACACGGCCATTTTGGCTGCGCGTCCCGGGTCGGCCTCGGCGGAGTCGTTTTTGGCGGGTAGCGCGGCCCTTTTGGCTGCGCATTTCATACCGGCGCCGGGGGACCGGTGTGTGGCGGGAAGCGCGCCTAGTTTAGCCACAGATCACGTGATGGACCTGCCGCCTCGGGAGCGAGGAGGGTCCGTCGCAGAGACTGCGGGAAGTGTTGTTGGGGCTTCAGCAGCGTCAGGGGGGGGGGTCTGGTTTCCCCCCTGAGTTTGTTTGGTCTCTGTATAATGCCTGGAGAGCTGGCCCCTCTCAGGCTTTTTGTTCCGCGGAGGCTGCTAGCTCAGTGGGAGTTAAGCGCCCGCGGGTGGATATTTCGGAGCCTATGGAGATACTTTCTCTGCCTGGGTCGGAGGTTTGGAGAGGAGGATCTCTTAGATGAGTCTGAGGTTCAGGATGGGCTAAGGCCTGGGGAAGATTCTTCAGTGGTTCGTATTTTTCATAAGGAGGAGTTGTTAGAGCTCATTGATCAGGTGATCTCTACTTTGAAGTTTATCTGACGGCCACTCCATCTGCGGAGGGACCCCAGGTAGATTCCTTGGTTAAGGGGATTCGTAGAGCCTCCCGTGTCCTTTCCCATGAATTCAGACATTAGAGACATGGTTTTTCAGGAATGGTCTGTGTCGGAGGCTGCTTGTAAGGTGTCTAGGGCTATGGCGCGGCAGTATCCCTTGCCTCCGGAAGATTTGGCCCTGCTGAAACCACCTACTGTGGATGCGGTGGTTACGGTGGTTACTAAGGCTACGGCCATTCCGGTGGATGGCGGTACAGCCTTACGGGATCCTCAGGATAGGAAGCTAGAGTCCTTTCTGAAGCGCAGCTTTGATTTGTCGGCTTTGGCCTTGCAAGCCTGTGTGTGTGGGGGCTTGGTAGCCAGAGCTTGTTTCCGTTGGGCGGAGAAGCTCTTGGATGAGCCTGCGTTAGATAGGACTGGTTTGGTTCAGGACCTGGCCAAATTGGAGATGGGGTCTTCGTTTTTGGCGGACACCCTTTATGATTTGCTAAGGGCTTCGGCTAAGAATATGGCTCTGGCGGTGACGGCTCGCAGGGCTCTTTGGCTTTAGGGGCTGGGTGGCAGATGCGGCCTCTAAAGCAAAGTTGTGTTCTCTACCTTTCAAGGGTTCTATGTTGTTTGGAGAGGACGGATAAACTGATGAGTGGTCTTGGGGATACCAAGGTCTCACGGTTACCAGAGTTACGGCCTAAGGTGCCTAGTCGAGGTGGTTCGGCTAGAGGTCGGTTTAAGGACGCGAGGCGGTACAGGCCGGGCAGATTTGTATCTCCTTCTAAAAGCTGTTTTTTCTAGTGGACGCAGTCCTTTCGAGGGGGTTGTCGAGGAGGTCGGGACTCCTCCGGAGGTGCCGGAAATGGTAATAAGTCCTCCTTATGAAGGTGTGCGGGTCCAGCCTCTGGTGAAGGTCGGGGCGCGACTTCGTCTGTTTTATCAGGGGTGGACCCAAATTACTTCAGATCAGTGGGTGCTGGAGGTCATTCGCGACGGTTATGTGCTCAAGTTCGAGCACCCGCTGCTGGATCTGTTTCTTCCCTCTCCTTGTCACTCTCGAGTCAAGTTAAAGGCTATTCAAGAGACTGGGTCGCTTAATCCAGTTGGGAGCTGTGGTACCTGTTCCTCGGCACGAGCAGGGAATGGGTTGTTATTCCATTTACTTTGTGGTGCCGAAGAAGGAGGACCAGTTTCGATCCATTTTAGATCTCAAGAGGGTCAATGGGGCGCTCAAGGTGCCATCCTTCTGCATGGAGACTCTGCGCTCGGTTATAGTGGCTGTTCGTCAGGGAGAATTTCTCACGTCACTGGATCTCACGGAAGCGTTTCTGCATGTGCCGATTCGAGAGGCTCATCAGCATTTACTTCGTTTTGCTGTTTTAGGGAGGCACTTTTAGTTCTGTGCTCTGCCTTTTGGTCTGGCAACGGGTCCACGCACCTTCTCCAAGATAATGGTGGTGGTAGCAGCGGCTTTGCGGAGGCAGGGAATTCTGGTGCATCCGTATCTGGACGACTGGTTGATCCGGGCGCAGTCTCGGGCTCACAGTGTGGCGGCGACGGCTCAGGTGGTCGCGCTTCTGGAATCGCTCGGATGGGTAGTGAATGTAGTCAAAAGTCAGTTGATCCCATCGCAGAGTCTGGAGTACTTGGGAGTGCGGTTCGACATGGCAGTGGGCCGTGTTTTTCTGCCGGATTCTCAGATCGCCTCTCTTCAGCAGCAGGTCCGGCTGTTAATGTCCATTCAGAGTCCGACGGTTCGAATGTACCTTCGGGTTCTGGGCCTCATGGCAGCGACAATAGAGGTAGTACCATGAGCCAGGGCGCATATGCGTTAGCTTCAGGCGGCTCTGTTGTCCCGGTGGTGTCCTCAGGTACACAGTTTGGAGTTGCGGTTGCCAGTGAGGGGGGCTCCTCGGCGCAGTCTCTAATGGTGGCTGTGCTCGGCCCATCTGAAAAAGGGTATGCCGTTGGAACCTCCTCAGTGGGTGATTCTGGTAATGGATGCCAGTCTGCTGGGCTGGGGAGCTCAGTGTCTCGGTCGGTCTGCGCAGGGGCGGTGGTCGACGGAGGAAGCTCAGTGGTCAATCAACCGGTTGGAGACGAGGGCGATTCGGCTAGCTCTGTTGGCGTTTCGCTCAAGTGTGGTCGGAAAGGCGGTAAGAGTCATGTCTGACAGGGCGGTATAAAGAGTCCGCGGTTGGGAATCGAGACGGCTCTGCTCATGAGTTGGGCGGAAAGGCATCTAGTGCAGATTTCGGCAGCACACGTGGCTGGGGTGGACTACGTGAACGCGGATTTTCTAAGCAGACACATGTTGGACCCCGGGGAATGGTCTCTGCACCGGTTAGTGTTTGACCAGATAGTTCTAAAGTGGGGAATGCCAGTAGTGGATCTCATGGCGTTGGCACAGAATGCTCAGGTTCCTCAGTATTTCAGTCGGCGTCGGGATCCGCGAGCGGAAGGGATCGACGCGTTGGTCCTTCCGTGGCCTCAGCGGGTGTTGCTGTACGTGTTTCCCCCGTGGCCCTTGATAGGTCGAGTCCTACAGAGGGTAGAATGTCTTGCGGGTCCAGTGTTGTTGGTGGCTCCGAATTGGCCGCGTCGGCGGTGGTTCGGGGATCTGATGCGCTTGTTAGAAGGCGAGCCTCTGTGGCTGGGGGGCTCGGTGCTGTTGTGTCAGGGTCCAGTTCTCATGCAGGATCCGGCTCGGTTCTCTCTTACTGTGTGGCCCTTGAGAGGGAACGGTTGAGAAGGAAAGGGTTTTCCCCTCAGGTGATTCAGACGATGCTGCAGTCTCGCAAACGTTCGATGTCTTTGGCCTATGTGCGTGTGTGGTGCATATTTGAAGATTGGTGTGGGGACCGGGCGTGTGTCCCTTCGACAGCTTCTGTGTCGTGCTTTTTAGATTTCTTGCAGGATGGTTTTGAGAAGGGCCTTTCATTGTCATCTTTGAAGGTGCAGCTGGCTGCTTTGGCGTGTTTTCGGGGTAAGGTGCAGGGCAGGTTGGTTGCGTCTTCCCCGGATGTGGTCCGTTTTTTGAGGGGGGTGAAGATGCTTCGTCCTCCTCAGTGGCCGGTAGTTCCTCAGTGGGATCTTAATATCGTTCTTGACTCTTTGGCGGGTTCTCCTTTTGAGCCCTTGGAGTCTTGTTCAATAAAAGACCTTACTATGAAGGTGGTCTTTTTGGTAGCCAGACCAAAAGGCAGAGTACAGAACTGAAAGTGCCTCCCTAAAACAGCAAAACGAAGTAAACGCTGATGAGCCTCTCGAATCGGCACATGCAGATACGCTTCCGTGAGATCCAGTGACGTGAGAAATTCTCCCTGACGAACAGCCGGATTTCGGAACTCCAGGCTCTTCTTTCATGTAGGCTTCCGTTTCTGTGGTTTTCTAAGGAAAAGGTTTTGCTGCGTCCAGTGCCTTCGTTTTTGCCTAAGGTGGTATCCTCCTTTCATGTCAATCAGGTGATTTCGTTGTGGTTTTGGGGGACCGGACGGGGGATGCTTCTCAGCGTCGTTTGGTGAAATTGGATGTGTGCAGAGTGTTGAAGGTTTACTTGCGCAGGTCGGAGGAATTCAGGTCATCGGACAGGTTATTTGTCCTTCTTGGGGGGCCCAAGAAGGGAGCGGCTGCTTCTAAGGCATCTATAGCTCGGTGGTTGAAGCATGCCATCTCTTCGGCTTACATATTGCATGGCCATACGGTGCCGGTGTGGCTCAAGGCACATTCCAATAGGGGGATGGCGCCTTCTTGGGCAGAGAGTAGTTTTGTTCCACCGGTGGACATTTGTAGAGTGGCGGTGTGCTCCTCCCTGCATTCTTTTGTCAAACATTACAGAGTGGATGAACAGGCAAGGGAGGATGCCAGTTTTGGAGCTGCAGTCCTGTCCTCTGGGCTTCGCAGGTCCCACCCTTAGATGTGTTTACTGCTTTGGTACGTCCCAAGCGTTTTGAACGGTCTGGAGGATTGCTGAGGAAGGTGACATTAGACCTTACCTGCTAATTTTCTTTTTTTAAAAAATATTTATTTATAGTTTTAACATTTGGAAACACAGTACACAACTATATATTAGTTCTGAAGATATATGGATTCAAAAAACAGCATAGAAATTTCAAACATCATCTAAAAACATCAGCTGAACTGTTATACACCTCTGCTTAGATTAACCATGTCCCCCTCCTTTTAAACCCTCCCACCCCTTGTCATATTGGGTGTGCAACAAGTCTTATATTGCAGTAGTTGCTTTCCATTTAATATATGGATCCCATATTTTATGGTAATGTATGATTCGACCGTTTCTCATGGCTGTAAGTTTTGACATTAGTTGTATTCTATCCAATCTTTCCCGGACTGTGTGTACCCCCGGAATCGTGGGCTTCCTCCAAGCTGAGGCAATGACCAATTTGCCTGCCACAAAAAGCTGAGTGGCAAAGCTGTGCATAATTTTTTTAATCCCTGGAGGTTTAAAGTGAAGCAGACAGCTTTCTACCCCCATGGGATATATCTGATTCGTCACTTCACACAGGAAACCCACCACCTCGGTCCAAAACTTTTGAGCATGTCTACAGGCCCACCACACGTGAAACATATCCCCTTTTATCTCACATTGCCTCCAACAGTTACCAGAGCCCTTTTTATACATTGTGGCTAGCCGATGAGGGGTGTAGTACCACCAATATAGCATCTTATGCCCGTTTTCTATCAGGGCACTAGAGATTGATACCCTTAGTAGTGATCGAAAGGCCTGCGCCCATTGAGAGGGGTCATAGGTGGAACCCATTGCTGTCTCCCATTTTGTAGTGTAATGTTCTATCGGATTATCCCTAGATAGAAGGGCCCCATAGATTCTAGTTATCCCCTCTTTACTACCCCCCTTTGTCAGACTTTGTTCCAGTAGTGTCTCCGTTAGGCTAAGCTCTTCTGCCACTCTCTTCTTTATAAAGTCACGAACTTGGTAGAATTGGAAAGCTTGCAGGGGGGAGAGTCCATGCTCTTGGCATAATTCTGTGTATGAGGCCACTACCCCTTGTTCCCACATTTGTCCCAGTTCACACAAGCCTCGCTCTTCCCATTCTAAGTATGCCCCGTCTAATTGACCCGGCCCAAATTGTGGAGCGAATCTGAGGAACATGTGTGTAAAGTATGTCCTTTCTGGGAAGTGCTGTTTCCGTATCTTTCTCCAGGTCATAAGAGGCCACCGCAGCACGGGGGGGCTTCTCTTAATTATTTCATCTAATTGATGTGCCGGCAGCCACGGCACCGCTCTCAAGGGTGTGGGATCTACCCATCTCTGTTCCATTTTAATGCCTATCTTTACCGGATTCTGCTGCCATGCGGCTAATATTTTTAAGTGCGCCGCCTGATAATATGTCTTAAAAGAGGGGACCCCCATCCCGCCCCGTTTACGCGATTGATATAACACCTCTCTCCGCACTCTCGGAGGTTTCTTCTTCCAGATGAACGCAAATGCCTTCCTCTGCAAATTTCGCAGAAAGCCCTCTGGGAGAGCAATTGGCAGCGCCATGAAAAGATATAGAAGTTTGGGGAGAACTATCATTTTTATTGCACTGATTCTTCCCATCCATGACAGAGTCAGGCCCTCCCAACGTTCCATCTCCAAAAAAAGATCTCGCACCTTATCCGGGAAGTTGTATTTGAAAATTTCTTCTATTCTACGTGGAATATTGACCCCTAGGTAGCGAATGTATTTGGTCGCCCACCTATACTGAAATTGCTGTTGGAGCTGTGTCAGCTGTACTCCAGGGATCCCCACCTCCAATGCTTCAGATTTGTCAAAATTGATTTTAAACCCGGACACCTCCCCATATCTTTGTATAATCTCATTTATTTTTGGGAAGGAGACCAAGGGCTCCACTAGTGTGAGTAATATATCATCAGCAAACATGAGAACTTTGGTCTCTATTCCTCCCCATCTTGGGCCCCTGATCTCTCTTTGGGCTCTAATTTGAATAGCCAACGGTTCCATTACTAGGGCGAATAATAGCGGGGATAGCGCGCAGCCCTGCCTGGTGCCCCTGTACAGCTGGAATGTTTGAGAAAGATGGCCATTAACCCGCACAGCCGCCTTTGGGGATTTGTATATTGTATGTAGCCAGGACCCAAACCGCCCTCCAATGCCTACCTGCCTTAATACTTCAAATAAAAAGGGCCAGCTCACCCTGTCAAACGCTTTTTCGGCGTCCAGGGATAAGATACATAAGGTGCTGTTATGAAGTTGTGCATTCTGAACCATAAAAATGGCTCTTCTGACATTGTCAAAAGTCTGTCGACCTTCTACAAACCCAGCCTGATCTTCATGGACCAATTTTGGAAGATACTTTTGTAATCTGGTTGCCAGTATTTTAGTAAATATTTTGTAGTCCACACCTAGTAGGGAGATAGGCCTGTATGAACCACATTTCTGTGGGTCCTTGCCTGCTTTGGGGATCACAGTTATCGTAGCAAGATCCCAAGTCGGCGGCAACCCCGTGGTTGTATCTATAGAGTTGAAGACCCCCACCAGAATGGGGGCCAACAACCCTCCAAAGATTTTATAAAATCGATTTGTATATCCATCGGGGCCCGGCGCCTTGTGGGGAGCCAGCGCTTTAATAGTGCATTTGACCTCCTCTAGCGTGATGGGCTTTGATAGCATTTGCTGAGCATCCTCAGACAGAAGTGGCAGCTCAACTCCCGCTAAAAACTCCGCTATATTTTCTAGGTTTGGGGTCGTCTCTGGAGTGTATAGTTGTTGATAAAAGGATCTAAAAATGGACTTTACTGATTCCAAATCTGAGTGAAGCTCACCCTGTTCATCAATTAAACTTCCTACTCCATTTCTAGCAGCTCTTTGCTTTAATTTATATGCTAATAACCGACTGGGCTTATTACCAAATTCAAAATGTGTTTGACCCACCCTCTGCAGTTGTACCGACAAGTCTGCTAATTCCAGGTCTAGGATCTGGTTTCTTATCTCCTGTGCCTGTTTCAGCAATGTTGAACCAGGCTGTGCACCCCTCTGCTGCACTTCCCCCTCCACCCGCAGCAATTCCTCCCGCAATTTCTGTTCCTCCGCAACTCTCTTTTTCCAGCAATGTGAGCGCAACGCTATTAGCTGGCCTCGCAGCACTGCCTTAAGCCCCTCCCAGAGTGTAGCCGGGGATACCTCCCCATTGTCATTATGAGTGAGATACTCTTTAATATATTGTTCAATTGAGAGTAGATTATCTGGGCTCATTAATAATGTGTCATCTAGGCACCATATGCGTTCTTTCCGTGGCACCCCCACGTTAGAAAGGCACAGCAGCACTGGGGAGTGATCCGACCATGTACGCGGTAGTATCTGGGATGTGGCCCCCATACTCGATATCGTTACGTCTCCCAGCCACATGTCTATTCGGGAAAAGCTGTGATGTACTGAGGAGAAAAATGTATAGCTGCGTGTTGAGGGGTTATCCCTACGCCACAAATCTATTAACTGCCACCTTGTGAGTAGCTCTCTAAATTGGCGTCTACCCTGTTGGCCATATGTGACTCCCATTGTGGAATTATCTAAATGTGGGTGCAAGGTGATGTTGAAGTCTCCTCCTATTAATAAGGATCCCTCAATGTGTTGTGTGATTTGTCGGTCTAATTCTAGAAAAAATTGCTCCTGATTGGCATTGGGCCCATAAATGTTTAAAACCGTGTAAGCCTTTCCAGCTAGCTGCAGGTTCACAATCAGATATCGCCCATCTTTGTCCCGTATTACTTTCCGCACCACCCAGGGCTTGGAATTACTAAGTGCTACCAGAACCCCTTTGCTTTTTGTGTTCGCATTGGAAGAAGCGAAATATATATGAGGGTATTGTCTATGCGTGCAGAGTCTCTCGTATCTGGGCTTAAGGTGGGTTTCCTGGATTAAAGCCACATCCACCTGCAGGCGGCAAAGCTCCCTGAATAACAATTGCCGCTTTCTGGGTATGTTTAGCCCCTTTACATTTAATGACAGCCATGTTATATCAGCCATAATTACCCCAAGTTGTCATTCCTCGCCTCTTCACTTCATCTGTACCCTGATGCACACCATGCGCCTCTCTTACTGTGTCGTCTTCTGGGTATGTTTAGCCCCTTTACATTTAATGACAGCCATGTTATATCAGCCATAATTACCCCAAGTTGTCATTCCTCGCCTCTTCACTTCATCTGTACCCTGATGCACACCATGCGCCTCTCTTACTGTGTCGTCTTCGTTCCTCTCCCTTCTCCCCTCTCCCTCCCACTTCCCACCCTTCCCCCCCCCCCCCCCTCTGCAAGTTGGGTGTCTCTCAATATCGACAGGCACCCAAGTAAAGAGAAAGTGACTCACCAATCATTTACCGCATACCCCTTAAACAGCAATTAACGTAACATGAGCAAACTAATAGTACTTAAACATGTCTTTCGTCTTGGTCCCGAGCCGCTACTCTGGCATCCAGCGGCTTTTCACCTTCTATTGATTCTGGGTCGTCTCGTCCCACGGTCTCATGTGATTTTAGCAGCAGATTGTTGTCGCTGCAGTCTCCGAGGGCCTTTTCCCACTCTTTTCCATTTTGTTGGTGCAGACTGCGTTCCATTTCTCTTATCCCCGCTGGGAGCAGCCAAGTCCGCTTCCACTTCCATTTCCGGGCAGGTCAGTCTGGCCTCCTCTAGCGACCTCACTTGGTGCAGCTTGCCATCCTTGTAGAATGCCAAGGCAAAGGGATATCGCCATCTATACTGTATGTTTAGGTCACGCAGCCTTCTTGTAAAAGGTTTCAGTTCATTTCTTCTCTTTAACGTCGCTGCTGCCACGTCTTGGTAAATTTCGATTCTATATGAGTCCCATTTAAAATCTGAGACTTGACGTGCTGCTTTTAGGACTTGTTCTTTGAACTTAAAGCTCGTGAAGCAGGCTATTATATCTTTTGATGTGTTATTGCGGCTCGGGCCCAGCGCTCTATGGGCCCTTTCTATCTGGACTGCCTCTGCCTCAATAGCCGTATTGTTCGCTGCCATCAGCTCGGCCACCATCTTTTGGATCACCGCTATGCTGTCTTGATACATGGGCGTCTCTGGCAGCCCACGAAAACGCAGGTTGTTCCGTCGGCCTCTATTTTCT